>NC_134129.1:850000-1450000 GCF_040939455.1 Microcebus murinus
AATAAAAACATTTCAACAATTAGAAAGACAGGCTCAGTGAACCTTCTGGGAAGATGTTTTCTAAACAGTCTGTTTACAAAACATCTGCCTTTTTTGTTTTTCCAAGATTCTCTGATTGCCACTAACAGCTGTGGAAGACACACGCGTCTTTCTATACGCGGGAAGAAGACAAGGAAAAAGAAGAGGGTTCTAGGTTCCAGCTAGAGGGGGATGATTCACAAGGAATGTAAGGCTCAGCGTAACACCCCAAGGCTTTAGTAAGGATGCATTAGGAATCTAAGCCCTAACTTCTGGAACCAGGGAGGGCATGGAGGAGAAGACAAGAACACGGCTGGCAAAAGACCCAGGGAAGGCAGACTCCACCGGGGACAGGACCACGCTAAAGCAGCAGCAGCCTCTCGGCCGCGCGCGGTGGCTCACGCCTGTCTTCCTAGCACTCTGGGAGGCCGAGGCGGGAGGATCGCTCACAGTCAGGAGTTCAAAACCAGCCCGAGCAAGAGCGAGACCCCGTCTCTACTAAAAATAGAAAGAAATTAGCTGGCCAACTAAAAATTAGCCGTCTGTCTCAAAAAAAAAAAAAGAAAAGAAACGAAACTGCATCCTCTTACAGCTGAATGCTAGCAGTTGTTCAGAACATTGTTGCAAATCTCAATACAGCTCTTCTTCTGAAGCGGATGATCTTTTCCATCAATAGGACAGCTGAGCCGAGGCCCAGGAGTTCTGATGATACAAGATTCTTTCACCCTCACAAATTCATTCCCCTTTATCCTAAGATCCTAAGTACAGGGTTCCAAATTTAGAATATACATATTCTGTACTCTATCGTAAAGAAGAAAATCATTAGCTCCTAAATTCAACTATAAAAGCATGACAACAATTCTTGCTTTATGTTGGGAGAAAAAATGCACTTTTAAATCTCACTGATGCAAGCGTTATTTCCTTTGATGTGTCCACACGACCAAAATGTGCTTCCTACAAGGGTTTCTTTTATAAACAGAAACACAGAAGACAAACGGACATTCTTATAATAAATTGCGTATAATAATACATATGGGTATTTAATATATTTGTAAGTTATAATATTACTCCGCCAGCAATAGGCATAAATTCTCAGCCCAAAATACAAAAGTTCATTAATGACTCCTTTACACTGTCAATGGCAAGACATTTCTCTCCAGCAACGCCAAGCAAGCATACTTAGGCACAACATCTCTGTTCTCAGAGAGGACATAAGACTCCACTGTTTTAAAAACTAGGTGGGCCGGGCGCGGCGGCTCACGCCTGTAATCCTAGCACTCTGGGAGGCCAAGGCAGGAGGATCACTCGAGGTTAGGAGTTTGAAACCAGCCTGAGAGAGACCCCGTCTCTACCAAAAATAGAAAGAAATTAATTGACCAACTAAAAAAACATATACAAAAAAATTAGCGGGGCATGGTGGCACATGCCTGTAGTCCCAGCTACTGGGGAGGCTGAGGCAGGAGGATCGCTTGAGCCCAGGAGATTGAGGTTGCTGTCAGCTAGGCTGACGCCACAACACTCACTCTAGCCTGGGCAACAAAGTTAGACTCTGTCTCAAAAAAATAAAATAAAAATAAAACCTAGGTAGGACCAACTTACCAGTGCATTTTTTTTTTTTTTTTTTTGCGACAGAGTTTTACTCTGCTGCCCGGGTTGGAGTGCCGTGGCGTCAGCCTCGCTCACAGCAACCTCACACTCCTGGGCTCAAGCGATCCTCCCGCCTCAGCCTCCCGAGTAGCTGGGACTACAGGCATGCGCCACCACGCCCGGCTAAATTTTTCTATATAATTTTAGCTGGCCAATTAATTTCTTTCTATTTTTAGTAGAGATGGGGTCTCGCTCTTGCTCAGGCTGGTCTCGAACTCCTGAGCTCAAACGCTCGCCTTGGCCTCCCAGAGTGCTAGGATTACGGCGTGAGCCACCGCACCTGGCCAGCAGTGTAAGGTTTAACCCCATGAATCAGTCAGTCTGGCAAGTGTGGAATATAACAGAAAGCACCGCGCCCCTCAGTGTAGACCCAAGTCAGGCTATTATACTTCTCACTGGAGCTAAGCTTTCCGATGAGATTGAGCTAAAAATAATCCTCAGCTTTCTTTCCTCCTTGTGAGGGTCCCATGACTCCACAGCACTGCCGCTACTCACTAAACCTCCATGATAAATACTGCATATGAGTAATGCTTAAGTGCATTAAATTATGTATGAACCCGAAGTTCAATGTAAGCACAGGTAAGCGAAGACTGGCACGGTAACTGTCCATCGCGGAGCTCAGACTCGGCTTCTACCATGAGGACGATGGTGACGAAACAGCCACGGGACAGAGCCCCGCTCTCCACGTGCTCGCTGCCGACCGTTATCAGGCCATGACGTTACCATCCAGATACTTCTTCTGCTTGCTGTTCTGATCACAGATGCACTTGGAGACCCCTGCGCCCCTCTCCCTGATGCCCCTCATTCCCCTCCTCCTCCTCCCAGGTCACCAGCTTGGCCCTTTGAACAAAATGAGATCAGACTGCGCCTAAGACTGACTTCAAAATGATCTGGGAGCAGCGGGAGGAGGAGACCAGGCAGGGGGAGAGTAGGTTAGCCAGGATGGGAGACAGGTGGCGTAAGATTGGCCCCGGGCGATGGGACGGAGGTATGATACCATTTTCTCTACTCCTGTATATGTTTGTAATTTACATTAATAAAACAGTTTTTCTAAAAGAAAAGAGGAAAATCAGACTATAAACACTTCTGACTTTCCTTTTTTTTTTGAGGCAGAGTCTCACTCTGTTGCCTGGGCTAGAGTGCCGTGGCATCAGCCTCGCTCACAGCAACCTCCAACTCCTGGGCTCAAGCAATCCTCCTGCCTCAGCCTCCCGAGTAGCTGGGACTACAGGCACGCGCCACCTTGCCTGGCTAGGTTTTTCTATATCTATTTTTAGCTGGCCAATTAATTTCTATTTTCAGTAGATGGGTCTCGCTCTTGCTCAGGCTGGTCTCGAACTCCTGACCTTGAGCCATCCTCATGCTTTCCTTCCCAGAGTGCTAGGATTATAGGCATGAGCCACCGCACCCGGCCCTGACTGTACTTCTAAAGCTACATTGTACAATACTAGCCACACACGATAGTTTAAGTGTAAATTAATTAAACAAAATAAAAATTTCACTTTTGCAGCTGCACTAGCCACATTTCAGGTGTCCCAAGGCTGTGGCCACCACAGTGCACAATGCAAGAGAACCTTCTCCATTATCGGGAACATTTTACTTGACAGCGCTGTTCTGTCACCCAGGCTGGTGTCTCTGCATGGCAAGAAAAGAGCACGAGCAACAGTCAGAAGACTTGGCCTTAAGATCACCAACCTGGGCAAGTCTGAGTCCTGATCCGCCAAACAAGGTCTGCAGGTGGCGAGTCAAACCTACTACCTACTCACCCCACCTAACTTGTTGTGAAGATCAACTTCTACCCACCAAAATCTGACCATGGGGAAAATATGCAAAATTGCACAATTTCAAGGAGGAAATCATTGCAGTGTGTGCATGAGTTTGGTGGCAAAGCCAGTGAGTAAGTTAACAAAACATTCCAAAACTATATTTACAGACAAAAAATACCCCAAAAAACTCCTAAAAAATGATTCCAGTTTTAGTTTGAGAAGCGGAGAAATCACATTTCAATTTCCAAAATTTGCTAAGTTTTCTCCTCCCACTCCCTTTATTTTGGAATAGAAAAACTTCCTACTTTTTTTTTTTTTTTGAGACAGTCTCCCTCTGTTGTCTAGGCTAGAGTGCCATGGCGTCAGCCTAGCTCACAGCAACCTCCAACTCCTGGGCTCAAGCGATCCTCCTGCCTCAGCCTCCCAAGCATACTGAGCTAATTTTTTCTATATTTTTTAATCTTTTTTAAATTTTTTATTGACACATAAGACATTCTCTGACAATCTATATATTTTTAGTTGGCCAATTAATTTCTATTTTTAGTAGAGATGGGGTCTCACACTCTTGCTTAGGCTGGTCTCAAAATCCTGAGCTCAAATGATCCGCCCACCTCAGCCTCCCAGAGTGCTAAGATTACAGGCTTTTTTTTTTTTTTTTTTGAGACAGAGTCTCACTTTGTTGCCCAGGCTAGAGTGAGTGCCGTGGTGTCAGCCTAGCTCACAGCAACCTCAGACTCCTGGGCTCAAGCAATCCTTCTGCCTCAGCCTCCCGAGTAGCTGGGACTACAGGCATGCGCCACCATGCCCGGCTAATTTTTTCTATATATATTAGTTGGCCAATTAGTTTCTTTCTATTTATAGTAGAGACAGGGTCTCGCTCTTGCTCAGGCTGGTTTCGAACTCCTGATCTTGAGCCTCCCAGAGTGCTAGGATTACAGGCGTGAGCCACCACGCCCGGCCTCTACTTGCTTTTTTAACACTTAATTTTCTCATGATTGCGATTAAAAGTTAACTCCAATGGCTGATGGAAGATAAGTCACAGATAGCTGGAATGTTCCATTTGGGCCCAGAAGCCAAGGCACTTGAATGAATGCAAAAACCCAGGAAGACTAAGTGCTAAGTGGTCCCAGCTTTTATCTACAAATAATAAAGCAGTTTTTCTTCCCAGACAGACTGGGCACATCTTTGAGCTGTCTGTCATTGCTTGTGCACACGAGCATGTGAGTCTGAGTGTGCATCTCAAAGCGAGACTTTAAAGATCACTAAAACAACCTTGCCTTTCCAAAATGAGATTAGTTTGCTTCCAAAATCATTATTTCCCTTTATTCTGGGCTAACTTAAGAGAAACTGATTAGATAGGTAATATTTCTAAGCCTGACATTAGAAAAAAACAAACAAAAAAATCTTGATAACTTTACATCGGGGTGTAAAAGAAGTTAAACACAGGTAGTGCCGAGTGAGACACCTGCATCTCAACCCAGGACAAACCAGTAATTCTCAACCCTTTTCTCCCCTATTTACCCATGTGGAGACAGTTCCATAAACTCAAAGACCCTCATGCAGAGGGCATGTGTGTTAGAACAAGGAAATGGGTGAACTCAAGTTGGAGGAGAAAGCTGCTTTGTTGAGAGCAAGACCCTCTAGCCAAGGCTATTAGCAGCAGAACTCGTACACTCTTAAAATGTTAAAACGCATTTAAAGAGTGGGATTTTGGCCGGGCGCGGTGGCCCGCACCTGTAATCCTAGCACTCTGGGAGGCCAAGGCGGGAGGATCGATAAAGGTCAGGAGTTCGAGACCAGCCTGAGCAAGAGCAAGACCGCATCTCTACTATAAATAGAAAAAATTAATTGACCAATTGAAAATATATAGAAAAAATTAGCCGGGCATGGTGGTGCGTGTGTAGTCCCAGCTACTCGGGAGGCTGAGGCAGGAGTTTGGGCAGGAGGAGTGTGAGGTTGCTGTGAGCGAGGCTGAGGCCAAGGGCTCAGCCTGGGCAACATAGTGAGACTCTGTCTCACAAAAAAGAAAGAAAAATCACCAAACTTGGATTGGTGGCCTCGCAGAGGCTCTGTT
Source organism: Microcebus murinus (assembly GCF_040939455.1). NCBI lineage: Eukaryota > Metazoa > Chordata > Mammalia > Primates > Cheirogaleidae > Microcebus > Microcebus murinus. The sequence continues at coordinate 855,506 of NC_134129.1, forward strand.
CGCCCAGAGCCTTCCAGGCGCGACGCCCAGCGGGCACGGACCCGTTTGCTCTGCCAGGAGGGAGCGCTCTTGGGGCGCGGAGGAGGTAAGTCGGGGTCCCCAAGCTTGTCAGCAGCACGGCGTCAGGGGAGAGGCCGGTGCCGCGGGCGGGGCGGCCGCGACCCGCCCCCTGACCGCCCGGCCCGCGCCCTGACGCCCTGACCGCCCGGCCCGCGCCCTGACCGCCCGGCCCCCGCCCTGACGCCCTGACCGCCCGGCCCGCGCCCTGACGCCCTGACCGCCCGGCCCGCGCCCTGACCGCCCGGCCCCCGCCCTGACGCCCTGACCGCCCGGCCCGCGCCCTGACGCCCTGACCGCCCGGCCCGCGCCCTGACGCCCTGACCGCCCGGCCCGCGCCCTGACCGCCCGGCCCGCGCCCTGACGCCCTGACCGCCCGGCCCGCCCCCTGACCGCCCGGCCCGCGTCCTGACCGCCCGGCCCCCGCCCTGACCGCCCGGCCCGCGTCCTGGCCCGCGCCCTGACCGCCCGGCCCGCGCCCTGACCGCCCGGCCCGCGTCCTGACCGCCCGGCCCGCCCCCTGACCGCCCGGCCCGCGCCCTGACGCCCTGACCGCCCGGCCCGCGCCCTGACCGCCCGGCCCGCGCCCTGACGCCCTGACCGCCCGGCCCGCCCCCTGACCGCCCGGCCCGCGTCCTGACCGCCCGGCCCCCGCCCTGACCGCCCGGCCCGCGTCCTGGCCCGCGCCCTGACCGCCCGGCCCGCGCCCTGACCGCCCGGCCCGCGTCCTGGCCCGCGTCCTGACCGCCCGGCCCACGCCCTGACCGTCCGGCCCGCGTCCTGGCCCGCGTCCTGACCGCCCGGCCCACGCCCTGACCGCCCGGCCCGCGTCCTGACCGCACCCGCAGACCCGCCGCCTGTCCGGAGAGCAGGGCGAGCGGGCGCCACCGCAGCGTCTGCGACGGGAGCGGACGGCGGGAAGGGTCTGCAGGGCGGGCCGAGGGACGCGCTCCGCGGGCAGCCGGAGTCCCGCGGCCACAGCGCGGCGAGAGGACCGCCGCGTCCCGGCCAGGAGGAGCCGCCGCGCCGCCTTCCGCTCGCCCGCGTGCACACACGCACGCACACGGGTTCACGTGCGTCAACGTACACACAGGAGCACGGATTCACACACGTGCACTCACGCACCCGCACGGATTCACGCTCACACTGACGCACGTACACACGTGCACACATACACACGCGCATGGATCTATGCACACATACACCCACGCACGCGCAAAGCAAACGCACACGTCAGGGGCGCAAACAAATTACACGCACCCATGTGCATGCACACGCCACACAGGCACTCACGCACACGGACACACGCGCGCACACGCATCATTCTACCACGTCCAGCCGGAATCAGAGCAGGCCACACAGAGCGAGGAAAATCCACTGCGGGCCGGGCGGTGGCTCACGCCGGTCATCCTAGCACTCTGGGAGGCCGAGGCGGGAGGATTGCTCGAAGTCAGGAGTTCGAAACCAGAGCGAGACCCTGTCTCTACTATAAATAGAAAGAAATTAATTGGCCAACTAATATATAGAGAAAAAATTAGCTGGGCATGGTGGCGCATGCCTGTAGTCCCAGCTACTCGGAAGGCTGAGGCAGGAGGATCGCTTGAGCCCAGGAGTTTGAGGTTGCTGTGAGCTAGGCTGACGCCATGGCACTCACTCTAGCCTGTGCAACAGAGTGAGACTGCCTCAAAAAAGAAAAAAAAAGAAAAAAAGAAAAAGAGCCGGGCGCGGTGGCTCACGCCTGTAATCCTAGCACTCTGGGAGGCTGAGGCGGGCGGATTGCTCGAGGTCAGGAGTTCGAAACCAGCCTGAGCAAGAGCGAGACCCCGTCTCTACTATAAATAGAAAGAAATTCATTGGCCAACTAATATATATAGAAAAAATTAGCCGGGCATGGTGGCTCATGCCTGGAGTCCCAGCTACTTGGGAGGCTGAGGCAGCAGGATTGCTTGAGCCCAGGAGTCTGAGGTTGCTGTGAGCTAGGCTGACGCCACGGCACTCACTCTAGCCTGGGCAACAAAGTGAGACTCTGTCTCAAAAAAAAAAAAAAAAGAAAAGAAAAAGAAAAGAAAATCCGGTACAGACAGGGAGAGAATTTGACAATTCAAAATAAAGCCCTCGGCCTCCCAGTGGACTCCCGGGCCAGGGCCCAGGGCGACGGTGACTGGTGCAATAGGCCGCCCCGCCCCGCAGCAGCGTCGCAGCAGCGTCGCCTCAGCTCGCGGGGTCGCAGCGCCCACGACTCGTGGGGGGGGGGGGACTCGGAGCGCGCGACACAGAGCGGGACCTCGCCCGCCAGCCACCTCGCCCGCCAGCCGCCGAAGCCTCAGCAGCGCCGGCTGGGAGGGGCCGGCAGGCGCGGGCTCCAGGGGCCTCACTCCAGAGCCCGCCGCCCACTCGGTGGGACAACTTCTTCATGCCTCAGTTTCCTTGTCGGCGTTACTTCTCAGGTGCTTTGTGAGGATAAAGTGAGATGCTTGTCTTAACAGTCATCTGAATACAATAAATTTGAAGATCAAGATGCTGAACAGGCTTCCTGTGCACGGGGCTTTGGCCAAGCCTTTTCCCCCTTAAACAGCGAGTCTCGCCACCCTGACGGCGGCTCTTCTGCGACCCACGACGCCTGCTGTGTGAAGACAGTGCTCACAGAGATGACATGAGTGAGAATGTATTAAGTCCCATAGAAACCCTGGCTTTTATTTTTTATTTTTTTTGAGACAGAGTCTCACTTTGTCGCCCAGGCTAGAGTGAGTGCCGTGGCGTCAGCCTCGCTCACAGCAACCTCAAACTCCTGGGCTCAAGCAATCCTCCTGCCTCAGCCTCCTGGGTAGCTGGGACTACAGGCATGTGCCACCATGCCCGGCTACTTTTAGTAGAGACGGGGTCTCGCTCTTGCTCAGGTAGGTCTCGAACTCCTGAGCTCAAACAATCCACCCGCCTGGGCCTCCCAGAGTGCTAGGATGACAGGCGTGAGCCACCGCGCTGGGCCTCAGTGCATTTTTTTTTTTTTTTGAGACAGAGTGTCACTTTGTTGCCCAGGCTAGAGTGAGCGCCCTGGGCTCAAGCGATCCTCCTGCCTCAGCCTCCCGAGTAGCTGGGACTACAGGCATGCGCCACCATGCCTGGCTAATTTTTTCTCTATATATTAGTTGGCCAATTAATTTCTTTTCTTTTCTTTCGTCACATCAGGAAATAGACTCCCGATTCCTGTCTCAGACCAGGCCTGAGATCATAGAAATTTTATTTTAGATCACCTAGAAAATTCTTTTTAGAAGTCTGCCTGTATCACCTTAGCCCAATTACTCTTTGTATGTTCAGCAGCTGCAGTTCTGGGCTGCCGGCAGGGTCTGAGTGGGTCCAGGAAGTATTGTGTAGTTGGAAGGGAGTTTTCTGTAAATCTAGATTTAAAACAAAAGGGGGTATCAGTTATATTGCAAAGTAGATCTCCTTGGAGGAAAGAACAGAAGAAGCTTTAGGTCTGCTGGGTTTTGTTTACATAATGGTTCAGTTTTGCTGATCCTGGTTGAGACAGCTCTAGCTAAGACTACGAAAGACAGATTCCAAGAAAATGACAAACTGAAAGCAGCCTCTATCCCTGACCGAGTTTGGGCCCCTATGAAGAGAAACGCAGGCTCGGAAAGCTCTGTATCTTGCTCCAGCGTCTACACCCCATGACCAGTGTCAGTGAGGCGTCGTCAGTGGATATAGTGTAAACATTTGGTGTTTTGGCAACTGATCCAAGTAGGCCACCCAAACCGTGGAAACCGCAGGTCCCCAAATCATTCATTCCTTTGTCTGGACATAGACATAGGATGGCCCACACCCAGACACTAAGTAGCCGTCTCCTCCACTATCAGATGTTCAAATGGCCAGACTGGGCCCATCCCGGCATGCAGGTTGATTTCTAAGTAGCAGTTTACAGAAGGTAGATTGTATTTGTGGATGTAAACCTCAGAGAGCTGATGAGAATGCACCAACAGCCTCGGAGCTGTTACATCAGTGTGGCAGAATACAGGTAGTTCTGTTCTTTTAATCAATTCCTCGAGTCTATTTTTCACTGTAATGTAGACACATCATTTTTAAAGAAGATCATTTTAAAAGATTACAAAAAATTAACCTACAGCTTTCAAAAGATTTAAAAGGGCTCGGGATGACTATATCTTACACACTTCTTGCATTACTTACTAACTGCTTGTAGAGCCTCAATTGTATAATTTAAATCACTGACTAAAGAGTTCTAATTTTTAAAAACCACCTGTAGCTGACAGCCCCCCCTTTATCACCTAGATGGCCCTCCCCTGGACCTTTGTCAGCTCCATTCATCTTCCTCCAGGGACACCAGCCGGAACCTTCCATCTGGGGCTACATCCTCAAGTCACAGACGTGGCAATTTTAGAACAAAGGAAAGTGCCATTTGATTGTCACTGCTCACCACCACCATGTCCCCACCCTAAAACAGACCTTATCTCTAATAATTGTCTGTAATCATCCCCAGACAGGTGAGACCCTTGAATCATAATTGTCGACTCATCAATAGGCATATAACCTCCGTCTCCCTCAGCGGTTGACAGAGCCCACAGAGGCTGTCACTTCAGTACACACAGACACTGAGTCTCTAAGAAAATAAAAGCTCCAGCTAAGAAAGCAATTTCTCTCTTGCCCACTGGCTGTATCCCCAACTCCTACAACAGTGCCACACACACAGTAGGTGCTCAATAAACAGTGCTAAATGGTGAACTTGGCTTTTCATTCCTTTTGGCTCAACAGATAAAAGAGCATTAAGTGCATTTCTTGAAGGATATCATAGAGAAGTCACCACTGGAAAAATGTAAACACAAACCTTTCGTTAGGGATCAAGAACCATTTCTGGCCGGGCGCGGTGGCTCACGCCTGTAATCCTAGCACTCTGGGAGGCCGAGGCGGGCGGATTGCTCAAGGTCAGGAGTTCAAAACCAGCCTGAGCGAGACCCCGTCTCTACCATAAAAATAGAAAGAAACTAATTGGCCAACTAATATATATAATATAAAAATCAGCCGGGCATGGTGGCTCGTGCCTGTAGTCCCAGCTACTCGGGAGGCTGAGGCAGGAGGATTGCTTGAGCCCAGGAGTTTGAGGTTGCTGTGAGCTAGGCTGACTCCACGGCACTCACTCTAGCCTAGGCAAGAAAGCGAGACTCTGTCTCAAAAAAAAAAAAATAATAAGAAGAAGAAGAAGAAGAACCATTTCTGCACTGGGGAGAAAGCTGAACCGAATGACCTCTAGAAGCTCGTCTCCACTCTTAGAACCCATATGAGCAGCACAGCTTAAGAGAGAATGAATTGGCCACAGAAAGCCTGATTCCCAGGTAGAGTAAATCACCACGTTCTGTTTAAAATAAAAGTAACAGCTGCCCTGGGTCTTGGATGCAAAAATACTAATTCATCCAAAATGCAGACACCTGAGGCGGTGCTCCTGGTCATCATGGGTTACTCTCTGGAAACAGCAGATGTGCGTGCATCAAGGGTTTTCTGAAAGCCAAGCCCTAAAACTGTCGATAGGGAAACGGAAAGGCAAGGGACAGAGACCGGAATGGAAACAAACAGTATCACCATAAACTGAAGCTTTTGTTTTGCAGTCAACAGCAAATTCCCTTAAAAACCTACCTAAATTTAGTCTTGAGTTTCAGTCATCACTGAATATAACCACTTCATAAGACGCAAGATGCTACAATGGACGCGTGAGCAGTTTTGCCCACTGAAACGTCATATCGGGCCGGGCGCGGTGGCTCACGCCTGTAATGCCAGCACTCTGGCAGGCCGAGGCGGGGAGGATTGCTCAAGGTCAGGAGTTCAAGACCAGCCTGAGCAAGAGCCAGACTCTGTCTCTACTGAAAATAGAAAGAAATTAGCTGGACAACTAAAAATATATAGAAACAATTAGCCAGGCATGGTGGCGCATGCCTGTAGTCCCAGCTACTCGGGAGGCTGAGGCAGGAGGATCGCCTGAGTCCAGGAGTTGGAGGTTGTTGTGAACGAGGCTGACACCACGGCACTCTAGCCCGGGCAACAGAGTGAGACTCTGTCTCCCAAAAAAAAAAAAGTCATATTTACCCAGGATATCACACTAGAGTTTCAATTCAAGAAGGTGTAAAATTGAGGGCAAGTTGTTCAGATTAAATTCTTCTCCAGTCTGGATGGGAGAGGCTGATTGAGGGAGAGGGAAAGAAGATATGCTCCTGTTTTCCTAAACAACTTAAAAAAAATATCTAACTCTAAGGGAGTAACCAGGGAAACTCCATTCACACATAAATCAACTTCTGAGGAATTCTTTACCCTCACTAAACTCATCCTTCCTTTTTTTTCAAATCATAGAATGGAAAAGGAGATTGGAAGGGCAGAGCTGGGTCTGGAGAATCTCCCCATTCACTGGTTTTGTTTTGAAGACATAACTGCAGAGACCACACTTAAGACAATAACTCAATGAACAAAGTGAAACGGTTCAACAATCCCCTGGAAATGTGATTACACATTTTCTATAGTATATTAAAAGACTTTTCAACTTTGTAGTCAATTCCTGATCACCCATACAACTCAGTAAAAAAAAAAAGTCTTCTGTTTTTAAATTGCAAGTAATTTTATCGTAATTCTAATGACAACAGGGAATGTGGATAAAGAAGTTACTTCCTCTGTACACATATACTTAAAAAAAAAATCTCTATTATCTGGAGAAGGAGGGTTTCTTTTTCTTTTTTTGAGACAGAGTCTCGCTTTGTTGCCCAAGCTAGATTGAGTGCCGTGGCGTCAGCCTGGCTCATAGCAACCTCCAACTCCTGGGCTCAAGCGATCCTCCTACCTCAGCCTCCCGAGTAGCTGGGACTACAGGCATGTGCCACCATGCCCAGCTAATATATATATATATATATATATATACATATATGTATATATATATATTAGTTGTCCAGCTAATTTCTTTCTATATTTTTAGTAGAGACAGATTCTCGTTCTTGCTCAGGCTGGTCTTGAAGTCTTGAGCTTAAACAATCCTCCCCGCTCGGCCTCCCAGAGTGCTAGGATTGCAGGCGTGAGCCACCGCACCCTGCCTAAGAGGGAGGTTTTACACAAGAATTCTGTGGGATTAAGCTCACATACGGCTGGCAGACCTGGTGTTGGATGTGATTATGGTCACACAACTAAATCTTAAATCCACACACTATTCCTAATTAGCTGATAATATATATGAACTAATTTATAGAAAATGTGCAGCAAATTATTTCTCCCAGCTCCCTCACCCCTCAAGAATGCACTAGCAATAGATGTTGCTGAAAAAGACACATACCCCACAAAATATTTGCATTCCTGGACGCTTGCCAATTTATCTAAAGCAGATATTGTGATTTCAGTTCTCTGAAATCTGTGCCCGTAATAAGTGGGGGGGTAGGGGAGGAGAGGGTTGGGGAGAGTAATTTAACCAGATAAAACTTGACCTCTATAGACTTCAGTTTCCTCACCAGAAAAATAAGACGATTAGCCCAGAACTGTTAAGAATTCCCAGCTAACAAAAATCTATGACCACTAATTATCAAGAGAGCAATTTGCGTGCAAGAGGAGACCAGAACTCTTAAGAATATGTCACTAAACAGTAGAGGTAAAAGGCCTGAAGACAGTCACACTTCGAATGACACTGCACGTTTCTTCCGACCTTCGCGGAAAAAAGTTTTGAAAGCTCCGCGGCGACCCACCCACGAAAGCGAACTGGGAGCCGCAGAGGCCAGCGCGCGGGGCGCGGGGGGCGCGGGGCGCGCGGGGGGCGCGGGGCGCGCGGGGCGCGCGGGGGGCGCGCGGGGCGCGGGGCGCGCGGGGTGGAGTCAGGCGGAGAGAGACGGAAGGGCCCGGGGTCTGGGGGCACAGCCTTGCATTTCTGGGCTTCAGAGCTCCCAGTGTCCCCTTGGGACTTTTGTCCATTGCAAAGTCTCCCAAGCCACCCTGCGGCGGCACAGCTGCCGGAAGCGGCAGAAAGAAAAGGAACCGGAGGCGGCAGACGGGAAGGACCTCGCCCCGGGCGTCCCAGAGCCCGCCAGGAGAAAGTGGACTCGGAGCGGCGACAAAGAAAAGGGGAAAGAGAAAGGGGGCTCCGCCTTTTCCCGGGCGGCTCCTTCCTAGAAACAGGGAAGGCCGCCGCCGCCCCTTCCCTCCGCCCTGCACGCGGGGCTGCGGCGCAGCCGGGGCACCGCACCCTCCGGGTCCCGCCCGAACTCGGGGCGAGGGGTTGCCCTACCCCCGTCCCCGCCTCCCCCGACCGCCGCCCGGCCTCCAGCCGCGGGACTCCCCAGCGCGCCCGCCCACCCGCCGAAGGCGCCTTTGGAGAACTTTGTGCATCTAGGGCTTCGTCCACACCCTGGGCAGGGCCCGGTCGCCCCGTGGGTGCCTGCGGGAGGGGTGTCCGGGAATCTCACAATGCGCCGGGGAAGCCACCACGGAAATCCCACCCCTCTGACCCGCGTCCCCAGCCATGTGACACGCAGCGGTCGGGCTCCCGATTCCCGCGCCCGCTCGCGCCTGGCGCCGGAGCCTGGGAGCAAGCCCCGCACCCGCGCCCGCGTCGCCATCGCCGTCGCCTGCCGCGGGCTGAAGGTGCGCGCGGGCGGCGGGCGGGCAACGCCGCGCGCGACAGAACCCTCTTCAGGGGCCCAGGAGAGGGGCCCTTTTCCTCCCACGCTCCCCGACGAAGGGGTGCACCGCGGCGACACACTGGCACCGCGCAGTCGCCGAGCCCCTGGGTCCTCCGCCTCCCTCTGCCCGGACGCGCCACATCCGCACCCGCGCCCCCGCCCCGAAGCCGAGCCCTCCCCGGCTGCGGAGCCGCGCGCAGGAAAGCCAGAGGCCCGGCACTCACGGACGGTCTCCCCACGGCCACGGCCATCGCGCCGGCGGCTCCGCTCCCGCTCCCGCTGTGCCCGGCCGCCCTCCGCCGCCTCTGGCCACCGCCAGCGCTCGGCTCCGCGCGCCGCCCCCGCGCCGCCTCGCCCCCTTTATCCGCGCCACGTGGCCACGCCCGGGAGGGACCATTCGCCGCCCGGGAAGGGGTGCGAGCCGCGCGCCCGGGCGGTGGGCGGGTTCCGAGCCGGGTCTGCGGGCCGCGGGCTGGGCCTCCCCGGATGTGGCCGCCGCCCCCAAGCCACCCTCCGCGGCGCCACGGAGCCCCAAGCCCGTGCGCGGGCTGCCGGCCCGAGTCCCCCACGCGCTTAGCTGGGGCGGCTGCCGGGAGAGTGAAGGCAGGCGGGGGGACAGGACGCAGGGACAGCATCTCCCGTGAAGTCAGCCCCGAGCCGGCGCGCCCGGCCCGAGGAACGGGCTCGGAAGGGGACGCAGGCCACCAGGGGCGGCGGCGGGCGGGGCGGGCGCCTCCATGAGTCTTCCCTCCAGCAGGGAGAGACCGAAGGACAGGCCGTTGGAAGCTGCCACCGTGGCGGGCGGCCGGGTAGGGGACCCAATCGGGGAGGAAAAGGCCTAGTGCTGGGGCTGCGCCCGGCCCAGCACCGCCTGCTCCGGAGGCGACAAAGCAAACGCCTCCGCAGAAGGACCCAAGCAGCTGTCGGCGGCTCTGGAGCGCCGGCACCCAGGCCTGCGGTGTGACACAGAGGTCACGCGTGGGGGACCAGCCACCTTATTCAGTCGCTGGACACGGATCCGGAGGCCCCGAGGCGCGAGCGCTGGGCGCGGCCACGGGGCGCGGCCGTGGCGCCAGGCGGGTGGCCGGGGTGCGGGCGCCAGGCGGGACCCTCTGTCGCGGGGAAGGACGTTCCCCGCAGAGGTCGGGTGTTCGCCGCGTGTCTGGGGACAGTGGAGCGGCGGGGTCCTGCGCGTGCCGGGTGGCGTGTCCGATGCGCTGTAGATTCCCGCGGCTCCTCGTGGCCAGAGAGGGGACCCACGGCCACCAGGTGGTTGAAGATAACGACCGGATGTGGCGGGAACCGGTAAGGCGGGCTGTGATCAGCCCGTGGGGAACACCAGCCTACTGAATGAAGAAAGAGACAAACCACCTCGTGAGACGGGGCGACTCAGAGTCCGGCCAGAGACTTCAAACTGCCAGGCGTCTGGGGTCCTTGAATTCGTCCTTCCTGCTGTCCGCTCGGGTGGGCCTCTGGACTCGAACCCCCGCGGCCTTTGGCTAAGGGCATGTCGTCTCCAAGCGCGGAGCTGACCCTGCGAGGGGCTCCAGGCCATCCAGGCTGAGTCCCATGGGCAGGACAGGGGGGGGACAGCCTGGGGGAGAGCGCGACCAGGAGAGGTGAGGGGCGCGCACGTGGAGCCTGCACGCTCGGAGGGCAGACCCCGGCCTACAGAGCGCCAGCCTCTTGCGTTGCATCCATTTCTGCCCTCTTCGCAGCTTTTTTATTTGAGACCGAGTCTCCCTTTGTTGCCCAGGCTAGAGCGCCGTGGCGTCAGCCTCGCTCACAGCAACCTCCGACTCCTGGGCTCAGGCGATCCTCCTGCCTCAGCCTCCCAAGTAGCTGGGACTACAGGCATGCGCCACCATGCCCGGCTAAGTTTTATATATATATTTTAGTTGTACAGATAATTTCTTTCTATTTTTAGTAGAGACAGCATCTCACTCTTACTCAGGCTGGTCTCAAACTCTTGACCTTGAGCGATCCTCCCGCCTCAGCCTCCCAGAGTGCTAAGATTACAGGCGTGAGCCACCGCGCCCGGCCTAGACTTCACAACTTTTGAGAACAGGGACCACCACATTATGCCTACTGTATGCCAAGCATGCAGTAGGCTCTCAGTAAGTGCTGAGCTAAGACCGCATGTGAATGGCGCCCTGCGAAGGGAGGGGAAGACAGAAAGGCTCGCAGCGCCCGGCGGCGCCGTGCTCCCTGGGAAGGCGGAGCTGCCCACGGCAGGCCTGGGGCCACCAGGCCGCTGCGCCAGGCGCGGCCGGCTGGAAAGTCCAACTCACTTGAAGCCGGGGGCTGCTTGTTTGCCACACTGGATTTCCGTAGACTTTGAAGCATGACTGCTCTACCAGTTTTCCTTAAAACATTGTTCTCATGGAGAGAGGGGACAAAACAAGACTTGCGCTTCAGCTTTTCTTTGTGGTCCGATAGCATGACGTCATTGGCAGGAAGCAGCAGCCTTCACCCTTTCTTGTTCGGCCCGCGTGTGGCAAGCACTACTTGAAAAATAAAAACAATTTAAAGATGTCCTGGTATTCTCCTTAAAGGCAAAAGTTATGTAAGCCTGCAGGAAATTTCCGTCTTTGCAGGCGTGCGCAGCTCTTCTTTTAAAGTCTGACCCAGCAAGCAGCCTCTGCGGAGCACGTGCTCCTTGGAGTGTGGGCTGGGCCTGCTGGTGGGCGCCGGCAAGTCCCTTCTCCCTCTGGCCACCCACTGCAGTGACAGTCATTCCTTTTCAGGAGCCTAGAAAGTAGTGGAAGTCCCTTTGCGTTATAGATGCTGCCATCGGACTAGAAGAGAAGCGAGCGCACCTGTGCACGCCGCCAGCGGCAGCTCCCGCCACCCCGCCCTGCCCTGCCCTGCCCTGCCCTGCTGCTGCCAGGCCCGCGACCCCCGCCCGCCCCGCCCTGCCCTGCCCTGCCAGGCCCGCGACCCCCGCCCGCCCCGCGACCCCCGCCCCGCCCTGCCCTGCCAGGCCCGCGACCCCCGCCCGCCCCGCCCTGCCCTGCCAGGCCCGCGACCCCCGCCCGCCCCGCGACCCCCGCCCCGCCCTGCCCTGCCCTGCCCTGCCCTGCCCTGCCAGGCCCGCGACCCCCGCCCGCCCCGCCCTGCCCTGCCCTGCCCTGCCAGGCCCGCGACCCCCGCCCGTCCCGCGATCCCCGCCCCGCCCTGCCCCGCCCTGCCCTGCCCTGCCCTGCCAGGCCCGCGACCCCCGCCCGCCCCGCCCCGCCCTGCCCTGCCCTGCCCTGCCCTGCCCTGCCCTGCCCTGCCCTGCCCTGCCAGGCCGCCAGCGGAGTGGCTGGCGCAGGCGCCCTCTGCACCTTGTTCCTTTTGAATGAGGCAAAACTTTTTAAAACTTATTTCAGTCACAAATTCCTTGCTACCTCAAGTCCCAATATCTATTGGATTATGCTCATTTTGTTAATTTTTCCAAGTTCAATTTGCTTTGCCCCTAGTTTTCCCTTTCTAACCTAAGACTTGGGAAGCCATCATTCATTATAGTTCAAGTGACCTCTGTTGGTTTCATTTGGTCCCACCTGGACCGGCAGCGTGGACACTGATTGGTTGGTGAGTGAATTCTGAGCCGCCTCCTTACCCGCTGTGGCAAACTAGGGCTGGGGAGCCAGGACGCTTGGGTTCATGTCCCTAGACTGCCAAGCATCACACGCTGCGCTCATTTTTAAGGTTGATGTATTCATTTAGCTATAGACTCAGTTGCTATAATAGACACCCCAAAACTCATTGGCTCAAGAAAGATAGATGCTTCTTTCTCATCAGCGGCCCAGGTCTGGCCATTTGACAGCTCAGAGAAACCTGGCAGCTGCACGTCCTGAGGCCGCCAGGAGTCCACGCTCCTCACTCCGCTGACGTCTGGTTGTCGTGTCATCTACTCAGCAAAACTGGCTGGCCCGAGGCACGTCCCTGTTCCAGCCAGAGGAGGGTGAAGAGCAGGAAGTGGAAGGCTGTCAGTTTCCTTAAAAGGCGTTGACATGGGAATGACCTAAGTCACAGTCCATCAGCAAGAACTGCCGGAATGGGCTTAGCTGCAGGGGGCCAGGATTCCCCGACTAAAGGTCAGGGGTGGACGGGCAGAGTCCTACTGTAAAAGGAAGGGGTATGGGAGGGGAGGAATCAGCAGCCTCAGGAAAGATAATCATGTGCTTAAATAATAAAAATATAAAATGTCCTTTGCCAGCAAAGTAAAAAAAAAAATTAAAAAGAGAAAAAAATAATATAAAATGGTATCAAATAAGGTTTCTTACCCTATTCACCTTCTTTCCAGTTCTCACCCCCTCATCAAGGGGTAAATGCTTTATTGGTATCTCATGTATCTTTCCAGAATTTTCTTAAGCAACTTTAAATATATATTCTTATTTCCTACCCTTCCCTATGTTTTACATAAAAGACATACTATGTATATGATTCTGTGCCTTGTTTTTCTGACATATCTTGCACTTCCTTTTATGTCAGCACACAGTTACCCTCATTCTTCTCTACAGCTGCCCAGCGTTCATAAGTGTTCCCAGTGTTCCTATCAATGTCTCATTGATAAAGTCCTGTTGATAAATTCAGAGTTATTTCCATTTTTTTACCATTACAAACAATACTACAATAATAACTTTGTGGTTGTCATTTTTTTTTTTCTTTTTTGAGACAGAGTCTCGCTTTGTTGCCCAGGCTAGATTAGTGCTAAGATTACAGGTGTGAGCCGCCACGCCCGGCCGTGGTTGTCATTTTGAACTAGTGAAAGTATAACTGCAAGATAGTTCTAGAAATGGGATTAGCCAATCACATGATATCGAGCCAATCTTTTGGTCTCTTTGAGTCAATTTTTTTTTTTTTTTGAGACAGAGTCTCGCTTTGTTGCCCAGGCTAGAGTGAGTGCCGTGGCGTCAGCCTAGCTCACAGCAACCTCAAACTCCTGGGCTCAAGCAATCCTCCTGCCTCAGCCTCCTGAGTAGTTGGGACTACAGGCATGTGCCATAGTGCCCAGCTAATTTTTTGTATATATATTTTTAGTTGGTCAATTAATTTCTTTCTATTTTTAGTAGAGACGGGTCTCGCTCAGGCTGGTTTCGAACTTCTGACCTTGAGCAATCCGCCCGCATCGGCCTCCCAGAGTGCTAGGTTTACAGGCGTGAGCCACCGCGCCCCACCAAGTCCTTTTTTTTTTTTTTTTAACTAATAAAATGAAGCTCATAGCTCACAGAAAGGGTCATTATAATAATGAAATAACCATCTAAAAATTATTGTACAGTGATTATATTAGCAAATTAACTTGTCAAAATTCATTTATTTCTACATTTAAAATGAGTGTCTTTTATTATATACAAATTATACATCAGTAACATTTATTTTTAAATTGCTGTACCACTGTTGTTTTGTTGTATCAAAAACTGTAAGCAGGCCAGGCATGGTTGCTCACACTTGTAATCCTAGCACTCTGGGAGGCTGAGGCAGGAGGATGGCTTGAGCCCAGGAGTGTGAGGTTGCTGTGAGCGAGGCTGACGCCACGGCACTCCAGCCTGGGCAACAGAGTGAGACTCTGTCTCAAAAAAAACCAAACTGTAAGCAGTGGGCGAGATGGCATCCGTCTGCGGTCCCAAGCTACTCAGGAGGCAAGATGGGAGGATTACTTGAGGCCAGAAGTCCGAGGCGGTACTGTGTTATGATCACACCTGTACAGTCGTTGCACTGTAGCCTGGGCAGCACAGCAAGACTCCAAAACAAACCAAGCAAAGCAAAGCGAAGCCTGTAAGGCCTCTTTCTCCAGAAGCCATCATACGCCATCACACTTCTGCTTGGATTGCTGCAGGCTCACTCTGCGCCTGGCTCCGGGCAACGCACTCGCACGCGCGTCTCAGTGTCGCGACCGTCCGCTGGCATCTCCCCGTTTTGCAACGAGGCTCTGAGGCACGGAGGCATTAGGAATGTTATCCAGTGTCCAACAAGTGCTGCGAGGCCAATAAGTGGCAGAGCTAAGATTCAAGCCTAGGTTTGTCAGACTCCAGCATCTACGCCCCTCGTCATCCTAATGTCGCCTCCTTAAGGAGTCACCTCCGTTAGTAAAACGCTTAGAAGCACAAGGTTAAGCATTTGACAGAGAATCTTGAGTTGATAAGAGACAGCTGGCCAGGCAGACCCAACTGGATTCTTACTGAGTGTATGTTTAGCACACCTGGTGCATAGAAGCCACTCGATATAAATCCACTATTATTGTTGTCATTGGCTTTTTTTTTTCTTTTGAGACGGAATCTCACTCTGTTGCCCGGGCTAGAGTGCCGTGGTATCAGCCTAGCTCACAGCAACCTCCAACTCCTGGGCTCAAGCAATCCTCCTGCCTCAGCCTCCCCAGTAGCTGGGACTACAGGCATGTGCCACCATGCCCGGCTAATTTTTTTCTGTTTTTAGTTGTTTGGCTAATTTCATTCTATTTATAATAGAGACAGGGTCTCACTTTTGCTCAGGCTGGTCTCGAATTCTGGAGCTCAAGCGATCCTCCCGCCACGGCCTCCCAGAGTGCTAGGATTGCAGGTGTGAGTGACATTTTTTATTATATGATTTTTACTTACCCTTGGGATTCTCTTCTTTCTGCTGCCCCGTATGAGACTTGGGTCCACTGATGATGCCCTGTAATGCCCTGGCCCCAGTCCAGGCAAAAAACCCTATTTCCCCCGTAGCACAACTGAAATTGCTGGAACTTTAACAACAACAACAAAAAAGACTTGAATGCTAGTGGAGCACAAAAGGCAGAAGGGGCCACGGCAGTAAGCAGCGTGGTGACTCACACGTGCCTATCTTACCCAAATGCATTTGGAAAGTTGGCTTTTCCCCCAGGAATGGCTTGATGGGTATAAGTGTGACCCGATTCTGTGGGTTCTGTCGAGGGGAGGAGAGGGGAGGGGAGGGAAGGGAGAGGAGAGGAGAAGTTTGCTGGAGTCGGCTAGGATTTGCCTTCTGGCTCCTAAGAGACACTCACAGGAAGCCAGCTTGCCTCCGCTGCTGGGCACAGACCAGGAAGCGCCGCCGAGGAAGATCTCGGCCTCAGGCTGGAGCCCGCGAGCAGAGCAGAGGAACAAAGAGGCTGGGTCCTTGATAACAGTGTCACCTGCTGAATCAACTAGCCCTGAACCCGACTAGCCTGGCTTTGCTAAATGAATGAAGACATCTCCCTGTCACTGAAGCCAGTCTCAGCCAGGCTTCTGTTACCTGCAGCTGAAAAGAATGCAGACGGAGATTTATTTTCCTTTTATATACCATCTGCATTTTCCTTTTTTAATCATATGCATATATACCTATTTTAAAAGGTTTCAGGCACTGGGAAAATAAGGACTATTCAAGGAAAATTCCCTTTAATCAGGAGTTTTTCTCAAGAGATGCTTCCTTAAGAAACATTTTTAAACATTTTAAATCATATAGTGACATATTAACAGCAAACAACAACATACTTTTTAATGCATTTGCCTAGGAAATGTATAGATTATGAAAGGATTGCTGGGCGCGGTGGCTCACGCCTGTAATCCTAGCACTCTGGGAGGCCGAGGCAGGAGGATCACTCAAGGTCAGGAGTTTGAAACCAACCTGAGCAAGAGCGAGATCCCGTCTCTACTAAAAATAGAAAGAAATTAATAGGCCAACTAAAAATATATAGAAAAAATTAGCCAGGTGTAGTCCCAGCTACTCAAGAGGATCACTTGAGCCCAGGAGTTTGAGGTTGCTGTGAGCGAGGCTGACGCCACGGCACTCTAGCCCAGGCAACAGAGTGAGACTCTGTCTCAAAAAAAAAAAAAAAAAAAAGATTAAAATAATTCATTCCAAGCACTGAAGGAAATAAAACATGTCTAATATTCTTTTAGAATTGTTATGGTAAAGTCAAATAAATGACCTAATCATGATTGAGCAGTTGTAGAACCATGGGGAGCAGGCAAGAGATTTCTATTTATACATAGATTGTCTCATATTATTGATATTCTTCTACTGGTTCTTCAAGGAAATAGTACTCAATTCATGATATTTCATACAGAAATAGAATAATGACTTAATATGAAATAATAAAAAGGAGAAATGAGAAAGTAAAAAAAAAATTCCTTAGCAAATGCTACTTTTCTATACCAAAATTTTAATCATAAAGTTTCCCCACTTACAAAATTTTCTTTACATTTTCTATAACTCATAAAATTATGTAAATATACTTTTTTTTTTATTCTTACACGCTTTCCATGTGTTCTATATGTAAATATACTTTAGCAGGACATAAACATTACTTAACTACAGAACCACAACCTAAACAGTGCCTAGAACCATGAAACTCTCTTTCTACTGTCAGACACAATAATAATAATAATTACTATTTGTTGGGGTCTTATTATGGGGCCTGGTAGGTGCTTCATACACATGTTCTCAATTAATTGTCACAGCAACGATGAAATGGGGTTTCCCAAAAGCAAAACCTGAGACAAGAAATTACATGCAGATACTTTATTTGGGAGGTGGTTCCAGGAAGCACAACGAGGTAGTGTAAGAAGTGACATGTGGCCGGGCGCGGCGGCTCACGCCTGTCATCTTAGCACTCTGGGAGGCCGAGGTGGGAGGATCGCTCAAGGTCAGGAGTTCAAAACCAGCATGAGCAACAGCGAGACCCCGTCTCTACTAAAAATAGAAAGAAATTAGCCAGATAACTAAAACTATACAGAAAAAATTAGCCGGGCGTGGTGGCGCATGCCTGTAGTCCCAGCTCCTCGGGAGGCTGAGGCAGGAGGATCGCCTGAGCCCAGGAGTCGGAGGTTGCTGTGAGCTAGGCTGACGCCACGGCACTCTAGCCCAAGCAACAGAGTGAGACTCTGTCTCAAAAAAACCAAAGAAGTGAGGTGGGAGAAGAGAGATGGATTCACCAATATAGGGCGAATTAATGGCAGATTGTTGCTGTGGGTGACTCGGGCTCAATCTGGTGGGGCCCACTGTGGGACTGTGCTTCTGAATGATCCCATCAGGGTCAGGAAGATTTCTACCTTTCACTGGTGGAGGTTTTCACCTGGGGGCAGTAAATCCCGGGTACTTCTGGGCTACACAAGTTCTAGTGGCATGAGAAAAGGCCCTGGGGCAGCGAAGGAGACCATAGCAGGTGCAGAGGTGGGCAGAGGGCTACAGAGCAGGGCCTCAAGGGTGTCGCTGTCGTGTCATTAACTCTGTCTGAAGACTGAATAATGGGAATTCAGAACAATTACATTGGGGTTGATGGCAGAGCTGGGGATCCATTTCCTGTGACCGCAATCGTGTGCTCACCACTGCCACTGGCATATGTGAACGCTGTCAAAGCACACTAGAGGTTCTTGAGGTTATTCCTTAAGACAGGAACCTGAAATCCAGAAAGGGTTCACTAACTTGCAAGTCTGAGCTCACAGAGCTGGGTGGTTTCAGAGCATGACAGTACCAACGCCCAGATTACCCTTTATGTGCACATTTAACCAACTGAGAAAATAGAAGATGCATATGTATTCATCAAAAATATAATAACAATGTAATCACATTACACTTGAAGGTCACAGTTACAGAATAGTCTCATTTCTTCCGAATAGGGTCAGAATTAGCCAGACAACTAAAAATACACAGAAAAATACCTGTGCCTGATGGAACCCTAAAGATTATTACACATTTGATTGTTTTTCTTCTCGCTGCCTGATACCTTCTCCTATGAAGTCATTTCCTAAATAAAAGTATTACAGCCAAAATTAAATTAGCAATTAAAATAAATGAACTACTTATTATTATAGTCTCTATGAAACCCCTTTGAACGAACTAAAGTGTTATTCAATTAGCAAACTAAAACTTGCCTGCATAATTTTATTCATGTTCACAATTTCCTGAAGGTGCTTTGAGCAGATTCCTATAGTCTAAAAATAGTAGGAAAATAACATAAGATGTTTTCTCTAAAGCAAAAGGCAGTCTATAAAGATTCATCATAAGACTATAATTGCAATCTTTTAAAATGAGAAAAATATGCGATTATACCCTTTTTTTCATGGTTTGATGAACTAATTCGATGAAGCACAGTGAACAGTCTCGTGTGAAATAACACTAAGATGACGGTCTGCATCTGGGGACACAAGTCTTTTATTAAAATTTTAACTTGCAAATTAATGCTATCTGTGGGGATTCTGATTTGGTGAGAACAAAGTCACAATATGCTGGTGATATTACTCCTCACAAGGAAGACTCTGCATCCACACACATTCACTAGCCCTTTATTATTTTTGCAGTTGCTAAAAAAAAACCAAAAACCACTTGTTATTTACATTCATTTAACAAATACTTAGGTTATATTGTGCCACGTCAATTGCTTTGAAGTTTTGCCCTGTCCAAATTTTATTTTTGTTTTGTCTTTTTTGGGGGTGGACAGAGTCTCACTCTGTCACCTGGGCTAGAGTGAGTGCCGTGGCGTCAGCCTCGCTCACAGCAACCTCAAACTCCTGGGCGCAAGCGATCCTCCTGCCTCAGCCTCCCGAGTAGCTGGGACTACAGGCATGCGCCACCATGCCCGGCTAATTTTTTCTATATATTTTTAGTTAGCCAATTAGTTTCTTTCTATTTTTAGTAGAGACGGGGTCTCGCTCTTGCTCAGGCTGGTCTCAAACTCCTGAGCTTGAGCGATCCGCCCTCTTCCGCCTCCTAGTGTGCTAGGATGACAGGCAAGAGCCACCACGCCCAGCCCCCGTCCAAATTTTAAAGCATGGTCCTTCTTTTTCCTACTCATTGCCCTAAAGATCAGGAAGTGTTAATATCTTTATTCCCATCCTCTTGGAATGATGTATTTTTTTTTTATAATGGACTGTTTCTTGTTCCTTTAAGTCTTGAGTATTTCTGCCACTGTGTATACCAATTTCTAAGAATATCCTTCTTCCTATCTGGGCATGTAGTGTACACAAAAGGAGACTAAAAAGAAAGAAGGGTGCAGCAAGTATCGAAATAATCAACTCTTCCAAAAGAACCAATGCAATAAAAATATCCATTGAAAGAAATACAATGTGTTACATTCACATCACCATTCACACTTCTTTGAATAGCAGCAGCTATTTTGTTTCAAGATCCACTGAGACTTTCTCCTGATGGAAATATATGAGGATATAGCTAAAAGAGAGCCTTTGGACAGATCCACCCCTAAGTAATTTTAGGTAAACAGGCTTCATTATTATTGATAAGGCTAATAAGAAGAGAAAATGTCTTTTGAAAAATACATCTGGCCGGGCGCGGTGGCTCACGCCTGTAGTCCTAGCACTCTGGGAGGCCGAGGCGGGCGGATTGCTCGAGGTCAGGAGTTCGAGACCAGCCTGAGCAAGAGTGAGACCCCGTCTCTACTAAAAATAGAAAGAAACTAATTGGCCAACTAAAAATATATAGAAAAAAGTAGCTGGGCATGGTGGTGCATGCCTGTAGTCCCAGCTACTCGGGAGGCTGAGGCAGGAGGATCGCTTGAGCCCAGGAGTGTGAGGTTGCTGTGAGCGAGGCTGACGCCACGGCACTCACTGTAGCCTGGGTAACAAAGTGAGACTCTGTCTCCAAAAAATGAAAGAAAAAAAGAAAGAAAGAAAGAAAGAAAGAAAGAAAGAAAGAAAGAAAGAAAGAAGAAAGAAAGAAAGAAAGAAAGAAAGAAAGAAAGAAAGAAAGAAAGAAAGAAAGAAAGAAAGAAAGAAAGAAAAGTACGTCTAGCAAATACTTGTATGGTTTAGTACAACTCAACTCTAAAAATGTCAATACTTTTATCTCTCACTTGAAGTGTCTCAAAGTGGCACAATTGCTACCTTCTATCTATCCTCAAGGTCTGGTGCTTTTGCACCAAGTACTTTCCTGTAGTGTCCTCAAACTTCTGAGCTAGCGACCCACTTAGCGAATGCCGCCTTCCCTAGTGCTGGCTAGCGAGCCTCCAGGTCGCCTGGTGTCCAGACCCCCTTCCATTCTGACGCCCGCCGCCCAGAGTGGCCGCGCCGGGCTTGGCCCGCCCGCACGGCAGCAGCCTCTGCGACGCCAGCGCAGTCCAGGGTCGCCACGTCCCTCCCAGCAGGCTCCGCTGCAAATTCAGAGGTTTCCACAGCTCCTCTTCAGCCCTGATAGTTTGCTAGGAATGACTCACAGAGCTCAGAAAAGCGCTCTGCTTACAAGTACCATTTCATCATAAAGGATGAGACTTAGAAACACCAAAGGGAAGAGATGCCAAGGCGAGGTCTGGGGAGGGAGAGGTGGCCGCTTCCGGCCTGTGGGGTGGGGTGTGCCCTATCCCCCCCCCCTTTGTTTTGAGACAGAGTCTCACTGTGTTGCCCGGGCTAGAGTGAGTGCCCTGGCGTCAGCCTCGCTCACAGCAACCTCAGACTCCTAACCTCAAGTGATCCTCCTGCCTCAGCCTCCCGAGTAGCTGGGACTATAGGCATAAGCCACCATGCCCGGCTAATTTATATATATATAATTTTTTATTTTATTTTTTTAGTTGTCCAGCTAATTTCTTTCTATTTTTTTTAGTAGAGACAGGGTCTTGCTCTTCCTCAGGCTGGTATCGAACTCCTAAGCTCACAAGATCCTCCCACCTCAGTCTCCTAGAGTGCTGGGATGACAGGTGTGAGCCGCCGCGCCCGGCCCGCACCCTATGCATGTTATTGTATGTTTAACAACCAGGAAGCTCTCTGAATACCCTTAGCGTTTCCATCAAGGTCTCGATACACAGGCATGATCCAGCAAACTAACAGTCAGTGATTAAACCCTGTGACTGAGCTCAATCTCCAGTCCTTGTCCCCTCCCCAGAGGTGGAGGAGTGGGTCCGAAAGCTCCAACCCTCCTAGCAGCATGGGGTTGGTCTTTCTGGTATGGCCAGCCTCATCCCTTGACACTATCTAAAGGTTTAACTGAGTCACCTCATTAGCATAAATCCAGGCATTGTTGGAAGGGGCTCATTGTGAGTACAAACGACACTCCTATCACTCAGAAAATTCCAAGGGTGTTAGGATGAATCAAGGGCAAAGACCAAATATACAGCCATGTATCACTTGTTTTCAGGGCGACAACCTCGCAGTATAGTGGCAGAGCAGTCATGTGTCACTTAACAGCAGGGCGCAACCTGGAAAGCGCTTCGTGAGGCTGGGCTCACACAAGCCTAAGCGGTGCGCCCGCCACACGCCGAGACTGCAGGCAGCGCGTTGCTGGAGCCGCCCCGCACAGCCCACCCCGCGCGGCCCGCCCCGCGCAGCCCGCCCCCGCCCCGCACAGCCCGCCCCGCGCCCCGCACAGCCCGCCGCGCGCAGCCCGCCCCGCGCCCCGCACGGCCCGCCCCGCGCGGCCCGCCCCGCGCGGCCCGCCCCGCGCAGCCCGCCCCCGCCCCGCGCAGCCCGCCCCGCGCCCCGCGCAGCCCACCCCGCGCGGCCCGCCCCGCACGGCCCGCCCCGCGCAGCCCGCCCCCGCCCCGCACAGCCCGCCGAGCGCAGCCCGCCCCCGCCCCGCGCAGCCCGCCCCGCGCAGCCCGCCCCCGCCGCGCCCCGCGCAGCCCGCCCCCGCCCCGCCCCGCGCAGCCCGCTGCGCGCAGCCCGCCCCCGCCGCGCGCAGCCCGCCCCCGCCCCGCCCCGCGCAGCCCGCCGCGCGCAGCCCGCCCCCGCCCCGCCCCGCGCAGCCCGCCGCGCGCACGCAGCGACCAGGCAGGTGGGCCCGCGTCTGACCGCAGCAGCGGAGGGCGGCAGGCGGTGCCACCCCGCAGGGCTGGCCCGCAAGGCGGGACTCGGAGTTGCTCGGTGGGGCCGAGTGAACGGGGAGGAGTGCGGGAGCCGGCGGTGTCGCCGTGCGTTCTCCCGGACTTCAGCACACAGCCTAGGGTCCACTGACTTCATGAAGTACATTTCCCGCCCGACTGGAGGAAATCCCGCCGTGGTCTGGGCTGGTGGCACTGTGAACCGCCAGTGGGTCGGTTCCTCTGAGCAAAGGGCACCCGCGTGCCTTCCCCACTCGCAGGCGCCGCACGGCCCGCGCGCGGTCAGTGGCAGCCTTCGCCACGTCTCAAGGACAGTGCAGGTCTCCGTGCGGGAGCCCCTCGGCCCTCTGCCGCGCGTCCGTGGCAGTGGCAGAGACGGATTGCCGTCGGCCAGAAACGACTCCCTCCCTCCTCCTGGCCAGCCCGCGCGGCTCTGCCCTGCAGCGAGACGTCACCGTGAGAGCACATTTCTCGGAGCGCAATTCGAGCTTCAGCGCGGGCTGCCGCTTCCCGCCGGCCTACCACGCCCCTCGCGCGCCACCAGGGCCTCTCCCCTCCCGCGAGCTGCCTCGGGACTGGACCGCTCCGGTGCGGCGCTCACGCCCGACGCCTCGCCCACCCCCGCCCACGCGACGCCTCGCCCACCTGCGCTCACGCGACACCCACGCGACGCCTCGCCCACCCGGCGCGCACGCGACACCCAGGCGACACCTCGGCTAGAGCGGCGCCTATGCGACGCCCACACGACACCTCACCCAGCCGACGCGCACGCGACTCCTCGCCTGCCCGGCGCCCATGCGACACCAACGGGACCCCTCGCCAGCCCCGTGCCCACGGGACAACCACGCGACCCCTCACGGGGCCCAGCCCGCCCCGCGCCCGCCCCGCGCCCGCCCCGCGCCCGCCCCGCGCCCGCCCCGCGCCCGCCCCGCGCCCGCCCCGCGCCCGCCCCGCGGCTCTGACGCGCAGCTTCATCCGCAAGCACTAGGGTCGGGCCGCCCTCGCGGCCGCTGCGCCCGGTGGGCGGCGGTTACATGACTGCAGGGGAAATGGCTGCCCGTCTGTTATAAAAACAGAACATTCTAAGTACGACGTAAGTGAGAAATAACCCTGCGTTTGAGTCGTTACAACGGAGGGTTCATTTTTATAGCAGTTTAGCCAACCTTGATTAATACAATAGCCACTTTTCTCATCTCTGTTCTTCTCTTTTTGGAGACAGAGTCTCTGTTGCCCGGGCTAGAGTGAGTGCCGTGGCGTCAGCCTCGCTCACAGCAACCTCAGACTCCTGGGCTCAAGCGATCCTCCTGCCTCAGCCTCCCGAGTAGCTGGGACTACAGGCATGTGCCACCATGCCCGGCTAATTTTTTCTATATATATTAGTTGGCCAATTAATTTCTTTCTATTTATAGTAGAGACGGGGTCTCGCTCTTGCTCAGGCTGGTTTCGAACTCCTGACCTCGAGCTAAATGCCAGCCTCTGGCTCCCAGAGTGCTAGGATGACAGGCGTGAGCCACCGCGCAGGCTTCTCCTCTCTGCTCTTAATGAAAAAAGAACAGGCTCCCACCCGTCCTGTCCCAGGGAATCCCTCCACCTGAGGCCTCGACTCCAGCCCTGCCGAGCCCTGTCCCATCAATTATCTACCCGCTGCTCTAGGCCCCGAGCATACCCCGTCCTGGCTCTTGCCCTCAGCACCCATACATGATCTGACCTCTTCTAACAGCTGCTAAAAAAATATCTTAACTTACATGAGCTGATATTTTCCGCCCCCGGAATGCTCAACTCCCTTCAGTGGACAGGCATGTATCACCCATGCTCCCTGCCCACCCCCTCCCCAGCACTCTCCGGCCCGCCTCTGTCGCACCACTGCCCTAACCCTAAACCCAACCCTAGCCCTAAACCTAACACAAACCTTAAACTAAAACCCAACCCTGACACGAACACTACCCCAACCCCAACCGCAACCCTAACCCTAACCACAACCCCAAACCCAACCCCAACCCTAACAACAACACCAACACCAAACCTAACAATACCCTAACACTAACCATAGACCTAACCTTAACATTAAACCTAACCCAAACCACAACCCTAACCCTAAACTCAACCACAACCCACATCCCCAACCCCACCCCAACCCTAACCCTAACCACAACCCCACCCGAACGCTAACCCTAACCCCAACCCTAACCCTAACCCCAACCCAAGCCATAAACCTAACCCCAACCCCAGCCCTAACCCTAACCCCAACCCCAACGCTAACCCTAACCCCAACGCTAACCCTAACCCCAACCCTAACCCTAACCCCAACCCTAACCCTAACCCCAACGCTAACCCTAACCCCAACCCTAACCCTAACCCCAACCCTAACCCTAACCCCAACCCCAGCCCTAACCCTAACCCCAACCCCAACCCTAAACTCAACCACAACCCCATCCCAAACCCCACCCCAACCCTAACCCTAACAACAACCCCACCCCAACCCTAACCCTAACCCCAACCCTAACCCTAACCCCAACCCCAGCCCTAACCCTAACCCCAACCCCAGCCCTAACCCTAACCCCAACCCCAACCCTAAACATAACCCCAACCCCAGCCCTAACACTAACCCCAACCCCAGCCCTAACCCTAACCCCAGCCCTAACCCTAACCTCAACCCTAACCCTAACCCCAACCCCAGCCCTAACCCTAACCCCAACCCCAACCCCAGCCCTAACCCTAACCCCAACCCCAGCCCTAACCCTAACCCCAACCCCAGCCCTAACCCTAACCCCAACCCCAACCAACCCTAACCCTAATCCCAACCCCAACCCTAACCCCAACCCCAACCCCAACCCCAACCCCCGTGACCCGGCAGGCTGCGGTCACACTTTGCATCTCACCCAGCGTGGCCCTGCCGCTGGGGCGCTCTGTCCCTCCTGGCGCGGCTACCCAGACTGGGACGCTGCACCTGCTCCTCTTCTGGAGCCCTCACTGCGTCCCTCCCCGCCCCTCCCCTCGGCTTACATATCCCTTCCTCATAATGTCATCCTTGCCTGCGGGCGGTCGCAATGATCATCGATAGGTGCTAATATCACACATTCTTGGAGCCGCAAGCCTACATTCCCAACTGCTTTCCAGATAGTTCTATTTTGGCCGGGCGCGGTGGCTCATGCCTGTCATCCTAGCACTCTGGGAGGCCGAGGCGGGAGGATGGCTCAAATTCAGATGTTTGAAACCAGCCTGAGCAAGAGTGAGACCCCATCTCTACTAAAAACAGAATCAAATTAATTGGCCCACTAAAATATATAGAAAAAAAATGAGCGGGGCGTGGTGGCGCATGCCTGTAGTCCCAGCTACTCGGGAGGCTGAGGCAGGAGGATCGCTCGAGCACAGGAGTTGGAGGTTGCTGTGAGCGAGGCTGACGCCACGGCACTCTAGCCCAGGCAACAGAGTGAGACTCTGTCTCAAAAAATAAATAAAAAGTTCTAGTTTTATGGCCCACAGGCACCTCAAACCTAATACGGCCAAAATTGAATTGATCATTTTCCATTTCCAGAAGCTCCTTCTGTCTTCTGCCCGGCTTGAGGGCGGCAGCCGCTGGGCAGGTGTGCGTGGGCAGGCCCGCTGGTTCCTCCCCGCCTCGCTGGCCCCCAGCCCTATTTCATCCTCCTACTTGACACCTCTCAACCCCGTTTGTCTCCTTTTTCTCTGCCGCTGCTGGACTCAGACCTTTCTCGTCCCTTTCCTGATCATCTCGGTAACTTCTGGATTGTTCTTTCTGTGGGCAGCCTCACCTCCCTCCTCCAGCCTAATGATTTAATGTTGTTTCCTTCTTTGTTGTTTTCATTTATGTGATTTTTTTCTTTTGTGTCTTTTTCAAGCTAAAAATCAATATATTCTCATTGCAAAATAGTCAAATAGGCTATTAAAAAAAGGTAAAGTCATCCCTTATCTAGTCATTAAACCTTACCCCCAAATATATATACATTTTTTTCTAAAAATAGGTTCTTATTAAACATGCTGCATTTCTGCTAATTATAAAAGGCATTCTTTTTCACATTTTAACATCTCTGAAATCAAAATGTGTCACACAATCAACGGTGTCTCGGGTTCAGTGCAATTCAATATTGTCTGCAATGTGCTCTTTCCACCTGTTCCTGCTGGTCGTGATTCCAAGCCAGCACTGAGCGCCAGGCGACGTTTCGAGAGCACAGACCGGCCAGGCGGCTACCTTGGGAAGGTTCTTCCGGGCCTCCCTGCCCCAGGGCCCTGCTGTTCCGCCTGTCGCCTCCTCGGGGCCAGCACAGCCACACTGTCTTTCTTAAAGCCAAGCGGGACAAGCAGGTCTGCTTGCCGCGCGACCCCAGCGGCCGGCCAGCCCGCCCCCGCTGCCCGGCACTGGCCCTGCCGCCCTCAAGGCTTTCTCTCCCTTTCTCTCAAAGTTGCCGCTTCCTGAAAAGCTGTCCTGATCCCCCAGCAGAGCCCGGGCTCCTCCGTGCGCATCTGACTTCCGCGGTCTGGGTGCGTGCCCGGTAAGTCACTTGCCACGCGGTCGGTGCCGTCCTCCTGTGCCCAGTAAGCGGGTGCCCGCGCCTCCAGCCCCGCGCCTCCAGCCCCGCGCCTCCAGCCCCGCGCCTCCAGCCCCGCGCCTCCAGCCCCGCGCCTCCAGCCCCGCGCCGGGCGCGCAGCGTCTCGGAAGGGCGGGCTGCACGCGGAGACAAGGCGAGGACGCCCAGTGACGTCCGCGCCGGGACGCGGGGAACACCCAGGAGAACAGGCTCTGGCTGGCGAAGCGCCCGAGCACCCGGAAACTGACAGCAATCCGACCGTCCTCGTTCCCTCCAGACCCACTGGCTTCCACCTTCAAGTAAAAGTAGACCAGTCTCAACAGCCACACCTGCGCCATCCCCGCCCCCACCTTCCTTTCTCTCTGGCCCTTTTAAGTCCTTTAAATCCAAACCTCAGTCTACATCATGGTCCCCTTTTACAAAATGTCCCTTGTTTTGTAACCAAATATTTCAAAAGTTACCAGAGAAAGATTCTTTGCACTTGCCACTCTAAAATGCCCACCTGAGTTATACACCTGCACTCCCTCCTGCCTTCCGTGCGGACCGGGGTCCTCAAACCTTGTAAGCAGGGGCCGGCCACCGTCCCTCAACCGCGCGAGCGCGCTCCACGCATGCGCACTGCGGGCCGGACCCGCGGCTGCGGAGCAGGACAGGCAGCGGCCGGATAAACGTGCCGGGCGCCCGCGTGTGGCCCGCGGGCCCAGTTTGAGGACGCCTGGTGTAGACATACCTCACTCAATCTCACCAAGACTCCACACCAGGAAATAGATGCAAAAGAAAGTCGGAGTTCAATACAAACCTTTATTAACTACCTTAAAGGCTTGGTGTTGTGTAAAGACATCAGTGGAAACAGTCATCCCCCTCTCAACACAGTATTGGGTTTGGATTCTAGAAAATGCCAAAACTAGACAAAAATTTGTCCAGTTCTTTTTTCTGACCTAGATAATTTAAAGCCAAGGATTCCAATGCATTCGTTGAAAACTACCAGGGTACTCTTGGGGACTTAAAATAAAGATCAGCTAATGTGTCCTGTAGCACAGTCGCTAAGATTGGTCCATGCTAAAACATGTTAACAATTGTAGGGCCCTAGCACTCTGGGAGGCTGAGGCGGGAGGATCGCTCAAGGTCAGGAGTTCGGAAACCAGCCTGAGCAAGAGCGAGACCCCGTCGCTACAAAAGTTAGAAAGAACTTAATTAGCCAACTGATATATATAGAAAAAATTAGCCGGGCATGGTGGCGCATGCCTGTAGTCGCAGCCACTTGGGAGGCTGAGGCAGGAGGATCGCTTGAGCCCAGGAGTCTGAGGTTGCTGTGAGCAAGGCTGACGCCATGGCACTCTAGCCCGGGCAACAGAGGGAGACTCTGTCTCAAAAAATAAAAGGACAGCTCCAGTCTACAAATGGTCACCAGACTGGAGGGACTGAGGCAGCCGCACGGAGAGCATAGGGTCAAACCAGGCCCCGCAGCACGCTGGGCTCTGAACCGCGGGAGACCTGGCGCTCTGCAGGGCTCGCCAGCACGGAGCGCGCCGCGCACTCTGCGGCCCACAGATTGCAGAGTCAACAAAACCAAAGCAGCTCCAGGCACCCGGCACCTACCTGGGAGACAACCTCGTCCTCCAGCCGCGGCGCGCCGGTCCGCAGTGGCGGCCCAGCACCCCAGGAGAGGCGGCACTGGAGGGCGCCGCGCGGCGGCTCGCAGTCTCGCCCGCACTGGGCGCTCCGAGCTGGCTCTGCAGGAGCCGCCCTGCCGGAGGCTCCGTATCAGGAAAGATCCGGTTTGGAGGCAAAGTCTACACTACCTGCGGAACCTGAAATCCCTGCCCCACAGCGAGAGCAAAGAAGGGCCCCTTCCGGCGCGGCCCGGAGCTCACCCGCACCCCGCCCCGTCCACTGCAGCCGCGGTGCCCGGCCCGCGGACCCCCGCCCCGCGGACCCCCGCTCGCCCACCCGCCCCGCGGACCCCCGCCCGCCCGCCTGGCCCGCCCCGCGGACCCCCGCCCGCCCGCCTGGCCCGCCCCGCTGACGCCCGCCCCGCGGACCCCCGCCCGCCCACCTGGCCCGCCCCGCGGACCCCCGCCCGGCCCGCGGACCCCCTGCCTGCCCGCCCGCCCCGCGGACCCCCGCCCGCCCACCTGGCCCGCCCCGCGGACCCCCGCCCGGCCCGCGGACCCCCTGCCTGCCCGCCCGCCCTGAGGTCACCCGCCCACCTTGCGGCTCCGGGCAGGGCGGCCGCGCGAGGCAGAGCGGCTCTGGCGCCCGGCCCGCCTGGGCTGGTGGGCGGGGCGACTCGGAGGGCGGAGGGACACGGGCAGGCGGCGTCGTCCGGCGCAGGTGACACGGAATCCGACCTGCCGGCAACTCGCGCTCCGGGCGCGCCGCGCGGGCTGGGGCCGCCGTTCCGCCAGGCTGGGTCTCGGCCCGCGGCGAGGGCGGCGGGCGCAGGTGGGCGCAGGTGGGCGCTGGCCGGCGGGCGCAGGCGGCGCCCGCGATGGCCCGAGAGCTGAGCCAGGAGGCGCTGCTGGACTTCCTGCTCCAGGCAGGCGGCCGGGCAACCAACGCCGCCCTGCTGAGCCACTTCGGGAGCTTCCTCCGCGACCCGGACGCGCCCCCCGGCCTGCGCCTGCGCCGCCGCGAGCTCTTCAAGGGCTTGGTGAACGCGGTGGCCGCGGTGCGCCAGGACCCCGACGGCACCAAGTGCGTGGTGCTCAGGCGCAGGTACAGGGACCTTCTGGCGGCGGACGGGCCCCCGCGAGGCGCGCGCCGGGCGTGGCAGGAGGAGGCGCCGGCAGGTGCGGCGGGCCGAGCGGCGGGCGCGGCTCGCAATGCACTCCCGGCCGGCGGCACCCGGGAGGCGGCCGGGGAGGGCGGCGGGCCGCGGGGCAGCCCCGGCCGGAGGGCGCTCGTGTCCGCAGCTGCCCAGGCCGGAGCCAAGTGCGCGGCGGCGGAGACGCAGGGCCGCTGTTGCTGGGAGTGTCTGCAGAACAGCTTGGAGGGGCTCCCGGGCGCTCTCGGCGCACCCCCGGACCCCGCCGCTGCCGGAGAGAAGCCGGCGCGGGCTCTGCCTGCCCAGAAGGACAGTGGGGCCACCCGGCAGCGGTGGGAAGACTCAGCCCGCTCGCCTCCCGCCGCCATCGAGGCTGCCGGGAGCCGGCCTTCGCCGCCTGCTCCGCTGCCTCGCCCTGCACCCCCTGGACCCCGGCCGGAGATGAGGACTCCCCCGGGACCCCTACACTGTCCCACCCTGCAGCAGCAGCAGCAGCAGCGCACGCGAGAGTGGGTGGCCAGGCACCTGCAGACGCCCGAGGCCCAAGACCCGTGCCTCACCCGGGCCTGGACTGTGCTGCCGGACAACTTCCTCCAGCGGCCCACGGGGCCACGTTCAGAGCCGCCAGCGCCGCCTCCTTCCTCCCATCCTCTCTTCCCCGTTGCGGCGGAGCCCTCCGAGCCCCGGCCGGGCTGCGCTCCGCCGACCGTCTTCCGCAGCATTCGCTGCCAGCTGTCCCTCCAAGACCTGGAGGACCTGGTGGGCCAGGAGAGCGGCGGCCGCAGGCCCGAGGAGTCGCCTGGGGGCCCTGACGAGCCGCGGGCTGCCCTGGGAACCGCAGGCGGCGGGAAGCTCGGGCACCCCACGTGGGGCCTTGCTGCGCCCCTGGCGGAACGGAGCCCCAGCTGGACCTGTCCGAGCCCCAGGAGCAGAGGGGGTGGCCGCGCCTGCCGGCAGGTCCCCCCAGAAGCGAGTGGCTGCGCCAGCCGCGCCCCGGAGCCTCTGCCGCGGGCGGCCCCGAGGCGGAGGAGAACCCTCCGGAGGAGCCCCCCGGCGGGGAGAGGCGACGCGCCCTCCTCTGACGAGGAGCGCCTTGATGAAGGCTTGCTGCAAAGGGGCCGGGGACCGCCTCGATCCAGGAAACCCTCCAAGGCAGGGACGAGGCCCAGTCCGAGGTTGGATGCAGCTTTGACACCAAAGCCTGCAGCGCTTAAGGCCGTTGGGGCCCCCGGTGGGCAGGGGCCTGCGGCCTCGGTCGCCCACAGACCGCCTGCGCACAAGCCGTCCCTGGTCCCCCTGGACGCCAGGGAGCACCAGTGGATTGTGAAGCTTGCCAGTGGCTCCTGGGTCCAGGCGCTGACTTTGTTCTGGGAGGACCCCCAGCTGGTTTTGCACAAAGACTTCTTGACGGGGTACACTGCCTTGCACTGGGTCGCCAAACACGGCGACGTCCGGGCGCTTCAGGACCTGGTCTCGGGCGCCCGGAAGGCGGGTGTGGCTCTGGATGTGAACGCGAGGTCCGGCTGTGGGTACACCCCACTGCACCTTGCAGCCATCCATGGCCACCAGGCGGTCATCAAATTGCTCGTGCAAAGGCTGGCTTCTCGGGTGAGTGTCCGGGACGGCAGTGGCAAAAGGCCATGGCAGTATCTGACCAGGGACACCTCCGCCGAGATATGGCAGCTCCTGGGAGCCCCCCGAGGCAAGCCCATGTTCCCCGTCCGCCCCTTAGTGCAAAGCTCTCCCCCCACCAGGAAGGCCGAGCGCCGGGAAGTATCTAGAAATGTCACCCGGAAGACTTCCTTTGCTGCACTTCTCAAAAGTCAGCACGACAGGTGGAAATTGGCCGGCCAGTATGAGAAGTTCCCCAGTGCGCGGGAGAGAGAAGAATACAGTGACTGAGGTGGGGCCTCTGTCCGCGGAGCCAGCGCAGCCGCGGGCTAGCGCGAGCAGTCGCGCGTAGACGCGCTGCTGGGGGTTGGTACAGAGCAGGCGCAAGGCCTCCCTAGAGTCTGCCCCTGGATTGAGGCCAGCACATCGTGCGCCTTGGGGCTCATTCAAGCTTTTTTTTTTTTGAGACAGGGTCTCACTCTGTTGTCCAGGCTAGAGTGAGTGCCATGGCATCAGCCTAGCTCACAGCAACCTCAGACTCCTGGGCTCAGGCGATCCTCCTGCCTCAGCCTCCCGAGTAGCTGGGACTACAGGCATGCGCCACCATGCCCGGCTAATTTTTTCTAAATATACATACTTTTAGTTGTCCAGCTAATTTGCTTCTATTTTTAGTAGAGACAGGGTCTCCCTCTTGCTCAGGTTGGTCTCAAACTCCTGACCTTGAGCAATCCTCCAGCCTTGGCCTCCCAGAGAGCTAGGATGACAGGCATGACCCACCATGCCTGGCCCCATCCAAGCTTTTTGAAACCTCAAGTCTTTGAGCTGGTGGCAGGGCCAGGTGCTCCGAACCCAGGAGCTCTTCTATTCTTCCTCTTCCCTGGGTGCCGCAGCTCTGGCACAGAACCCCGGGCCAGAGAGGGGAGGGGTGTCCAACAAAAAAAAGAGGCAGTTTGAGGAATTGATGAAGCACAGACAAAAATCTTCTATGGCTCGTAGCTCTCTGGCTTCTGTTCAGTTGGAGAATGACTCTTGGCTGAGAAGAGTGGGAAGCACCAGGTTTGAAACCAGATAGCTTTATTTTATTTTATTTTTGGCATTCAAATCACTGAAATACAATTATTACTGGAGAGTAGGATTTGATTTAAGCAATTCCTCAGCCCTGTCCCCTGTCTCTCTTTTTCCATTCCACCTCTAGTGGCTCATGGGTGACATGACTAGTGCCCCTTGGTTCTTTTTGCTGACCAGAGAGGCAGCTGGGCAAGGTCCAGTCGTGACCTTGACTGCACTCCGGGGAGAGGTGACTGGCACTCCGGCCCTGCTGCTCTGTGTCAGCCTAAAGGGAACTTTCCCAATGTAAGACTGTGCGGCTCCTTTGCATAGTGGCTGAAACCATTTTTCCGGGGACTCCCTGTGTGACAAACAGAGCTGTCACTAGTAGTTTTCAGTAGATTGAATGGCCAATGTTTGCACTCATGAAAAGAGAAAAATGATTTCACTCTGGGGAAGCGGAGAAGGTTAAGAGCAGCCTGCCTTCCCACCTGGACTTTTCTAAGCTGCTAGATATAAGTTTATTTGCACTAACCTTGTTGCCAATTAAGATTAAATATTAGCCTTAAAGTACTGTATATGTAACAGGAAGTGTTTCTTTTAATTGCCTGTGAGGGGCTGATTCCTGGCTGCAGTGCACGGAATAGAGACTGGTCTTCCCGCTGCAGTAGAACATCAAGATTTCAGAATGCAAGTTCAAAGAGGGCTGAAAAATGAAATGTTCAAGTGGAGACTATTAATTTTTGTGGGAATGTTTTCATGTGTTGTGGCAATGACGCTGTGTTTTAAAAGTACTTTTGTGTTTCTTCTGGTTCTTTTCTCCCATTAAAAGACCCACAGGTCTTTATGATTTGTTGTACTTATGCTGATAACTGTTAATATTCTTCCTTACAAAATTGTGTCTCAATGAGTCTCAAATATTTTTTTTTATTTTTACTTTATAATTTTGCTGAAATAAATATATCTCTGTTCTACTAGGAAAAAATGTAGTAAATAAATATAAGAGGTTTTTTCCCCAAAAAAAGACCTATACAAGAGATGAAACTTTGGAAATCAGATCAAGAAAAAAGACAGCCACAGATGCTGGGAGCATAGTTTGAAAATTTAAAAGAATACATGATAAACATCTTTGTGAATACTCTAGTAAACTGGTAAAACAGTAGGAAACTAGTGATTTTTTTTTTCAAGGTGAAAATTAGAAAAATATCAACTTTAAAAGCCAATTGGCTGGACGTTGTGGCTCATACCTGTAATCATAGCACTTTGGGAGGCCAAGGCTGGAGGATTACTCAAGGTCAGGAGTTCAAGACCAGTCTGAGCAAGAGCAAGACCCCATCTCTACTAAGAATAGAAAGAAATTAATTGGCCAACTAAAAATATACAGAAAAAATTAGCCGTGCATGGTGGCCCATGCCTGTAGTCCCAGCTACTGGGGAGGCTGAGGCCGGAGGATCACTTGAGCCCAGGAGTCTGAGGTTGCTGTGAGTGAGGCTGATGCCCTGGCACTCACTCCAGCCTGGGCAACAGAGTGAGACTCTGTCTCAAAAAATAAAAAATAAATAAAAGCCAAGGAATGTTTTTGCTTTACCATATTGTTATCATTACATCAGTTTATCCATCAACTATGTTTTGTGTGGGGCTGTGTGATTTGGTAAGGTGAGTGGACACGACTTTCCCCTCTTGAAACTTAACATCTAACAATATTTATTCTTCATTGCTTTTTTTTTTTTTTTTGGAGACAGAGTCTCGCTTTGTTGCCCAGGCTAGAGTGAGTGCCAGCCTAGCTTACAGCAACCTCAAACTCCTGGGCTCAAGCGATCCTCCTGCCTCAGCCTCCCGAGTAGCTGGGACTACAGGCACGCGCCACCATGCCCGGCTAATTTTTTCTATATATTTTTAGTTTTCCGATTAATTTTCTTTCTATTTTTAGTAGAAACGGGGTCTCGCTCTTGCTGAGGCTGGTTTTGAACTCCTGACCTTGAGGGCTCCTCCCAGTTGGCCTCCCAGAGTGCTGGAATTACAGGCGTGAGCCACCTCGCCTGGGCCCAAGGTGTCTTTTAAAGGTGTGTTATATTAAATATTAAGCTTGTAAAATGAGGCAAAGATGAAAAAAGGGTGCACCAGGAATGAGCACAGTCAACTGCAAAGCAAGAACAAATTTTCAAAGTGTCCTAAGTACAAAATTAAGTACTCTGGAGGATTTCAGGAGAGAGAGAGAGAGAGAGAGAGATCCCTTTCAGCTGAGAAAATCAGGGAGGGCTTCATGGCGGCCAGGAATCTTCCCACGAGTGACATGGCTTTCCCCAGAGACCAGCCGTGTCAGCTCTGCCACATTCTCGACTTCTGCGTGCGCGTGCCATCTGCGCGGCGCTGGTCTGGCTGACACTTGCCGGCGGTTAAAGACCGTCCTGGGCTGCCGCTGGCTCTCCGGAGGGCGGGCTGCGAGGCTGGGCTTCCTGCCCCGCACCCGCCGGCCGCTGCCTGCCCCCGAGGCCGCGCGGCACCTGCAGAGCAGCCCGCCGTCCTGCCGTCCTGGCGCTCCGTGCCCACGTCCGGGCGGAGGGAGGAGGCCAGCCCGCTGTCCTGCCGTCCTGGCGCTCCGTGCCCACGTCCGGGCGGAGGGAGGAGGCCAGCCCGCTGTCCTGCCGTCCTGGCGCTCCGTGCCCACGTCCAGGCGGAGGGAGGAGGCCAGCCCGCTGTCCTGCCGTCCTGGCGCTCCGTGCCCACGTCCGGGCGGAGGGAGGAGGCCAGCCCGCCGTCCTGCCGTCCTGGCGCTCCGTGCCCACGTCCGGGCGGAGCGTGGAGGCCAGCCCGCCGTCCTGCCGTCCTGGCGCTCCGTGCCCACGTCCGGGCGGAGGGAGGAGGCCAGCCCGCCGTCCTGCCGTCCTGGCGCTCCGTGCCCACGTCCGGGCGGAGCGTGGAGGCCAGCCCGCCGTCCTGCCGTCCTGGCGCTCCGTGCCCACGTCCGGGCGGAAGGAGGAGGCCAGCCCGCCGTCCTGCCGTCCTGGTGCTCCGTGCCCACGTCCGGGCGGAGGGAGGAGGCCAGCCCGCCGTCCTGCCGTCCTGGCGCTCCGTGCCCACGTCCGGGCGGAGCGTGGAGGCCAGCCCGCCGTCCTGCCGTCCTGGCGCTCCGTGCCCACGTCCGGGCGGAAGGAGGAGGCCAGCCCGCCGTCCTGCCGTCCTGGTGCTCCGTGCCCACGTCCGGGCGGAGCGTGGAGGCCAGCCCGCTGTCCTGCCGTCCTGGCGCTCCGTGCCCACGTCCGGGCGGAGGGAGGAGGCCAGCCCGCCGTCCTGCCGTCCTGGCGCTCCGTGCCCACGTCCGGGCGGAGCGTGGAGGCCAGCCCGCCGTCCTGCCGTCCTGGCGCTCCGTGCCCACGTCCGGGCGGAGGGAGGAGGCCAGCCCGCCGTCCTGCCGTCCTGGCGCTCCGTGCCCACGTCCGGGCGGAGGGAGGAGGCCAGCCCGCCGTCCTGCCGTCCTGGCGCTCCGTGCCCATGTCTGGGTGGAGCGGCCTCACGGGCACTCAGGCGCGGTCCCTGCGACCTCCCTCCCGGGACGGCTGGGCAAGCTTTCTTCTGTGTGCCTAGCCTAGTGGCTCTTACTCCTCTGGGCGAGCTCGCAGTGTCTGGGCCGCTGTGAGGGCCAGGACAGACATGCAGAGCCAGAGCGGGTCTCCGCCTGGTGCTTTTTAATAGATCGCGTTTCCCTTTTCCTTAAGACTTCGGACGTGTTGAGAGTAGAGAATATATTTTCAATTCATCTAAATCTACCAGATATTTGTGGAACTTCCCATGCGAGAAAGGCCAGTTCCTGCCCGGGAGAGCCGAGGGCCGGCGGGCGGGCGCACGGGCGGGCGGGCCGCGACTGGAAGCGCACCCTTTAGTGACATGCACCTGTTCCTACGCCGAGGGTCCTTCATGGGTTGTGGAAATCAGGAGGTGAAAAAGGGTTTCGAAAGGTTTGAAGGGCTGAGTGAAGAAGTTCTGGAAGAGTATCCCAGGGGAGGGAGGCCATGAGCAAAGCCCCGCTGTGTCCGGGGGACACTTAGCCACTTGGCGAGGCAGCACTGAGGCAGTGTGGAAAGGGATGAAGATGGAAAGTCATTTAAGGCCAGGTTGAAAGAAGAGTCTTTTATGATGAGTTAAGAAACACAGGCCTTGGCCGGGCGCGGTGGCTCACGCCTGCAATCCTAGCACCCTGGGAGGCCGAGGCCGGCGGATTGCTTGAGGTCAGGAGTTTGAAACCAGCCTGAGCAAGAGCGAGACCCCGGCTCTACTATAAAAATATAGAAAGAAATTAATTGGCCAACTAATATATATAGAAAAAATTAGCCGGGCTTGGTGGCACATGCCTGTAGTCCCAGCTACTTGGGAGGCTGTGGCAGGAGGATGGCTTGAGCCCAGGAGTCTGAGGTTGCTGTGAGCTAGGCTGACGCCACGGCACTCACTCTAGCCTGGGCAACAAAGCAAGACTCTGTCTCAAAAAAAAAGAAAAAGAAAAAGAAAGAAAGAAACACAGGCCTTTTCTAAGAAGCCAGGGATTGTCAAAGGTCCTCCCAGAAAACCTTAGCGTTATTCCAAATGGAGATGTTTTTCTAAAGTCTTAACTTGAAGACAGAAGGTATATCAAGGTATTAGATAGAATGTGCTCAATTTTAAAGTTTCCCTTTCAAATTTTTCTTAAGTGTCAGGTTTTGTTAATGCTTGTTGGCTAGCAAATAGTGGTAGGCAACGAAGTACTTTTAAAAATAGCAATTTCATATTAAAGACAAATATTAAAAAGTGTTGATAAGCTTAGCTCAATGCTTTCTTCACAGATGCCATTGTTATGAATTTTAAATGTCATATATACTATAAATATTGAATATACTGGAGTCTTATGTTCTGCTAGTGAAATTGCTCCTGGTTCAACATTCGTGTCGCACATAGCATGCCATCACTTCCAGGTGCTTTGATTCCTCCTCTTAAAAATACCTTTTCTCTTTTTCGTGTCCTCGTTTCCAAGATGACAAAGAAAAGAAGGAACAACGGTCGTGCCAAACAGGGCCGTGGCCATGTGCATATCGCTGCACGAACTGCGCCGATGCGTGCCCAAGACAAGGCCGTGAAGGAGTCTGCGTTCGGAACACAGCGGGGGCCGCAGCTGGCAGGGACACACCCGAAGCGAGGGTCTCCGGCGCCCTGTGCTCCCCGAGCTGTGGGAAGCTGCACTGCTGTGTGAGTTGGGCCACTCACGGCAAGGGAGTCAGGAATCGTGCTCGGGAAGCCCGCGAGGACCGAACACCCCCACCCAGATTTAGACCTGCGGGTGCTGCCCAAGACCTCCACCAGAGCCTATGTAAGGAGTTGAGTCCTTGAGGACTGAAGAAAAACTAGCCGTTGGAAAAAAATAAAATGGAGATTATACTTAAAAAAAAAATACCTTTTCTGAGGCCAGTCCTGGTGGCTCACGCCTGTAATTCTAGCACTCTGGGAGGGCAAGGTGGAAGGATTGCTTGAGCTCCAGAGACCAGCCTGAGCAAGAGCAAGACCCGTCTCTACTAAAAATAGAAAAATATTAGCTGGGGAACTAAAAATAGAAAAAAAACATTAGCTGGGTGTGGGGGAATACACCTGCTGTCCCAGCTCTTCGGGAGGCTGAGGCAGGAGGATTGCTTGAGCCCAGGAGTTTGAGGGAGAAGGGGGACATGGGCAATATACGTAACCTTAACATTTGTACCCCCATAATATTAATTTAATTAATTAATTTAATTAAAAATTAAAAAATTTTTTTAATTAAAAAATTAATTAAAAAAGAGTTTGAGGTTGCTGTGAGCTAGGCTGACACCGCAGCACTCTAGCTTGGGCAACAGAGTGAGACTCTGTCTCAAAAAACAAACAAAAAATCCCAAATCTTTTTTGAGATATAATTCACATAGCATACAATTCACCTATTTAAAATGTAAAGTTCAATGGGTTTTAGTATAATCACAGAGTTATGCAACCACCACCACAGTAAATGCCTATATAAATTTGAGAACCACTGACCCAGGCAATGGGGAGCCATTGACAGTTTTATGCAGGGGGAGGGACAGATAGGCTGGAATGAAACAAAGATTCCTTTTGCTGCAGAAAGGGAGATAAACTAGAAGCAGAGATCAGATAGATTATTGTAATACGTTAGTTTCATATTGGAAATATTAGGAATGTTAACTCAATAAGCTATATAAGGTGGTAAGGTCGGATGTCTCCAATGAGGAAAGAAAATTTAGTTTGGAGGTTCCGATTTAGTTGGCAAGAATTAGGAAGAATAAGGTAAGATCAAAAAGAGTCTGCATTTCCTCTCACCTCCAAAATACCCTGCTTTCATTATTAACTGTGATGACTATCTAGACTCGTGGTGGAACTGAATCTAAGAGTATAAATTCAATCTCTGCACAGGCTGTTTAGCATAGCAGAGCTGCTGTGTGTCCTTGGGTTTGCTGATATCAAAGCAAATTTGAAATGTTTCATGAAAGGTACAACAGTGTTAAGTGCTTAAGCTCATGGCAATGAAGCTGCCTGGGTTCTGTCCTGATTTGGAAAAGACCTTCAAATTCTCTGTTTTCTCATTTATAAGATGGAAATAATATTCATAGCAATAGAAAGTGGGTTTTTTGAGAGGACAACTTAAAACTTGCACAAAGTCCTTACAAAATGCCTGGCACATAATAAACTTCAGTATATGTTTGCTATTATTATTTTAACACAATTCAAAATATATAGTTCACTTAAATTTCCATCTATGCAGAAAGTAAAGAAATCCACTAGTTGATTAAAAAGGTGCTAAATAAAGCCCACAATTTTTTGATAAAAACAAACACTTCCTTATGCCTCTGTATTAAAAAGATGCTTGTGTTTCTCTTTCAAATGAGAAAGACTATTCAACTATCTCATGTGTGTTACTGTCATGAGCTATTACAATATACCGTTACACAGAATCACGTCTGATTGAAGTCACGTAAGCTGCCACCGTTCCAATTAGCAGCTCTGCTGCCGCCTGGAACCGAAGCTGGGCAGAGCTCTCCAGCAGTGAGGCTTATGGGGAGATGTGTGTGTGCACGTGTGTGTGCTTGCATGTGTGCATGTGTGTGCGTGTGTGTGCTTGCATGTGTGCATGCGTGGGTGCATGTGCATGTGTGCGTGTGTGTGTGCATTTGTGCGCGTGTGTGTGTGCATTTGTGCATGTGCATATGTGTGCATGTGCATATGTGTGCATGTGCATATGTGTGCATGTGTGCGTGCGTGTGTGTGCGTGTGTATGCATGTGTATGTGTGTTTGTGTGTAAAGCCACTACCACTCAAGAAATCTGAAAAATCTAAATTCGACCATGTAGTAAAAGTTCCACTAATT
Source organism: Microcebus murinus (assembly GCF_040939455.1). Classification (NCBI taxonomy): domain Eukaryota; kingdom Metazoa; phylum Chordata; class Mammalia; order Primates; family Cheirogaleidae; genus Microcebus; species Microcebus murinus. Next base: position 895,278 of record NC_134129.1, read on the forward strand.
TGGTCAAGATGAAGTCTTACTGAACTGGATTAAAAATTATTGACCTGTGGAACTATTCCCTCTTCATGATGTGAAAATAGTACTTCTTCATCCTTAGCTACCAGGTTGACTCCTCTTTTCTACTTTATTTTTTTCTTTATTTTATTTTATTTTTGATTCAGAGTCTCGCTTTGTTGCCCAGGCTAGAGTGAGTGCCGTGGCGTCAGCCTCGCTCACAGCAACCTTAAACTCCTGGACTCAAGCGATCCTCCTGCCTCAGCCTCCCGAGTAGCTGGGACTACAGACATGTGCCACCATGCCCGGCTAATTTTTTCTATATATATTAGTTGGCCAATTAATTTCTTTCTATTTTAGTAGAGATGGGGTCTCGCTCTTGCTCAGGCTGGTTTCAAACTCCTGACCTCGAGCAATCCGCCCACCTCGGCCTCCCAGCATGCTGGGATTACAGGCGTGAGCCACCGCGCCTGGCCTATTTTATTTTTTTAGGGTTTGATCATTTCATTTATTCAGACTTGGTCCATTATCACCTTCTTTTTTCATTTTTTGATTTTATTTATTTATTTATTTGTTTTGAGACAGAGTCTCACTCTGTTGCCCAGGCTACAGTGCCGTGGCGTCAGCCTAGCTCACAGCAACCTCAAACTCCTGGGCTCAAGCCATCCTCCTGCCTCAGCCTCCCGAGGAGCTGGGACTACAGGCATGTGCCACCATGCCTGGCTAATTTTTTTCTATATATTTTTAGTTGGTCAATTAATTTCTTTCTATTTTCAGTAGAGACGGGAGTTTTACTCCTGTTCAGGCTGGTTTCAAACTCCTGACCTTGAGGGATCCTCTCGCCTCGGCCTCCCAGAGTGCTAGGATTACAGGTGTGAGCCACCGCGCCCAGCCTGGCTTAAAAATTATTCACCCATAGAACTATTTCTCCTTCATGATGTGAAAATAGTACTTCTTCATCCCTAGCTACCAGGTTGACTCCTCTTTTCTACTTTACTTTTTTTTTTCAGGGTTTGATAATTTCATTTATTCAGACTTGGCCCATTGTCACCTTCTGAGCACCGTTCTGTGTGTGGTGCAGCATGGTCACGCGGCTCCACAGCTGGAGAGACCAGCAAAGGCGACCACAGCGCTGAGGGGTCCCAGGTGAGGCCAGAGGGCCTTGGGGGGAGGTGAGGATGGGGCAGGGTCTCAGGGAGGAGGTGACGTCTGACCTAGGTCTCCAGGGACAAGTTGTCACTTAGCCAGGACCTCTGTTTCCACATTGGATCGCTGGAATAGGACTTACTGAATTCAACACCTGAGTGACCCGGGCTCAAGTTGATTAGCTTTGAGCGTGTTTTACCCCTGTGTCTCCGGCCTCCCCTGCTAGGCTGAGGTCCCGAGAGAATGGAGGCTCCCGCCAGCTGCGTTCTGTGCCTGGAACAGGCCAGCGTGCAGCCAGGCCTCGGTGAGTGTCACCCGGTGAGTGAATGCCAGCTGGAATTTGTCTTCCTGCGCTGTCTGTCCACTCTGCTACAGCACCAGCTCCTAGGAACAGGCATGTCCTCAGTCATCGGTCTGGACCCGCCGGCCTAGCGAGCCCTGGCACGCGGCAGGTGCTCCGCGGTGTCTGCAGACTGACTGATGGCAACAGGACGCCAGGGCGGGCCTTGAAGCTGGGACTGAATCCCAAACCCTCCTTCAGACGGGAAGCCCTGCTCCTCTTTGGAGCGGGTGAGCCAGGCTGGGGAGCGAGTGCCCGCCCTCGCCCACGGGGACAGGGAGGCCCGGGCGCGGCCAAGGAGCGGAGACGCCGGGCGCGCTCACGCCTGTCATCCTGGCACTCTGGGAGGCCGAGGCAAGAGGATTGCTCAAGGTCAGGAGTTGGAGACCAGCCTGAGCAAGAGTGAGATCCTGTCTCTACTAAAAATAGAAAAAATTAATTGGACAAGTAAAAATATATGGAAAAAATTAGCCAGGCATGGTGGCGCATGCCTGTAGTCCCAGCTACTCGGGAGGCTGAGGCAGGAGGATCACTTGAGCCCAGGAGTCTGAGGTTGCTGTGAGCTGGGCTGACGTCACGGCACTCCAGCCCGGGCAAGGGAGTGAGACTGTGTCAAAGAAAAAGGAAAAGAAAAGAAAAGGAGAGGAAGGGAGGGGAGGGGGGAAGGGAGGGGAGGGGGGAAGGGAGGGGAGGGGGGAAGGGAGGGGAGGGGGGAAGGGAGGGGAGAGGGAGGAGGGAGGGGAAGGGGAGGGGAGGGGAGGGGGAGGGGAAGGAACGGAGAACAGAAGGCCCGGAGACTCCACCTGACCCTGCTCTCTGGGTGTCACCCCACCTTCCACTGAGGACAAGAGAGCAGCTCCGGAGTTCCCGAGTCGACAGAGCCACATGACCTCGGCCTCGCCAATCGGCAGACATGGTGGACGGGCCAGTGCCTGGCCAAGGCCTGGCTTGTGACCAATGGTGGGGCCTTAGGGACCAGGAGGAAGGGAAGTCTCGAGTCTGTTGGGTCGCTGGGTCAGTTGGTGCCACCCTGTGCCCTTGAAGTTATCTGCAGACAGCACCAGCACCGAGGAAACTGAGCAGAGCCAAGAGTTTGGGAGAGTGGCCATCACCGTCGCGGTCACCGCACCGCGGGGCGTGGAGGCTGAGCACGCGTGTCAGCAGAGCACCCGCAGCGAGCTCGCAGCACTGCCAGCTGGCGAAGCCCGTGTGCCCGGTCAGCGCGGCTGCCAGTGACCGAGTGGCCGTGGCCATGGCCACCGCAGAGGAGACCAAGGCAGAGTGGCCCTCCCCCCTGTCACGTTGTCACACAGGCGGCTGTAAGGTCGTCCCACAAGGGCAGCCGAGCCCAGAGTCGCCCCACAGCAAGCTCGACCAAGCGACTGGCGACCACCCCAGACACGCGGCGCTGGTGACGCTGTGCCGCCAGGACAGCTGTCCGGCCATCCCCAGGGCCCTGGTGACGTTGAGCCACCAGGAAAGCTGCCCGGCCGTCCCCAGGGCCCTGGTGACGCTGAGCCGCCAGGACAGCTGCCCGGCCGTCCCCAGGGCCCTGGTGACGCTGAGCCTCCAGGACAGCTGCCCAGCCGTCCCCAGGGCGCTGGTGACACTGAGCAGCCAGGACAGCTGCCCGGCCGTCCCTCATGGGCCCTGGTGACGCTGTGCCGCCGGGACCCCAGCCCGGCAGTCCCCGGGGCGCTGGTGACACTGTGCCGCCAGGACACCTGCCCGGCCGTCCCTAGGGCCCTGGTGATGCTGAGCCTCCAAGACAGCTGCCCTGACGTCCCTAGGGCCCTGGTGATGCTGAGCCTCCAGGACTGCTGCCCTGACGTCCCTAGGGCGCTGGTGACGCTGTGCCTAGGGCCCTAGTGACGCTGAGCCGCCAGGACAGCTGCCCTGACGTCCCCAGGGCCCTGGTGACGCTGAGCCGCCAGGACAGCAGTCCGGCCGTCCCTAGGGCGCTGGTGATGCTGTGCCTAGGGCCCAAGTGACGCTGAGCCACCAGGACAGCTGCCCGTCCGTCCCTACGGCCCTGGTGACACTGTGCCGCCATGACAGCTGCCCGGCCGTTCCTCATGGGCCCTGGTGACGCTGAGCTGCCAGGACAACTGCTCGGCCGTCCCCAGGGCGCTGGTGATGCTGAGCCGCCAGGACAGCTGCCCGGCCGTTCTAGGGCCCTGGTGACGCTGAGCCTCCAGGACAGCTGCCCTGCTGTCCCCAGGGCGCTGGTGACGCTGAGCCTCCAGGACAGCTGCCCTGACGTCCCCAGGGCCCTGGTGACGCTGAGCTGCCAGGACAACTGCCCGGCCGTCCCCAGGGCGCTGGTGACGCTGAGCCGCCAGGACAGCTGCCCTGACGTCCCCAGGGCGATGGTGATGCTGTGCGCCAGGACAGCTGCCCGGCCGTTCTAGGGCCCTGGTGACGCTGAGCCGCCAGGACAACTGCCCGGCCATCCCCAGGGCCCTGGTGACGCTGAGCCTCCAGGACAGCTGCCCTGCTGTCCCCAGGGCGCTGGTGACGCTGAGCCTCCAGGACAGCTGCCCTGACGTCCCCAGGGCCCTGGTGACGCTGAGCTGCCAGGACAACTGCCCGGCCGTCCCCAGGGCGCTGGTGACGCTGAGCCGCCAGGACAGCTGCCCGGCCGTTCTAGGGCCCTGGTGACACTGAGCCTCCAGGACAGCTGCCCTGACGTCCCCAGGGCGATGGTGATGCTGTGCGCCAGGACAGCTGCCCGGCTGTCCCTAGGGCGCCGCGCTCGGGCTCAGGGCGGGCCTCAGGCTCGTCTGGGCGGAGAGCAGCACCGGGCCCAGCAGCCCGCGGAACGGTGGCCATCCACAGGGACCTCCAGCCGGAACTTCCTCCTGGACACCAGTCACAGCACAGAGTAAGAGCCTCGGCTTCGTCACCATGTTCAGTCTAGGGAAGAAGGTGGGCGGCTGCCATGGGAGTCACCTCTCTGTGGCCTTTGAACTCTAACCCTTGACCCAGGGACAGGCCCCTCCTGGACCACACCCCGTGGCATCTACAGGGCCAGACCAACAGGGCCTGGTGGAGACTCCGAGGCCAGGCCGGGAGCCGCCCTCCCTCCGAGCCCCAGGACTCCCGCAAGGCAGAGCTCCTGGGATGTGAGGCCGCCCTCATCTAGGAATCCTGGTCCAGACAAAGATTTGATGGCCCTGTGGCGTGGTCCCCGCTCCTGGGATGCAGGGGATCCCGAGTGCGGGGCTCCCTCATCGCAGTAAAGCCCTGCCCTCAGTGGCTTCCACCAGCAGCTGAATCCTGCCCCATCATGCAAAAACCCTCATATACTGAAATATTAAACTTGAGAATATTGGGAAAAGGATGCACAGTCATGTTTTTCATTTATTCACTCTTTTGTTTTTGAGACAGAGTCTCACTCTGTTGCCCGGGCTAGAGTGCCATGGCACCAGCCTAGCTCACAGCAACCTCAAACTCCTAGGCTCAAGCGATCCTCCTGCCTCAGCCTCCCGAGTAGTTGGGACTACAGGCACTACCATGCCCAGCTAAATTTATATATATATATATAAATGTATATATATATATTTTTCTTTAGTTGTCCAGCTAATTTCTTTCTATTTTTAGTAGAGACAGGGTCTGGCTCTTGCTCAGGCTAATTTCAAACTCCTGACCTTGAGTGATCCTCCCACCTCGGCTTCCCAGAGTGCTAGGATTATAAGCGTGAGCCACCACGCCCGACCTCTTTCTGCTTTTATAATTATTAATATTTCCTTTGGATTTTCAGAAGTGAAATTACTTGCTCAAAGAGCAGCAATTGTTTTTTGAAACATTTGTACATATGAATGTAATTTTAATCTCAGCATAATATGTGCCTCTAAATTTTATTCTTGAACACTTAAAAAAATCAGTCACTAAAACAACAAGTCACAAATATTAGTGAGATATACACACACACACACACACGTATATATCATTCTCCAATGCCATTCTTCAATAGCTCCGTAAGTCAGTTTATGTAGTTTTGTTAGTGAAGCAAACACGCAGTAGAGGCCTCTGTTGCTTTGCATAGAAAATACGCTGCACCTGTTAGGCCTGACAGCCACTCACGGCTCGCCTCGGAGGTGCCCGGCCCGGGAGATGACACAGGCGTGCCCCTCTCCGCTGCTCGCAGACTGGGGTGTGCAGGCGGAGACAGGAAACCAGGCAAGACAAAACATGGTGAGTGCTGGCACAGTATTCTCTGCCTCAGATTTTGAGCACATCTGCTTTAGAAGTCAGTGGTCAGGGAAGGCTTCTTAGAAGATGTACTCACGCCTGTAAGCCTAGCTCTTGGGAGGCCAAGGCGGGAGGGTTGCTCGAGGTCAGGAGTTCAAAACCACAAGAACAAGAGCGAGACCCCGTCTCTACTGAAAATAGAAAGAAATTAGCTGGACAACTACAATTGTCTAGAAAATAATAGCCGGGCATGGTGGCATATGCATGAAGAAGAGCAAAATTGGACACACACTTCTCAATTTTGTTAACACGGAAAAAAAACAAAACCCAAATATGTAAAATAATTTTAAAGAGATTTACTCTGGACACACTTGAGGCCCATGGCCCGGAGCCACTCCCAAGAATCCTTGAGCAAGTGGCCTTCCTGGGGCTGGGTTCCAGTTTGGTTTTATACATTTCAGGGAGACAGGGGTTGCAGGTAAAGTCACTAATAATACGTGGGAGGCAGACATTGGCTTGGCCTGAGAAGGTCGGCAGGGCCATCTCGATGTGGGGACTCACAGGTTACAGGTGGGTTTGAAGATTCTTTGGCTTGTAATTGGTTAAACACATGAAGCTTTGTCTAAAGGCTTGGAATGTTATTTGTTTGTTTGTTTGTTTTTGAGACAGAGTCTCACTCTGTTGCCTGGGCTAGAGTGCCGTGGCGTCAGCCTCACTCACAGCAACCTCAAACTCCTGGGCTCAAGCAATCCTCCTGCCTCAGCCTCCGAGTAGCTGGGACTACAGGCATGTGCCACCGTGCTCGGCTAATTTTTTCTATATATTTTTAGTTGTCCAGCTAATTTCTTTCTATTTATAGTAGAGATGGGGTCCTCACTCTTGCTCAGGCTGGTTTCGAACTCCTGAGCTCAAAGGATCCTCCCGCCTCAGCCTCCCAGAGTGCTAGGATTTCAGGCGTGAGCCACCGCGCCTGGCCTAGAGAAGTGATACCAATTTGAGTGCAATTGCTACACCCATTGTTAGTGAGGCTGTAAATTCTTCTACGTTCTGTCTAAAGTCAATCTGGTTCTTTTCCCTTTCCTGGTACATGAATCCATCTCGTTGTTTTTGGATGTACAAGTAGTTCATCACTTTAGATGGTGCCATTTCCTGAGAACCCTCTATCAGCCTCCAGTCCAAACTGCAGAGATTGGAGAGAGCTCCTTCGTCTCCTTTTGCCACAGAATGAGGGAGAAATCAAGGATGACGAGGTAGAGGGCAGGGAAGTGATTCGTCTAAGGTCACACCACTGATAATTTCTGGGCTCAGTGCTGATTCCCTAGCCAGACTGATTTCTGGTCTCCCAAAAGGCCAAGGAGTGGGAGTAACAGAGGACTTTTGGTGCACCTTGTTCTTTACCATGTGAATTATTTTTAGAGACAGTATGGAAAGATGGCTAATCTGACCCGACCCAAAGCTGTAAGATAAAAGTAATATTTTATTTAGAATTCAAGCTTTAATGGCTCCAGCTTAGTAAGCATAAGAAAGGAACTTATTTAACTTAAAGAAAAAAATCCTGTTTAATTAGTTTATTGTAGGCTGCAAAAAGATTAAACCACTTTTACCAGGTTGACCGGGAAATTTACCCAGAAATCTATACTACTATGCTGGGTTTTCAAAGATCACTTTTGCTTGCTTCTTTTCAGTCTATAAAGTACAAGTCACTGCACGAATAGCCCAGATAACTACAACACAGTTACCTCTTGAGCTGGGGTGACATTTTGGCCTTAATTCACTGGTTTCATTGCTCACTGCTGGTGCTGTTCATGCCAGAACTTTTCCATTATCAAGTTTATTTCTCAGTTTGACAAATATGCCTTGGAGTAAATTACTCAGAAATAGTATGAATGTGGTAGATTTTCTGGGTCCTCGAACAGCTGGAATGTGCTTCTGTCGCCTTCATGCGTGGACAACAGCTCAGCGCGCACAGACACTCGGACTGCGACGCCTCCCCTCTGGAGGCGCAGCCCGCCTGTCCACAGAGCGGAGCGTTTCCCAGGTCCAGAGAAAGGACCTGCACAGACGCCTGCAGGTGCCAGTTCAGGTGTCTGGGTGCTTCTGGGGGTGCCCACAGGTGTCTGTTAAAAATCTAGGGAGTACTGGCTCTACACTGGAGGGTATGGACAGAAGTTGGCAAAAGGATCAGTTTCCATGCCAACATGGATAAAGCCTCTTGAATAAACTGGCCTCCTTTTGTTGCAGTTTGAGGTTCAAAGTTCCCCAAAGTACCAAGATCTGAGGTCCCGCCTCCTGCAGGCAGTGGAAGGCCGCAGGCCCCCGTCCCCAGGTTTAACCCTTGCAGTGGACACGTCAAGGCCAGTGAATGCCAGGATAAAGTCACCACCCTGTTGCTATGGCACAAGCAGAGCACGGCTGCACACCCCACTCCCAGGGCCGCAGGTTTAACCCTTGCAGTGGACACGTCAAGGCCAATAAATGCCAGGATAAAGTCACCACCCTATTGCTATGGCACAAGCAGAGCACGGCTGCACACCCCACTCCCAGGTCCCCAGGTTTAACCCTTGCAGTGGACACGTCAAGGCCAATAAATGCCAGGATAAAGTCACCACCCTATTGCTATGGCACAAGCAGAGCACGGCTGCACACCCCACTCCCAGGTCCCCAGGTTTAACCCTTGCAGTGGACACGTCAAGGCCAATAAATGCCAGGATAAAGTCACCACCCTATTGCTATGGCACAAGCAGAGCACGGCTGCACGCCCCACTGGGATTACTGAAGTTTAGAGGAAAGAAGAACTGCTGTTATTTGAAAAGACGTGGGAAGGCTCCGTGGAAGGCGGCTCGAGTCTTGGCGGGCAGGTGCGTCTCCACAGGCGGGAGCGGGTCTGGACTGCAGGCTGCAGCGCACGCACCGGCGGGAAAGGGGCCGCAGGTTTGCATTTCCGCTTCCGCCAGGATTGTCACAGGCCATGAGTGAAGGGCTGGTGCGCCCGACGAAAGGCAGGCGGGTTTCAGCTGTGAGGGTGTCTCATATGCAGCTTCTTCTTTTTTTTTTTTTTTGAGACAGAGTCTCACTCTGTCACCCGGACTGGAGTGCTGTGGCGTCAGCCTAGCTCACAGCAACCTCCAACTCCTGGGCTCAAGCCATCCTCCTGCCTCAGCCTCCCGAGTAGCTGGGACTACAGGCATGCGCCACCATGCCCGGCTAATTTTTTCTGTATATTTTTAGTTGGCCAATTAGTTTCTTTATGTTTTTGGTAGAGACGGGTCTTGTGTGGGGTACAAGCTAACCGCTATCTTGGCTTCTGGACCTTAGCTTTTATAATTCGCCTGCTTGCTTGCCACTTAGCCTGACTGAAGCCATGACAGGCTTCTACAAAGTAAGAAGAAAAACAACAACAACAAAACAAGGCCCCAGGGAGGAAACCTTACTGATAAGGCAGTGCAGAGTCCCTGGGACCTAGCCAGCCAACACAGGCCGGCGTGGTCAGCGCGTGGGCGGCTTGTGCGCGGCGTGCGCGGTCCGGGTAGGGCCCAGGTATCAGTTGTAACCAGAAACCCGAGTTGCTCAACAACCAGAAGTATAAAACCTGTGCTGCAACCTTGCCAAAGGTCCTTGTCTGAAGAGACCACGGAGCGGGAGCTCTGGGACCTGGACCCCACCCAGCTCGAGCCAGCCTGAGGAGACCTCCGTTTGTTGCTTACGTTGGTGTGAGCTTGTTACTCTCCCATTCTGTTCTGGGATACAGAATCCTTGGACACAACACTTGCTCTTGCTCAGGCTGGTCTCAAACTGCTGAGCTCAAAGGATCCTCCTGCCTCGGCCTCCCAGAGTGCTAGGATACAGGTGTGAGCCGCCGCGCCCGGCCCCATACATAGCTTCTGTTTCAGTGTTTCTAGAAGCGTGGTCCAGGATGCTTTTCAATATGCAGATGCTTGCACCGATCTCAGACCTTACAGAACTAGAGTCTCCGAGCCATAAGTCCTTACGCTCGTCATCGAGGGCTGAGCCCAGGTAGGTTCCGGACGCGCGCAGGCCTGCCTTCCATGTCAACAGCAAATCTCACTTGCAGTGAAGTCACTTAGGAAACCAACAGCCCTCCCAGATTAAGGCTCCTGTGTCCCCTCCTGCCCTACCTCCATGTCTTTGGCTGGGACAGGGCGCAGGTGTCACAGCCCCTGGGCTGAGAGGGGCAGAGCTGAGTGCAGACGCAGAAGGGAGCGGGGCGCCGGCCTCCCTTGACCTCGAGAGGGAACAAGAGTCTTGTCGGGTCCACGGGCCGGCAGCGTTCTTCCTGTGACTGCTCCTGCTGGCAGCCCCAGAGGAGAGGGCTTCAGGCTTTGTTTGGAAAAAGCCGGACGGCATGACGTCCCTCAGCCCTTAATCTCCAAAGGCAGAGAGCACTGACAGGCACAGACTGCAATCCAGCGGCCTCCCCCCTTCGCAGGAGTGGGCAGGCTTACACTCCAGGTAAAGAAACATTGTGACTCAATCCGACAGGCACTGCCCAGAGCTCGGGGCTTTGGGAGTGTCCTGAGCACACTTGTTCTAAATGAAAGGCCGCGGCCCCCCGCGGCAGGCTCGCCAGCGCAGCGCTGTGCGTCCTGGGAACTGCGGCAGCGTTTCTGGAAAGCGTCACGGTGGCCTGTGCTGTCTATGTTGTTTGAAAGGAGTGTCAGCCTCGCTTGAAGCTTCCAAAGCTCTACCGGAAACGGAAGAGATAAGCAAAGAGCAGGGGCCCATCCAGCTTCATCATTTTCTTTGGTTTATTATTGCAGATGCCTCTTTTTTTTTTTTTTTTTGAGACAGAGTCTCACTCTGTTGCCCAGGCTAGAGTGAGTGCCGTGGCGTCAGCCTCGCTCACAGCAACCTCAGACTCCTGGGCTCAAGCCATCCTCCTGCCTCAGCCTCCCGAGTAGCTGGGACTACAGGCACGCGCCACCATGCCCGGCTAAGTTTTTCTATATATTTTTAGTTGGCCAATTAATTTCTATTTTTAGTAGAGATGGGGTCTTGCTCTTGCTTAGGCTGCTCTCCAACTCCTGAGCTCAAACAATCCTCCAGCCTCGGCCTCCCAGAGTGCTAGGATGACAGGCATGAGCCACCACGCCCGGCCTGCAGAAGCCTCTTGTCTGGGGACCAAGCTCGCCAAGTTGGGGCATCCCGGCTGCTGGGAGTGCTGCAGTCCTCCCACCACTCCACACCCCCTGCCTACCTCTTGGAACTGGGCCGAATTATTGGAGCTGCCTGGAGTCCCCTTCCTGAGTCCCCTGGGCCTGACTCCCTTCCCGAAGGGCTCAGGGGAATCACCCAGCAATTTTGTTCTTTTTGAAATCCCGGTCTGTGCCTCCATTGTCCCTGGTGTTCTCCTTGGCCCCAGGCTCACGACAATTAGTTCAGGGCAGGCAGATTCAGACTTGAGCTCCCAAACTGCAGCATTCTGAGCCCTTCTGCCCCAGTCTGGCTGCGCCCAGCCCGAGATGCGCCTGAGTCACCGCCCAGCTCCTCCGGGGAAGCACGAGTTCGACTCCTCCTGGGTGGCCCCGCACGCAGCGATTTCTTTCTTTCCGCTTCCTGGCTCTGTGGACATGACTTTAGGCATCTCTTGGCTGCCCGTCAGAAAGCCCGGTTTTCCCAGCATCTGTCTCAGCACCGAGCTTCCAGTGGCAGTGCCCTCTGCCTTCCTAACCTTTTGTCATCCGGCTCCGGGTTGCAGAGGGGATTTTACTGCCTGCCAGGTCAGGCTCAGTGTCCTGTGGCTAGAAGAAGGCTTAATAGGCCAGGCGCAGTGGCTCACGCCTGTAATCCTAGCACTCTGGGAGGCCAAGGCAGGAGGATCGCTCAAGGTCAGGAGTTCGAGACCAGCCTGAGCAAGAGCGAGACCCTGTCTCTACTGAAAATAGAAAGAAATTAATTGACCGACTAAAAATATATATATATATAAAAATTAGCTGGGCATGGTGTTGCATGCCTGTAGTCCCAGCTACTCGGGAGGCTGAGGCAGGAGGATCGCTTGAGCCCTGGAGTTGGAAGTTGCTGTGAGCTAGGCTGAGGCCACAGCACTTTAGCCTGGGCAACAGAGTGAGACTCTGACTCAAAAAAAAAAAAAAAAGAAAGAAAAGAAGCCTTAATAATACATTTCCTTTGTGTCTGGACTTGCCAAAGTTTTATGGATTGGCTCTTGGGGAAAAGGCGCTGCAGAGCTGCAGCCCGCAGCCGGCACCGTGGGCCCCTCGGGGCAGCCTGCCCCCAGCCCTGCGCCTTTCCTGCTGCTCCGCTGCACTCCGCCCAAGCTGCTGCCTCTGCCGGGATGTCCCGGCCCCTTCCGCCCACCGTCTAAGGGTCGTGCCCGCTCCTCCCTACCCGGCAGTCTCTCTCCCAGGCCTTGCGCGCTCAGCACGCTACTCGGACATTTGCTTGACCCTGAGAGGCACAGGTTTTGGGTTGCAGATGCACAGTGGTTTCCCCATCCTTGCGGGCACGTCCGAGAGCCCCAGTGGATGCCGAAGCCGTGGGCAGTACCGAGCATGTGTGCGCGGCTGCGCTTGACCCTACACGCACGGGTCTATGGTCAAGTTTAATTTCTCACTGAGGCACAGTAAGAGGTTCACAGCTAATAATAGAATAATTATAACAATATATTGTAATGTGAATGTGGCCTCTTACTCTCTCTCAAAGTACCTTCTTATACTGTGCTCACGTATTTTGGACCACGGGTGACCATGGTAACTAAAACCTCAGAAAGTGAAACCTTGGAAAGTGAAACCGTGGATGACAAGGGGGGACTGCTGTGCTGAGAGATTATTCACAAATTACAGTTTGCCCATTCAAATTTAATGGTTTCGGTACAGTCATGGAGCCGTGCGGCCGCGTGGTTCACAGCACCTGCAAGCAAGCGCCCCGCACCTCGGCGGCACCTAGCCACCCTCCACCCTTCCCAGCCCGCGGCAGCCGCTTGTCTGCTTTCTGGCTCTGTGGATTCGCCTGTCCAGGATATTTGTGGAACATTCTGGAAACAGAACCACACTGTTTGTGACCTGCTGTGACTGACTTCTTTCACTTAGCTAATGTTTCAAGATCCATCCGTGATAGCATGTATCAGGGGCAAATTCTTAAAACATCTTAACATCTCTGAAATGAAGATGCATCTTTTTTTTTTTTTTTTTTTGAGACAGAGTCTCACTCTGTTGCCCAGGCTAGAGTGAGTGCCGTGGCGTCAGCCTCGCTCACAGCAACCTCAGACTCCTAACCTCAAGCGATCCTCCTGCCTCAGCCTCCCGAGTAGCTGGGACTACAGGCATGCGCCACCGTGCCCGGCTGAATGACTATATTTTGAATGAATGAATGAACAAACAGATGGTTACAGGGTCAGCTGTAACAATCGACTCCTCAAATAAGTCCCATTTATTTTCCAAGGTGAAAAGCAGGTATAGAGTAAAGCTGAAAAAAATTATATTCATGCCTTAACTTTTGTTTAGTTCTATAAATAGCATGCACGCCACTGTGCAACCAACAGAACCACAATAGTGAGGCGTGTGTAGTTTGCTCTTTTCCTAACAGGCAAGGCACTGCCAGGAAGACAATGCTTTATTTTGCTGCTTAGCAGACAGACGGACACCCTGCCGACTCCATGGCTACCGGCCTTTGTCTCGAGGAAGGTACAGAGGCCAGGAGGCACTGTTCGAAACCGAGGCCGGGAGCTAAGGGACGGCGGGCTTCCAGGACGCGGGCTCTTCACGGGCGTGTGCGGGCGCCCGGGCGCCGGCGGTGGGGCAGCGAGCGGCGCCCCCAGCTCGCCCGGGCTGCCCGCCACCGCGACGCCGGTCTCCGCCCCGGGGCCACGGACGCCCAAGACGGAGGCAAAAAGCGACGCCATTTGCCTTTTGGGGGGATTTCCGAGGGGCTGCCACCGCGGGCGGCCGAAGGGAGCCCGGCGGACCAGACCTCGAGCGGCACCGCACCGCCACCAGGCAGGCTGCCAGGCTGCGCGGGCCTCGCCCCCCCCCAGGCTGCCAGGCTGCGCGGGCCTCACCCCCCCCCAGGCTGCCAGGCTACGCGGGCCTCGCCCCCCCCCCCCCAGGCTGCCAGGCTGCGCGGGCCTCACCCCCCCCCAGGCTGCCAGGCTGCGCGGGCCTCGCCCCCCCCCCAGGCTGCCAGGCTGCGCGGGCCTCGCCCCCCCCCCAGGCTGCCAGGCTGCGCGGGCCTCGCCCCCCCCCCCAGGCTGCGAGGCTGCGCGGGGCAGGGGAGGCTGCGAGGCTGCGTGGGCCTCGCCGGGGAGGCTGTGCGGGCCTTACCCCGCCGGGGAGGCTGCGCGGGGCCAGGGAGGCTGCGAGGCTGCGCGGGCCTCACCACCCCCCCCCCCAGGCTGCGAGGCTGCACGGGCCTCACCCCCCCCCCCAGGCTGCGAGGCTGCGCCGGGCCGGGGAGGCTGCGAGGCTGCGCGGGCCTCACCCCCCCCCCAGGCTGCGAGGCTGCACGGGCCTCACCCCCCCCCCCCAGGCTGCGAGGCTGCGCGGGGCCGGGGAGGCTGCGAGGCTGCACGGGCCTCACCCCCCGCCCCCAGGCTGCGAGGCTGCGCGGGGCCGGGGAGGCTGCGAGGCTGCGTGGGCCTCACCCCCCACCCCAGCCTGCGAGGCTGCGGGGGGCTGGGGAGGCTGCGAGGCTGCGCGGGCCTTAGCCCGCGGGGAGGCTGCCCCGGGAGCCGAGGAACGGCTCTCCCGAGGAGGAAGGCGAGAATGCGGGTCAGGGCGGCGAGCGCAGTCTCCGGCGCTGGCAGGAGACGGAGGAGACGCAGACACTGCGGGATTGGAGGCAGCTTTGGGACACATGTGACAGGACTCGGTGACCCGAGGAGAAGAGCCAGGAAGGGCCGGCTTCTGTCTGGGGTGACTGGGTGGAAGCCAGTGCCGCCCCTGGGCTGGGGACACGAGGGGGTGGACGTGTTTGGTGGGGGACATGATGCTTCCCGTTTCTAATTTTATTTTTTTTTTTTTTTATTTTTTTTTTTTTTTAAGGCTGGTCAAGTGGAGCAGTGGGAGTGGAGAAGGAACAAAGGAATCTGTAACTGGTTGTGATCAATTAGTTGTAAACACCACTGCACTCGGACCAACCCCGTTTCTAATTTTAGACCTGCTGAGTTTAAGGTACTCACAATATATCCAAGCAGCCAGGTACCCTCACGGAAACATCACTTTTAATTTTATTCAAAAAAGACCCAGGCCAGACGGGCACGGTGGCTCACGCCTGTCATCCTAGCACTCTACGAGGCCAAGGAGGGAGGATCGCTCAAGGTCAGGAGTTCGAGACCAGCCTGAGCCAGAGTGAGATGCCATCTCTACTAAAAATAGAAAGAAATTAGTTGGCCAACTAAAAATATATAGAAAAAGTTAGCCGGGCATGGTGGCACATGCCTGTAGTCCCAGCTACTCGGGAGGCTGAGGCAGGAGGATTGCTTGAGCCCAGGAGTTTGAGGTTGCTGTGAGCGAGGCTGACGCCACGGCACTCACTCTAGCCCAGGCAACGGTGAGACTCTGTCTCAAACAAAAACAAAACAAAACAAAACAAAACACTCAGAAAGATCCACTAGAACAGATTGAGATTTTTTTAAAAAAGTGTTTCTCAGAAAACTTCCAAAGAGAACATGAGACCAGATGTGCAGCTTGCATAGTTCTGGCATGGTTCTGTGTTAATCTAATTCCTTCCTCCCTCCCTCCCTCCCTTTGGCAGAGTCTCGCTCTGTTGGCCAGGCTACAGTGCCGTGGCATCAGCCTCAGACTCCTGGGCTCAAGTGATCCTCCTGCCTCAGCCTCCCGAGTAGCTGGGACTACAGGCATGCACCACCATGCCCGGCTAATTTTTTCTATATGTATTAGTTGGTCAATTAATTTCTTTCTATTTATAGTAGAGACGGGGTCTCGCTCTTGCCCAGGGTGGTTTCGGACTCCTGATCTTGAGCAATCCTCCTGCCTTGGCCTCCCAGAATGCTGGGATTACAGGCGTGAGCCACCGCGCCGCGCCCGGACCATTCCCGTTTCTTCACTCACTAGCTCTTCCACTGTTAGTGCAAAATCTTCCTGCCCTCTTTTTCCTCTCATTTCCCTTACAGTACCCTTACCCCCAGGCCTTGGAAGCGTCTATTCTAGAAACCACAGAGTAAATTAAAGAAATCTGGCCGGAGGCCTGAAGGCCTGGGCAGGCCCTTAGTGTGGGAGCGCAGTGGGGTGGCGGGCCGAAGGACATAGCTTTGACTGTTTCCTGCACCCCTTCATCTCTCCCCAGACGAGAGGTGACAGATCCGTGGAACTGGCTTCCAGAAGATGAGAGCTGCCCCTCCCCGCTTTTCAGCCTCCCATTCTCAGGATTCTTCCTTTTTGACAGTGATGTTTTCCACCAGGAATCCCGCCTGGCTTGGGGGCCGGCCAGAGAGGGGGGAGGAAGCGAGCCGCTAGCAGGGGGTGGGGAGAGGAGGAGGACTGACAGAGCAGCTGCAACTCATCTCCGGACAGCTGCGAAAAGGAGCCCAGGTCCTGGGAAACGCGCCTGCCTCCCGCTCCCAGCTTCCTCCCGCCCGAGACCAGAGGACTCAGGCGGAAGACCACGCCATGTCGCCATGTCGCCATGTCGCCACGTCCGGGTGGGGTGGAGGCCCCGCTGGGAGACGAGAACTGCTGCCAAAACTTAAAACGATGATGTCCTTCCCAGCCTCACTGTTGCAAATCAGAAAGGAAGAAAAGCCCCGGTGAGCAGGGCCCCGCCAGCGGGGCGGCTTGGCCAGCAGACACGCGGGTCCTTAGTGACAGAAGGACTTGATAGAAGGAAAAAATGAAGGCTTCAGCCCCATGTTTCTGCAGGACTCTGGCCTCCAGAGGAGCTCAGCAGAGGGCAGGAGCCTTGCGTGGGGAAAGGAACCAGGAGACGCGTTTGACCGGATGGGTGTGGGGAGAGTGCGAGCCTCCTCCACGAGGCCGGAGGTCATTCCAGGCTTGCTTTAAATTTAGAGAAAATTAGGCCGCTCTGCAACCATCCGTGGGCTGTGCACGAGGTCAGGAGAAACTATTTTGGAAAATAGATAATGTCACCTCACCTTCCTGCTCAGAACCGCTGGGAGCTCCCGCTAGCATAAGCCTGAGCTGGCGAGGCCGGAGGAGGAGGCTCCCTGGAGCGCGAGTTCCAGACCAGCCTGGACAGCCTGGCCGCACGCCCCCGTGCTGGTAAAGGGGCAGCAGGAGGAAGCGGTTCTTCAAGGGAAAATGGATAGCAGAGCTTTTGACTGGGGTCCCCAATTCACCAGAAGCCTCCCTGTTTAGACTTTACCTATCTTCAGTAAATAGTTGTATCATGGCTGGGCGCTGGGCACGGGGGCTCTCGCCTGTAATCCTAGCTCTCTGGGAGGCTGAGGCCGGAGGATTGCTTGAGCTCAGGAGTTCCATACCAGCCTGAGCAAGAGCGAGACCCCCCTCTCTATTATAAATAGAAATAAATTAGCCAAACAACTAAAAATATATAGAAAAACTTAGCCGGGCATGGTGGCACATGCCTGTAGTCCCAGCTACTCGGGAGGCTGAGGCAGGAGGATCACTTGAGTCCAGGAGTTTGAGGTTGCTGTGAGCGAGGCTGATGCCGCGGCATCACTCTAGCCCGGGCAACAGAGTGAGACTCTGACTCAACAAAACAAAACAAAACAAAAACTACCCCCAGGCTGCCCATCCTTCCCCACCCCCACTCCAAAGTGGGCACTCCCAGGCTCCAGGCGGCCGGAAGAGGGCGGTCTGCGAGGACAGCCAATGGGGACAGCCACCGTGGGCCCGGCCACGCCTGGGCCGCCCAGGCGGGTTGAGTGACAGGCGACTGCCTGGCAGCGCCGCTAGCCCCGCTGCGGGCTGCAGGAGCCGGCGGGCAGCACGGCGGGCGCTGGCGTGCAGGGGAGGGCGGGACGAGGGAGGCGGAGAGGGGCCTTTTATTTTTCTTCTCTAGTAGCAAGTGGGGGGAGCATGAGCAACCACAGTAAGTCAGAAATGCATTTCTCAGAAATCTAAAGATAAAGTGGTTTTGTCACAAATATAACTGTTAGCATTTCAAAACTATTTGTGTCTTGCGGTGCCCGATTTGATTTCTAGGTTGTGCAGGGCTCTGTGATGCATAGGCACAGCTGCCCTCCCCTCAGGGGAGGAGACA
Organism: Microcebus murinus; assembly: GCF_040939455.1. NCBI lineage: Eukaryota > Metazoa > Chordata > Mammalia > Primates > Cheirogaleidae > Microcebus > Microcebus murinus. The sequence goes on from NC_134129.1 coordinate 913,126, forward strand.
GCATGTCGTTGCTGCAGTTTATGGGACAGGCAGCACCCTTTTTGATGTTTATGCATGAAGGGAGCCACATGGAAATGTGGACAAGGAGCAGAATTCCAAGATTATTTTATCTTTATTTTTTCATTTATTTATTTATTTATTTAGAGACAGAGTCTCACTCTGTTGCCCGGGCTAGAGTGCGTGCCGTGGCGTCAGCCTCGCTCACAGCAACCTCAGACTCCTGGGCTCAAGTGATCCTCCTGCCTCAGCCTCCCGATTAGCTGGGACTACAGGCATGCGCCACCATGCCCGGCTAAGTTTTTCCATATATTTTTTGTTTGGCTAATTTATTTCTCTTTATAGCAGAGACGGGGTCTCACTCTTGCTCAGGCTGGTATCGAACTTCTGAGCTCAAGCAATCCTCCAGCCTCGGCCTCCCAGAGTGCTAGGATGACAGGCGTGAGCCACCGTGCCCCGCCTGTCAAAGCATATTGCTTCCAACTCAGGCGGGCGGGCGGGCGGGCGGGCAGGCAGGCAGGCAGGGTGAAAGACACCTTTGGGTGCGTCTAGCGATGCATTCCCGCCTGCACGTCCCTGGCATCTTTCCTTCTTAGAGCTCTGTCGTCGCTGCTGTAGAACAAAGCCTCTTCCCACAGTCCCCAGCTCACAGAAGGGCAGCCAGGCATGAAGAAGGCGAAGTGTCCCAACTGGGGCCCAGGGCGAAACTGGTTCTGAAGTCGACTTTTCTTTAGGCCTCACTACCTCTGCTATAGGCCTCGTTTTCCTCCCCCGCCCCTCCATGCTCATCTCAGGCCCCTCCCCCATGCCTGGGTGCTTGGAGGCGAAGAGCCCAGCTCGGGCGGGACAGGAGCAGAAGTGCCCTTTGATGGCCTCATGTTCACGAGGGCCTTACACGTGGCCTTTGGACCTTCCCTCCAGATGAGCTGATATATGTCGGCGTCGTGACATCAGTGTATGCATGTCAGGGGCACTGATCTCAGCCGGGCGGGGTGGCTCTCGCCTGTCATGCTAGCACTCTGGAAGGCCGAGGCGGGAGGCTCACTCGAGGTCAGGAGTTCGAGACCAGCCAGCCTGAGCAAGAGCGAGACTCCGTCTCTACTAAAAATAGAAATTAATTGGCCAACTAATATAAAAAATTAGCCGGGCATGGTGGCACGTGCCGGTAGTCCCAGCTACTTGGGAGGCTGAGGCAGGAGGATCGCTTGAGTCCAGGAGTTTGAGGTTGCTGTGAGTGAGGCTGACGCCACGACACTAGCCCGGGCAACACAGCGAGACTCTGTCTCAAAAGTAAATAAATAAATAACTTTTCCATATATATGGTGTGAAGAAGGGCCAGGTTCATGTTCCCATGTGGATATGCAATTATTACAGCTTTATTTGTTGGAAAGGCCTTTTTCCGTATTGAATTGTTTTGGTGCCTTTGAAAATCAAATGATCGTATAAATGCTGCCTTATATCTGGGCTCTATTCTGTTCCATAAATCTGTATGTTGACCCTTAAGCCAGTGCTGCACTTTCTTGATTAATCTAATTATATAGTAAGTCTCGAAATCAGATAATGTCAGTACTCTAAATTTGTTATATTTCAAAATGCTTTACGTCATATCCTGGGATCTTTGAATTTCCATGTAAATTTTGGAACAAGTTTGTCAATAAAAAAAAAAGACTTCGGGATTATGATTAGATTGCATCTTATCTATGATCAGTTTGGAGACAACTGACACCTTCCCATTTATTGAAACTTCTTTAGTTTCTCTCAATGTTTTATAGTTATCAGTATAAAGGTCTTGCATGTCTTTGGCTAATTTAATTCCTGAATATTTTATTTTTTAATACAATTATGAATTAAATTTCTGGTCAGTTTTCAGTTGTTTGCTAGTATATAAGAATACAGTTGTTTTGTATATTTACCTTGTACCCGGAAGCCCTGTTAAATGCACTTATTAGTATTAACATTTGTTTATAAATTGCTTAAGATCTTTTCATAAGTGATATGTCATATGCAAATAGAAATAGTTTTCTTTCTTTGCAAACTTTTGCCTTATATTTCTTTTTGCCTATGGTAAAGGCGAGGATCTCCAACACAAAGTAGAGGTGGCTGCAGTGAGCATCCTTGCCTCCATCCCAAGTTTAGGGGAGACATTCACTATTTCACCATTAAGTATGACATTATCTATACATGTTTGAGTGAACTGTATTTTTCAAGGAAATATTCATTTAATCTGCATTGTTGATGTTTTTGCATAAAGTTCATAATATACTCTGATTATCCTTTTAATGTCTATAGGGTGTATAGATCTTTCTTGATATAGGTAATCAATTTTGTTGACTTTTGACTTTAATTTCCTCAATTGTTTGTTTTCTCTTTTGCCGATATTTGCTCTTGCCTCTATTATTTCCTTCTTCCTCTTTAGTTTTGGTTTACATTGCTGTTTAGCTTTTCAAAGTGGAACCTTAGGTATTGATTTTAGACCATTCTTCTTTTCTAGTGTAAGTATTTAAAACTATAAATTTTCCTCTATTCACTTCTTTCAGTATATCCCATAATTTTTGGTACGTTTTGTTTTATTATTCAGTTTAAAATATTTTCTAATTTTTCTTATAATTTCTTCTTTGGCCCAGGTACAATATAGGGAGTATGTTAATTTTCAAATATTTGGGGTTTTCCTAAGTATCTTATTGCTATTGATTTCCAATTTAATTTCAATGTCAGGGAACACAATTTGTATGGTTTTAATATTTTTAATTTTTTTTATTTGGGACAGAGTCTTGCTCTGTTGCCCACCAAAAGTGCAGTGGCATCATCATAGCTTACTGCAGCCTCAAATTCCAGGGCTCCAGTTATCCTCCTATCTGAGCCTCCTAAGTAGCTGAGTCTACAGGCATGTGCCACCATGCCTGGCTAATAGTTTCTGTTTTTGGTAGAGATGGGTCTCCCTCTTGCTCAGGCTGGTCTCAAACTCCTGAGCTCAAGCAATCCTCCCACCTTGGCTTCCCAGAGTGCTAGGATGACAGGCGTAAGCCACCTCGCCCGGCCAATATTTTAATTTTATTGGGACTTGTTTTACGGCCATGTGTATGGTCTATCTTGGTGCATACACCACGTGCAATTGAAAAGATTTGTACTCTTCAGTCGTTAGGTGTACAGTTATATAAATATCAGTTAAGTCAAGGTGGTTGATCTTGTTCAAATCAACTGTGTCCTTACTGAGAGTTTTTTTTTTTTTTTTTTGACAGTCTCACTCTGTTGCCGGGGCTAGAGTGCTGTGGTGTCAGCCTCGCTCACAGCAACCTCCAACTCCTGGGCTCAAGCCATCCTCCTGCCTCAGCCTCCCGAGTAGCTGGGACTACAGGCATGCGCCACCATGCCCGGCTAATTTTTTCTATATATTTTTAGTTGTCTAGCTAATTTCTTTCTATTTTTTTTAGTAGAGACGGGGTCTGGCTCTTGTTCAGGCTGGTCTCTAACTCCTGCCCTTGAGCGATCCTCCCGGCTTGGCCTACCAGAATGCTGGGATTACAGGTGTGAGCCACTGCGCCCCTTGCCTTTTACTGAGAGTTTTTTTGTCTAGTTTTACTGTCAATTGATGAGGAAAAGAGATTAAAGATTAAGATCATGGATTTATATTGTTTTTTCTTAAATTTTGTCAAATTTTTGCTTTATGTATTTTGAAGCTCTTTTAATATGTACATACATATTTATGATTTTTTTTATTAATTGACATTTTTATTATTATGAAATGTCCCTCTTTATAGTTACACTTTTAGTTTTGAAATCTATTTCATCTGTTATTAATACAGCCACTCCAGTCTTATGCTTACTGATTACATGATTTCTTTTTTTTCATGTAATTACTTTCAATCAATTAGTTTCTTATTATATATTTAAATGTGCTTATTGAAAACATGAAGTTGGTTCTTGGTTTTATAATTTATTTGGACAATTACTATCTCTAAATTGGAGTTTAGTCCATTAAAATGTATTACAATTATACGGTTGAGTTTAAGGTTTCTATGTTGCTATTTTGTCTCCTTTCTTTTTCTCTGTTCTTTTTTTTTTTTTTTTTTTTTGAGACAGAGTCTCGCTTTGTTGCCCAGGCTAGAGTGAGTGCCGTGGCGTCCTAGCTCACAGCAACCTCAAACTCCTGGGCTCGAGTGATCCTTCTGCCTCAGCCTCCCGGGTAGCTGGGACTACAGGCATGCGCCACCATGCCCGGCTAATTTTTTATATATATATCAGTTGGCCAATTAATTTCTTTCTATTTATAGTAGAGACGGGGTCTCGCTCTTGCTCAGGCTGGTTTTGAACTCCTGACCTTGAGCAATCGCCCGCCTCGGCCTCCCAAGAGCTAGGATTACAGGCGTGAGCCACAGTTTCTCTGATCTTTGTTTCCTACTTTCTTCAGTGTTTTTTTAAATTTCATTTTAGCTTATAAATTGGCTTCTTAGTTATGACTTTTTAAATTTATCGTCTAAAGATTACAATTACAGATTCCTGGTGCTCTGAAATTTATTAAAATGCTTTTTTCAGGGGGATATCAATAAAAGTTTTTTACAAATCCTTACGTTTTCTCTTTATTCAAACTGCATAGTTCCTATTGATCTATTTTAAGGTCTCTTTCCTTTATCTCTATTTTTTCTTACATTCATTGTATATTTTTCATTTTAGATATTTTGTGGTTTTATAAATTTCCATTTGTTTCCTTTTTATAGTTTTTACCTCTGAGATTTCCTGTCTTTTGATTCATTATGAGCTTTCATTATGAATGTTTTCCTTTACATCATTGGGAATAGTTATAATAGCTGCCTTAAAATCTGTTTTGTGTTAATTCCAGTCTGGGTCATCTCAGGGTTGATCTTTGCTGATTTTCTTTTCTTTTGAGAGTGGGTCACATATTTCTGCTTTTTCCGACGTCGAGTGATCTTGGGCTGTAACTGGACGGTGTGAGTGTTGTATCCTAGTGATCTGTATTCTGTTGCATATTTCTCTGAAGAGTACTGATTATTTTTGTTTTGCTAGGCAATTGATGTGGTTGGAATCAAATTTCAAGCTCCATCATTTGGGTGACAGCTCCAATCTCGGTTAATTATCACCCTTCTTGACTGTCTTCCTGCCGTCCGCCCGGGTCAGGGCTCAGCCAGCGATCTGGGCAGAGCCAGGCACGGGTTCGGGCTCGCTCTCTGCGGTGCCTTCTCCCTTTCCAGCACTTGTGGCTTCTCTGAACCATCCTCGGCTTTTTTAGGCCAGAAAGATGGTGGTTTTCTATCAGATTTTTAGCTGTCCGCCAAGATGCTGACTGTGACCTTCCCTCAGAATACAAGCCCTAAAAATGGAAATGCCCTGCTCCTTTCTGGATTTTCATGACTTTCCAGACTCTGCTCACTTTCCCTCATTCTCCAGAGCCTTCAGGCAGATGCTTTTTGTACTTTGTCTGGAGTGTATAGTTGATGAGTGCAGAAGGATTAGTCTATTCCTTCACCATACTCAGGGTGGAACTTCGCATGGACATGTGTTTGCCAGGTAGGGCCACGTGCCTGAGTCCTGGCCAGTGGCCTGCAGGAGGGAGAGCTGTGTAGCATGCTGTGCGAGGGAGCACAGCCTTAGAAGGAAGTTGCTTGCATCCTCCTTTTCATTTTTCTTCCCTTGTGTTCTTTTTTTGAGACAGAATCTCACTCTGTTGCCCTGGCTAGAGTGCTGTGGCGTCAGTCTCGCTCTCAGCAACCTCAAACTCCTGGGCTAAAGCGATCCTCCTGCCTCAGCCTCCCAAGTAGCTGGGACTACAGGCATGCGCCACCATGCCCGGCTAAGTTTTTGTATATATATTTTTAGTTGGTCAATTAATTTGTTTCTATTTTTAGTAGAGACGGGGTCTCACTCTTGCTCAGGCTGGTCTCGAATTCCTGCCCTTGAGTGATCCTCATGCCTCTGCCTCCCAGAGTGCTAGGATGACAGGCGTGAGCCACCACGCCCGGCCTCCCTAGTGGTCTTTGACCACACGGATGAGGGTTGAGCCTTAGGGGACGGCAGAATGATAAGAAGGAACCTTGGAACCCAGGTAGTCCCATGACACAGAGCCGCCGAGCTGCCCTCGAATGCCCACCTACTTCTCGACTGTCATGAGACACGAATTCCTATCTTGTTTCAGCCACTGTATTTTCGATCTATTTGTTACAGCAGCTCAGGCTACTTCCTAATTATGCTAAAAATCCCTGGAGTTTCTATCTTTGGGATCCCCAATAATTGGATGTAGGATAAAAACCAGTTACCTAGTTATGTAGCCAATGTCAAATGACTGGTTGTCCCTAGTTTCTCACTTTCTTTCTCATTTTTTTAAACGAGAAAGAAATTTTTAAATTTTTTTAATTGAGGTATAATTAACATATAATGCACAGATCTTAAATGTTCAATTTAATTTTGACAATTATATACACATATGTAGGGGAGAAAAAATATGTTTTCTTCTGTCCACCTTAGGTTCATAGCTGAGGCCCCATAACAAAGACAGATTAACAAAAGAAAAGCATAAAATTTTATTTAATGTTAAGTTTTCTGTGACCCAGGAGCCTTCCTGCAGAAATGAAGACGCAAACAGGTAAAGTGTGAGGACTTCATACTAGGTTTGATGAAGAGTGAAAGTCGTGGAGAAATGTAATAAGGCGAGAGGGGTATGACTATGGCAGAGGTCCCCAACCTTTTTGGCACCAGGGACTGGTTTCACGGGAGACAATTTTTCCACGGGACAGGGCGGGGCATGTGGCGGGTGGGGATGGTTTCGGGATGATTCAAGCCCATTGCATTTATTGTGCACTTTGTTTCTCTTACTGTCGCGTTGTGATATAGGGTGAATCATCACACGCCTCACCGCAGTGCAGAAGCAGAGGGAGCCCGAGCCCGAGCCCGCAGCTGGCGCTGCCCACCCGACGGGAGGCCGAGCTCCGACAAGGGGACAAGGGCGCGCAATGGGAGCGGCTGCAAGTACAGGTGGAGCTTTGCTCACTCACGGCCGCTCACCTCCTGCTGTGTGGCCCGGCTCCTACCAGGCCGTGCACCAGTCCCTCTGCAGCCCAGGGGCTGGGGACCGCAGATCTATGGTAATGGACTAGGGAGAACTCAGCCCCGCCTGTTTGCTCAGATTCTCTCTGTGTCCTAGTGTCTTAGGGGTGAGGGTGCTCCTGTTCGCTGGGTAGTGGGAGGGTCTCTCTCCCAGGAGGGTCTTCCGACCCACTTCAAGGGAAGGTCAGAAAATCCTTCCTAGGTTTATGGCCTGCTTCAGAGGAGAACAGCAGGCTCACTCAGTGAGACTGTCCTGTACTTGCTGTTTCTCAAATCCCTTTAGCTTAAAATATTTAATTTGCCAAGCTGCCATATTTTGGGGTACATGTTCTGAACTCTATCCTATGTAAACATCACCCAAAATAAGATGTAGAAGATAATATTTCCATCATCCAGAAAGTTCCCTTTTGCTGTTTCCCTCCAGCCCCAGGCAGCTACTTTCTCATTTCTATTGTTACAGGTTAGTTTTGTCTATTTAAGAACTTTATATCAGTGGAATAGTGCAGTAAAGTACTCTTTTGTGGGGGACTTCTTTTGCTTAATGCAATGGTTTTGCAATTCATCTATGTTACATGCATCAATAGTTTATTCCTTTTTATTGAAAAATAGTACTGTGTTGTGTTAATACTGTTGGTTTATCTGTTTACCTGTTGGACATTTGGGATGTTTTGACTTTTTATTATTGTGTTTCAAGCTGCTGTGAACATTTTTATAAACATCTTTATGGACATACATTTTCATTTATCTGGAGTAACTATATAAAGGTGGGATTGCTAGATGATAGGTAAATACGATTAAAGTTGCAACACACTGCCAAGCAGTTCTCCAAAGTGGCTGGCACACTCAGCAGCAGCGCACGGGAACTCCATTGCCTCCACACACTCCCCAGCGCTTGGTTTCTGGGGAGTGTATAATGGAACTCATTGTGGGGTAAATTTGCATTTCCCTGATAATTTAAAAATGTTGATCGCCTTTACATACAAGTATTGGCTATTTGTATATCTTTCTTTGTGACATGACTATTTAATTCTTTTCCCAAGCTTTTATTGGGCTGTCTTTTATTGCTGATTCATATTTATATGTAATGTCTGTGACAGGGTTCAGTAGATACTGTCCCCAAATGTGACACCTGGCATTTGAGAAAATGGCAGAAGCAGAAGCTGTCTCCAATCTTCTCCTAGCATTCTCCCCTGAAGCAGGCATTAAAGAAAACTATCTAGGGTGGCTCACACCTGTAATCCTAGCACTCTGGGAGGCAGAGGCGGGAGGATCATTTGAGCTCAGGAGTTCAAGACCAGCCTGAGCAAGAGTGAGACCCCATCTCTACTATAAATAGAAAGAAATTAATTAGCCAACTAAAAATATATAGAAAAAATTAGCCGGGCATGGTGGCGCATGCCTGTAGTCCCAGCTACTCAGGAGGCTGAGGCAGGAGGATCGCTTGAGGCCAGGAGTTTGAGGTTGCTGTGAGCTGGGCTGACGCCACGCACTCTAGCCCGGGCAACCGAGTGAGACTCTGCCTCACCTCAAAAAAAAAAAAAGAAAGAAAGAAAATCTATCTCACCTTCCTCTAAAGTCGCTCATAAGACTCTCATTCCCGAGGGTGGCTGCACCCCTGTGACTGGAGGAGAGGAATAAGGACACAGAGAAGAATCTGATCAAACAGGCCTTGTTAAGTTCCCTCCGGTTTATCACCAATGAATCATGCTCCTGTCCAGTCCTATCTCCACATGACTGCGCTGCTCCTCAGCCCTAAGCAGACAGGTAGTTTCCCCTGTTGCTTTGGGTCTTCATGTCTGAAAGCTCCCTTGTCACCTAAAACCTAAATAAAGTGGGATGCTTTCCTTTTCTTGTTATAGGGATCTGAACTATGGCCCTTGTAAGGGGTAAGGAAAGGGCATTAACCCGTTGCACTCACTTGCTTTTTTCTGGATTCCTTTATTCTACTTGGGATTTAATTTTTTAAATACCCCAGATTTTACAAAGTATGGCAGTAGAATGAAAAACTGGAGTTTCTTTTCATACAAACTTATTTATTTGGAATTTTTTATATTTCAAATTATTGATACATTCAAAGAGTAATTTTAATCTCTATAATTTTTGCTAACTGTGTCGAATCACACTCGACATCCGAGTGCAAAGGGTTAATTTCTCTCCCCTATATGTAAATAAATAAGTATATTTATGCATTGTAGATATTTTTTTTTGAACCTGTGTTTGCAAGATTTATTTAAATTGTGTGATTATTTGGGGTGACTGATGGAGCGGCTAAATCCCCACCCAGGCCACTGCTCAGCGCCTGTGCCGCTTGGGAGCCTGAGCTGAGCCCAGCAGGGGATGGGGTGCAGGGACTGGCTGGGGGCACACGCATCCCTTAGGGAAAGGCAGGGGCCAAGAACCAGTGCCTCTACCCCCCCCAGATTTGGTTCTAAGAAGCAGGTATCGGGCTGCTCTCCCTCCTTGCATGGAGTGGTGACAGCCCCTGCGCAGGAATAAATAAAATTTGGCTAATTGAAAAAAAAAAAAATAAAAAGCAAGCATCACTTCCTCCCTCACTGCCCACCTCTCCCGCCCAGCCTAGAGCGAAGCCCTCCACCGCCGTCGCAGCTCCGGGTCCCAGCACGGGCTCCTCCTCCCCAGCCGGAGACCGCTCGTTCCCTCGCTGTCTTCTCTCTCGGGCCAAACTCTTCACGAGTGTGAATTTGGGTGGCTGAACGAATTCCATCCATGGCTGTGCTGTTGTTTACTTACTCATTCGCCTGCCAGCAGTTTCATTTCCCAACAGCACTTTATGAGGGCTTGAGTTCTCTGCATCCTCGCTAAAACTTGGTGCTGCCGATCTTTATCATCATAGCCACGCCAGTGAGTGTGGAGAGGTGTCTTGTCATTTGGATTTGCATTGTCATTTAGATTTGCATGACTAATGGTGTTCAGCATCTTTTCATGTGTTTTTTGCCCATTCATAGATCTTTGTTAGAGAATTGTCTATTCAAATCCTTTACTCATTTTTAAGTTGTCTTTTTGTTATTGGATTGTAAGAGTTCTTTATATATTCTGGATACAAGTCCCTTATCAGGTATATGATTTGCAAAAGTTTTGCCCCATTATGTGATTTGTCTTTTCACTTTTCTTTTTTTTAACATAATTCTTTTAGCTTTTCTTTTCCCTTAATTTTAATTGACATATAGTAGTATTTATGGGGTACAGTGTGATATTTCAATAATATATACAATGTGTAATGATCAAATAGGGTAATTTATCATACCCATCACCTCAAATATTTACTCTTTGTGTTGGGAACTTTCAAAATCTGCCTTTTTAGCTATTTGAAAATACACAATAAATTGTTCTGCTGGCAAAGTTGCAGAGAAAAGGGAATTGTTAAATGCTGTTAAACGCTGTGGGAATCTAAACTGGTATAGTCACTATGAAGAACAGTATGGAGGTTCCTCAAAAAACAAAAAGTAAAGCCGGGCGCGGTGGCTCACGCCTGTAATCCTAGCACTCTGGGAGGCTGAGGCGGGCGGATTGCTCGAGGTCAGGAGTTCGAAACCAGCCTGAGCAAGAGCGAGACCCCGTCTCTACTATAAATAGAAAGAAATTAATTGGCCAACTAATATATATATATAAAAAAAAAAATTAGCCGGGCATGGTGGCGCATGCCTGTAGTTCCAGCTACTCGGGAGGCTGAGCCAGCAGGATTGCTTGAGCCCAGGAGTTTGAGGTTGCTGTGAGCTAGGCTGACGCCACGGCACTCACTCTAGCCTGGGCAACAAGCGAGACTCTGTCTCAAAAAAAAAAAAAAAAGTAGAATGCCATATGATCCAGCAATCCCACTATTAGGAATTTATCCAAAAGAAAGAATATACCTGCTGCTTTTCTTCAGGAAGGAATAAAAAAAATAAAAAGAAAGAAAAATAATAAATTTAATAACAAAAAAACCAAAAGAAAGAATATTATCATATTGAAAAGATACCTGCACGCCTATGCTTACTGCAGCATTTTTCACAGTAACCAATATCTAGAATCAGCCTCGGTACCCGGCAGTAGGTGAATGGACAGACGAGATGGATATGTGCACAATGGAATCCCCTTCCGCGTGTGAAAGAGCAAGCCCTGTCCTTCACGGCAACAGGGATGGAGCGGGAGGACGCTATGCTAAGTGCAATGAGCCAGGAACAGAAGTTTAACACTGCATGTTCTCACTCATGTGGAAGCTGAAAAAAGGTTGATCTCATAGAAGCAGAAAGTAGAACAGAGGAGACTAGAGGTTGGGAAGGGTATGGGGAAGGGAGATATAGGGAGAGATCTGTTAAAGGATACAAAAGGACAGTTAGATAGGAGGAATAAGTTCTAGTGTTCTACACCGCTGTAGGATGACTGTAGTTAAGAGTAACATACAGTTTCATGCCTACAAGGAAGAGAATGTTCCTAACACAAAGAAATGGTAAATGTTTGAGATGATGGATGTGCTTAATTCCCCTGACCTGGCCATTATACATTGTATATGGAAACATTACTGCGTACGCCATGAATATGTACAATTATTATTTTCAGTTAAAAATTTAACAAAAGAATTCCCAGATATGATAACACATACTAGGGGATGAATAAAACTTTTCCCAAATAGAAAAAAATTTGTTGTTAATTACAGTCATCCCATAGTGCTATAGAGAAGTTATTCCCTTTGACTTTACCTCTCTCTCTCTCCCCTTTCCCGCCTCTATTAACCACTACTCTACTCTTTTTTTTTTTTGAGACAGAGTCTCGCTTTGTTGCCCAGGCTAGAGTGCCGTGGCGTCAGCCTCGCTCACAGCAACCTCAAACTCCTGGGCTCAAGCAATCCTCCTGCCTCAGCCTCCCGAGTAGCTGGGACTACAGGCATGCGCCACCATGCCCGGCTAATGTTTTCTATATATATTAGTTGGCCAATTAATTTCTTTCTATTTATAGTAGAGACGGGGTCTCGCTCTTGCTCAGGCTGGTTTCAAACTCCTGACCTCGAGCAATCCGCCTGCCTCGGCCTCCCAGAGTGCTAGGATTACAGGCGTGAGCCTCCGCGCCCGGCCTTACTCTACTCTTTATTTCTACAAAATAAACTTTTTTAGCTTCCACGTGAGTGAGAACATGCGGTATTTATCTTTCCGTGCCGGGCTTATTTCATTTAACATGATGTCCTCCAAGCTCCTCCGTGTTGGCATGAACGACAGGACTCTGTGTCCCGGGTGCTGGGGATGGCGCCGCGGGAAACGTGCATTTGGACGTCTCTTCAGTACACTGATTTGCTTCTCTTTGATACTCAGTGGGATTATTACTGAATCATATGGAAGTTCTGTTTTTAGCTGTTTTCCATGATGGCTGCACTAATTTACATTCCCACCAACAGCGTGTAAGAATTACTCCTTATCCGCATACTCACTGGCATTTATTTTTTGTCTTTTTGATAACAGACATTACAATTGGGGTGAGGTGATATCCCATTGCGTTTTTTATTTGCATTTCCCTGATGAGTGATATTGAGCATTTTTTCATATACCTACTGGCCATTTATGTCTTCTTTTAAGATATGTCTATTCAGTTCATTTGCCCATTTTTTAATCGGGTTATTTTTTGCCATTGAATTGATTTACTAGTATATTCTGGTTATTAGTCCCTTGTCAGATAAATATTTGCAACTTCACTCTGTTCATTGTTTTCTTTGCTGTGCAAAAGCTTTTTTTAGTTTGATATAATCTCATTTGTCTAATTTTGCTTCTGTTGTCTATGCCTTTGCCTTCTCTCCATAAAAACCTTTGCCCTGTCCAATGTTCTGAAGCATGTTTTCTTCTAGTAGTTTCATGTCTTTCATTTAAGTCTTTAATCCATTTTTAGTTGATTTTTGTATATGGTGAGAGATAGGGGTCTAGTTTCACTCTTTTGCATATGGATACCCAGTTTTCCCAACACCGTTTATTGAAGAGACTGTCCCTTCCCCAAAGAATAGTCTTGGTGTATTTGTCAAGAATCAGCTGGCTATAAATACAGTGGATTTATTTCTGGGTTCTCTATTTTGTTCCATTGGTCTATGTGTCTGTTTTTATGCTAGTACCATGATGTTTTGGTTACTGTAGCTTAATATATTTTGAAGCCTGACAGCGTGATGCCTCTAGCTATATATTTTTGCTCAGGATTGCTTTGGCTATCTGGGGTCTTTGTGATTGTTTTTACTATTTCTGTGAAGAATGCCATTGGTATTTTTTTTTTTTTTTTTTGAGACAGAGTCTCACTCTGTTGCCTGGGCTAGAGTGCCGTGGCGTCAGCCTCGCTCACAGCAACCTCAAACTCCTGGGCTCAGGCAATCCTCCTGCCTCAGCCTCCCAAGTAGCTGGGAACTACAGGCATGCACCATGCCCAGCTAATTTTTTCTATATGTTTTTAGTTGGCCAATTAATTTCTTTCTATTTTTAGTAGAGACAGGGTCTTGCACTTGCTCAGGATGTTTTCAAACTCCTGACCTTGGACAATCCTCCTGCCTCTGCCTCCCAGAGTGGTGGGATTACAGGCATGAACCACCACGCCTGGCCACCATTGCTATTTTCATAGGGATTTTATTGAATCTATAGATAGCTTCGGATAGTATGGACATTTTAACAATATTCTTCCAATCCATGAACTTGGGATGTTTTCCCCTTTATTTTACATCCTCTTCAATTTCTTTCATCTGTATTTTATAGTTTTCCATGTAGAGATCTTTCACTTCGTTGGTCACATTTATTCCTAGGTATTTTATTTTATTTTTATAGCTATTGTAAATGGGATTGTTTTCTTGATTTCTTTCTCTGCTAGCTCGAGAAAAGGCATTCAGCTTTTCCCTGTTCAGTATGGTGTCGGCTGCAGGCTTGTCACATGTGGCCTTTATTGTATTGTTATTATGTTCCTTTTATACCTAACTTGTTGAGGGTTTTTATCATGAAGGGATATTGAATTTTATCAAATGCTTTTTCTGCATCTATTAAAACGATCAAGGGGTTTTTGTCCTTAATTCTGTTAATGTAATGTATCATACTTGATTTGTACATATTGAACTATCCTTGTATCCCCGGAATAAATCCCACTTGATTATAGTGAATAATCTTTTTAATGTGCTGCAGGATTCAGTTTGCTGTTATTTTGTTGAAGGCTTTTGCATCTACATTCATCAGGAATATTAGCCTATAGTTTTATCTTTTTTATTTTTTATTTTTGTGTTGTGTGTGTCTGGTTTTGGTATCAAGTTAATACTGGCCTCAGAGAATGAGTTTGGAAGAATCCCCTCCTCAATTTTCTGAAGAGTTTGAGAGAATTGCTATTAGTTCTTCTTTAAATGTTTGGTAGAATTCTAGAGTAAAGCCATCGAGTTCTGGGCTTTTCCTTGGTGGGAGACTTGATTATAGATTTAATCTCATTATTTGTTATTGGTCTGCTCAGGTTTTCTATATCTTCTTGGTTAAATTTTGGTAGGTTGTTTGCGTTCAGGTTGTTTGCGTTCATTTTTGCTAGGTTTTCTAATTTGTTGGTGTATAGTTGTTTGTAATAGTCTCTAATCATCCTTTCTGTTTCTGTGGTATTAGTGTAATATCTCCTTTTTTGTTTCTGATTTTTTTGAGTCCTTTCTCTTTTCTTGGTTCGTCTAGCTAGTGGTTTGCCAATTTTGTTTTTTTTCTCAATAAACCAGCCTTTCATTTTGTTGATCTATTTGTAGTTTCAATTTTGTTTGTTTCTACTCTGATCTTTATTATTTCTTTCCTTATAATTTTGGATTTGGTTTGTTTTTGCTTTTCTAGTGCCTTGAGATGCATGGTTAGGTTGTTTATTTGAAACCTTTCTACTTTTTTGATGTAGGCATTTATTGCTGTAAACTTCCCTTAATACTGCTTTTGGAGTATTTCATAGGTTTTGGAATGTTGTGTTTCTATTTTAACTTGTTTGAAGAAATCTTTTAATTTCCTTAATTTCGTCATTGACCCATTGATTATTTTGGAAGGTTTTTTTCTTTTTTTTGTTGCCTGGGCTAGAGTGCTGTGGCGTCAGCCTAGCTCACAGCAACTTGAAACTCCTGGGCTCAAGCGATCCTCCTGCCTCAGCCTCCCGGGTAGCTGGGACTACAGGCATGTGCCACCATGCCTGGCTAATTTTTTTTATATATATACTTTTAGTTTTCCAGCTAGTTTCTTTCTATTTTTAGTAGAGATGGGGTCTCGCTCTTGTTCAGGCTGGTCTCAAACTCCTGAGCTCAAACGATCCTCCTGCCTCGGCCTCCCAGAGTGCTAGGGCTATGGGTGTGAGCCGCCATGCCTGTCCTGGAGCATGTTGTTTAATTTCCATATTTGTATAATTTTGAAAGGTCCTCCTGTTGTTATTTCTAAGCTTTATTCCATTGTGGTGAGAAAAGGTAGTTGACATAATCTCAATTCTTTTAAATTTGTTGAAGCTGATGTTGTGGCTTCACATATGATCTATCCTGTGAATAGTGAATGTTCTATGTGCTGATGAGACAAATTTGTATTCTGCAGCTGTTGAAAAATGTTCTGTAAATGTCTATTAGGTCCATTTGGTCTACAGTATAGTTTAAACCTAATGTTTCTTTGTTCATTTTCTGTCTAGATGAGCTTTCTAATGCTGAGAGTGGAGTGTTGAAGTCCACCACTATT
This sequence comes from Microcebus murinus, assembly GCF_040939455.1. Lineage (NCBI taxonomy): Eukaryota > Metazoa > Chordata > Mammalia > Primates > Cheirogaleidae > Microcebus > Microcebus murinus. Next base: position 928,848 of record NC_134129.1, read on the forward strand.
ATTGTATTAGAGTCTATCTTTCCCTTTAGATCCATGTACCATTGTCATATTCCCCTTATTGAGTTGATCCCTTTATCATTAGGTCAAAGGTCATCATAATGACCTTTTTTGTCTCTTAACAGTTGTGTTGACTTAAAGTTTGCTTTATCTGATATAAGTGTAGCTATTCCTGGTTGCTTCTGGTTTCTGTTTACATGGAATATCTTTAGATATTCAGTCTCTGTGTCTTTACAGATGAAGTGAGTTTTTTGTAGACAGCATATAGTTAGGTTATTTAAAAAAATTCAGTCTATATCTTTTTTTTTTTTTTTTTTTGAGACAGAGTCTCGCTTTGTTGCCCAGGCTAGAGTGAGTGCCGTGGCGTCAGCCTCGCTCACAGCAACCTCAAACTCCTGGGCTCAAGCGATCCTCCTGCCTCAGCCTCCCAAGTAGCTGGGACTACAGGCATGTGCCACCATGCTCAAATAATTTTTTTCTATATATTTTTAGTTAGCCAATTAATTTCTTTGTATTTATAGTAGAGACGGGGTCTTGCTCTTGCTCAGGTTGGTTTTGAACTCCTAACCTGGAGCAATCCGCCCATCTCGGCCTCCCTGAGTACTAGGATTATAGGCGTGAGCCACCGCACCTGGCCTGTCTATATCTTTTATGTGGGAAATTTAATCTGTGTACTTTCAAGGTTACCATTGATAAGGTTACCAATGACATACCCCTGTCATTTTGTTAATTGTCTTTTGTTTTGTTTATTGTTCCTTTTTTCTTTTATTATTTATTGTGGTTGGGTGGTTTTCTGTAGTGCTAAGACTTGATTCTTTTCTTTCTCCTTTGTGTATCTGTTCTACCAGTGAATTTTATACTTTTGAGTGTTTTCATGATGGTGATTATCATTTCTTTGCTTCTAGATGTAGGATTCTCCTGAGCATTTCTTGAAAGTCCAGTCTAGTGGTGATGAATTCCCTGAATCTTTGCTTGTCTGGAAAAGGCTTTACTTCTCTCTCATTTCTTTTTTTTTTTTTTTTTTTTTTTTGAGACAGAGTCTCACTTTGTTGCCCAGGCTACCGTGAGTGCCGTGGCATCAGCCTAGCTCACAGCAACCTCCAACTCCTGGGCTCAAGCAATCCACCTGCCTCAGCCTCCCGAGTAGCTGGGACTACAGGCATGCGCCACCATGCCCGGCTAATTTTTTCTATATATATTAGTTGGTCAATTAATTTCTTTCCATTTATAGTAGAGACGGGGTCTCGCTCTTGCTCAGGCTGGTTTCGAACTCCTGACCTCAAGCAATCCGCCTGCCTCGACCTCCCAGAGTGCTAGGATTACAGGCGTGAGCCACCGTGCCCGGCCTCATTTCTTAAGGATAATTTTTCTGGGTATAGTATTCTTGGCTAACAGGTTTGTTTTTTTTTTCTTTACCCTTTCAGTACTTTGAATATATCATCCATTTTCTCCTAGCCTATGAGATTTCTTCTGAGAATTCTAGTGAGGACACCCTCATATGTGGCAAGGTTGATATTGAAGCGCTCTCTCTCTCTCTCTCTCTTTTATTTTGTTCATTGAATTCTTCAGCTGCAGAATTTCTGTTTGTTTTTTTATGATTTCTATCTCTGTTGAATTTCTCACTTATATTGTGAATTGTTTGCCTGATTTCATTGACTTTTCTTTTTTTTTCCCATTAGCTGAATAAAAAGTATTTATTGAATTTGATTCTAATTAAAAATTCTCAGAATGACTCTAAGGGAAGTACCTAACTTTATTAAAATTGCAGGTTAATAAAAACATTTAAAAACACATGGTATCAATAAGAACTCTGAAATTCTCAGAAGATAGCTATAGCTTAGGCATATTGTTTCCCAGCCCTCGGGCAGCTGCAGTTGCTCCATATATCACATTATGTAGCCCACTTCTATTTCCCACTGAAGAGAAAATTAAGCATAGGATGTACAATGATCTAATGTTAGGCACTTCCTTGACTTCATCGATGTTGATGGATAGAGAAGAAAAGTGTGTTTTAAAATTTGGAAAGAGGTTTTATGCACTTAAAAATGTCCACAATGTCCTCTTTGTAAGCCGGAGAAGCCAGCCATTTGGGCTGCCTTGGGTCGATGTATGTAGTGGCAGGTTCTGATGTTTGTCTTGCTCGACAACACACAAGACAAGTGTGAACGCTCGCTTTGGCGATGTTTTTGAGACAAATGTTAGCACAGAGCTAAAAACAACCTTCCCTTTTAAAATCTCATATCGGATGTCACAGTCAGTTGTAGGGTGTAAAAAACATGTAAAAGTCCTGCCACACATCGGTCACAGGACATCCATGTCCAAGAAACACCTCAGCAGAAAGTACGTACCAACTGCCAACTGTCAGCGCTCTCATTTTGATATGAAGCCAGTCGAGACTAAAGGATATCTCGAAGTCTCGTGGTGCTCTGTACCCAAACGAAGTCATAGCAACAAAGAGAAAAACTAAAGCCAACTTCATGATACCAGACCCAAGGTAGCGACCTCTCAGGATGCAGAAAATAAAATCTTCATTGACTTTTCTATCTGTATTTTGTTGTATCTTGTTTGCTTAAAAGCATTATTTTCAATTCCTTTTCTGGCAATTTGTTGATTTCCTTTTCATTGGGGTCTGTTACTAGAGAGTCGCTCCCTTGGCGGTGTTATGTGTCCTTCGTTCTGTTCCTTTTGTCCCAGTGTTGATGTCTATGCATCTGGTTGAACAATTGCCTCTTCCAAACTTTCTGGAGTGGCTTTCATAGACTTTCAGCAGAAGTTAGGTTTAGTGTCGCATTGGGAAGAGTGGCAGCACTGTTTCTGGAGAGGCGCGGGGCAGTCTCCTGGCAGCTCTTCCACTGCCTTCCGCTCCGCAGCGGCTGTGAGCGCCCCAGCGGCGGGCTGGGGACGTCGGTGGCAGTGGCAGTGCAGGTTGCTAGTGTCTCCGTGGCAAGGGCTTTGGGGATCTTCCTGTTCTCATTTACCCAAAATGGGAAGACCGTGTGCCAGGTCTGACGTAGCCACAAGCACAAGCACCGAGTTTGAGCTGCAGGTGCTCTGGGTGGCTTAGGGCCAGGGCCCTAGACTCAGGGTCTCATGAACCTGTTGTGCAGCACCTGGGTCTTGGGTGCAGGTGCACTCTCTGTTAGGGTTGGATGCATGCTGCCCACAAAGCCAGGATCTGTGACTCTGAGACACTCCTTCACAGGTCGGGCCAGGTTGTACCTGTGATTCTACCTCCGGGGGCACAGCGCAGCACTGGCCTCACTCTGGCAAAGAAGGGGCAGTCTGGAGGTTGGAGCCTGGAGAGCGAGGTATGGCTGCAATTTGGGAACGTAAACCAGTAGGGCTCAGTGGCGACTTGGGTCCCAGGGGATGGGGGAGTGTGCCGTAGTGACTCAAGACGCTGGGATGCTGGGGATCAGCCGTGTCCCAGACGCTGTGGCCTGGTGCAGTGGAGTGATGGGGCGCAGCTGTGGTTTGGGCCTGGGGTCTGGGAGGGGCGAGAACAGCACAGTGAAGACTCCACTCCCCAGGGAGAGCGCGGCGCCTGCGGAGCTAGTCCGGCTGGGCTGCGGGGAGCAGGCAGTAGGGTTGTTTGGCCTGTAGGGTGAGGTGTCCCGCTCAGCCGCCGCTCTGCTGCCCTGGGAGGGCGGCGGGCGGCCTCTGCCTGGCCCTGTGGGCAGTGCGTAGCATCTGCTCACACCTGAGCTTGGGGGTGTTGGGACGCCGGCCGGGGTGGTTTGGTGGTGGCTTAGGCTCAGGGCTGGAGAGCGGCTGTGGCTGCTTACCCAGCCGTGGTTCCGTGGAGGTCACCGGGGCAGGGCGCAGTGACAACTACTTCCCAGGGGGAGCACAGCTACGTGGACTCCAGGCAGCTCCCTCAGCCGGCCTCAGTGCCCGTGAGGACTGCAGGGGACCCCAGTGGCGAGGTCTGTAGGTGTCTGAGGCTCTGCTGGGGCTGCTGGGCTGCTCTTGCTGACCCCTCGCCCAGGGAGAAGTCGCTGCTGAGTCCCAGCTGGTCCTGGCGGTGGAGGTCCAGCATGTCCTCTGCTCTGTGTGGCCGTCCCGAGTTTCCGTGTGCATCAGGGTTTCTGTTTCTTCTCTCATATACTTTGGTGCACTCCCTCACTTACTTTTGCTAAAACATACGGTTTCCCTGAAAATAAGACCCAGTCATAAAACAAGCCCAGCAGGATGTCTGAGCACGTGCGCGGTAGAAGCCCCACCCCGAAAATCAGCCCTGGTGACGAGTGTGGCTGCGCAGCGTCTGCACAACCCGGGCGTGTCGTCGCGGAGCGGGAAAGAAGCCGAGCAGCCCTGCTCACCCGCCCGTGACAGCTCTAGTGCTCCACAGGAGAGACCGGGCCGGTGGCTCTACAGGAAACAGAGTCGCAAGACATTCGGGATGGGATTCGGGGTTTGGAGAGTGAGGATGATGTTCCAGAAGAAGACGACTTCACTCTATTTGAATCCATGTAGATGGTTGTACCATAGTTAAAAAAAAATACCACATCCCCTGGAAATAAGCCCTAGGGTGTCTTCTTAAGGAAAACCAAACGCAAGACCCTGCCCTGTGGCGGTCGCCGCTGCCGTGACCGGCTCAGCCTGCAGAGCTGCGGCTCCGCTTCAGCAGGGGCCTCTCCTCAGCCCTGCCAGGGCACGCGTCCAACTGTCCAGAGTGGCGGGGCCACACTTGTTTCCTGTCCCCCTGCCTGTGGGGGGACGCTACTGAAACCGAAATTGAGTTTTCTCAGTTTCTTATCCCTGAGCACACTGAGCACGTTAGTCTTTAGCTAGCTTTTGACTGACATTTGCAAGAAGCGTTTACAATTTGCTTTTAAATCCTTGGTTACATCATTTTCAAAATTTATTCTCTGAAAACAAAGAAGTCTTCAGTAAAATTTACAGAAAAGGTGAGGGAATACATTTTTAAAAGAAGCAAAATGAAAAGGTGGAGGGAGGTGAGGATTTGCCTTCTCAGTGTGGAATATGTATCTATTCAGGGTCTCAAACACAGACCACTGATTCCTTGATCTGGGCATTTCCTCAGACATTGAAACACATGCACTGGCACGTTATCAAACTAAGGATGCCCTTCTTTATTTTTATTTCTTTCTTATTTTTGAGACAGAGTCTGACTCTGTTGCCCAGGCTAGAGTGCGTCAGCCTCGCTCACAGCAACTTCTGACTCCTGGGCTCAAGCGATCCTCCTGCCTCAGCCTCCCGAGTAGCTGGGACTACAGGCATGCGCCACCATGCCCGGCTAATTTTTTCTATATATTTTTAGTTGTCCAGCTAATTTCTTTCTATTTATAGTAGAGACAGGGGTCTCGCTCTTACTCAGGCTGGTCTCGAGCTCCTGACCTTGAGTGATCTGCCCTCCTCGGCCTCCCAGAGTGCTGGGATTACAGGCGTGAGCCACCGCGCTGGGACTTAGAAATGGTTCTTAAAGAATCGACAACTCTAGAATTCTACGTGATGGCAGAAGATGACGCCACAGTAATGGTCTAGAAGGGCACATCTGTGCCAGGTGTCTCGGGGTCTGGGCTCCCAGTCCCCCTGCAGTCAAACGCCTGCCATGTGGTCGCTCTCCACACGGCACAGCGCCGGCTCTGCCAGGAGAGGGCGCTGTTGGAGCTGGCTGTGGCTTCTGCCCAGGCAGAACTTGGAGTGCTCAGGGACCCTGCAGCTCCGCCTGGTGACTCCCTTCTCCAGGGCCTGTTGATTGCGACAAGCCCCAGCCCCGAAAGGTTCCTGTTTGCGGTGGGGCCCTGAAGGCTTTGGGCCACACCGGCTCCCGGTCCCTTTGTAGGTCCTGCGCACATCACCTGCAACCTGCCGGTCCCCCTAAGTAGCCGGCTTCTGCAGCCCTAGCATCCTGTGCAAAAGCGCGGCCTGCTCTCTGGGGTGCCTCCTGCCCGTCGACAGCCGACCAGCGCAAGCAGGGTCCCAAGCGGGGTCAGAACCCCTGCCTTGGGGAGGGGCTGCCCTCCCAGTTTGTCCTTTCTTGGGTTCTCTCTCCCTTGGTTCTAGGGTGCCATTTAGAATTTCCTTAGGGAAATTTCCTATGGTCACTTGTTTATCGGAATTTAATGATTCTTTACATTTCCTCTGTTCAACCCACTGAGTAAAGCGATAGCAATACTGATGTTCTAGCAAGAAATGCAGCTGCCTTTCCACTTGTCAAAGATTAGAGAGGAATTTATAAATGAAGCAGGAATGAAGTTTCTTCATTCACAGCTGTTTGCCTGCCTAATTTTGCTTTTAGGGTTTTGAAGTTAGGTGGTAGTGCCTTTCACTTCTCAAAGGAAATCAGTATGCTTTGTGTCATTCGCTGAAGAGTGCAATGCAAGCCAGGAGGGGTTCTAGTTCATGTGCAGCGTGAGACTTGTGACGACACAACAGAGATCTGAGTAAAGCCTCCATGGAAAAGGTCAGTTGAGATTCATTTCAGTTGGGGCGGAACTTCAAATTTACTGACAATGTGTGATAAACTGATTCCTTCTAAGGAAAAATAATGAGTGCAATTGAACCTCAATCAGAGCTTAGCTTCTTTTTTTTTTTGAAACAGAGTCTCACTCTATTGCCCAGGCTAGAGTGCTGTGGCGTAAGCCATGCTCACAGCAACCTCAAACTCCTGGGCTCAAGTGATCCTCCTGCCTCAGCCTCCCGAGTAGCTGGGACTGCAGGCATGCGTCACCATGCCTGGCTAATTTTTTGTATATATATTTTTAGTTGGTCAATTAATTTCTTTCTATTTTTAGTAGAGACAGGGTCTCGCTCAGGCTGGTTTCGAACTCCTGACCTCGAGCAATCCGCCTGCCTCAGCCTCCCAGATTGCTAGGATTACAGGCATGAGAGCTTAGCTTCTTTAAACTTAAAATGTATCTAAGTCCTAGCACTCTGGGAGGCCAAGGCGGGAAGATTATTTGAGCTCAGGAGTTCGAGACCAGCCTGAGTAAGAGTGAGACCCTGTCTCTACTAAAAATAGAAAGAAATTACTTGGACAGCTAAAACAAATTAGCCGGGCATGGTAGTACATGCTTGTAGTCCCAGCTACTCGGGAGGCTGAGGCAGGAGGATCGCTTGAGCCCAGGAGTTTGAGGTTGCTGTGAGTGAGGCTGATGCCACAGCACTCACTCTAGCCTGGGCAACAGAGTGAGACTCTGTCTCAAAAAATAAATAAACAAAATAAAATAAAACTCATCTAAGGAAGAACAGGGAGAAAAATCTGTTTCTCAATCTTGGGGATTATATCTAAGCAGTGGACACAACATAAACTTATAATAATGTAGTGAATGAGAGTAAATATGACAGGGCTGTGGCCTTCTGAGGTTATTTTTGTTTATTTTTTTATTTTAAAGTTTTTAATTTAAAAAATTTTTCTGGTATTACATAAATTCATTCTAGTCTTATTGTGATCGTAATAGAAATTGTTCACGACTGTGTCAACTGCTCTCAAATGCGAAAGTCCGTCGGAGCACCCTGGGGAGCTCGTTGAAGTGCAGATTCTTGGTCTACTTGGCTGTATCACAGCAGCTGGTATTTTTAACGAGCATTCCAAAGATTCTGATGCAGACACTGTATTGACCACTCTTTGTGCAACCATCATTTGGTGTCTGAATGAGCTCCCGTAAGAAAAGTAAGGTTTTGTTTAGAAATAATAAGAAGACTGTTCATATGTCCCTGTCTGATATGGAATGATCTCTATCATCTCAGGCTGTGCTTTACCCCAAAGAGTTAAGGCGGCAGTCAATACTTCGTCCCCTGCGATCCATGTAGGATGGCGCCTTGACCCTCACCTGCCCACTGTCTACCGTCTGGAGATGAGGTTCTTCCCTTTTCTTTCCCATAGTAAGGTGAATAAAACTCATGTTTTCAGCCTGGCATGGGGGCTCACACCTGTAATCCTAGCACTCTGGGAGGCTGAGGAGGGAGGATCCTTTGAGCTCAGGGCTTCGAGACCAGCTTGAGCAAGAGCTAGACCCTGTCTCTACTAAAAATAGAAAGAAATTAGCTGGACAACTAAAAATATATAAAAAAAATTAGCCGGGCATGGTGGCACATGCCTATAGTCCCAGCTACTTGGGAGGCTGAGGCAGGAGGATGGCTTGAGCCCAGGAGTCTGAGGTTGCTGTGAGTTAGGCTGACGCCATAGCACTCTAGCCTGGGCAACAGAGTGAGACTGTCTCAAAAAAAAAAAACAAAAAAAAAAAACGCAACAAAAAAACCCCCCTGATGTTTTCTAAAAATAATAATAATTCAAACCTAACAGAATAAAGCCAGTATTATCATGAACAATTAAACTAACGAGAAATAAATTTGGAAACTTATAAGAATAAAATGCCAACGTTTTCCTAGGGATCCAGAAAAAAACCAACATATTTATATATATATATATATATACTTTTTTTTTTTGAGACAGAGTCTCACTCTGTTGCCCGGACTAGAGTGCCGTGGTGTCAGCCTCGCTCACAGCAACCTCAAACTCCTGGGCTCAGGGGATCCTCCTGCCTCAGCCTCCCGAGTAGCAGGGACTACAGGCATGCGCCGCCATGCCTGGCTAGTTTTATTATATATATTTTTAGTTCGCCAAATAATTTATTTTTATTTTTAGTAGAGACGGGGTCTCGCTCTTGCTCAGGCTGGTCTTGAACTCCTAAATTCAAACAATCCGCCCGCCTCGGCCTCCCAGAGTGCCAGGATTACAGGTGTGAGCCACCACGCCTGGCCAAAAAACCAATATCTTAATAAAAGATGCTTAAACAATATACAAATTTAAAGGTAGAGCTCATAGCATATATTTACCTTTTAAACTCAGTGATTTTTAGATCAGCTATTAACCAGGGAGTGATAGGAAAACTGCCACGTCCCAGGCTGTTTGTCCTTTATATCCCTCAAGGGACCTCAGCCAAACCCTTATTCCTCACCTCAAAGGACAGCCACTGATTCTTAGGGGTTGACCCAAACTTGCTGATATGCAAGTCTGGAAATCAGCTGTGCAAAACCAAACCTGAAATGTTCCCCTGGAGCAAAAGGAAAAAGCGTTTGGTTTCCACAGTGCCTCTTACAGAAGCTTGGACACTTTCACTATGAATTCTCCCGGCATTCTTTGGGGCTAAGCAGCCACCACAAGAAACAAAACAGCATTAAAAAAAGGTTGAGTCATCAGAGGATTGAAGAACATTAAAAATATATATATAAAAAAAGCAAAAAAAAAAAAAAAAAAGGCTGAATCAACAAACACGTAGCAGCATGCCCAGGGACTTCTCACGTGACCCAAAAGTGGCGGCTTCCCGATGGGGCACAGGACACTGTCCTCCTCTGGACTTAGATAGCGACCTTTTCTGGGACGTCCAAGGGTCCTGGAGTGCCTGCACTGGGGGCATCACGACGCTGTCTCACCGAGCTGCTGAGGGTGGCGCGTCCCCAAACCGGCCACATGCACAGGGCGAGTCGTCCCTGACCTGAGCCAGCACGCCAGTGACGCCACCCGTCTCGAAGCCCTGACCAGCCACGCGCTCCTGAGTGCCGTTCTCGGGATCTTGGCAGGAAATATTATTGGAAGAACGGTGGTTTCTACTGGACATGATTGTTTTTCTTTTTTGAGACAGAGTCCCACTCTGTTGCCAGGGCTAGAGTGCCGTGGCGTCAGCCTCGCTCACAGCAACCTCCAACTCCTGGGCTCAAGCGATCCTCCTGCCTCAGCCTCCCGAGTAGCTGGGACTACAGGCATGCGCCACCACGCCCGGCTAAGTTTTTTCTATATATATTTTTAGTTGTCCAATTAATTTCTTTCTATTTACAGTAGAGATGGAGTCTTGCTCTTGCTCAGGCTGGTTTCGAACTCCTTGAGCTCAAATAATCCTCCCCCCTCTGCCTCCCAGAGTGCCAGGATGACAGGTGTGAGCCACTGCGCCCAGCCTAGACATGATATTTTTTAATAGTGGGAGAAGAATGCAAAATGGGAAAGCATAAATACATAGGTTTCTTTTCTAGCTAAAGGCATTTAAAGTAAGCTTGGAAAGTTGGGTCGATTTCTTCACAGCACAGAGGTCCAATTCTGCTACAGTAAATATCACGTCAGCCCAAGAATTCGATTTCAAAGCCCCACTTGGTACCGAGCTCATTTTACGTACCAGCACATTCCGGTGCCATGACAGAACGGTGAGATCCCAGTAGTGTCTTAAGTGTCCAGGTGCTTGTGGCATGCCTGTCACTCTGCCCTGGGAGGTCACTTACTGTCACATGTGCAAATGAGGAAAGTTGTTGAGAAAGAACGAATGTGGAAAATGTTCCCCAGTCAAACCCTGAAGAATCGTCACGTGGCAGAGTGTCGGGGCTGGGAGAGCCAGACTCCCTCTGAGGGTCTCACCACGAGCAGCGTGGCCTTTCCTGGCGGCTTCCGCCGGGCTGCTGTCAGCGCACACACAGGCGGCGACAGCTGCAGTGAGCTGCAGCCGCCACGCTCGCCAAGGTCCAATGACCACCTGGTTGGCTGCTGACCGCTGTCACGGCTGCCACTGATCCCCTGGACCGCTGAGTGAGAGCAGTTTCTGAAAACACTCCCGGGAACCCGAGAGGCTGTCTTACCTGAGTCAGCGCGGTCGCACAGGTGTGCGCTCAGAGGACAAGGCAGGGGCTTTGGGGGACTGCTCACAAGCTTCTGGGTGGCCTATTGGTGTTAAGCTGTGTTGGGGACCAAAACTACTGATGTATAGTTTTTACATTCTTAATTTCATCTTAAGATGAAATTTCATTACGTGTACTGAAGAACAAAGGGCATTTGTTTTTAGCTATAAATTTTACTCTCCTAATTTTCTGTTACTGGGTGCTATGACACTCCTAAGCCCAAATCAGCAGAGGGGCCGCCAGCCACAGACCAGGCCCAGACAGCCTAAGCACAGCCCAGACGTGCTGCCTGCTCAGAGTCAGGCTGTCGCTATCTCTAGGGGCTACTACCTTAGCCTGGCCACTAGTCCATTACCTCCTCATCTCTCCAGTTTTTTTTTTTTTTTTTTGAGGGAGTCTCACTGTGTTGCATGGGCTGGAGTGCTGTGGCATCAGCCTAGCTCACAGCAACCTGACTCCTGGGCTCAAGCAATCCTGCTGCCTCAGCCTCCCAAGTCGCTGGGACTACAGCCACGTGCCACCATGCCCAGCTAATTTTTTTCTATATATTTTTAGTAGAGATGGGGTCTCGCTCCTGCTCAGGCTGGTCTCGAACTCCTGAGCTCAAACAATCCTCCCACCTCGGCCTCCCAGAGTGCTAGAATTACAGGCATGAGCCACCACACCTGGTCTCCAGTTGGTTTTAATAGACTTAAAATTAGAGATAGCGTGTGCCCTCTGAGATCTTATTATTGCAACACCATCGTGCAAAATCAGCCTTCAGAGGTTTTTAAAGAGGGAGTTTTTAAATCAAAGTGTGGTTGATGGGTTTGATGTTTAGGAAAAAACCTTTTTTAAAAGGCATCATTAAAACAGCTTGATTACACCTCTCACGGAATAGGGCACTGTGGGCCTCAGCCCCGAACTGGAGCGCAGCCTGGAATCCGGTTTGAGCTGGCTTGGATCTGGACTGCCTCCTCCTGCTGGACAGGCGTGACAGTGCTTGCTAACGAATCTGGCTTCACTGCACACCACCGGTGACAGGGACATGGAGCAGTCGAGGGTGGCGCCGTAGCCAGGGCGCACGAGGCCTTCCTCCTGGGGAAGGCGCGCAGGCGCGGCGGGGAGGACGGCGGGGAGCAGGGCGCCCACCGCGCGGGCGAGCCGGCCGTCCGAGCAAGCGGGCTCGGCCAGAGCCGCCTTTGGAGCTCTTCATTCCATCAAGGGCTTCGCGGAGTGCAGAGCGCCAGCATCACGTCTGCGCCCTCCGCAAGACACGCAAGGCAGACTCAAGTAAGTGGCGAGCACACCGACGTAGTGATCTTTTCATTTTTAAAAATATAAATAACGTTCAAGCTTTCACGATTTTCTTCCCTGCGAGCGTGCGTCTCTGTAAGGCCTGGCACGTTGCAGGAGGTCCGTACCTGGTGCCGCCCGCACCCCGCGGGCGCTGCTGTCTGTCGCGCCGCCTGTTACAAACGGTGGGTCGGGCCCCAGCCAGTTCTCAGTCTCACGCACCGCCTCGCTCCTGGCCGCGCCCGGCAGCCCGGAGCCCCACGGGCAGACAGCGCCCGGCGGCCCGGAGCCCCACGGGCGGACAGCGGACGGCGGCCCGGAGCCCCACGGGCGGACAGCGGACGGCGGCCCGGAGCCCCACGGGCGGACAGCGGACGGCGGCCCGGAGCCCCACGGGCGGACAGCGGACGGCGGCCCGGAGCCCCACGGGCGGACAGCGGACAGCGGACGGCGTCCCGGAGCCCCACGGGCGGACAGCGGACGGCGGCCCGGAGCCCCACGGGCGGACAGCGGACGGCGGCCCGGAGCCCCACGGGCGGACAGCGGACGGCGGCCCGGAGCCCCACGGGCGGACAGCGGACGGCGGCCCGGAGCCCCACGGGCGGACAGCGGACAGCGGACGGCGTCCCGGAGCCCCACGGGCGGACAGCGGACGGCGGCCGGGCGTCCCGGAGCCCCACGGGCGGACAGCGGGCGGCGGCCGGGCGTCCCGGAGCCCCACGGGCGGACAGCGGACGGCGGCCGGGCGTCCCGGAGCCCCACGGGCGGACAGCGGACGGCGGCCGGGCGTCCCGGAGCCCCACGGGCGGACAGCGGACGGCGGCCCGCGCACACGGCCGCAGGTCCTGCGGGCTGGGGCGCCGCGGAGGGTGAGCGGGCGCGGGCAGCAAGGTGCCGCTCAGGGCGCAGCCCCGGCCGGAGGGGCCTCGCGCGCGAGGTCGGGGGGCAGCGCCAGGGCCCCCGCGGCGGGCACGAAGCCGGGCGGCAGGCTCTGCAGCAGACAGCGGACCTGCTCGCGGCCCAGCGCGATCTCGTCGTCCAGCTCGCGGCGCGCGATGAGCAGCGCGGGCTTCATCCTCACGAAGCGCTGGTAGTCCTGCAGCTGGGCGCGCGACAGGCGGCCGGCCAGGACGCCCAGCACCGCGCCGCCCCTGCGGTCCAGGTTCTCCTTGAGCTCCCGGGCGTCCGCGTGCTGCCCCGCCAGGGCCCTCCTCTTCTCGTCCAGCGAGCGCTGCGGGGAGACTGCAGGTCAGCGGCGGCCGGGCAGGGAGGGGACGGGCCACGGCCCACAAGAAGGCCCCGCGGGCCGCGGAACGCCCCCGCTTCTACCCCGACCGCCGCCCTCGAGTGAGGCGGCTCTTTGAAGAGTCAGCTCTCTGCCCTTCGAGTTCCATATTGTGCTGTCCTCTAACTTGTGAAGGCGCATGGTGGCCTCAGTGGAGAAGGGCTAAAATGAGGGCATGGCCTGACTTGGCCGCTCCGGACCTACGACGGGCACCAAGGGCCCTGGAGTATTTTAACACGGGGCCTCAAGGCGCGGTCGCCCGAGCGGTGGCAGCGCCGAGCGCGTTGGAAACAGGAAGGTCCAGGCCCCATTCCACCCTCTGCAGCCAGAAACTCTGAGGAGGAGCCGGGCGCCGCGGCTCACGCCCGCAGCCCTAGCACTCTAGGAGGCCGAGGAGGGAGGACCACTCAAGGTTAGGAGTTTGAGACCAGCCTGAGCAAGAGCGAGACCCGTCTCTACTAAAAAAAATAGAAATTATCTGGACAACTAAAAATATATAGAAAAATTAGCCGGGCAAGGTGGCACATGCCTGTAGTCCCAGCTACTCGGGAGGCTGAAGCAGGAGGATCGCTTGAGCCCAGGAGATTGAGGTTGCTGTGAGCGAGGCTGACGCCACGGCACTCACTCTAGCCTGGGCAACAGAGTGAGCTCTGTCTCAAAAACAAAACAAAACAGAAAAACAGCACCTGGGGTCTGCAGCCAGGACTCCCGGTGCACACTCGCTGCTCTGCCGGGAGGCCGCGGCCGCTGCCCGCCGCCTCCTCCCAGTGGCCGGCGGGGGCCTGTGCCTGCCCTTCCCGATCCTGCAGTCCTGTCGTCCCTCTCCTTGTTTCACGGCGAATGCCCACCCTGCTTCTGTTTCTTTGGGGAGAGAAGCGGAGGAAGACAACTGGGAGGAAGAAAGGCCAGCACCAGTGCTCTCACCTTCCCAAGTATTCCCTGAGCCTTAAGCGCCGCACCTTCTTCTCGGCCTCCTGTCATCTACACGCTATGTTCTCTCCGTGCCCCAGAGACACAGCTTCAAATCTTCGGGACAAGATCGCCCCAAATCTTCTTTATTTATTTTTCTGAGACAGAGTCTCACTCTGTTGCTTGGGCTAGAGTGCCGTGGCCTCAGTCTAGCTCACAACCTCAAACTCCTGGGCTCAAGCGATCCTCCTGCATGTGCCACCATGCCTGGCTAATTTTTTCTATATATATTAGTTGGCCAATTCATTTCTTTCTATTTACAGTAGAGACGGGGTCTCGCTCTTGCTCAGGTCAACTCCTGACCTTGAGTGAACCTCCCACCTCGGCCTCCCAGAGTGCTAGGGTTACAGGCGTGAGCCACCGGGCCCGGCCTTACCCAGATCTTCTTACGAGAGAGATGTGTCCAGTGGCAACTCTGTGTGTGTGTAACTCAGGGGAAGGACATGCCAGGCCACTTACCCTTTCCTCCCTGCTGGCATCCTCGCCCAGGCTGCTGAGGACGTTCTCCACGCGGGCCAGGCGCCCCGAGAGGGAGAGCAGCAGGTTCACCACCTTGCCCAGGTCCCCCACGAACATCCTGTACTTGTCGAGCTCGTTGGGCTTGCAGCGCTCGCTGACCAGAGCCTCCACCTGCTCCCCCAGGGCGTTGTTGCGCTGGGTGTCGCTGAGCAGCCTGGCCCTCGCCTCCTGGAGGCCCTGGAGCCTGCGCACGAGGCTCCCGACGAGCTCGGCCTGCGGAGGCGGGAGGGACGGTGAGACCATTTAAACGTTCCACTATTCAGTTACTACCTACAAGAATCCAGTGAGATAGGTATTATTTCTGTCCCGTTTCACTGATGAAGAAGGTGAGGCAGACAGAGGCTGTCTAGCTGGCCCACGCCCGCACGGCTCGTAAGCGGCAGGGCCGGGCCTGAAAGTCGAGCATCGGCTTCCTCGGCGCTCGGCCTTTATCACTGTGCCAGAACAGCTCAGGAGAGTGTTAGGAGGCCCAAGGGAACGGCTGGTGCGCACACCGGGGAAAGCATGAGAGCGTGCCCTGCGTCTGAGTCTGTGTGCCACCGCAGGCAGGTGGCGACGCGAAGCCACACGCCAATGTTTTCAGCAGGCCCCGGTAAGGGAGCTCGCAGCTTCCCCGCGCCCGCGGCCCTCGGCACCCGAACCCGCGGCCCTCGGCACCCGAACCCGCGGCCCTCTGCACCCGAACCCGCGGCCCTCTGCACCCGAACCCGAGCCCGCGGCCCTCTGCACCCGAACCCACGGCCCTCAGCACCCGAACCCGAGCCCGCGGCCCTCGGCACCCGAACCCGCGGCCCTCGGCACCCGAACCCGCGGCCCTCGGCACCCGAACCCGCGGCCCTCGGCACCCGAACCCGCGGCCCTCGGCACCCGAACCCGAGCCCGCGGCCCTCGGCACCCGAACCCGCGGCCCTCGGCACCCGATCCCGCGGCCCTCGGCACCCGAACCCGCGGCCCTCGGCACCCGAGCCCGCGGCCCTCGGCACCCGAGCCCGCGGCCCTCGGCACCCGAGCCCGCGGCCCTCGGCACCCGAGCCCGCGGCCCTCGGCACCCGAACCCGCGGCCCTCGGCACCCGAACCCGCGGCCCTCGGCACCCGAACCCGCGCCCGTGGCCCTTGGCACCCGAACCCACGGCCCTCGGCACCCGAACCCGCGCCCGTGGCCCTCGGCACCCGAACCCGCGCCCGCGGCCTCTGTGTGCAGGTGGCGCTCAGGGCGCGCGGGGCCGGTGGCGCGGGGCTGCCAGGCCGCGGGCCAGAGAAAGCTGCCGGCCGCATGGGCTTTGCCGTTGCTTCCTTCGCTCCGACACGGGAGAGGCTGGCGCGGGGTCCTCAGCTGGTGCGGGGTCCTCAGCCGCGTCGCCCGGGGAGAGCGCGGCACCTGAGTGAAACCTCCTCCCTCTCCCTCGCCGGTGCCGGCCACACAAAGGCTGCGGGCACCAGGCTGCTATTCACATATTCCCTGGCACGTTCTCTGCCAAGAGTGGCTCTTTTTCTTTTTTTTTTTTCTTTGAGACCGAATCTGGCTCTGTGTTGCCTGGGCTAGAGTGCCGTGGCGTCAGCCTTGCTCACAGCAACCTCAGTCTCCGGGCTCAAGTGATCCTCCTGCCTCAGCCTCCCGAGTAGCTGGGACTACAGGCATGCGCCACCATGCCCGGCTAATTTTTTCTATATACTTTTAGCTGGCCAATTGATTTCTTTGTATTTTTAGTAGAGACAGGGTCTCGCTCTTGCTCAGGCTAGTCTCCAACTCCTGACCTCGAGTGATCCTCCCTCCTCGGCCTCCCAGAGTGCTAGGATTACAGGCGTGAGCCCCCACGCCCGGCCTCAGAGTGACGTCTCTTAAATGCAACTCTGCCAGGACGCTCTGGCTGCTGATAAACTCTGGGGGGCACGAGCCCACTGAGCCCCTCCCCCACTCTTTATGACTGAACTCCCTGGATCCTGAAGAAGTCTCTGGAAAGTTAACCAGAGCAGTGACTGCGGAGGGGAGTCAACCCTCAAGTGCAACCCATGATGGGGTGTAGCTGCCTGTGTTTTTTCTCCCCTCTTTTATGTCCTACCTCTGACCTGAAGCTGACCCCAGTGCAGAGCCACCCATTGGGTGTGCAGCAAAATCTGAGAAATCCCTGCCTTAAAACCAGGGACGAGGAAGGGACCCTGTGAGCCGGAGTGTGACAGAAAGCCTGTTCTATGCCCCCCCAGAGCTGCATGCACAGGCACCTGGAACCCCAAGAGAAAGCCCTTCTTTCTGGTCGAGGACTGGGGGAAGGGACCCATTACTTTTTGCCTCTTTTCCAAGGAGGGTGGTCCTGGTCACACAGGCTGCTCTGACACCACGGGCACCTGTGTCTCTAGCTGGAGCATTAGGAAAAGGGGCCCCTGGGAGCGTGGGCGTCACAGTGGACAGGGCAGCGCAGGGAAAGATGCCCCAGTTCTGTGCACAGACGACACAAGTCCCAGGCTCACCTTCAAGCTGCACGCAGGTGCAGACCAACCCCTGGAAGGGGCACACACGGGACAGACTGGCACAACATGGCAAAGTCTCTGAAAATGGAACTGACATCGGAACTGTCACCCGAGGGTGACACAGAACTCTCGGGCTGAACCTAACAAGGCTGACTGCCTGCTGAAGCAAAACATCATCAACATTCCTTAAGAGGATTTAACAGGACCCAGAGTCTCACAACATCATATTCAAAATGTTCAGAATACAACACAAAATCACCCCATATACAAAGAACCAGTAAAATGACCGATTCTCAGGAGAAAAGGCAAATCAATCAACAAGTGCTAACACTGTGATCACCCAGATGCTGGGATGACCAAAGTCTTTAAGACAGCTTTTATAACCATGTTCCACAATAAAAGTAAACACTTTTGAAATGAAAAGAGAGCCAAATGGAAATTTTAGAACTGAAAACTATAATATTTTAAATTAAAAAAAAAAATCACTGGCAGGATGGAGATAGGAAAGTCAGTGAACTAGAAGACAGACCAATAGAAATTATGCAATCTGTAGAACTGAAAGCAAACAGACTAAAACAACAACAACAACAACAAAAACGAACAGAGCTCCAGGGACTTGTGGCGCAACATGAACAGGTCTAATATTGTCACTGGAATCCTGAGGAGACAGCAATGTGCGCAAAAAATTTGAAGACATAATGGCTGAAAACGTCCATAATTTGATGTAAGACATACGTTTACAGAATCAAGAAGGGCCAGCAGGCCAGGTGTTTTGGCTCACACCTGCAATCCTTGCACTCTGGGAGGCCTAGGCGGGCAGATCGCTCAAGGAGTTGGAAACCAGCCTGAGCAAAAGCGAGACCCCATCCTCTACTAAAAATAGAAATGAAATTAATAGGCCAACTAAAAATATATAGAAAAAATTAGCCAGGCATGGTGGCGCATGCCTGTAGTCCCAGCTACTCGGGAGGCTGAGGCAGGAGGATCGCTTGAGCCCAGGAATCTGAAGTTGCTATGAGCTAGGCTGACGCCACGGCACTCTAGCTGGGCAACAGAGTGAGACTCTGTCTCAAAAAAAAAAAAAGGTAAAAAGAAGGACCAGCAAACCCCAAATAGGATAAACTCAAAGAAAACCAGGCCCAGGCCGGGTCCGGTGGCTCACGCCTATAATCCTAGCACTCTGGGAGGCCGAGGAGGGTGGATTGCTTGAGGTCAGGAGTTCAAAACCAGCCTGAGTAAGAGTGAGACCCCATCTCTAAATAGAAAGAAATTAATTGGCTAACTAATATATATAGAAAAAATTAGCTGGGCGTGGTGGCGCATGCCTGTAGTCCCAGCTACTTGGGAGGCTGAGGCAGGAGGATCACTTGACCCTAGGAGTTTGAGGTTGCTGTGAGCTAGGCTGATGCCATGGCACTCACTCTAGCCTGGGAAACAAAGCGAGACTCTGTCTCAAAAAAAAAAAAAAACAAAAAAAATCAGGCCCATAAACGTCATAAACAAAACACTGGAAAGTAAAGAGGGCAGCCAGGGAAGAAAAACACATTGCACAATGCAGGCATAAACATTTAAATGACTGTGTATTTTCCATCAGAAACCATGGAAGCAAGAAGAAAGTTTGTAAGCACTGAAAGAAAAGAACAGTTAACCCAGAATTCCATATCCAGTGGAAATAAAGACATTCTTAGATGAGGAAAACTGAAAGAAACTGTCACCAGCAGACCTATTCTAAAAGAAATACTAAAGGCCATTTCCATGTCGAGAGGAAGTAAGACCTGGAACTTCAGGCATGAAGGAGGAACAACAGAGGGCAGCTGAGAACCGGAGGCTCCCACGTGATCTCTTGAAGAAAGGCAGTTCCAAGGAACAACAGATTCTTTTTGTCTCTTGAATTATTTCTCTAAGTCTTTGGAGCCAAAGTCTTTTGGCCTGCAGATGAAGGAATCATGTGATAGGTTTAGAATTTTCCTTAATAGATATGGCAGGATTTAGCCAAAGAATGGAAGTTGTATTACGGTTACATTACATTGCCCTTAGTTTTTATGTATGCCAGAAGTTCAGACAATGAAAGTGTTTCATATTTTAGTAATACTTACTTGGAATATATTTATCATGTAGGATAAATAGAAAATATATCAAAGTAGAACTAATTTAAATGCTATTTGCAAATTTTAAAATACTTATTTAAAAACCAAAACTCTAGTTTCCATTGACTGAGTTGCATGCCTAGAAATATATCCTAAGTTATTTATATATTAGATAACAAATCTAAATATTAGAGAACAAATTATTACTTTGCAAAAGTTGGCAGAAGGCTATATTCTGCATTGGAACAATTTTGGGGAATGAATATATTGACCGAGCATCGTATCTTTAACCATCATTAGAAAAGCTTGTGCATCAGGAAGAAAATTACATTTTCAACCTTACGCTGAGTATTTTAACAGATGCTTTTATTATGGTTTACTTTTATTTTTTTTGTTTGTTTGTTTTTTGAGACAGAGTCTCACTTTGTTGCCCAGGCTAGAGTGAGTGCCATGGTGTCAGCCTGGCTCACCGCAACCTCAAACTCCCGGCCTCAGGCGATCCTCCTGCCTTAGCCTCCCGAGTAGCTGGGACTACAGGCATGCGCCACCTTGCCTGGCCTTCATTATGGTTTAAAGCTAATGTTTTAGCTAATGTTAAAGCTAATGTTTCCAAATCAGATGTACAAATGTGACACTACTGAAAATGTATTACACGAGTGTAACTAGCATTTCATTAACACAAAAATTCTCAAAGGGTTTTCCACTGACACGTGATAAAATCCAAACTTCAGCATTTCACTCAAAGTTATGTGACCTTGTGACCTTCTGGCCCTTGTTAATGCTCCCAACTTCATCTCCCACCATTCACGGCCTGCCTTTGGTATTTTCTAAATTTGGCAAGTTTTTTTTTTTTTTTTTCCAGACAGTCTCACTCTGTTCTCTGGGCTAGAATGCCGTGGCATCAGCCTAGCTCACAGCAACCTCAACCTCCTGGGCTCAAGCAATCCTCCTGCCTCAGCCTCCCGAGTAGCTGGGACTACAGGCATGCGCCACCATGCCCGGCTAATTTTTTCTCTATATATTTGTTGGCCAATTAATTTCTTTCTATTTATAGGAGAGATGGGGTCTTGCTCTTGCTCAGGCTGGTTTCCAACTCCTTATCTCGAGCAATCCGCCCGCCTTGGCCTCCCAGAGTGCTAGGATTACAGGCGTGAGCCACCGTGCCCGGCGGAGACGAGATCTTGCTCTTGCTCAGGCTGGTCTCGAACTCCTGACCTCGAGTGATCCTCCCGCCTTGGCTTCCCAGAGTGGTAGGATTACAGGCGTGAGCCACCGCGCCTGTGCACCCCCTTTCTTTATTTACCTTCTTTTCATTGACATCTGCCTGTTCCTCTTCCTCATTCCCTCCTACGGGCATCTGCTCGACCTTGTCCAGAAGCTCAGCCTTGGGAGCAGCCACGCCGCAGTAGGCAGGGCAGTAGACCAGCACACACGCCGCCTCCAGGTCTCCGCTCCTGGACCACAGAGGACACAAGGTACAGCCACACATCACTGACCAGAAGCTTCGTTCCACCGCAGACGTCTGTCCACTCAGAAATGCGTAAAATTCTATTTAATCTCTTTCTCAGAAATCATATGAATTAGTAACTATTTATTAAAGAGTGATTATTATGTATCAGGTGTGGTGGCTCATGCTTGTAATCCTAGCAGTCTGGGAGGTCAAGAGTTCAAAAGCAGCCTGAGCAAGAGCAAGACCCCGTCTCTACTAAAAATAGAAAGAAATTACTTGGCCAACTAAAAATATATAGAAAAAATCAGCCGGGCATGGTGGTGCATGCCTGTAGTCCCAGCTACTCGGGAGGCTGAGGCAGGAGGATCGCTTGAGCCCAGGAGTTTGAGGTTGCTGTGAGCGAGGCTGACACCACAACACCCTAGCCCAGGCAACACAGTGAGACTCTGTCTCAAACAAACAAACAAAAAGAGTGATTATTATGTACCCGCCTGGTAAAGCCAGGCAAGCGTGGGCTAGAAAGCAGTACTGTGGATGGGGCTGGGGGCGGGCCGCAGCCTTCCAGCGGACTCTGGGTGGAACACGCAACCTCTCCGAGTGTTTTTCCTTCTGGGATCAACGTGAGAATGACACTGACTCCGTATCTCACAGAAAGGCAATGAACAGCCACGCTCGATTGACGTGAAAGTGTGTCCAAGGTGCTGCACAAATCTCCGGTTTTAGGTTAATTATTTCCTGCACTTCCTTGGTTACCCATACCAAGGACACGTACCAATTTTCCTTCTCGGGTAAGCCTGATACACCATGTAAGCCTGGGAAATCTAGAGTTTGCCGGTCCACAGTGAACATAAGATGTAAAATTTACTCATTGATTAAACGGCGGGGGGTTTTAAGACTGGATGAAAAATTAGGCATTGGGAAAATTGGTATCTAATATTCTCTGTTTTACTGTGCTCAAGCTGCACTTCAGACTGTCGTTCTAATGCTGCCCACTGTGGATAAATGACTGTCTGGGAGTCGATGATTCTCTTGGAGAGGCATTAACTGTTTGATCGTGTGATATTATTTAATGTTTAGCCCATCATTTTACTATGGAATAAAGAACCACAAAAAAATTGTTTCTAGCTTCCTGCTTGATGGCTGTCCCTCTAAACTATATAACTACATTTAATCCAGCAAATTAAAAATTATGAAAAAGGTCTGATACACGTTGTTTTGTTTTAGTTTTCAGATACACCCATTGCACTGCAGACGGGCTTGCCGGGCTTGTCACCCTTACAACGGCTGTTGGCTGGCAGTCCGACATGCAACTTCCGCCAGAGACGGCATGTGGCCCCTTCTGAAGTCCTCAGGAGGGCCTTTGCTGCAAAAGCTATGTGACCGTCGCACTTTTTTTTTTTCTGAGGTGGCAAGAGTGCTGTGGCGTCATCCTATCTCACTGGAACCTCAAACTCCTGGGTTTAAGCGATCCCCCTCCTCAGCCTCCCAAAGAACTGGGACTACAGGTGTGTACAACCACTCCCGGCTAATGTTTTCTATTTTTAGTAGAGATGGGGTCTTATTCTTGCCCAGACAGGTCTTAGAACAACTGACCTCTGGTGACCCTCCTGCCTCAGCCTCCCAGAGTGCTGGGACTACAGGAGGGAGCCACTGCGCCCGGTCCCATCTCGCTTCTGAATTGACTAAGAACATATATCCTTGATGGTAATGGTAGGAAAGTCCTTTTCTAAGGATGCATTTCTAAATCACTTTGGTCCTTCTGCAGCAAGTGCTCAGAGAACGTAAGGAGAGTGGTGCAACCGCCCACGCAAACTGGCAGGCACACCCAAAGCAGCACAACTGCGGCCCATGGCACCTGGTGGATCGTCCCGTGCACTGCAGGTGCTTAGGGTTTGACAACATGTAACCCTGGATAAGTCCCCTCACCTCAACTTGTCTCTGTTTCCCAAATCTGAAAAACAAGAGGATGGACGCCATGATGAATTAGGAGAGTGCTGACAGCATAACAAATAGCTTGCAAGTACTACATAGCTCTTTCCTGTCTCTCTCCTCCACCAAAACAAAACGTGGTACTCCTGTGAGTAACTTAGGTGGGATGAGTTGGAAATTTCTAAAATGCAAGCCCACGTTAGGATGAAATGATCTCTGTTCTTATTTAGTCTGGAAGCCACTAACTGTTCAATCCACATAGTTTTCATTGAAAATGAAAAAAGCAAATAAAAACCACTCTTGCTTGGCTGGGTGCGGTAGCTCACGTCTGTAATCAGGAGTTGAAGACCAGCCTGAGCAAGAGCGAGACCCTGTCTCTACTATAAATTGGATGAAATTAATCAGCCAACTAAAAATATATAGAAAAAATTAGCTGAGCATGGTGGCGCATGCCTGTAGTCCCAGCTACTCGGGAGGCTGAGGCAGGAGGATCGCTTGAGCCCAGGAGTCGGAGGTTGCTGTGAGCTAGGCTGACGCCACGGCACTCTAGCCCAGGCAACAGAGTGAGACAGGACCAGGACCAGGACAGGCACTGGACCGGACAGGACAAGAAAAACCACTCTCCATCTTTCCCAGAGTAGCTATTTAAGGAGCTACCAGCCTGGCCTGGTCATCGCCCCATGGAAGGGGCTAAACTGTAAGTCTCTCTGGGGACATTACCAGGGACTCACCTGTTGCATTCACAGCCCGGGCAGCTGACCGCTCTCGGCAGGGCCTTCCTCTTCACGCTGTCTTCTGTCAGCAATTCACTGTCTCGGGGAAACAGCCCTTCCATCAGGTCCAAAGTCGTCTTCATTCTGGAGTCTGGGTCCAAAATGCCTGCCAGGGATCTGTCTTGGTGGGCGATTTCCTTGGCCAGAGCCTCTGTTCTGATGTCTTCGGAGCTCTTTGGAGGATCAGAACTGACTTTCTTTTCTAAGCCCCGAGTCCCACCCGCTGGACCACCGCTGAGGCTCTCAGTCTGGCTGAGGGACCCAGCCAGCCGAGGCTGAACCCCCGTGACGGATGGGGGGCTGGGCTCACTGGCCTGCACACCCTCGATGGAAGTCTGGGGCGTGGAAGCCAGTATCTGGCTCCCTTCCAAACACGCCGCACCAGGCACGTGCCTCTCCCTTGCCATCGTCACCTTGGGAAATTTGCTGGGGAGACAAAGACAGAGAGAGAAAGTGGTGAGAAGAGTCACAAGGAGGGTGACCAGGAGGGGAAGAGGAAGCCCGAGGCTCTCGCTCCCCACAGGAGACGCAGGGGGAGGTGGCCGTTTGAGACTAGCACCCCCAGCTGCGGCGCTCTGAAGGGCCTTCCCTGAGCCCGCGAGCTGGTCCCAGGGCTCGCCGTCTC
The DNA here is from genome assembly GCF_040939455.1 of Microcebus murinus. Taxonomy (NCBI): domain Eukaryota; kingdom Metazoa; phylum Chordata; class Mammalia; order Primates; family Cheirogaleidae; genus Microcebus; species Microcebus murinus. Next base: position 952,853 of record NC_134129.1, read on the forward strand.
CTAAGGACGATGGGCCGTAGGCTTCCGTTTCAGGGAAGACTGCCGTGAACCCCAGAGTGTTCTGAAAGGTCTAGGTGAACAGAGGCTAGTGGTCGCCGGCCGCTCTTTTGGCATTCAGAGAAGGCCACCCTAAAGGTGGCACTGGACACCGTGTTGGTGCTGTGTTGGGGGGCGCTTCGTCCCGTTCTCTGGCTTCCAAGAAGAGGTTGCCCCAAACACTGCTGACCTTCAGTTGACCTCTTTTTTTTTTTTTTGAGACAGAGTCTGCTTTGTTGCCCAGGTTGGAGTGCCGTGGCGTCAGCCTCGCTCACAGCACCTCGAACTCCAGGGCTGGAGTGATCCTCCTGCCTCAGCCTCCCAGAGTGCTAGGGTTACAGGTGAGCGACCGCGCCGGCCTTCAGTCTACTCTTTATTCCTCCCTATGAGCGTGGAGTGACTCCGGAAAGAGAAGCTGACCGTCCACTGCCCGGCCTCTGGGAGTGAGGCCGCCTCGAGGGTGTGTGTGTGTGTGTGAGTGTGTGTGTGTGTGAGTGTGTGTGTGTGTGTGTGAGTGTGTGTGAGTGTGTGTGTGTGAGTGTGTGTGAGTGTGTGTGTGAGTGTGTGTGAGTGTGTGTGTGAGTGTGTGTGTGAGTGTGTGTGTGTGTGTGAGTGAGAGTGTGTGTGTGTGTGAGTGTGTGTGAGTGTGTGTGTGTGAGTGTGTGTGAGTGTGTGTGTGAGTGTGTGAGTGTGTGTGAGTGTGTGTGTGAGTGTGTGTGAGTGTGTGTGTGTGTGTGTGTGTGTCTAGCAGAGCGTGTTGACTAGGGAGGTAAGCCTGTTTAATTTGGGGGTTCAGCAACAGGAGACCTGATACTCATGTTCAGATAAAAAGCCATATTCTTCGGTATCAGCTCTGTCCGTAATAAAAGTGATATTCTTGTCTTCTGTGCCTTCCCTCTATTGCCTTTTTTTCACCTGATTCAGAACTTGGACAAGAGAAATTTATTTGGACCCCATGAGCCAATTGTGTCCAGAGAAGTGAAACGTAGCTTTTGGCTTTGGCTTTCATTTTCAGCCCTCACCCCCGGAACCCACTGGGCACCTCCCCAGGCAAACGACCGAACGAGCAGTTTCGTGAGCTCAGCGTGCACAAAACCTCCACGCCAGGGCCCCGTGGGGCCAGCAGGAGGAGACGGGTGCGGGGCAGCAGTGTCCTGCTGGTGCCCGCGGCGGGTCCACTCACCTGGCGCCTGGCGCCTCCTGGCCCCCCAGGCCCAGCGGGGCTGCAGCGGGGGGCGCGGGGCGGCCGCCCACCCTGGCCTCCTGGCTCAGTGGAGGCAGCAGAGGGGCTCCCAGCGTGGGGCTGCAGGTGGCCACGGGGTGCGAGTCCCTCAGGAACACGTCGTCCTCCTGGTCCTCCTGGTCCTCCCGTGGCGGGGACGGGGAGCCCCGCAAGGGGAGCACCCCTGGGGCCGCGGGAGGCGCGGCGGGATCGCAAGCCCCGTGCGGATTTGGAAATCGCTGCTGCTGTCCACAGTGGCTCTGGTCTTCAACCTCGGGGGGCGAGGAGTCCCCGGGAGGGCCGGCCTCTCCGCCCGTGGGCACCCCCTTCCCCTGCAGGGCAGGCGGAGGCCACCAGAGCCTCCTGCTCCCTCCTCCCTCTGCAGCCATGAGCTCGAGCTCGGGGCTGCTGGCCTGACAGCCTCTGGGCCCAGGGGGCTGGGGCCGGGAGCCGCTGCTCCCAGGGGGCCCTGCAGGCACCTGGTCGCTCCCTGCCTCATCGCTCGCAGCCTCCTCCGGGCCGCAGCTGGCCCGAGCAGGCGGGGGCAGTGGGCAGCCGAGTGCGGGCAGCACCCTGGTGTCCCTGAGCTGCGCTGGCACCCCTGGCCGCGCCGGCCAGCAGCAGGGTGTCCTGCTGGCCCGCCTCCGGTGGTCCAGGGCTCCAGGACATTCGCTGGGGACGGAGGAGCCGGTCCAGCGTGGTCCAGGGTGGAGTGGGAGCAGCTCTTCGCTGCCTCTCTCTGAGCAGCCCGGCGACCTGGAGCAGGACAAACAAGGGCGTTAGGGCTCTGAAGACAGGGGCAGGCAGGCCAGGCCCAGCGCTCACGCCTGTCATCCTAGCACTCTGGGAGGCCGAGGCGGGCAGATTGCTCAAGGTCAGGAGTTTGAAACCAGCAAGAGCGAGACCCGTCTCTACTAAAAAAAATAGAAAAAAATTAAAAGGCCAACTAAAAATATATAGAAAAAATTAGCCGGGCATGGTGGCGCATGCCTGTAGTCCCAGCTACTCGGGAGGCTGAGGCAGGAGGATGGCTTGAGCCCAGGAGTCTGAGGTTGCTGTGAGCTAGGCTGACGCCACGGCACTCTAGCCCGGGTGACAGAGTGAGACCCTGTCTAAAAAAAAAAAAAAATAAGGAAAAGAAAGAGGAGGAGGGAGAGTCTCACCCCCGGAGCTAATGCGCAGTCACCTCGGGAGGAGGAGCTGACAACACGAGCAAATGTGGCGAAAGGTGGCGCGGAGATATAGAGAGCCGCCGCCTGGTGCCACGGCAACGCCCAGCAGCGCGGAAGCTTGGGGCGCTGGTCGCAAAGGAAAAGGGGTGCCCCGACAAAGGGAGCGAGTCTGCAGCGCCGCGTGCCACGCAAGGGCTGGCGTGAGGACGGGCGAGCCCGCTGGCAAAGCCACCACCACCCGTAGTGCCCTGACTGGCGGTGCAGAGCATCTGGAGAGCGGACGGCGTTTCCATCCCGCGGGGCCTCTGGCTCACCCGCGGCACAGCGACAGTGCAGGGCCTGCCACAAAACCACCGAGTGCAGGCAAGCCGGGCGGGCCGGTCCAGGAGCGTCGTCGCCCGCGTCCGCGGGGACGTGCAGAGCGGGCAGAGGCTCTCCGAGGGGCGCTCCCCACTCCCCGCCCGGCCACCTGTGCCCCGCTCGCTGGCAGGGCCTTCTGGCGCCTGCTGCACAGACCATGTCTCTCTGCTCAGCTGCTCTCCAGACCCCAGGCCATGAGTCTGAAGTACTAGCTTTTCTCTTTTTCTCAGAATTTTTGTGGGGGTACAGACTTTTGCGTCACGTCTGCCGCACGTGCACCGCCCAAGTCGGAGCTACAAGCAGGCCGTGAACAACTTTTGGATGCCTTTATTTATTATATCTTTTTCTTTATTTTTTTTTTTGAGGCACAGTCCCACTGCGTCGCCCAGGCTAGAGTGCCCGTGGCATCAACCCAGCTCACAGCAACCTCAAGCTCCTGGGCTCAAGCGATCCGCCCGCCTCGGCCTCTCAGAGTGCTAGGATTACAGGCCTGAGACCACGCCCGGCCTAGGATTTTTGTGTGTGTGAATGGTTCATCTCACTTAACATAATGTCTTCTTGTAGCATATGACAGTTTTCTTCCTTTTTAAGGCTGAATAATATTCCATTGCATGTATGTACATTTAGCTTATCCATTCATCTGTCAATGGGCATCTGGGTTGTTTCTACCCGTTGGCAATTCGGTGCTGCCATAAATACTGGTGTGCAAATGTCTCTTCGAGACCCTGCTTTCAACTCTTTTGGATACGTTCTCAGAAATGGCATTGCTGAATCATATGGCAGTTCTGTTTTTAAGGTTTTGATTGGAACCTCCATGCTGTTCTCCACACAGTTGCACCGTTTTACATTCCCACTAACAGGGCACAAGGGTTCCAATTTCACTACATCCTTGCCAGCACTGTGATTTTCTGAGTTTTTGATGTTTTTTTTTATATATATAGTAGCCATCCTAAGGGGGTATGAGGTGATATTTGATTGTGGTTTTGATCTGCATTTCTCTGAGGACCAGTGGTGTTGACCATCATTTCATATGTGTGTTGGCCATTTGTCTACCATCTTTGAAAAAACGTCTATTCAAGTCCTTTGCCCATTTATCAATAAGATTATACTTGATTTTTCTTGTGGTTTAGTCCCACCTCTAACTTTAGAACAACTCTCTCTTAGTGGTACTCAGTTCATTGTTACTTTTCCCTTGTCTCTATTTTTTTTTTTTTTTTTTGAGACAGAGTCTCACTCTGTTGCCCAGGCTAGAGTGCATGTCATGGCATCAGCCTAGCTCACAGAAACCTCAAACTCCTGGGCTCAAGCGATCCTCCTGCCTTAGCCTCCCAACTAGCTGAGACTACAGGCATGTGCCACCATGCCTGGATAATTTTTTCGATATATTTTTAGTTGTCCAATTAATTTCTATTTATAGTAGAGATGGGTCTTGCTCTTGCTCAGGCTGGTTTTGAACTCCTGACCTTGAGTGATCCTCCCACCTTGGCCTCCCAGAATGCTAGGCATGAGCCACCGTGTCCGGCATCTAGCTTTTAAGTAAATGCATCCAAACTAACCAAAGTCCTCAGCCTCACCCTGATACTCTCTCTCTTCCTGTCACCACAGCTACAGGAGGAAGAGCACAGCGCCAAGGTAGGCTGCTCTTAGCTATAGAGTGAGTAACTCAATATCCACTTCCTGACCTGGCTGCTTCTCTGTGACAGCATGAGATTGAGTTACTAAGAAGGTGGATACAGAAAGAGAAACAATGATTGAATGAAATATAAGAAAAATTAAGGAACTGGCTTGAGAAAGCATGGGTAGTAGCACGGAGGGCTTAAGGGCATCATCACTAGTCATAACAGATTATGGTAGATAGCTCTACAATGCCGCCTTAAAGCGACACACACAGCGTGTGGTTCAAGGACTTTCCTTGGAAATTTCTATTCATTAAGCCCTATGTAAATACTTCAAAAATTTAAATTTTGGCTGGGTGCAGTGGCTCACACCTGTAATCCTAGCACTCTGGGAGGCCGAGGTGGGTGGATCGTTCAAGGTCAGGAGTTTGAGACCAGCCTGAGCAAGAGCCAGACCTTGTCTCTACCAAAAATAGAAAAAATTAGCCAGGCATGGTGGCATGTACCTGTGTGGTTCCAGCTACTCGGAGGTTGAGGCAGGAGGATCGCTTGAGCCCAGGAGTCTGAGGTTGCTGTGAGTGAGGCTGACGCCACGGCACTGTAGCCCAGACAACAGAGTGAGGCTCTGTCTCAAAAAAAAAAAAAAAAAAATTTAAATTCTAAAACATGGTCCATTACATTTTTCCACTTTAGGAGATAAGATTTTGATAGGAAGTTTTTAAAATGACTTTCCTGCTACTTTCTATCCCTATTGCATATAATTATGATCTTGAACTTTATTTTTCACCCCAGATGCCTCCTGTGAGTTTTTCTTTGTGAAGCTGCCAACGAAAGGCCCTGGCACTGAGGCCACCAGACTCGGTCCTCTGCGCACAGAACGAAGAGACCAGCCACGCAAGGGCCGGGGTGGAGCCACGGCCCCCATGCCGGCAGGAGAGCCTGTGGCCATCGCTCTGACGACAGACTTGTTAGACTGCAACCATTTCCTCAAGGGCACACATTCAACACCTCTTTTGAACAAGTATCATTCTCAGAGAAAAGCCATTTATAAATAAATTTTAAAAAGCTCTCCATGGCCTACACCGACCAAAAACGCGCCTGGCAGCACGCACTGTCGCAACACAGCCTTGCGATTCTCACGGGCAGGAGCAGAAGGAAGGTAGCTCTAGCAGCGTTTACAAGCACAGACGTACCTAGACACAGGGCCGGCCACATAACACGGGTCCTTCGTGAGCCCAAAGCTGCTGCCTTCCCCGAACAGCGCGTCCTTGAAACACAAGAAAGGGACAGCACGATTATCAACAAACAGGTGTCCACAGTCCCCAAGGGGGTGGAGGGTAAAAGGAGAAGCAACGCTTATTTACTGGCGAGCTGCCATCGCCAGGCACCATGATGGCAATCCCATGTCACCCCACCACGTGCATAAGGAGACAGGCCAAGGTCAAAAAGGAGAGTGGCAGAGCTGGGATTGGAACTTCAGTCTGTCTTATCAACTGCCTCCCCTCACAAAGGACGTGTCCTCAGTCTCACGACAGTTATCTCCAGAGTTCAGAACAGACGCTGTACTTGGAATGTGATAACGGCAGTGAACTCAAGGGCCAAGCTTCTGAAACAGCAATAGGGAGATGTGGGAGATGACAGGAAAAGGATAGTTCATGGAATTTCTCAAATGTTCTAATTAGAGAAAAATACGAATCTTGTTTGTAATCAAGTTGCAGTAAATTCTCTCTGGGAAAAATTTCACCCACATGTGGTAATAATAACTCTGGGGACTTTTCATTAGTAGTTTTTCATTTTGTTTTAATAGGGGTCAATATTGGTGTCCTGAAAGGGTCATAGGTCAGGTGTTTTTTATTTATTTATTTATTTATTTATTTTTATTTTAGTGTGAAGGGGTTCTCAATACGTTGTCCAGTCTGACCAGCCGTGAAGTGATCCTTGACTTCAGTTTCCCAAGTAGTAGACTACAGGCATGTGCCGCCAAACCTGGCTTATAGGTCAGTTTTTTTTTGTTTTTCTTTTTTTGAGACAGAGTCTTGCTTTGTTGCCCTGGCTAGAGTGAGTGCTGTGGTGTCAGCCTCGCTCACAGCAACCTCAGACTCCTGGGCTCAAGCGATCCTCCTGCCTCAGCCTCCTGAGTAGCTGGGACTACAGGCATGCGCCACCATGCCCGGCTAATTTTTTTCTATATCTATTAGTTGGCCAATTAATTTCTTTCTATTTATAGTAGAGACGGGGTCTCACTCTTGCTCAGGCTGGTTTCGAACTCCTGACCTAGAGCAATCTGCCTGCCTCAGCCTCCAGAGTGCTAGGATTACAGGCGTGAGCCACCGTGCCCGGCCTGTAGGTCAGTTTTTGATGGTATAAAATCTGGCCCATGTGATCAGGTCCGTGAGGAAAATGACGACGTTGCTACTGATGATGATGAAGATATATTCAACTCTCAATTATTTATGCTAATACAAGTAGTAACCAAAAACTAAATCCACATGTCATCCCTAAACTTAGTTTCAGTAATTTACTTCACCATTTACCCTGTCAAAGGGCAACTGGTTTTATTCCCTCATTTTTTGTATTTTTGGGCCTGTCAGTGGCAGAGGCGCTGTTAAGCAGCAGCAGACAGGGAAAGGCGGCCACAGGCAGAAGAAACCAACGCCGGACACAGCGAGGACACACTGCCCCTTGCCAGCCCGCCGCGTGCCAGTGCCCTGCGACCCACAGACTGTGCGCCTGCGATGTCAGGCGCTTGACAGTTCTTTTGTAATTGAGTCTTCCTAACCATGGGGAGGGGCGTGCAGCTGCAGCTGAGTGGTCTCGCATCTCGTCCACAGGTAAGGAAGCGGAGAGGGTAAGATCAAAGCCCAAGCTCTGTCCGTGCCATCTTCCCGCGTGCTCGGAGCGGGGTGCAGGCGGGCGGCGGCTGGAGGGAAACGAGCTCCGCAGCCCCGACGTGCACAAACACCAGCGGGCGGGATTCCTGCTCTCCACGAAGCCTTATGGTTCTCTTAAAGCCTTTCTCCACTACCTTGTCCTCTGCTCACACGAATGTGCCACTTTGCCAATAATTAATCAGAAAGGCCTATACCCTGCTTGAGCTCGCAATGTAGTACAGTATAAATATGCTTTGCATTCTATTACATACTTTGTGTTTGAGAATGAATCTAGCATCTGGTATTCACATGATTAGCCCCTAAAATGTCAAGCTTAAATTGATATTTATGTGTGTGTGTGTGTGAATAAAATAAAGGAAATTAGATTCAGTAATAAACTTTTTTTTTTTTTGAGACAGAGTCTCACTTTGTTGCCCAGGCTACCGTGAGTGCCATGGCGTCAGCCTCGCTCACAGCAACCTCAAACTCCTGGCTCAAGCCATCCTCCTGCCTCAGCCTCCCGAGTAGCTGGGACTACAGGCATGTGCCACCATGCCCGGCTAATTTTTTCTATATATATTAGTTGGCCAATTAATTTCTTTCTATTTATAATAGAGACGGGGCCTCGCTCTTGCTCAGGCTGGTTTCGAACTCCTGACCTCGAGCAATCCGCCCGCCTCGGCCTCCCAGAGAGCTAGGATTACAGGCGTGAGCCACCTCGCCCGGCCAGTAATAAACTTTTTTTTCGCTAACAAATCTTGCTTCAAACAATTAATAAACTATTGAGAGACCTCTCTAAATCTCCTGTCAATCAAAATTCCATCTGGACAGAAGGAAAATAACTTCCCAACCTGGAAGAAGCCCAAGGAAGATAAATTTCTGTTGGATTTTCTTGCTTTGAAATGGGCATATATTCACTGTCAAAGACTTTCTATAAAGTGACAACAAGTTAAAGTACTTACGGCAATACAGGAGAAACAGTGGCTATGGAAGAAATACTAGACATAGAATTATACTAACTTCTTAAACATCTAATTTATGTTTGTTACTTATCTCAAAACTGACTTAAAACAGCAGTTCTTAGCAGACTTAACTGTAAACCTAAAAGCTATTGAATCCCAATCCTCACTCTTATTTGGGGTTCCAAGTTAGACATCCTAATATCTCTGTGACTGATGAAAAATGAAGACAACAATAAGCATCTACTTTATTTATTTATTTATTTTGAGACAGAGTCTCGCTTTGTTGGCCAGGCTAGATTGAGTGCCATGGCGTCAGCCTAGTTCTTTTTTTTTTTTTTTTTTTTTTTTTTTTTTTGAGACAGAGTCTTGCTTTGTTGCCCAGGCTAGAGTGAGTGCCGTGGCGTCAGCCTAGCTCACAGCAATCTCAAACTCCTGGGCTCAAGCCATCCTCCTGCCGCAGCCTCCCGAGTAGCTGGGACTACAGGCGTGCACCACCATGCCCGGCTAATTTTTTCTATATATTTTTAGTTGGCCAATTAATTTCTTTCTATTTGTTTTTAGTAGAGACGGGTCTCGCTCTTGCTCAGGCTAGCTTCGAACTCCTGACCTTGATCGATCCGCCCACCTCGGCCTGCCAGAGTGCTAGGATTACAGGTGTGAGCCACCGAGCCCAGCTCACGTGTTGTTCTTTAGGTGATTTTATCCTTGTTCGAAAATCACAGAGTGCACTTACACAAACCTAGATGCTACAGCCTATGGCACACCTGGGCTATGGGATCCAGCTTACTGCTCCCGGGCTACACACCCGCACAGCACGTTACTGTACTGAATGCTCTAAGGAATTATAACACAATGGTGAGTATTTGTGTGTCTAAACATTGAGTGGTATAGTAAAAATAGGGTATTCTAATCTTATGGGACCAACATTATATATGTGAGTCCATCTTGGACCGTTATGTGGCATGACTAAAAGCAATTGACAAATGAAATCAATTTACTGGTTGATATTTTCAGATATAAGATGTTTAACTGTTTCCTCCCTCTCCCCATCCCAGCCTTTTTTTATTTAAGGAGACAACATGGTACTGTGACTTAAAGAATAGAGTCGGGCTGGGCGTGGTGGCTCACGCCTGTAATCCTAGCACTCTGAGAAGCAGAGGCTGGAGGATTGCTCAAGGTCAGGAGTTCAAAACCAGCCTGAGCAAGAGCGAGACCCCATCTCTACTATAAATAGAAAGAAATTAATTGGCCAACTAATATACATAGAAAAAGTTAGCCGGTCATGGTGGCGCATGCCTGTAGTTCCAGCAACTCAGCAGGCTGAGGCAGGAGGATGGATTGAGCCCAGGAGTTTGAGGTTGCTGTGAGCGAGGCTGATGCAACGCGGCACTCTAGCTGGGCATCAGAGTGAGACTCTGTCTCAAAAAAATGAAAGAAAAAAAGAAAAAAAAAATCAACTCCTGAAAACAAATGCTACTTTTCTGCATTTGCAAGGAAAACCCGAACAGGAGTGGGGGCGGGGGGAGACCCACTAAAGCTTCCAGGGCCGAAGCAGGCCTTGGCCAGCACCTGCTGCTTGCACATACCTGGCGCTTCTTGTCCGCGGTGGGAGACGACCTGGACCGCACGTGGACAGGCACCGCCAGAACATCGGAGCGCTCCAACAGGTCCTCAGCTGACATGGACTTCCCGGCCCTCCTGGCCGCAGCCCCCCAGGAGGACGGCTCCCCAGGGGTCCCTTCTACCCTCTGGGTGCCTCTTGGCACATTAGCTCCACTGAGCAGCTCCCTCGGGGTTTGGGGGTCCCAGCACCATCGTTCCTCAAGGCGGTCCCCCGCAAAAGAGCTGCTGCGATCCCGGGGAGCCCGCCCGGGTTCGGGGACCGCAGCATCCCTGCGGGGCTGCAGGCTGGGCTCCCGCAGCGAGCTCAGGCTGGAGGCCGAGGGGAGGCCGGGCTGGAGGAAGGCGCAGCCCCCTGCGGAGGCGGGCCGCTGGCCGGTCTTGCGGTGCACGTAGGCAGCCAGCGCGCTCTGCTGGAACTGCCTGAGCTCGGGCCCCGACAGGCCGAGCGCCGCGCGCGCCCTTTGCTCCACGGCGCGGCTGTCCGCGGAGCGCGGCCCGGTCCTCTGCGCGTCCGGCTCGGCCTCTTCCGAGACCCCCACCTCGTTCATCCTCTCGGGCTCCGAGTAGGAGCGCTTCTTCTGCTCAGGGGTCAGGCGCCGGCGCGCCCCTCTGCGGGAGGCGCAAGGCGCGGGCCCCGCGGCAGCCGGGGTCACGCTGCGCCGCTCCCGCGGCGTGTGCGGGGAGGACAAGGCCGCCGGTGCCTCCGGGCTGCGCAGCCCCGCGTGGGCCGAGGAGGGCCGAGGCTGCCACGGCCTCGACGCTGCGGGCGCGCCCAGCTCTAGGTCTCGGCGTCGGAAGGAGGTGGCCCCCAAGACGCGGGACTGCGCACCCTTGATGCTGTTGCGGTAGGCGCGGCTGAGGGGCGCGTCCTGCAGGGGCGACTCAGGGGTGCCAGGCCTGTCGTGCGGCCACTCGGCCTCCTCCCCGAAGAGCTGGAAGGTGCTCTGGCTGCGGAGGAGGCGGGTGTCCGGCCTGCGGGGCTCGCCGTCCCCCCGCGCGCCGCCCGCAGCCCCCCTGCACTGCCGGCCGCACAGCGGCCAGGAACCCTCCTGCGCCGTCGGCTCCCAGTGTTTGAAGTGCTGCTGCCCACCGTCTAGGGCTTCGGCTGACTCAGAGAGACGGATGTTGGCTTTTGTCTCCTCCAAGTCATTTCCGGAGATCTTGGGCGTTGGGGCGGTCCTGCTGGGCCTGTGGCTCTGGCTGTAAGTGCAGCTGCCCGCACCTGGGGCGCTCTGGCTCCCCTGCTCTCGCTGCTCGATCTCAGACACCTTCTCCAGCACGGAGCAGGGGGCCTTCCTGTTCTGGAAGCCCTGCAGAGCCGAGGCACTGCCCGAGCCGAGGCCCCGCCAGCCCAGACCGGCCGTCTGTGGGGCGGCCAGCTCTTCGCACCTTGGGTCTGAACTGTGGGAAGAGGCGCTGGCCCTGCGCTGCGGGGCCGGGCAGCAAGCCTGCTGGTCCCCACGGCCGCCGTGGGCAGGAGCCGCTTTCCTCCCAGGGTCCCTGGCACAGCTGGGACTGCCCCCAGGGGACCCCTCCTGGGCTCCACCTCCGAGCTCCAGGCTGCTCTGCCACCTCAGGCTCTCAGGAATGTTCTGGAGAGATGAGAAGGCTGACTTGGCCTTGCCGCAGTGGCTTGCCAGGCTCTGGCCCAGGCCTCTCTCCTGCCTCCGCGGGAGGCTGGCATTGTGGTCTCCCCGGACGTCGCCCTCACGGGGCTCGGAGGGCCTGGAAAGTCTCTTGTCCTCGCCGGCGTGCCAGGCCTGAGCCTGAGGGGCCGTGGGGCCGTGGTGGCCAGAGCCCGGCTCGCTGCGGTGGGTGCTCTTCCTCTCACTGACGGGGCGCGGGCTGCTGCCTTGAGGCGGCGGGAGATGCCTCTTCAGGGGGGTAGCCTCCTCGTTTTCAGGCCCTGAAGGAAAATGGACTTTGGAGGACACGCACCTGGCTACAGTTCCCGGTGTGCTCTCCACTGGGGCGCGCGGTGAGTTGCGAGCCAGGGGCTGGTGGAGGGCAGACCCGGGCCTGCTAGATGCGTTCTGGTTCCCATCCTCACCCAAGGCAGGCGCCCCGCCGTGGGCTCCCTGAGGGGCCGCGTAACCACTCTCCCTGGCCAGCGCGGGATAGACCGTTCCGTTAGTGCCCGCGGAGGGCCGGGGCACCTGGGCAAAGTGTGGCTCCAGGGAAGGTACCGGGTAGACGCCAGTGGGCAGCAGAGGCCGGCCGGGCTGGGCCGCCGGGGGGCTGCTCTCGGGACTGCCCTCGGGCACCCTGTGCAGCTGCTGCTCCAGCAGCGGAGGCTTCGGGGCACCCAAAGAGTTTGCCTGAGGCCAGCAGAAGCGTTTCTTATCGAGGCTGGACCAGGAGCTGGGCCGCTCGCGGTGCCGGAAGGCTGCGTAGCTGTCACTCCGAGCTGGAGGCAGGGGTGCACCCGCTTCAGGAGGCAAGGGACCTCCAGGGTGGCTCCAGGGTGGCGGCGGCGCTCCCTTGACCCGAGGGACATTATACCATTTATCACAGCCCTGCCCGCCTGCTGGTGCCCGGGCCTCCCTGCCAGGAAGCAGCAGGGCCGTGGAGTCCACCTCGTACTCGGCCGACACTCCCTGCCTGGGGTCGTAGACCGTCTTGATGTAGCGGATGTCCGCCTGCCTCGGCCCTTCTAGCAGGCCGCCTCGAGCAGCAGCAGCATCCGCAGAGCCCGCGTGCTCCCGGCCAGAGACGCCGGGGGGAGGCCGCTCGAGGACGCTCGAGCTGGTGGAGAGCGAGCCGTAAGCGGAGTCTCTCTTGCTGTGGCAGCGGCCGGGCTGGTCGATGCTGCTGGTGGGCTTGGCGGGGCAGAGGAGGTGGCAGGGTGGGTAGTGCCCGCTGGGCTCCAGGCTCTCCATGCTCCCTTGGGAGCTGCCGTGGTCGGGGCTGCGCCTCAGACGAGCGTGGCCGTAACTGGAGAGGTCACTTGCAGAGGAGCTGCAAGGAAAGGAGACAAAGCGTCAGCGCCACTGAGCCATTGCTGTTCGGCAGGCGCACGGGCCCGGCTCGTAAACGTGCTCTCGGGTGAGATGCTTGGCTTTTGGAAGGGTGGGTAGAAAGAGCCATGTTTGGGCCTTGCTCAGCCTCCCTGCAGGTCACCACTGGCGTGCTGCCCAACACGCGATCCCTACGTGCCTCTAATCAAGCACAGGCTTGCAAGGGGAGGCGCGGGGAGGACAGGAGGGAGCCGCGTGGCCCTTGGGCACAGGCATGTGAGTTGCTACATGCTGCAAATGACATTCTGCAGGTGCCAAGAAATGAGAGTGGGGGGGGATACGACCAGAAAAGGAGGAGGTGTGACTGAGACTGAAATTCTGTGTCCCTTAGGGAGTGTTTGTCAGAAGAGGAGAAAAGCTTAGTAAGAGAAGAGGCAGGTGAACGGGCGAGGGAGGCCGACGTGCGTGTCGGCCCTTCACTCCTCTTTCCTTCCGACGAATGGAAGGCTGCAGCCCGCAATCGTCCTGGAATCTCAGCTGTGCTGGAGACGGTCTGTGGTGGTGAGAGCGCCAAACACAAAGTGAACGAGAGACACAGAGGGAGAGAGAAGCTGGAAAGGAGGAGGGAAGGGAAGCTTGATAAGGAGTCTTAATTGTGGGCGGCTCTTGGGCGGCTCCAGGATTCCGACACCTATGGATGGCCTCCTCGAACCTCCTCGCCTGTTAGGAGGGCAAGACCTCCTCATCTACAAGCCCCGCCAGGTGGTCTCCAGAGCCCGGCCAGAAAAGGGGGAAGACTTTTCTCAATCCTGGCAATGCACACCTCAGAAATTTGCCTCAAAGCAGAATTACTTAAAACTAGTTTTCATTATAAACTCAAATATACTTCAAAAAAGAACTCCAAAAACTCAACAAAATAAGCCAAAGACATTAACAGACACCTCACTAAAGAAGACATACAGACAGCAAATGAGGACATGAAAAGATTTTTATAAGTCATTTGTCAATTACAAATTAAAACAAGACACCACTCCACACCTATCCGAATGGCCAAACGCAGAACACTGACAAGGCCAAGTGCTGGTGAGGGCATGGAACAACAGGAACTCTCGTTTGTTGTAGGTGGGAATGCAAAATGGCGCAGCCACTTTAAAAAGACAGTTTGGGGCCGGGTGCGGTGACTCACACCTGTCATCCTAGCACTCTGGGAGGCTGAAGCGGGAGGACTGCTTGAGGTCAGGAGTTGGAGACCAGCCTAAGCAAGAGTGAGACCCCGTCTCTACTAAAAATAGAAAGAAATTAGTTGGCCAACTAAAAATAAATAAAAAATTAGCCAGGCACGGTGGCACATACCTGTAGTCCCAGCTACTCGGGAGGCTGAGGCAGGAGGATCGCTTGAGCCCAGGAGTCTGAGGTTGTGGTGAGCTAGGCTGACACCACAGCACTCTAGCCTGGGCAACAGAGTGAGACTCTGTCTAAAAAAACAAACAAACAAACAGAAAACCATGACAAGGGTCTGATGACAGGAAGCAGCTGAAATGCAATTTCAAGGAAATTCCAGATCCAATCCAGCTTGCAGACAGTTAAATGTCCATGTCTCAGGCTCTCTCTGCCTCTGTCTCCCGCTCATCACCTCCCTCCCAACCCTCGCCACCTCACCGCCCTCCCTCTCCCTCCTACTCCTGCTTCTTAATGAGAAACAGCTCTGTGTGTTGAGGACGGAGACTGGTTTCTGGGACTAAGCTAAGGCTGTCAAAGGGACACGCGCTGCCTGACTTGGCGCACTAGGGGCACCCCCACCGCCCCATCCCCCGCAGCTGCCAAGGCCGGACCGCAGACTCAAGGCAGAGCCCTCTGCCAGGGCCCCAAGAGGCGGCGTGGAAGGGACAGACACAGGCTGATGTGTGCCGGGGCAGAAGAGGGCACACACATCGGGGGCATTTTGGGTAAACTGAGATTTTCTTCCTCCTTTTGTCCCCATAGTCCCTGTTTCAGGAGGAACTCTCCTGACGCGTGGGCCAGAGGAACAGAGTGGAAGACACAGCACAAGGGAGGGACAGGGTGGGAGACAGGGCCTCCAGAACATGCACTTCTGACGCTGACTGCACCCGTTCCCCTGGGGCCTGCCGGGTCACCACAGTTACCGGGTCACCACGGTTACGGCAAGCAGATATCTAAGCACTGATGCAGTGCTCCTACTCCTGCTGCAGGCCCGGCATGTGGCTTAGGTCACCATCTGACTTCAGATTCAGGGCTTCACTAGAGGGCTAGGAGGCTCCAGAGGACCGCACTGTTGAAGGGCACTTGGTCAACACACAGCTGCCTTTGTAAGCGTGTGCTGGCTTATGCCATGAACCTTTAAGCTCATTGCCAGGCGTCGTGGTGTCCCTAAGCCTTCAGCCTGATTATGATCATTCGTTGTCATTTATGGAGTGCTTACGATGTACCAGAAACTACAGATATTATTCCACTTAATCTGATAGCAAGTACTATTAATTTCATTTTACAGGAAAGGAAGCCAAGGTCAAAGAACTTAAACAATTTGCTTAGGCTCATGAGGTAGGTAGTAAAGTGGAGATTTCAAGTGAGGTCTGACTTAACAGCCCGAGCACCTTCCTGCTGTGCCATTCTTCCTTCCAACTGTGCATCTTACCTTCTAAAGGCCTTCAGCATCTCCCTGTCTCGACAGCAAAAGCAGTCTGCCTGCACTGAAGCAGGTAAGGGCACTGCTAGCAACCCTGCTCCTGAGACCGGGCGCAGGGGCTCACGCCTGTGACCCTGGCACTCTGGGAGGCTGAGGTGGGAGGATGGTTTGAGCTCAAGGGTTCGAGACCAGCCTGAGCAAGAGCGAGACCCCTCCCCCCCCATCTCTACTAAAAATAGAAAGAAATTAGCCGGAGAACTAAAAATATACAGAAAAAATTAGCCGGGCATGGTGGCGCATGCCTGTAGTCCCAGCTACTCTGGAGGCTGAGGCAGGAGGATCACTTAAGCCCAGGAGTTTGAGGTTGCTGTGAGTGAGGCTGACGCCATGGCACTTAGCCCAGGCAACAGAGTGAGACTCTGTCTCAAAAGAAAAAACAAACAAACCACAAAACCCCCAAAAAACCTGCTCCTGAGAAGGGAAGGCTCACAGGGTGAGCGCAAATTCTCTCAGGGTGACTGGGAGAGCACTATCTGCAACAAGGAGGGGACCCGGGAAACCGGCTTCCCACGGGCTGAAGCCTGCCCGGACATGCTGAGAGTGGCTGTCTTGTTTGATCCGTGAGCCACAGTCCACCAGCGAGAGGTCCAAGATTTGGCCTTGACTTGACCAGACCTGAGCGTCGCGGGCTCTGACGGAGTGCTGGCCTTGCCAAGCCACGGCCACCGTCTGTCAGCTGCGCAGGTCCTCCAGAAGCTGCCTGCCTCCCTGCCCTGCACGCCACGACGGCCCCACACCTGTCGCTGAGGGCTAGTGAAGCTGCCTGCCTCCCTGCCTTGCACGCCATGACGGCCCCACACCTGTCGCTGAGGGCTAGTGAAGCTGCCTGCCTCCCTGCCCTGCACGCGCGACGGCCCCGCACCTGTCGGCAAGGGCTAGTGAAGCTGATTCTCTGGACCTCCCGCATCTTCCTGCACTAACCCTACCCAAGCACCCGGGAGCGGCGAGCTCCGGAGCCCGGCTCCCTGGGACCCGTGGGCGGATCCAGGCTGCAGGGCTCCGCGCCGGTAGTGTGCAGGCGGCCTGCTCAACTCTCTAATCCGCAGGTGGTCCGGGCTTGCTCCCTTCTCTCCAGCTTGTCTCAGTTTTGCAAGGTCTGACTGCCGCAATCAGTCCCTTCTCCCACGACACCCACGGTGCCGCCGCGTCCTCCCGGCCGCACCTGGACAGCTGCCACGGCCACAGAGCAGAGCCAGCGTGACCCGGCGGTCACACGGCAGCGCTGAGGCCTGGCGAGGGCTTGTCCTGCCTTGGGTGTCGGTCAGTCGTGTGAGCCCGGACACATTAGCCTTTCCAATTAATGGAAAGATTATTCAATTTCTCGTTCTACGAAGCGGGGCTAATGATACCGTGCCTGTTTTAAAGCCGCATATGAAAGTTTGCAGGAGCCAGCGTCTGCCCGAGCCGTCCTCAGAGTGTCAGCTGTGCTGTTAGGGCCGCGCTGGATAAGTCGCCTCCGGGAGGGAGCTGAAATCCGTGAATGAAGGCACTCAGATGGAAGGGACCATGCTGACTGAAGCGGAAAGCACACGTGAGTACTGCAGGAAGACAATGTCAGCCTTTCTGCTGAGCACGTAGTGTTCGGTGTGTGACGGAGAACTGCCTCTGCCTCAGAAAAAAAGAAGAGAAAGTTATTCCTGTAAGCCAGTGAGGGTTCCTGACAATCAACGTTGTAGTGGCCCACTCCCGGAGCCCCCTTTGTGCCTTTAAAAACTTGCTGTGACAAAGACCAAATGGAGCTCATATCCGAAGTCACTTGGGTCTGAGACTTCTGGGCAGCTGTCATCACTCTGGCTCAAGGCAAGGCTGTATTTTCTTTCACTTTTATTTATTTATTTATTTTTGAGACAGACTCTCACTCTATTGCCCGAGCTAGAGTGTTGTGGCATCAGCCTCGCTCACAGCAACCTCAGACTCTGGGCTCAAGTGATCCTCCTGCCTCAGCCTCCCAAGTAGCAGAGATTACAGGCATGCGCCACCATGCCGGCTAATTTTTTCTATATATTTTTAGTTGGCCAAGTAATTTCTTTCTATTTTTAGTAGAGACAGGTCTCACTCTTGCTCAGGCTGGTTTCAACTCCTGACCTTGAGTGATCCACTGGCCTTGGCCTCCCAGAGAGCTAGGATGACAGGCGTGAGCCACCGCGCCCAGCCAAGTAAAGGCTTTATTTTATTTTTTTATTTTTTGAGGCAGAGTCTCACTTTGTTGCCCAGGCTAGAGTGAGTACCGTGGTGTCAGCCTGGCTCACAGCAACCTCAATCTCCTAGGCTCAGCTATCCTGCTGCCTCAGCCTCCCGAGTAGCTGGGACTACAGGCATGCGCCACCATGCCCGGCTAATTTTTTGTATATATATATTTTTAGTTGGTCAATTAATTTTTTTCTATTTTTGGTAGAGACGGAGTCTCGCTCTTGCTCAGGCTGGTTTCGAACTCCTGACCTTGAGCAATCCGCCCGCCTCGGCCTCCCAAAGTGCTAGGATTACAGGCGTGAGCCACAGCGCCTGGCCCAACTAAAGGCTTTAAATCATATTTTCTGCTTTAGTTTCTTCCTCGTTGACACTAGACAGGCCAGGAAAAGGGAGAAAAATTAGATCTCTCAAGATGGAGATAGGTTAGAAGGAATTGGCTCCAAGATCACAGAAACCTGGTTTTTACTCCAGTTTTTAAATAAGAGTCTACCACCAGCTTTTAGCTTTTGGATTTTAGATAAGTTGTGTAACCACCCTGAGTTTCCTCATCTATACAAGGTAGATTATAACAGGACCTATTCGCAGGGTTTTTGTAAGACTAAAAATGAGCTCACGCCTGTAATCCCAGCACTCTGGGAGGCTGAGGCAGGAGGATCACTTGAGCTCAGGAGCTCAAGACCAGCCTGAGCAAGAGCAAGATCCCATCTCTACTAAAAATAGAAAGAAATTAGCTGGACAACTAAAAATATATAGAAAAATGAGGCATGATGGCATGTGCCTGTAGTCCCAGCTACTTGGGAGGCTGAGGCAGGAGGATCGCTTGAGCCCAGGAATTTGAGGCTGTAGTGAGCTATGATGGTGCCACTGCACTTCATCCTGGTTGACAGAGCAAGACCCTATCTCTAAAAAAAAATATATCTCTAAAAAAATATCATTAAATATGTAAATTACATAAATAAACAAAATTAACAGACTAGCTCTCTATATATTGATATGGAAATATCTCTGAAAAACATGCTATTAGGTGACAATAGTAAGATGCAGAATTGTATATACTGTGTGCTACAGTACATGAGGGAAAATATACATCATCACCTAGATACAAATGTAAACAGTATTTCTGAAAAATACTTAAGAAACTAGAAACACTGACGGCCTCTGGGGAAGAAACCTTTACTATATTTTATTTTGTAGTTTTCAAATTTTGTACCATATGCGGGCATTACCTATTGAAAAGCAAAGTATTTTAAAAATCACCTCCTTTTGAAAATATAATTCATCAGATCTTGAGATAACCGAAAAGTCAAACAGCTGTTTATTGACTTTTTCAATGATGCAAAAAATGTAATAATCATTCCGACGGAGAACACAACATGCTTTTACATTTGGGGACCACTTTGATCTTTAAGATAAGGAAATATTTTCCTGAAGCACATTACATCATGAACATATAAATATGAGTCAGAAGACGATTTAATTTTAAAATTCAGCAAACTAAGTTTTGTGCGTGGGTGCAATTCAAACAATGCCCTTTTGTTGCATTCCTAACCACACACGGAAGCTGAAGTGTGTGGGGTGGGTGGGCTGATGAAGCGGAGCCAGCAAGTGACGCGGTGTCCTTCTTGTATGATTTTGCCCTGACACAGGAATGCAGAACATTGTTTCTGAGACATCTACAATAAGTAGTTCAGGTATTTCAAGCAGTATTTACTGACCACCTACTATGTGCCTTCTTTCTACCTTGCTAAATTATAATTGGAGCTCTGCAAGGTCATGGGAGGCCTCAAGGAGTTTATAACCTTGTTGGCGAGGCTTAGATGCAAGAAATGCTATTTAAAAAATCAGGGCATTATCCACTTACTCAAAAAATATCTGAGTGCCCACTGAGTGCCAAGCACCATTCTAGCCATGTGACAGGTATTTTCTCACTTAACCTTTATGTTAGCTATGTTACGGGACTATTAGTGAGGAAATGAGGTATGGAAGAGGGCAAAAAACAAGGGAATCCAGGCCAGGCGAGGTGGCTCATGCCTGTAATCCTAGCACTCTGGGAGGCCGAGGCGGGAGGATCGCTTGAGCTCAGAAGTTTGAGACCAGCCTGAGCAAGAATGAGACCCCGTCTCTACTAAAAATACAAAGAAATTAGCTGGACAATTAAAAATGTATAGAAAAAATTAGCCGGGCATGGTGGCGCATGCCTGTAGTCCCAGCTACCCAGGAGGCTGAGGCAGGAGGATGGCTTGAGCTCAGGAGTTGGAGGTTGCTGTGAGTTAGGCTGACACCACAGCACTCTAGCCCGGGCGACAGAGTGAGACTCTGTCTCAAAAAAAAAAAAAGGATCCACTATCAAAAGGGTAGCAAATAGCATAGCTGGTACAACACTGAGGCATGTGTCGTGTCTTAATTTCTAAGCAATGAGCACAATGAAATGAGGTGGGGTGCGCAGGGTGGGGCCAGGCAGCAAGCAAGTAATCAGATAACAAAGCCACGCAGTTCCACAGAGGTGTAAGGGCCCTAAAGGGAATGGGGCTGGGTGAGAGTGTGACGGGAGGTTCCTGTGTAGGTCAGGGACAGCCGCGTTGAGAGAGTGACATTGGAACCAAGATCCAAATGACAAGAAACAGCCAACCGTGCAGAGCTTGGAGAAGGACATATAGCACAGAAGGACCAATGAATGCAAAATCCTTGAGGAGGAAACAAGTTTGGGGTTTTCAAAGAACACAACAGAGTAATAATCCCAGAGTCCAGTGAGTGCAGAGCAGGTGATGTGAACTTAGACCACACTGGGCCATCTCGGCTTTGGAGGCATTTTTTATTTTTTTGAGACAGACTCTCACTCTGTTGCCTGGGCTAGAGTGCCGTGGCGTCAGCCTCGCTCACAGCAACCTCCAACTCCTGGGCTCAAGCGACCCTCCTGCCTCAGCCTCTAGGGTAGCTGGGACTACAGGCACGCGCCACCATGCCCGGATCACTTTTTCTATATATTTTTAGCAGAGGCGGGGTCTTGCTCTTGCTCAGGCGGAGTGCCAGGATTACAGGTGTGAGCCGCCGCGCCCGCCTCCGCCCCGAGGCACTTTTGATACCGCACCAACAGCTCCCGTGACTGCTGTCTGGAGTTAGTCAAGAGACTTGGCAGGAGAGTGGGACTTTGGGTGACCTTGAAGGATTAGTATGTTTTGGATAAATGGAGAAGGTGATAAGCATAACTCGGAAAATAAAAAAATCTAAGAGCTACTGGAGTTAATTTTTTGTTGATGCTGTTCTTTGATGCGCGGAGGCTCTGCATGGGCTCTCCTGGGAGCGCAGACATTATCCAGCCATGCCACAATCAACCGGACGTGAGTCAGATGTGTGAGAATACAAAATATACTCAGACTATCAGCAGCACCACAAAATAAAAGTGATCTTAATCTACTTACCAATCCACCGACCTGTCAAATACTATAACAGAAGACAAAGTCCATCATGATCAAGTTGTAGTCCAACCCCCCAGGCCCTCCATAAAAAGAAGAAAAAAAGAAATAAAATTCAATACTTCAATATCTGTAAATTTAAGTCTTCTAAATGAACATTTCAAGGATTTGAATTTAGGGTCTTTATGATATATAATAAACACTGTGCTTAGCTGGGTGTAAACCATAGTTTTTGTTTGTTTGTTTGTTTGTTTTTTGAGACAGAATCTCGCTTTGTTGCCCAGGATAGAGTGAGTGCCGTGGCATCAGCCGAGCTCACAGCAACCTCAAACTCCTGGGCTCAAGTGATCCTCCTGCCTCAGCCCCCCGAGTAGCTGGGACTACAGGCATGTGCCACCATGCCCGGCTAAGTTTTTTTATATGTATTACTTGGCCAATTAATTTCTTTCTATTTATAAGTAGAGATGGGGTCTTGCTCTTGCTCAAGCTGGTTTCCAACTCCTGACCTTGAGCAATCTGCCCGCCTCGGCTTCCCACCCAGAGTGCGAGGATTACAGGTGTGAGCCACCGCGCCCGGCCTAAACCATAGTTCTTTAAAGTTTCTTTTTGTGTGACAATGCTGTTTTTCCTCCCATTTTTGCTCTTTTTTTTTTTTTTTTTTTTTTTTTGAGACAGAATCTCGCTTGTTGCCCAGGCTAGAGTGAGTGCCGTGGCGTCAGCCTAGCTCACAGCAACCTCAAACTCCTGGGCTCAAGCAATCCTGCTGCCTCAGCCACCCAAGTAGCTGGGACTACAGGCATGCGCCACCATGCCCGGCTAATTTTATATATATATACATTAGTTGGCCAATTAATTTCTTTCTATTTATAGTAGAGACGGGGTCTTGCTCTTGCTCAGGCTGGTTTCGAACTCCTGACCTCAAGCAATCCGCCCGCCTCAGCCTCCCAGAGTGCTAGGATTACAGGCGTGAGCCACCGCGCCCGGCTTTTTTGCTCTATTTTTAAATTAGGAAATATTTCAAACATACATAAATGTATTCAGGCAGGGCGTGGTGGCTCACGCCTGTAATCCTAGCACTCTGAGAGGCCGAGAAGGGAGGATTGCTCGAGGTCAGGAGTTCCAGACCAGCCTAAACAAGAGCAAGACCCCGTCTCTACTCAAAATAGAAACAAACTAATTGGCCAACTAAAAATATATATAAAGAGAAAAAATTAGCTGGGTATGGTGGCACATGCCTGTAGTCCCAGCTACTTGGGAGGCTGAGGCAGGAGGATCGCTTGAGCCCAGGAGTTTGAGGTTGCTGTGAGCGAGGCTGACGCCACGGCACTCTAGCCCAGGCAACACAGTGAGACTCTGTCTCAAAAAAAAAAAAAAAAAAAATATATATATATATATATATAAATGTATGCAGATTAATATAAATACCCATGTACTCATCACCAAAATTTACAAAATTTGTAAAATCTTAGTATTTTCCCTATATTTATTTACTTCTGGTATTTCCCCTCCTCACCCATTTCTCTTGCCCCTACAGCTAACCACTGTAGTTGATTTCTTATGTATCTTTTCCAGGGTTCTGTCATGTAAATATAAGCAAACATGAGCATAAAATCTCATTTTGCCCCTTCCTCAAAACTATATGCTGTGTTTTACCCCTTGTTTTTTGTACTTAACAATAAATTCTGGAAATCTTTCTATATTAGTGCTTACAGAGCTTCTTCATACTTTTTTTTCCCTTTTAGCTGCCTAGTAGTTCATTGTGTGCACACTGTATCATATTTATCTAATCAGAACTTTCGGTAGAAACCCTGTATGATTTTCAGTCTTTTGCTCTCACAGATAATGCTGCAGTGAATAACCGCATCCATATGCTGTTGACATGTCTACAGAAATTCCTAGAAGTGGAATTTCTGGCTCAAAGAGTAAAGGTATTTGCAATTTTGATAATTATTGCTAAATTACTCCTTTCATATTTTAAAGAGGAAACGAACTCAATATGCATAATTAAATGTTACTGTACAAGTAATGTGGGAGGAGTCCCCGAATTGTTTCTGTATATCTTCTCCAGAGTAGAAGAATGGATGTTTCATATCTGAACAAATATGCCTTCTTACGTCTTTCCTATTTACAGAAAAAGTACAGGTGCCAAATACTGATGATAAAAACACAGCAACTGAAAACTCGAGCTGCACTGAGCTGCACTCATAACATTGTTTCATTCCCAGAATCCAGGTGGAACTCTCTGGAAAAAAACTCCCTTTTTGTTGAGATGTTTTTTAAGTGTTCACAGGAGACAGAAATGCTCTCAAGAATTTTTAAGAGTTAAAAAAAACAAAAGCATCTTTCAAAATATAAAAGAAGGTGGTCATTGTCTTTTAACACACTGTTGGGAAAGACATTTTTGAGAAATCCTTTAACTCTTCTCAGTATCCCTAACCCTTTGTTTCTATGACTATTTCTAGGACCTCAAGCCTGCCTCTCAGACTTTTTAGATTCACAAAAAATCTAAAAAATATGCTTTCCCAAGGAGTTTTATAGTTGCCTCACTACCATCTCTATCTTACAAAGTGGCTCAGTAGGTACAGAGGTGTGCCTTGGGTAAGGCAACCTCACAGCAGTAGGCTGTCCCTTTTGGAAAGGAAAGTTCTTTTTAAATGTCGTATCCAGAGAACATGCCCTGGGGACTTTTGGCTTTGAAAATTGAGTCACAAGTAAGTGAGAAGTCTGCTAAATGCAGACATAAAACTCTAACACCACAAATTGGCATCAAAGATAAAACCCTCTTCTTGTGCCCTACTTACTCATTCCTCCACACCCGCCCCAGCATTTCTTTTACTGCTTGTTTATCTCCTTCCCATCCTCTACCCCAAAACATATTTTGAAGATTAAATTTTGTTCATTACTACACAGAAACACTACTATCAACCAGAGACCAGCGCTGCGGTGGGTGCCTCTCCTTAGTCGCCAGGGGTGATGAGGCTGGGATGTTCTTTCTCTCAATCCCCTCTCCGCCTGCCCCGCCAACTCTGACACGTGCATGAGAACCAGAAATTCAGCTGTCCTTCCTGCATGTCAGCATTCGGAATTAATCATGGCAGGACTTTCAGCGCCCATCTCTGCCTTTTTCACTGACTCAGAAACTCAATTACAATAGAATAGCATAGCATAAATAGAACAGCACAAACTCTAATGATCAACAAATAATTTCTGTTTCTCAACTCTCCACTTGGAACCTGACATTTTATTTGTTGGAGGAAGAAGGGACTGGTTCCTACCAATTCCCCCCTCCCTTTATTTAACCTTATCAACTAATTGCTTTTCAGTTATTTCATTTTTTCATTTCAATACATTACAGGGGTACAACCTACCAATTGATTTAGATAACAGATATGATTTTAGAATTTTCCTCACTGCTATTTCTCTGTGCCATAGAATGTGTTGCTAGAACTTAGATGGGAAAAAAATCCCCTCCGTGCTGGTTTCGTGTTATCTGTCACACAGACACGGCAGACACCCCCAGACAGGCTCTCCTGGGTCTCAGAGAGGCTCAGATATCTGCAGAGAATTAGAAATATTACGGGTGTCCCTGAATCACTACTGCTTTTTTTGGGGGGAGAAGATGCCTGGGGGTTTCCTGGAGGACTCCTGTTGGCAGAAAAATTAGGAGCAGCTCAACCAGGTCTAGTAGAAGGCGCATAGCTTCTTCCTCTTGCCGGGCGACAGGCTGAGGGGGAGAAGCCCCTACTACCACAGCGGGAAACCACGCCCCTTACTGTGTAAACCCGCCAGGATTGTCCTTTGAGAGTTTAAAGTCCAAATACCAACCAAAATATTTCAAAATCCAGCTAATTAATTTTTATACAATGCCAAAGAATGAATTAAACTTCATTTGTCAAAACAAATGAAGGGCCGTGTCTTGGCCTTTTGGCCATGCTTTTTTCCAAACACCAGTCCACTGAACAAAAACAAACCGCCTCCCGAACCTCTAACACTGAAGAAGAAACTAAACTGTTTTTTGGAGTAAGTCTGACGCATTGTGCTGCTTTATTCTTTTATCTATTTCACTGTCTGTGTCTCTATTTAAAGGAGGAGGGCTACAAATTAAGAAATGAATGACAACCAGAAAACCAAGACAAGGGCAGAAAGGATTAATTTTGGTTAAAACATTTCACAATGGTAAAAAGAGGAATCTCTGTTTTCAAATTACACTAGAAAAGAAATTGCTCATTAAAATAAACTTTACAAATCTTACTGGAACCTGAATAAAAAGAATAGTGACAGTTTCAAGGCGGAGCAGATGAAAATGTAGAAGACTTTAGGAACACCTGCTCCATCCAGCTCCTCAATGTCTACCTACCGATATTTCCACGATAAACTTTATAATACAGAGGCATTTAACCACCACCACAGCTCACGCAGAGCTGGACACTTGGGGAAAATATAGTAAAACTCAGAAGAATGTTCTCTTATTCACTTTCAGATGAAAGAATGCCAAATAAAACTTGAAAAACCAGCCCTGCAATCTCTCTCTCTATATATGAGCATACTAGTATTTTATAAGCAGTTCATATTTTCCTTTTTACCTTTTACATGGTATCA
The DNA here is from genome assembly GCF_040939455.1 of Microcebus murinus. Lineage (NCBI taxonomy): Eukaryota > Metazoa > Chordata > Mammalia > Primates > Cheirogaleidae > Microcebus > Microcebus murinus. The sequence goes on from NC_134129.1 coordinate 978,577, forward strand.
TACTAAAATGTATGCCTATAATAACATTCAAGTCAGCTTGAGATGTGGAACATTACTGTGATTGGTGCATCTACTCTTAACACTTTTTCCATATCACGTTTTAAGTAAAAACAGCCCTACAAGCATTGGTAGTAAGCATAACTGTGAACCAAAACTTCAAATCAGGATTATATAAGGATAAAAGCTAAATTCAAATTACTTTAAAGAAGAGAAAATATAATGACATATTGAAATCTTTAATTGTGATGGAGTTAAATAATGTACAATTAATTGACAATTTCAAACAGTACTTTTCATGTCTGACCATAATCTCAAAGTTGAATGAGAAGACTATACCTTTTCTTTAAAACTGAGAATATTCTCACGGGTTCTGTTTCTATTCCTTCATTTTTTTTAACAGACTTTATGTTTTAGAGCGGTTCTAGGTCTACAGCAAAGCTGAGCAGAAAACACAGAGGTTTCCCACAAACCCAGGTCCCGACACCTGCCTGCGGGACACAACCGAGGAAAGAACCTCTGAGCTTGAGGCAGCTCAGTAGAAACCACCACCACCAAAAAGCAAAGAGGAAAAAAACTGAGAAAATTTCAGAACAAAATAACCAAAAACTGAGAGACAACTAGGAAAGGCAGTAACATACACACAACGAGAACACAGGAATGAAAAGAAAAAGAGAAGGGAACAGAAGACATATTCGAGACAATGACGACTGAGAATTCCCTCAAATGAACGCCACGCACACAACTGCGCATCCAGGGAGCTCACAGAACGCCATGAAGGGTAAATGCCAGAAAAACCACACCGAGGCATACCATTTTCAAACTGCAGAAAGACTATCAAAAGTAAAGAAAAAAGCCTGAAAGAAGTTGGGGGACCCTTGGGGGCGGGGGGCCCTACCTGGAGGAGCAAAGGCAAGAACTGCGTCTGACTTTGGCTCAGAGCTCACGCAAGTGGGAAGAGAGTGGGTGAAATATCTGAAGTACTGAGAGGAGAAACAAACCCTGCCAACATAGATTGTGTCCTGTTCTTCAAAAGTGAAGGAGAAATAAAAACTTTCTCAAACAAAAAGAGAGAGGACTTGCTGCCCGTAGACTTGCCTTGCAAGAAGGGTTAGAAGTTCCTTCAAGAGAAGGAAGATATGGATCAGGAACTTAGACTCACATAAAGAATGGAAGAGCCTCTGAGAAGGAATAAATACAGGTAAAATAAAATAAAGACTTCCTTTTCTTTATACAAATGTCAGCAAGGAGAACAGGGAGGACCTTGGCCGCTGGTGTATAGGTGTACAGCCCTTCTCAGTAAGAAACAGAAATAGTATTTACACTGAGATTCCCCAGGGAAATGGAGAAGCAAAACCATGAAGCACACAACACAAAGCATCTGCTGATTGGAATAGAAAGCCACGCTAAGAAACACACAGCATAAGAAATAAGGCAACTATCCACTAGATGGGACTTAGAGAAACGAAAAAATAAAAAAAATAAAAAAAAAAAGAAATGAGGCAACTAACTGTACTTATATATTGGACACTGAAAATTCCCAAACAGGGCCAGGCGCGGTGGCTTACGCCTGTCATCCTAACACTCTGGGAGGCCGAGGCAGGCAGATCGATCAAGGTCAGGAGTTCCATACCAGCCTGAGCAAGAGCGAGACCCCGTCTCTACTAAAAACAAATAGAAAGAAATTAATTGGCTAACTAAAAATATATGGAAACAATTAGCCGGGCGTGGTGGCGCATGCCTGTAGTCCCAGCTACTCGGGAGGCTGAGGCAGGAGGATCGCTGGAGCCCAGGAGTGTGAGGTTGCTGTGAGCGAGGCTGACGCCACGGCACTCTAGCCCGGGCAACAGAGCGAGACTCTGTCTCAAAAAAAAAAAAAAAAAAATTCCCTAACAGAACTATTACTAGTGCACTGAGTCATGTGAGCCACTCAAATGCTGAGCCTTGTCGTGACAACCTACACAGACAGGCCTGGGCGCTACTTCTCTTTACAAACGGGTACACCAAGGCACAACGAGACACCGCGCAGGCTCGCCAGGGAGAGTCCTGCCACGGAAGCGCGGAGGGCGCAGGCCTGCACTCAGCCCTTCCAGGAGCGCCCTGGGGAGCTGCGCGCGGCGGCGGAGAGCCCTTTCCCGCCCGGCTCGGCCCTCGGGTCGCACAGCCCTGCGCCCGGGCGCCGCGTGCCCGCGGGCGGGACTCGCGAGGGCAGCCACCTCCGAGGACTGGCCCGTCCGAGCTCCGGCCCTCCTCCGCGCGGGAGGCGGCGGCCGTCTGGGGCAGCGCGCGGGCTGAGGGCTGCCGGGCCACCGGCCGCCGAGCCCGACCCCGCGCGCCACGGCCGAATCGGCGGCTCTCCGGGAGCGCCCGCTCTGCCGGCTCCGTGCCCGCCTCGGCGCAGGACGGCCGCCAGGGGCGCTCCGCCACGCCCGCCCTCGCGGGCACGCACGGACCGCGCCCCAGGCCTGCGGCCTTTGCGCTCCACGGGCTTCCGAGCGCGGTCGCCGCCCGCGGGCAGACGCCCGGCCGTGCGGGCGGACCGCAAGGAAGGGGGCGCCGACGGGGACGCGCCGCGCGAACGCCCGCCCTCCTAAGCGGAGACATGGCGTTCCCTTTACCAGTTCGCTGAGCTGCCCTAGTCCGAAGCTGGACAGCTTTTAAGAAGTTTCTGCCGAGATAAGTTACAGCATAGGAATTCCTGCCATCAGGGCCGGGCGCGGGGGCTCACGCCTGTAATTCCAGCACTCTGGGAGGCCGAGGCGGGAGGATCATTTGGGGTCAGGAGTTCAAGACCAAGACCCCTTCTCTACTAAAAAGAGAAAGAAATTAATTGGCCAGGTAAAAATATATAGAACAAATTAGCCGGGCATGGTGGTGCATGCCTGTAGTCCCAGCTACCTGGAGGCTGAGGCAGGAGGATCGCTGAGCCCAGGAGTTTGAGGTTGCTGTGAGCTAGGCTGACGCCACGGCACTTTAGCCTGGGCAACACAGTGAGACTCTGTCTCAAAAAAACAAAACCAAAAAACCCCCATAAAATGAAGTAAAAAATAAAGATAAAAACAAACTTTTTAAGTCAGTTTTTCAAATGAAATATAATGTAAACAACAGATACAAGATCTACCGTGGAAGCGATCAGTTATGGAACCACTTTACACACTGGAAATAGGGAGAGCGTCTGCAATGCACGTGCAGTTCTGGTTCCCGCGAGTGGTGGGATCAAGGTTTGAGTCCTAGGTGGTCCGACATCACAGACCCTCTCGCCCCTGCGGTGTCTGTCCTTCCTCTGCCACACACACCTCTGGGATAAGGAGAGCAGGCAGGACAGCGACACCCACAGCGGCACTACACACCGCCCGCAGCAGGCCGCGCCAGGTGCTTTGCGTGCTTATCTCCTGGGACCCCCACCGTCCTGCGAGCTGGGGTCTCCACAACGACATTGAGGCAATGGAGGGCGGTGGCCGTGAGCTGACTGAACCGCCTGCGTCTGCACCCACCACCTCCTGGCTGGAAGCTCTTCCCCCAGGACTAGGCTCCCGGCCTGGGGTGAGCCCTGCACGCCTCCTAGCGCCCAGGGGCTCCCAGGTGCGCTCACTCTTGCAATCCCACCCGCACAGGTAAGCAGCTGCAAATCTTTGTTAGACTGACACTGTCATCTTGGGAGCTCCTCAGAGGGTTTTATTTTATTTTGAGACAGGGTCTCCATTCTGTTGCCCAGGCTAGAGTGCCGTGGCGTCAGCCTAGCTCACAGCAACCTCCAACTCTTGGGCTCAAGCGATCCTCCTGCCTCAGCCTCCCAAGTAGCTGGGACTACAGGCATGCGCCACCATACCCGGCTACTTTTTTGTATTTTTAGTGGCCAATCAATTTCTTTCTATTTTTAGTAGAGATGGCCGAATACCCGACCTTGAGTGATCCTCCCGCCTCGGCCTCCCAGAGAGTTACAGGCGTGAGGATTAGAGGCGTGAGCCACCCCGCCCGGCCCAGAGAAGCTTTAAATGAAGGTACAAAAATTAATCTTGCTGTGCAATTTAAAACACGCTGATGGTTTCCAAAGTGTAAAATGTTGGTATATCTCTTTGGATGTTTTAAGTTATACTTCTGTAAATAATCACAAATATGCCTTTAAAATGATATCTGAAAGGAATTATTTAGGGGACCCCAGAATTACTTCCCAAGAGCTTTAGAGTCCTTCAGAATCTAACTGCCATTGAGATCTCCATCCTTCCACACACGGAGCCTCACCCCACCTCCTGCCCCGCCCTGCCCTCTCGCCCCAGCCTGTCCCGCCTTCCCCCTCGGAGCGCCCCGTCTCCTTCCCAGCCCGCTGGGACCGGCCTCTTACCTCGGCCGCAGCCGCGCCTCCGGCCACGCCGCTGCCGAGCGCGCGCGGGCTGCTCTGGCTGGCGGGCTCAGAGGCACCAGCACCCGCGACCGGCGTCTGCCCACGCATGCTGGTGTCCACAGGCCGCGGCGCAAACGAATCCAACAAGAAAGCGGCATGAAACGCGCCCGCAGCACGCGGAGCGCAAGCCCGCGTCCACACGGCTCTCCGCGCAGGGAGGCGAGTCCAGGCCGACAGCACGCGGAGCGAGCGCAAACCGCGTCCACACGGCTCTCCGCGCAGGGAGGCGAGTCCAGGCCGACAGCACGCGGAGCGAGCGCAAACCGCGTCCACACGGCTCTCCGCGCAGGGAGGCGAGTCCAGGCCGACAGCACGCGGAGCGAGCGCAAGCCCGCGTCCACACGGCTCTCCGCGCAGGGAGGCGAGTCCAGGCCGACAGCACGCGGAGCGAGCGCAAACCGCGTCCACACGGCTCTCCGCGCAGGGAGGCGAGTCCAGGCCGAAAGCACGCGGAGCGAGCGCAAGCCCGCGTCCACACGGCTCTCCGCGCAGGGAGGCGAGTCCAGGCCGACAGCACGCAGAGTGAGCGCAAACCGCGTCCACACGGCTCTCCGCGCAGGGAGGCGAGTCCAGGCCGACAGCACGCGGAGTGAGCGCAAACCGCGTCCACACGGCTCTCCGCGCAGGGAGGCAAGTCCAGGCCCACAGCACGCGGAGTGAGCGCAAACCGCGTCCACACGGCTCTCCGCGCAGGGAGGCGAGTCCCGGCAGGCAGCACGCGGAGCGAGCGCAAGCCCGCGTCCACACGGCTCTCCGCGCAGGGAGGCAAGTCCGGGCCGGCCGCGCAGGGTCTTCCTCCTGTCCTACGTTTCTGTGGACCAATAAAGCGTGTTTCCTATCGCAGGAAACCCAGATTTTCTAAGCAAGAGGGAAGAAAGACACATTAGCTATTTTTTTTTTTTTTGAGTCAGACTCTCTGTTGCCCAGCTAGAGTGCCATGGCATCAGCCTCGCTCACAGCAACCTCACACTCCTGGGCTCAAGCGATCCTCCTGCCTCAGCCTCCCGAGTAGCTGGAACTGCAGGCATGCGCCACCATGCCTGGCTAGTTTTTTCTATATATATTAGTTGGCCAATCAATTTCTTTCTATTTATAGTAGAGACGAGGTCTCGCTCTTGCTCAGGCTGGTTTCGAACTCCTGACCTTGAGTGATCCTCCCGCCTCGGCCTCCCAGAGAGCTAGGATGTCAGGCGTGAGCCACCGCGCCCAGCCAAGACACATAAGCTATTATGAAGACAAATCTATAACTCGGCGTTGGTGGGCAAGGGACAAGTTGGACTCACTAAAGCAAACTGTCAAACAAAGCAGTTCTCAGAACCCGTGTCCCTGCCCTGGGCTTCTCCATCCCCGTGAGGGGCGCCCTTCCAGCGTGACCCGTGCCGCGGGCGGCAGCTCAGAAACGCGCTCAGGCCCGGCCCCTCCGTCCGTCCTCCCGGGACCATGCAGGCGCCGCGCCTGCCCGGGCCCCGCGCCTCCTCGGCGCCTGCCCGGGCCCCGCGCCTCCTCGGCGCCTGCCCGGGCCCCGCGCCTCCTCCGTGCCTGCCCGCGCCCTGCGCCAGGCCGTGGCGCGTGTTCACTCCGTCTTCAAGGCTGTGTCCGGCCGCGGGCTGCACTGGCCTGGCGGGCGGGACTCTGCCGCGGGCGCCGACAGCCAGGCCCTGTGCCTGCCGCGTGGGCTGCAAGGGGCGGATCACCCCACAGCTGGCAGGAGCCAGCGGGCCTCCTGGCCTGTATTTGCGGAGCGGAAGCGCACGCGCTGCCTCTTAAGTCCCGAGGCAAATGAAGAAGGGTTGCTTCCCAGTCTTGGGCCTGGGCGCGGCCAGCAGGCCCACACGGTGCCTCCTTGCCCAGCTGGGGACGGCAGCTTCGCCTCAGCTGCACGCCGGCAACGCCCCGAATGCAGTCGGTGTGATTCCAGACCCGCAGTCGCAGACTCTGTGCGGGGCACGCCACTGACCAGCCAGGCGGGTCTGAGCCCCGGGCTCCCACCCACGGCCAAGGACAAAGAGGCGGCACGCCCGCCAGCCAGGGCCTGGCTCTCCCACGGAGCAGCCCTGTCTCCTGTCGGCCGTGCCTCCGGCCTCTCATCTGCGGAACCGGCGCCGAGGCACACGCGGTGACTGGAAGCGGACCGGAGGCGGCTCACCAGCCAGCACCCGAACTAAACGCGGCACGGATGCGAACAGGCACTCCAAGACCACACACGGGGCAACACAGTCTGATGGCAAAGGGGACGGGCTTTTCCCTTCCAGGCTTCCTCCAGACGCTCGGCTGTCTACTACGGGCGACCAACCGAGACCAGGCCTGAGCTGCCACGAAACCTGTGCAGCATTTAACAACTTTCTCATTTTTTGCCCCAACCAAAATTTCTGGCTCCGCCCTTTTCGCACAGTGGCTTAGGCTTCAGAGGCTGAGCTCTTTCCTTTCCTTTCCACTGCCCCTTCCTCCGGGGAGGCACGTAAAGACAGAGGTCTGGGGCGCAGGCTGTCACTGTGCAGGGCTGGCAGGAGGAGCAGGCAAACTGGAAAGAGACAGAACCATGGAGGACATGAGATCATCTCACCTGTCTCAGGATTTTCTTTTTCTGAGACCGACTCTCACTCCGTTGCCCAGGCTAGAGTAAGTGCAGTGGGGTCAGCCTAGCTCACAGCAACCTCAAACTCTTGGGCTCAAGCAATCCTCGTGCCTCAGCCTCCCGGGTAGCTGGCACTACAGGCATGTGCCACCATGCCTGGCTAATTTTTTCTAGACATTTCTAGATGTCCAACTAATTTCTTTCTATTTTTAGTAGAGACGGGGTCTTGGTCTTGCTCAGGCTGGTTTTGAACTCCTGACCTTGAGCGATTCTCCTGCCTCGGCTTCCCAGAGTACTAGGATTACAGGCGTGAGCCCCCGAGCCTGGCCTGTCTCAGGGTTTTCAATGCATGATTCCTTTCAATCCTAGAAGAGCAGAGCACCCCAGCACTACCCTCCCGCCCAGCCATGTTGTCCTATCAATTGTCCCTTCCAGGGGACCTGCTGGGGTTAGCAACTGGGCATGAGAAATCGTGACACCTATTTTGGTTGCTGTTGATTGCAACCCCAAGGTTGAGTCGCAGCACGGCCTCCCTGCTAATCACCTGTGTCCCCCTACATGGGCTGGCTCCCGAAGCCAGCCAGGGCTCCAGGCACCTGGGCGGGCTGGTGGGACACCCAGCACGTGAACTAGAAGTCAGGCTGCAGAGACCACCACCCAGAGCACAGCTTTTCTGCCTTAAACTCTCTGCAGAATAATCTGGACAACAAATAAACATCTTTAAATTCATATGTTCTAATGAAAACCAATCCTATAGTGAATCTAGGTGGAAAAGAGGCCTGACATCCTGGAGACTCTCGCCCTGGAATTGTCACTTGCCCTTCTCCCCTCTGTCATCTGGGCATCATTCCTCTGGGTACCTTTCCCAGCGGGGCCCTTCCGGCCATGCAGCCTCGGCAGAGTGGCCCTGTGTGCTAGCACAGCAGCCCACGGCCAGAGATGCGCAGCCCACGCAGAGAGCAGGCCGCCCGGTGCCTCGCACACAGTTGCTCAGTACATGCTTGCTGCACGAATAAAGTACAGCTGACCCGCGACCAACACGGGTTTGAACTGCACAGGTCCACTTACACTCAGATTTTTTTTTTTCAATAAAAGTAGAATTAAGAGGCCGGGCGCTGTGGCTCACGCCTGTAATCCTAGCTCTTGGGAGGCCGAGGCGGGTGGATTGCTCAAGGTCAGGAGTTCAAAACCAGCCTGAGCAAGAGCGAGACCCCATCTCTACTATAAATAGAGAGAAATTAATTGGCCAACTGATATATATATAAAAAATTAGCCGGGCATGGTGGCGCATGCCTGTAGTCCCAGCTACCCAGGAGGCTGAGGCAGAAGGATCACTCGAGCCCAGGAGTTTAAGGTTGCTGTGAGCTAGGCTGACGCCACGGCACTCACTCTAGCCTGGGCAACAAAGCGAGACTCTGTCTCAAAAAAAAAAAAAAAAAAAAAAAGTAGAATTAAGTGTGCCTGCCTCTGCTGCCCCCTCACCTCCTCCAGCTCTTCTGCCTCCGGCCCTCAAGACAGCAAGACCGCCCCTCCTCAGACTGCTCAGCGTGGGTGACGAGGATCAAGACCTTTCTGATCCACTTATACCTAGTGAATAGTAAACAGATTTTCTCTTCTTTATGATTTTCTTAATAAAATTTTCTTTTCTCTACCTTAATTTATTGTAAGAATAGAGAGTACACGCAAAGCATGTGTTAACTGATGATGCTATCAATAATGCTTCCAGTCAACAGTAGGCTATTAAGTTTTAGGGGGCTCCAAAGTTATACGTGGATTTTCGACTATGCTGCGGGCCAGGACCCCTACACCCCGAGTTATTCATGGCTCAGCTATACTGCCGAACCTCCGATGGATATGTAACCTTTCTTCCCTGTTTCCTTTCAACTCAGGAGGTAACTTAAACTCACAAGTTGCCAAACTAACGAGATATTTCTTGGGACTGTTTTATGCTGTTGTTTTTGCTATTCTTGAATTTCAGTATCACAATTAAGAGTGATAAGCTAGGGCTAGGCGAGTGGCTCACGCCTGTCATCCTAGCACTCTGGGAGGCCGAGGCGGGCGGATTGCTTGAGGTCAGGAGTTTGAAACCAGCCTGAGCAACAGTGAGACCCTGTCTCTACTAAAAATAGAAAGAACTTAATTGGCCAACTAAAAATATATAGAAAAAATTATCCAGGCATGGGTGGCCCATGCCTGTAGTCCCAGCTACTCCGGAGGCTGAGGCAGGAGGATCGTTTGAGCCAGGAGGTTGAGGCTGCTATGAGCGAGGCTGACGCCACGGCACTCTAGCCTGGCAACACAGTTAGACTCTGACTCAAAAACAAAAAAAAAGAGTGATAAGCTAGGAATCAAAGCTGACCCAAGAAGGGTTAACAGGACCTAAGAAAATTATTGAAGTATCATCTTTCTTCCTCCAGATAGCTAAGAAACAAGAAAGCCAGGACAACACCCACATATTTACACTTCCTATCATGGGCGCATTCAGTCTCTCCCCCACCTGGACCCAGGTGCACAACTTCTGAATATATATATACTGGCTGCATTTCCATTTTATATTTTATTTTATTTTATTGAGACAGAGTCTCACTGTGTTATCTGGGCTAGAGTGCCGTGGTGTCAGCCTCACTCACAGCAACCTCCAGCTCCTGGGCTCAAGTGATCCTCCTGCCTCAGCCTCCCAAGTAGCTGGGACTACAGGCATGCGCCACCATGCCTGGCTAATATTTTGTATATATATTTTTAGTTAGTCAACTAATTTCTATTTTTTTTAGTAGACACGGGGTCTTATTCTTGTTTGGGCTGGTTTTGAACTCCTGACATTGTGTGATCTACCTGCCTCAGTCTCCCAGAGTGCTAGGATTACAGGCGTGAGCCACTGCGCCTGGCCATCCATTTGATATATTTTTTTTTTTAATAGAAGTAGATCCTGCAGACCATTTGATATTTTAATAGCATTAATCAACTGCTTTCTGTCTGAACTGAGTTTCAGCCAATACAAGGAGGAAAGGTTCCGGATCATTCTGTTCCTTGTGGCTTTTTTTTTTTTGAGACAGATTCTATGTTGCCTGGGCTACAATGCCCTGGTGTCAGCCTAGCTCACAGCAACCTCAGACTCAAGCGATCCTCCTGCCTCAGCCTCCCGAGTAGCTGGGACTACAGGCATGCGCCACCATGCCTGGCTAATTTTTTCTATATATTTTTAGTTGGCCAATTACCTTCTTTCTATTTTTAGTAGAGACGGGGTCTTACTCTTGCTCAGGCTGGTTTCAAACTCCTGACCTTGAGCGATCTGCCCACCTTGGCCTCCAGTGCTGGGATTACAGGTGTGCGTGAGCCACCACACCCGGCCTCTTCTTTTCTTCTACTCACTTTCTACATAAGGCTCTGCGTCCACTTCTTCATGAAGACAGAATTCACCCCTGACTTCTGGTCCATCTCATCAGCAGGAGGCTGTCTCCAGACACACAGATCAGCCCTTGACAATCCGCCCGCAGGCTCTGCACAGTCTTGCTGCCTTGTGTTTGGGAGCAATTGGAATGCTTTTCTTGATTAAGTAGACAGGGTACGTTTAGACAGGGCTAAACTTAAGCTTAGAGGAGAAATTCCTTTGGATCTACACTGGGGTGTGCATGGGGGTGTGTACTCATTTCCATGACCATTTGCCTTATTAAAAGCCATGTTCTAGGCTGGGCACAGAGGCTCACGCCTGTAATCCTAGCACTCTGGGAGACCGAGGCGGGAGGATCGCTCAAGGTCAGGAGTTCAAAACTAGCCTGAGCAAGAGTGAGACCCCGTCTCTACTAAAAACATAAATAAATTAGCTGGACAACTAATAACACACACACACACACATATATAAATAAATAAATTAGCTGGGCGTGGTGGCACATGCCTGTAGTCCCAGCTACTCGGGAGGCTGAGGCAGGAGGATCACTTGAGCCCAGGAATCTGAGGTTGCTGTGAGCAAGGCTGATGCCACGGCACTCTACCCTAGCAACAGAGACTCTGTCTCAAAAAAAAGAAAAAAAAAGTGCCATGTTCTTGGTTTTCCAAGTTTCTTTTTCTTTGTATTTTGCTCCGTGTCCTTCTAGCATGAAGCTGGCCTTATCATCACATCTCTCTCCGGTTACCCTCTCTCCCTTGGGTTGTCAAGTCTCTGACGCCACTGCTGTGGGTTCCCCAGCACTTGCTCCTGAGCCTCCAGGAGGCCAAACAGGCCTGGATTTTAGGCTTCTTGAGTCTGGAGGAAGATTTTAAGAACTGGTGCCGTGGGACGCAGACTCGTGTTCTCAGCCAGACGTCGGGACTCCTAATTTTGTGGGCACCGTGCATTCATCGAGGGTTTCACAGGCATTCTTAGTGATCTGCCCTGTCTTTAAAGGCCCCTTGTTTCTGCTGCTGACCTTTTGCTACCTACATATTTAAGGCTTAACCTTCTGGGTCATCTTCCCTTCATTACTTTTTTTTTTTGCTTTCTGAATCATTATTTACCATCTAGAAGCTCCCTGTGCACCCCCTCAGGCCTGTGCCCTATCTAGTGCTTTGTCAGAGGCATGCCATTCATTTGTACCTAAAGACCTCTTCTGTCTTTCTGCTCACCCGCCCTGGCCTAGCAGCTTAGGTTATTATAGGAGGGCCACATGTAACCTTCCAGCTATGCATGTCTCAAACCTGCGCCTAGGCTGGGCATGGTGGCTCACAACTGTAATCCTAGGAATTTGGGAGGCCAAGGCAGGAGGATCACTTGTACCACCCTGGGCAATAGCAAGTCCCTGTCTCTATAAAAAAATAAAAAAAATTATCCAGGCATGGTGACACATACCTTTAGTTCCAGCTACTTAGGAGGCTAAGGAGGGAGGATTGCCTAGCCCAGGAGTTTGAGGCTGCAGTGAGCTGTGATGATGCCATTGCACTCCAGCCTGGGTGAATGAGCAAGACCCTGTCTCAAAAAACAAAAACATGTAATCCTAGCTCTTGGGAGGCCGAGGCGGGCGGATTGCTCAAGGTCAGGAGTTCAAAACCAGCCTGAGCAAGAGCGAGACCCCATCTCTACTATAAATAGAAAGAAATTAATTGGCCAACTGATATATATATAAAAAAATTAGCCGGGCATGGTGGCGCATGCCTGTAGTCCCAGCTACTCGGGAGGCTGAGGCAGAAGGATCGCTCGAGCCCAGGAGTTTGAGGTTGCTGTGAGCTAGGCTGACGCCACGGCACTCACTCTAGCCTGGACAACAAAGCGAGACTCTGTCTCAAAAAAAAAAAACAAAAAAAAACACCTGTGTCCATTTGCACCTCCTGACATGGCTTTTTCTCACTTGATTTCCCCCCCTGGAACTTCCAAAATGGATCCACGTGTACAATTTATACCACTGGCATTCAGCACATTTTTGATTCTTTCTGTAATGATAAGGTCAACTATCTCTAAATCTTGACCACAATGACCTCTACGTCAACCTTACTCAAAGATGGAGAAAGAGCAGATAGGAAAAAAAGCAAAATGACTAGCCAAATCTTTTAACTCACCTAAAAAACATTCACCTGCTTCAGGCTTACTTCTGACTTCAGCCCTTCCACCCACGGACCCTCTGACACACTCGTCCAGGGCAAGACATGCAAAGACCCAGGGTCCTCTCATAGGGCATAAGGTTAAACTGACGGTGTGGCGGCAGTGTGCCCCTAGCTACAAACACCCAGAGCCTAAGCCGGGCGTGGTGGCGCATGCGTGTAGTCCCAGCTACTCGGGAAGCTGAGGCAGGAGGATCGCTTGAGTCCAGGAGTCTGAGGTTGCTGTGAGTGAGGCTGACACCACAGCACTCTAGCCCGGGCAACAGAGTGAGACTCTGTCTGAAAAAAAAAAAAAAAAAACCAAAAACCAAAAACCAAAAACCACCCAGAGCCTAGACCCTAAAACCGTCCTGATGAGTGGCAGGCAGTATAGTGGGCACAGACAATGCGGGTTCTGCAGCCAGCTGCTGGGCTCCCACGCCGGCTCCACCTAGTAAATGAGTGGCCTTGAGGGGTCCACTAAACCTCTTGTGCCTCAGTTTGCTCCTCTACAAAATAAGAATAATAATGGCAACTACATCAAAGGGTAGTTATGAGGCTTGAATGAATTAATACATGTTAAACAATCAGAACAGTGCCTGGCAATAAATGTTAGTTTCTTACTAACAGAACTGAAACCTACATTTACTGGGCATGTATATATACCAGATACTTTAAAAACAGTAATTCATGTTCAGCCAGAAAATTGAAAGTTAAAAAAAAGAAGAAAAAAGAAAAAAGATTATTATAAAAATTTTAAATTTATTAAAAAAACCAAAAAACAGTAATTCAGTTAATCTTCTTATCATTTGAGGCAGTGAGGAACCTCATTCTACAGAAAGAAAGAAAAGTTAAAAATTGGAAAGAGGTAGGGCTGAAAGCGCTGCCCTCTGCACCATACATCTCACTGAATTCCTCTTGGGATTGCTGGGCTCCGGATACTTTTCTCATAGGCATTAGCCACATGCCGAACCATGTATGCCTGTCATTTTCCCCATGTTCCCGTGTCATATCCTTTTGGTATTCATAAGGGACACATGACATGCGTGGACAGAAAAGACCAGCAAGTATACCAACATGTCACTGCTGGGTGATGGGATTGGGAGTGACATTTTTCTTCTTTTTCTGTATCTTGCAAATTGTTTACAATTGACATTATTTCAATTATCAGAGAAAAAGTAAAATTAACCTTATTTTGTTTTTCTAACTAGATTGAGTCTGAGTCAAATTCCTCTATACATTTTTTTTTTTTTTTTTGAGACAGAGCTTCACTCTGTTGCCCAGCCTAGAGTGCTGTGGCGTCAGCCTAGCTCACAGGAACCTGACTCCTGGGCTCAAGCAATCCTCCTGCCTCAGCCTCCCGAGTAGCTGGGACTACAGGCATGCGCCACCATGCCCGGCTAATTTTTTCTATATATTTTTAGTTGTCCAGCTAATTTCTTTCTATTTTTAGTAGAGACGGGGTCTTGCTCTTGCTCAGGCTGGTCTTGAACTCCTGACCTTGAGTGATCCACCTGCCTTGACCTCCCAGAGTGCTAGGATTACAGGCGTGAGTCACGGCGCCCGGCCGTCTCTATACTTTTAAAGAAAAAAAATCTTCTCTAGGAAACGGAAGTGGGTGTCTCTATCACGACAGCAAACACGGGACAGACGGGAAGACTCACAGTGGCAGAGGAGGTTTCTTTGGGACCTCCAATAACTTCTGAAAACACTAATGGAGGAAGCAGCAGGGTCTCTGGGAAGCCAGGATTAGTAGAGGGAGATGAATACCTCCTGAGAAAACTCAGGCTAGGCCTTTCTTTCCCTATCCTCTCTCTCTCATTAGCCCATGGTTACAGGCTAGTGCCCCAAAGAACCGCACAGATCTCTGCAGTGAACCCTCATTCCGTACTTTAATATCAGACGTTCTATCTTGTGAAGCACTTTCCCACCCAGTACTCGATTTGGCCCTCAATAACCCTAGAGGGCAAGTTAAGCAAGGACTATGCATCCCCATTTAATGGATGTAGATGTAGCGTCAGAGAGAGAGAGTTATTTGCTTAAGGTCAGGACTTGTAAGCTGGCACAGTAGGGTCCCTAACTCTAACTGTTACACTCTCTCATTTTATACTACCTTTGGCTTATACAACCCTAAAAGTCCACTGACACAGGTGGCAAACATTTAATACCAAAAGCTTCTTTAAAGGCAAAGCTTCAGGCCAGGTGAGGTGGCTCACACCTATAATCCTAGCACTCTGGGAGGTCGAGTCAGGAGGATCGCTCAGGGTCATAGTTCGAAACCAGCCTGAGCAAGAGCGAAGACCCTCTCTCTACTAAAAATAGAAAGAAATTAATTGGCCAACTAAAAATATATAGAAAAAATTAGCTGGGCATGGTGGCCCATGCATGTAGTCCCAGCTACTCGGGAGGCTGAGGCAGGAGGATCACTTGAGCCCAGGAGTTTGAGGTTGCTGTGAGCTAGGCTGACGCCACGGTACTCTACCCAAAGCAATGGAGTGAGACTCTGTCTCAAAAAAAAAAAAAAAAAAATTAAAAATCTCAATGGAGACTGTCATTCCTTGGGAGAAAATAGGTCCCTTGCTGAATTTGGCATCAGCCGAGGAATCTTACTTAGCAAAAATGAACTCACCACCTTGTTTGCGAGGGAGGCCTAATCCTTACTTTGCCCAAGAGGATTACTGGGTCTTAAAAAACAAGCTCGCATGCACTTTTTTTAAGCTTGTGCCAACTGCATTTGTGTCCACAATATCCAAGATCTGTTCTGCTTTTTAGGGAAGACAATAGACATTCCATGCTATTTAAATGCCTCCAAATCTCAAGCCTAAATGTTTCCAACCTTTGCTGTCACCCAAAGGGGACTGGACTCTCTGTCTCCCAAGCTTCCGCCAGCTGTTGCTTTATACATTCTTTGGGAGCACAACTGACATGGAAGGCAAGGTATCAAAATGTAGCTGCTTGTGAAAGAGCAATGGTTTGCAGTTTACAGTGGACCTTTTCAAGGTGCTTGTCACTATGGTTCCATGGGCTGAGTTCCCACCTAGCCCATCATTCTTCCTTTCCTTTGCTGCTACACAGCATGTCACACAGAATACCTTCTTTCCCCTTCATCCTGTATGTCCCTACCCAGCCCATGCTATCCTAACCTCTCGGGGAGAACTCTGTATCCCTGACATGTCCATCACAAAGCAGGGCCGACAACGTCTAGGCCCTTCGTTTAGCTGGCTTCCCCCAAACACCGCTCAACAATGTCGCAGAGGGGGCCTGTGTTGGCCAGTACAGCTTATAGAGCATTTTATATTTTATTTTAATTTAATTTTATTTTATTTTTTGAGACAGTCTCACTCTGTTTTCTGGGCTAGAGTGAGTGCCGTGGCGTCAGCCTCACTCACAGCAACCTCAGACTTCTGGACTCAAGTGATCCTCCTGCCTCAGCCTCCCGAGTAGCTGGGACTGCAGGCATGTGCCACCATGCCCGGCTAATTTTTCTGAATATTTTTAGTTGTCCAGCTAATTTCTATTTTTTTTTTTTTTTTTTTTTTTTTTTTAAGTAGAGATGGGGTCTCACTCTTGCTCAGGCTGGTCTTGAACTCCTGAGCTCAAACAATCCTCCTGCCTCAGCCTCCCACAGTGCTAGGATTATAGGCGTGAGCCACCACCCGGCCTACAAAGCATTTTTACACAACAAATTTAATCCTATGAAGCATTGTCCTCATTTCACAGAAAAGGAAACTGAGGCACAGGTAATTTAAATAACTTGTCCAAGATCACAAAGGAAGTGGTAAAGCTAGGACTCAACCCATCATAAGGCTCCAAAGTCTGCCCTCAACTGCCTGTGACCACAACTGCACCCCCTAAGAGCTTACTCAGACAGTCGCAGAACTGAGAGATACCTAGAAGGCAGATGTGCTTTTGCCCCAGGAAGGGCATGACAACTGTCCAGTGGTGTCCTCAGGAGTGCTGATGTGGTGGCCTCTACTGGTAACCATGTTCCCTGCTCTTCCCACCCGGGCTGCTCAATTTCCCCCTGGAATTCCAAGTTCTGTCTCGACTCTGGGGCCAACGGTACCCCAAATGAGAAGAAATGTAAGAAGCCACCAGACGGCTTGTCGGACGACAGCTTTGAGACAGACTCTGAGCTGGGTCTGTTCTCACATTGAACCCCCAATCAGTACCTGCCTGGTCTTCCAGGCTGGACATGGAAACCTGCCTGTTTTTTTTTTTTTTTTTTTTTGAGATAGAGTCTCACTCTGTTGACCAGGCTAGGGTGCCGTGGCGTCAGCCTCACTCACATCACGGCAACCTCAAACTCCTAGGCTCAAGTGATCCTCCTGCCTCAGCCTCCCAAGTAGCTGGGACTACAGGCATGCGCCACCATGCCTGGCTCATTTTTTCTACGTATTTTTAGTTGGCCAATTAATTTCTTTCTATTTATAGTAGAGACGGGGTCTCGCTCTTGATCAGGCTGGTTTTGAACTCCTGACCTTGAGCAATCCTCCCCCCATTATAGGCGTGAGCAACCGCACCCAGCCAGAAATTTAAGAAGCCACCAGACAGTGTGTCAGATGACAACAGCTTTGAGACAAGCTCTCAGCTAAGTCTGTTCTTACCTTCAACCTGCAATCCAGCACCTGCCCGGCCTTTCAGGCTGGACGTGAAAACCTGCCTTTGATGCCAATTCCTCCCAGACAGGAGCCTCCACCAACTTAGACACTGCTGGGAACAGAAACCCTGCAGAAAGCAAGGGGGAAGTGAGTGACCGCAAAGGGCTATGGGCACTAACGCGCGGGAGCTGGCCTCGGGCAGGAGTTTGACAGGTCACGGGCAGTCAGGCCAGGCCAGAGTGGCGGCAGGAAGCACTGGGAAAGGCACAGAACACGACGGAGAGAAGGCACTGGACCGTGGCCCTTTGCAAGAACCCCAACCCCGCTGCGGCCCAGCGGCCTCTGCCCCAGACCTGGCCAGCGGGGGCAGCCTCCTCTCCCCATCGCATTCCAGCTGCCGGCGCATGGAGGGAGCCACAGGAACCGACAAAGGGCTTACTGTTAGAGGGTTAGGGGCTGGAGGCGGCCATGGGAAAGAGGGTGCGAGGGCCTGCAGTGACATCCTGCCATCTAACTTTAGGGTGCACGGCTATTGAGAGTCAGGCTGCAAGGCTGCAGTGGAGCTTGCACACAGCATGAGGCCTTGTGGTGGCAGGGATGACCAGGCAGCTAAGATCCCCATAGGTTCTTCTTCCAGATTTCCTTTGTCCCCTTCCGAGAACAGAGCCCTGGTAGTCTCATCTGCCAGTAATTGTGCCCTGAGATAATAAGGCTCCTTGGATGCACAGAACCAGCACACAGTGGCCTTCCTTCAAATACAGGGCTGCAAGCAACTCCTTGCAAGGCGGCTTCTCGCTGTGCCCCTGGCTGCAGCCCAGTGTCTCCAAAGCACGCTCCTTTGCATGCTGGAGGGTGTCACAGGCGGGTCGGACATGGGCCATCCTGGCACCACCGGGGTGGCTGAGGAAGCGTCTCTGCAGCTAAGCCTGCGCTGCTGCACGGGAGAGGCCTGGGTGCCGGCAGCAGTACGCCAGAGTGTCTCACACAAGCCCCAGGGCTTGGGGCGGGGTGGGGAATTAGGTGAAAAGGCTCATATCTAAACAGGTCATAGTATCACACTTATTTAACTTCATCCTACACATTATTTGAATAAATGGGCCAGTATGACTTTACAAGTCTTCAGTAAACCCATGGGGTTCTCAACCTACCACTTGGGACTTAATTTTATTTAAAGTTTTAGCTCAAGGTTTTCCATAATCTGGGAGTGGAGGAAATGCCAGTGGAAATGGGGAATGCAAAATGTCCCACATCACCCGTGGAATCTTCCTCTCGGGACATGTCTTTCACCTTGCCTTGCTTTTGGAGACTAAGAAAATACTGTATTTGGCCGGGCACGGTGGCTCATCCCTGTAATCCTAGCACTCTGGGAGGCCGAGGAGGGCGGATTGCTCAAGGTCAGGAGTTTGAAAGCAGCCTGAGCAAGAGCGAGACCCCATCTCTACTATATAGAAA
This sequence comes from Microcebus murinus, assembly GCF_040939455.1. Classification (NCBI taxonomy): domain Eukaryota; kingdom Metazoa; phylum Chordata; class Mammalia; order Primates; family Cheirogaleidae; genus Microcebus; species Microcebus murinus. The sequence continues at coordinate 997,151 of NC_134129.1, forward strand.
AAACTAGCCGGGCATGGTGGCGCATGCCTGTAGTGCCAGCTACTCGGGAGGCTGAGGCAGCAGGATTGCTTCAGCCCAGGAGTTTGAGGTTGCTGTGAGCCAGGCTGACGCCATGGCACTCACTCTAGCCTGGGCAACAGAGTGAAACTCTGTCTCAAAAAAATAAAAACATAAAAGGAAAAAGAAAATACTGCATTTACATCAGTCCCTATAAAGACCTCAAAAAGTCTGGGTCAAATCCTAACAGATAGCCCTTGGCTCTCCATATTTTTTGTTCATAAATTAATCTACTTACTTTTTTAAAGAAAAATAATAGGGTGACAGCAGGGCTAGAGTCCAGTGGTATCATTATAGCTCACAGCAACTTCAACATCCCGAGATCAAGCGATCCTCCTTCCTCAGCCTCTCAAGTGGCAGGGACTACAGAGGTGCGGCACCATGCCTGGCTAATTTTTCTACTTTTGTAGAGGTGTGGTCTCACTCAGGCTGGTCGCAAACTCCTTGCCTCAAGTGATCCTCCCTCCTGGGCCTCCCAAAGTGTTAGGATTACAGGCGTGAGCCACCGCGCCTGGCCTCTACTTACTTCTTATTTGGAGCCATTGGGGGTAAGTAATGAAGGATGATGTCAGAGAAGGCCACCTGACAGGTGGACTTTTGGGGGGTTGGGAAAAGAACTTAACATGTTCATTAGTGTCTTTCCAACAAGTCTTCTCCCCACCGGCCCCGCCCCCAAGCAAAAAGGTGGCTAACCCAGTAATCACGTAAGAACTAGGAGCCATCTGCTTCTCCCCAGCAGGACACATTTCCATGCAGCCATAATTCAGGCACTGATACCAGTTGTTGGTGTTAAATGATTTTACTTAAAGGTAACAATCACCACCAATTAAGATACAGGATGGGCCTTGTGGTCGCACACGCCTGTCATCCTAGCAGTCTGGGAGGCCAAGGCGGGAGGATCATTTGAGCTCAGGAGTTCGAGACCAGCCTAAGCAAGAGTGAGACCCCGTCTCTACTAAAAATAGAAAGAAATTAGCTGGACAACTAAAAATATAGAGAAACAATTAGCCGGGCATGGTGGCGCTTCCTGTAGTCCCAGCTACTCAGGAGGCTGAGGCAGGAGGATCGCCTGAGCCCAGGAGTTTGAGGTTGCTGTGAGCTAGGCTGACGCCATGGCACTCTAGCCCCGGCAACAGAGCGAGACTCTGTCTCAAAAAAAAAAGATACAGATGGCACTGAGTTCTAACCCTGGCACCTCCTTTGCCCTCAGCAAGCTGTTTCATCTTTTCCATGTTTTGGTTTCCTTACCTTTCAAAGGAGATGATAATAGCGCCGCCCTCATGGCTGCGTGAGGAAGGTCAAGGCAGTCAGTAGAAGTTGCAGATAGTGCTTAACTCTAAGTACTCCATAAACCTCAGTAGTAATCAACACCCACCAGGTGCCAGGCTAGTTACTTCTCCATGTATTTTGTCATTTAATCCTTGTAACAGCCTTCACCTGACAACTAATAATACGTCTCTCAAGGTGTCATTCTCACCAGTCTACAGGCGAGAACAGGCTGAGACTCCCCTGCCACTGAGGAGGCAGCGCTCAGATTCAAACCTAGGTCGTTCTCTCTGCCACACCCAGCTGCCTTTACATAAGACCATTTTGTTGCTTTCAGCAAGGAATAACAAGAGAAAACCTTAGCAAGAAACTCCAGTGTTTAAGGAAACAGCACCAATGAAAAAGAACCAGGATTTTAAACCTCCACTATAAGCAGACAGCTTTAAAAACAAACAACAAAACAGGACCAAAATAAACCAGGACTAGCCTCAGAGCTCCCCACTCTGAAAGACACTCCCAGAAAAGCACATGCGCATTTGTGCGTGCAGCTCGAGTGTCGGTTGACCCCTCGAGTGTACAACGTCTTATTATTCAGGATTGAATTCCCAGAGGTTAATACGTTCTCAGCGAATGTTTGATAAATTCTTTATCGAATGAATTAAACCAACACAACAATAAAATGCCTCTTTTGGGGATGGCAAGGTATATAACATCTTTCCCTAATACTTTGTTGAGCTGAAATCAAATAATTGAAACTTAATGGATTAAGTAAATTATATTTTCTACTCTGTCCAATGTATTTTACTGAAAATTCAAGTTATATAATTTGTCCCTTTAAAAAAAGACCACTGGGACTGCAAACTAGTTCAGCCTCTATGGAAAGCAATATGGAGATACAATATGGAGATACGCTAAAGTGATACAAGTCGATCTACCATGTGATCCAGCAATCCCATTACTGGGCATCTACCCAAAAGAACAAAAGTCACTCTATGAAAAAGACACCTGCACTCGAATGTTTATAGCAGCACAATTCACAATCGCAAAGATGTGGAAACAACCCAAGTGCCCATCAATACATGAGTGGATTAATAAAATGTGTATATGTACACCATGGAGTACTACTCAGCTGTAAGAAACAATGGCGATATAGCACCTCTTGTATTTTCCTAGCTAGAGCTGGAACCCATTCTATTAAGTGAAGTATCCCAAGAATGGAAAAATAAGCACCACATGTACTCACCAGCAAATTGATATTAACTGATCAACACCTAAGTGGACATACAGGAGTAACATTTATTGGGTGCCAGGCAGGTGGGGGGAGGGGATGGGTACATATATACATAATGCAACGTGCACCATCTGGGGAATGGACGCGCTTGAACCTCTGACTCGAGGGGGGCAAGGGCAATATACGTAACCTTAACATTTGTACCCCCACAATATGCTGGAAAAAAATAAATTAAAAAAAGAAAAACCATAATATTCATTTGACACAGAGATTAAGAGATTGTCCAAAAAAAAAAAAGAAAGAAAGAAAGAAAACACAGTCTCACTGCGTTGCCCGGGCTAGAGTGCTATGGCGTCAGCCTCCTTTACAGCAACCTCAAACTGCTGGGCTCAAGCGAGCCTCCTGCCTCAGCCTCCCGAGTAGCTGTGACTACAGGCATGCAACACCACGCCGGGCTAATTTTTTCTATATATTTTTAGTTGGTCAATTAATTTCTTTCTATTTATAGTAGAGACGGGGTCTTGCTCTTGCTCGGGCTGGTCTCCTACTTCTGAGCTCAAATTATCCGCCCGCCTCGCTCGGCCTCCCAAGAGCGCCGGGTGACAGGCGCGAGCCGCCCGCCGGCCGAGATGGAGAGACTTGTCTACCTGCATCTTTGGGAAGACGACGCAACACGAAGACCTTTCACCTGGACTCCCAGAAGATGCTGTGAGCCTTTGACTGTTAAATCGGCCCTCAAAAAAACCAAAGAGTTTGCCTAGTGCGCCTCCTTCCTGGGGCTCGGCCCAGCTGGCAAGGGCAAGCCCGGCAGGGCTTCCATCAGGCAGGCAAGCACTCTAAATGCCCCGTAACGCCAAAAAGTGACGCGCTAAAAAGCAGCCACATAAACGCTAATGACGCCGGCCACGTCACAGGACCCTCGACGGCCTGGAGCAGACGAGCGGCCCTCACAAGGGCGCACTCTCGGCAGCACGGAGTCGCGCCTATCTGCGCGTGCGCGGAAACTGGCGTCGTCACCGCTCTCCCAAGCCCGCCAGCGCCGTGGCCCGAGCCCTCGCCCGCCCAGAGGGAAACGCTCCGAGCGCAGCGCCCGCGGCCCGGGGCATCAGAGGCGCGCCCCTCCGAGCTAGGCTCCAAGCGCCTCTTCTAGCGGGCGAGTTGGCCCAGGTGAGACGCCCGGGCTCAGGCGTTCAGCTCGACGGGCTGGCGACCGCGTGCCCGCGTCAGCGTCACCGGAAACGAGGCGTAGAGCGCTTCCGTCGCCCGGAAATCCCGCGTCCCGCCAGCCGGCGCCGCCTAGGGCCGCGCACGGGCGCATGCGCACGCTGTCCGGCGCGCCCGCCGTGCGTCATTCTGTGCCTGCTCTCCGCCCACAGGTCGGTCTGAGGCGCCCGCGGGGCTCGCAGCACGCGGAGGCCGCCCGCCGGCCGAGCGCACTCCGCGCCCGGGCGCCGCCTGTCTGTGCCCGCGGACGCCACGCCCGGGCGGCCGCACACTCCGCGCCGCCGTCCTGTGGCGCCTCTCGTCCGCCCCGGGAGTAGCGAGGCGTGGCGACGCGGGCTCCCGACGCCCGGCTGCACCCGTGCCCACTGTCTTGGAGCGCGCGCTTCCCGCTGCCCCGCGGGCAGTTCCGGGCTGGGGACGCCGCGCAGCCAACGGTCGCCGCCCCGCGGGCGCAGGCCCCATTCAGGCCAGTGGGCGCTGCGGGCACAGGCTCCGGCTGCCCATTTCCTGACGCGACCCTGGAAAGCCAGCCCCTCAGCGAGCCCGCAGGAGGAGCTAGGGCGCCGCTCCGCTCGGGCGCCACGGAGAGGGGAGATGTCGCCACACGAGGGCGCCGCGGTCAGAGTTAGGGCGCTGTGAGGCGCGAGGGTGGAGGGCGCCTCGGTCAGAGTTAGGGCGCTGTGAGGCGCAAGGGCCGAGGGCGCCTAGGTCAGAGTTAGGGGGTGCTGAGGCCCGAGGGCGCAGCGGTCGGAGTTAGGGCGCTGTGAGGCGCGAGGGCGCCTAGGTCAGAGGTCAGAGTTAGGGCGCTGAGGCCCGAGGGCGCAGCGGTCGGAGTTAGGGCGCTGTGAGGCGCGAGGGTCGAGGGCGCGGCGCCCGCGCACCCCCTCCCCCAGTGCCCGGCAGGCCGCCTGGCCCGCGCTGGATGGACATCGCCGGGCAGCGCCGCCCAGCAGAACCTACAGGAACACTCGGTTTGGTACAAGCGCTACTGGGGCTCTACATGAAAATGGAAAACAAGAATACGTTTTTAGAGAGAAAGCAAAATGTTGGTGCTCTAAAAATCTGGCTAGACGCGGCACACGAGGGGGCGGCTGCGGGCAGAAGGCAGAAGCGCTCCCGGCCTGTCGGGCGCAGGTTTACGGCTCGTGCCCCTCCCCGCCCCCGTTTGAGACAAAAGTTTTAATTCCCATGAATCAACTCATTTACTTTGAATCATAGGATTTATGCTGTGTTCAACCTATAACTTCCTAGAAAGCAATGAAATCTTTGCTGATTTTCTATCCATAATAGAAAAGGATTGGTATGTTCTAAAAAGTAATTTAAAATCTTTCTTACCAAAGGAATACCTTTATTTCAAATAAATCAAAAGATTATGCTTGGCTCAGGTACTTTTGGCAATCTTTATCTCTCTTGGTCCTAGGTCATCGAGGACGGGATTTGCTTAGAGTTCCTCGATTTGGGGATTCTGAGAGGTGACCGAGTCTTCCTCATTACCCAGACAGCACTGAACTGAAGCCATCGTGGGCAGTTGGATGTTTATCCTATTCTTAAAATCTCCAGGGAAGTGAATTCTCTACAACGTCCCTTGGTAACCTTCTCCAGGGCTTTATCAGATGTACGGTGAGGAAGTTCTGATGTAGAAACCAATAAAAATATTAACTCCATGAGCTGAGCCGCAAGCACTGGGAAGGCCTGTGTGCCCGCTCTGCCTTAATGCGAGAGAGATGTATTTACAAAGCAGGCCACACAGACAGACCATTTGCCGGGAGCAGATGTGGGAGGTAGATTCAAGAGAAATTGCCATAATAAATTCTGTTCCAACCCACGAACAATGTGAATACGTTATTTTTAGTTACAACTTTTTTTTTAAGTAAATTTATTTCCTTGTCAATTCCCAACTTTTAGGAGTTTGAGACTAGACTGAGCATAAGCAAAATCCTGCTTTTACTAAAAGAAACAGAAAAAATTAGCTGGGTGTGGTAGTGAGTGTCTGTAGTCCCAGCGACTCGGGAGGCTGAGGCAGGAGGATCGCTTGAGCCCAGGAGTTTGAGGTTGCTGTGAGCGAGGCTGACTCCACGGCACTCACTCTAGCCTGGGCAACAAAGCGAGACTCTGTCTCAAAAAAAGAAAAAAGTCCATAGCTGCAAAGTTTTCATGTGACTGGGCTTCTGTGAAAAACAATGCCTTAGCAAATGGAACATACTGTTATGGGTAACAGTTTATTACTTTCTCTGTACGTTCCACCCTTTCTACAATGATCGCGTAATACTTTCACAATCAGGAAAAAAGACACTTTAAAAGACAAGTATATCACTCACTCTAGCCTGGGCAACAAAGTGAGACTCTGTCTCAAAAATATAAATAAATAAATAAATAAATAAATAAATAAATAAATAAATAAATAAATAAATAAATAAAAGACAAGTATAACCACCAAAATTAATTAAAATGTAAATCAACTTCCGCTGCAAACTATATAGGGCCGATCCAGCCATACGTCTGACCACGGTGCTTTTGCACTGGAAACGGTCATTTCAGTCGCCTTTAAAGCGAACTAATTAGAAACGGAAACGCACAGCGCGGCTCCAGAGCAGCCAGGGTCCCTGTCGCAGCCCGACTTCTCGGCGTCCCGGGACAGCGCCGCGGCCCAGGGGGGCAGGCGAGCCCACGCACGCCAGGGGAGGGGCGTGCCTCGCGGGGTGCCGTGGGCCGGGGCGCCGCGGCCCAGGGGGGCAGGCGAGCCCACGCACGCCAGGGGAGCGGCGTGCCTCGCGGGGTGCCGTGGGCCGGGGCGCCGCGGCCCAGGGGGGGCAGGCGAGCCCACGCACGCCAGGGGAGCGGCGTGCCTCGCGGGGTGCCTCGCTCAGGGTCCTCCCTCTGCCCAGTGTCAGGTGCGATTTCATTTTCACGATTTAAGTTTTGCTGCCTGACAATGGAGCACGATTTCTTAAAAAGTAACTGCCTTAAGGCCCCCAGCAAGTGGGGGTGGGGCCCCCAGGCGTGCCGGGCCTTCCTACAGACCCAGCCCGGTGAGGGCGCAGACCGCCAGGCCGCCCGCGACTCAGCGGGGCCCTCGTGGGAAGCGGCATTCCACAGACCATTTCTTCCCAAAGTTTTCGTGCTGCCGATAACCGGCGACTCCTTTCCTCCCGGAGCGGCAGCTCCCGCCTCCCTCGCAGGAAGGCCGGGGCCTGGGCGCCAGGCCTCTGCGCGCCGCCCTGCCGCCGGGCGGGACCGCCCCAAGGCGTCCCGAGACCAGCTCGCCGGCGCCCAGCCCCGCCGCCCGCCCGCGCCCGCCCCCGCCCCCGCCCCGCCAGCCGGGCCCGCGGCCGCCCGCCCGCCCGCGGCCGCCAGCCCGGTCCCCGCCCGCCCGCGGCCGCCCCGCCAGCCCGGCCCCCGCCCGCCCGCGGCCGCGCACTCACCGCCGCCAAGTTCAAGCCGCGCCGCACGAAGGGCCGCTCGGCCGCCGGCTCGGGCGGGTCCGGCTCGGGCGGGTGCACCTGGGGCGTGCGGGCGCGCGGACGCCCGGCTGCAGGGCGCGACCCGGCGCGGGCACGACCGCAGCGCGGGCCGCCCCGCCCGCACGCCCAGGCCCGCCCGCCGCCAGGTGCTGCAGCCCGCGGCCTCGCGATTGGCCGGCGGCCGCATTTGCATATCGGCGGCCGCATTTGCATGTCGGCGGCCACGCAGGCCCGGGGAGTTGGGAAACCGGTTCCGGGTGGGGTGCGGGAGTCGCGCCCCTCCGGCCGCGATCTGTCCATGCTCGTTTAGGAAGGCGTCTGCATTTACCCTCCACCCGCATTGGAAGATGAAGAGGAACCCCAAAAGCAAAACACTTTAAGAAGCCTGCGCCCGCGTTGCATGGGCTACATTAGTGGCTGATCAAATGGAGCATGAATGAAGCAAGGTAAAAAGTTCACAGCTTAAAAAAAAAAGCTCACATTACAAGGAAAATAACCATTCTTCTCAGCGCACCCTCTTTTCAGGGTAAGGCCACGGAAGGGTCAGGTCTGTGCCCCATGGGCTATGATCCTGCAGCCCCTCCCGGCACCCCCCCCCCCCCGTGAGCAGCCGGAAGGGGGGTGATGGTTTCAGTCCTTAGGATTGTAATCGTTCTGGAAGCTGTTGATTTAGCTTTGCAAACTTCGGGGTTTTACACGGTACGTGCATTTTCATTTGTTTTGCATTTATGATACATGCACTCAGTTGATAGTCCTAAAGGGATGATGCTATTTTCAGTTTTGTCTTTCTCCAAAGGATCTGCCTGCCTCTTTGAATGGAGGTAAGGTTTTCTCCAGAGTACCCCTCTTAACTGCTCTCACCTGTCCTCTCCAGAGATTGAACTAACAGCCAGGTTTGAAACTGGCTTTATTCTCATTCAAGCAGAAACCCCATTGTTACATTTCCAGGTTCTATGTTTAAGGCAATAAATATATACATGTTGCACATATTGACGCAGCTAAAAGAACACCTAGCCAGGCAGGAACCAGAGACATCAGTTGCTGTACAGTTGATGCCATTTGCCTTTCCTGGCCAAAGGCAGGAGCATGAACAGCTACAGCAGCCACTGAAATCTTCTTTACTGAAATCTTCATGGACTCCCCCTCAGTAAAGTATTACCCCCCTTAAAATCGTATTCTGTTACACATATGGCATCACAAGCATGCACGCACTCATACCTGACCTGCAGTCTCGACGCACCACAAACATTGCTGCTAGGCATAGGAAGCAGAGAGCTTAATCTTGCCTGTCCGGTGTCCTAATGTCCTCTGGGAATCTAGTGTTGGGGAGAGGGAGGTGATGTCCAGAGTTCACGCTTTAACGCAGTGGTCAGCGCTGCGGCACATGAAGCACGTGCTGTGGCCCGGCTGAGCTAGGGAAGCCGGGAGCACAGCAGGGGCTCTGTGGCAGGGCAGGCAGGGCCGCCTCCTTCAGCTGCTTGTCTTGTTGTCTAAGTGCTCTGGGTCGGGAGAAATCTCACAAGGGTAGAACAGGTCCCTTTATTCCTGCATGAACACCACTTTAAATTGCTGATCAAAAACACTCTGAGTCCAAATTCTACCTCCCACACAGCCCGGACTACACCAGTGCAATTCATCACTATGACCAGAAGTCCCTGGGTAGCTTCCATCGTACCACAGATTCTGGAAACATCCTTTCAACTTGTGTCTGCAATTTAGAGGCATCCTGAGATGGTTCTAAGTGGAAGGAAAGCAACCTGTCTCAGAGGATCAAAGGTGAGCCCAGAAATGAGGACATCTCCACCGCAACACAAAACTATGCTGATGGCTCTCTGCAGGAGCTGGGGCTGGATTTCCTCACATGGAGGCGTCTCAGTTCTCCTGCAAAATGGCCTGGCCCTTCCTTCACAAAGCATAACGTATAAATGGCACCGAAGTAGTTACTACAGGTATCAGGTGTGTATGTGCAAGTTCCAAGCCACCCCTGAAGAAGTTCTCTCAAAGTCAGACTGCCCTTCGGCGCCTGTGTCGAGACTGCTTTCAGGCGTGATGCACCGCATGAGACTCCAAAGCATTTTCCTCTTTAGTAAAATCAAATATATCAGTGAAGAAATAAAGCTTTTGCTAAAATATTTTGTGAGGCAGTAAATAGGAAAAGGGCGTGCATGGGCAGTCTGGAGACTGCAGTTGGCACGCTTATTCTTTTGTTTAAAGTAATGAATTTTTAAAACATCTTAATGGAGATATAATTCACATATTGAAATTTACACTTAAAAAAAAAAGCACATGTTGCTTTTCTCTCCCCTCCCCCAAAGCCTTCTGGAGTGGGCAGTGGGAGAGAAAGAACGGCCAGGCCGAATGAACCCCGACGGGCGGGCAGCGCCCAGCACCCGCCTTTCAGGGACTCCAGAGTGGGGCGCTCAGGGCCCAGCGTGGCCGAGGCGAGTCCACAACAGGAGCAGCGACAGGAGCGCAGCCCTGGCAGCTGGAACCACACTTTGCGCATTTGTGCCGAATAAGTCCCCCTTTTCTCCCTTAAATGTGTCAACTTACAAACCCAAGTTTCAGTGTAAGATAAATATGATAACCTGTAAAAATTATTTTAAATTACATAATTAGAGCATGCTAGTTGAAGATCTAGTAATACTATAACTCAGAATGGTCTGATTCATACTGCATACATGTAGGTACTTAGAAGCTTGTTTTCCCACAATTTTCAGGTCTTTGAGTAAGGGGAAACCTGTGAGAATGAGTCTCTCTTTCAGACAAAAAGCTCTTAGAAATTCAGGATTACTGCCACACATCTCTAAAGCCTAGATTCAGCTTTTATTCTTTGAATTATTATTTCACTTTAATTAATCTGATCCATTGAATTGTATGTTTAAAGAAACTACAGGTAGAAATCAAATACATGATTTGGGTCCTGAGTTTATTTTTTACAAATTTAGCTGCTTTTGTATATTAGAATAGTATGTTTTTATAATATACGTTATACTTTAAAATATTAAACTAAATTTCACTTAGAAATAGTCTACCCTTACTTATATATTTTAAAATATTAAACTAAATTTTACTTAGATATAGGCTACCATTAGTTCTTACCAATTCAGTTTGGCATTCTGTTATTCCAAATAAAGTTTTGATGGGAAAAATATAATTATTTAAAACATGGGCGTCTTTGCTACATAATAACAATATCAATTCCTTCTTTCCATAGCCCCAGGATAATTCCCTGCTTCATCTATACCCTCCTTTTTAATGTTGAGACCTTCGAAAAACAATGTTGTACCTATCTGTAGGCTATTAGAAATCAGTTCTAGGGACTGTTTATTTTTTATTTTTTTGAGATAGAGTCTCACTTTGTTGCCCAGGCTAGAGTGAGTGCTGTGGTGTCAGCCTAGCTCACAGCAACTTCAAACTCCTGGGCTCAAGCGATCCTTCTGCCTCAGCCTCCCGATTAGCTGGGACTACAGGCATGCGCCACCAAGCCTGGCTAATTTTTTGTATATATATTTTTAGTTGGCCAATTAATTTCATTCTATTTATGGTAGAGACAGGGTCTTGCTCTTGCTCAGCCTGGTTTCAAACTCTTGACCTCAAGCGATCCTCCCACCTCCCGCCTCGGCCTCCCAGAGTGCTAGCATTAGAGGCGTGAGCCACCGCACCTAGCCTCTAGGGACTGTTTAATAGTCACTGTAAACAACACACATCCAAGAAAGAACATACTTGAAATATGGATTATTTGCTTCAACGAGAAAATATCAGGAAGAACTTATGGTGTGCTGTCTTCTCAAACGGGTGTTTGGGTTTAATGTGAACATCATAGTATAACATTCACTTTAATAAATATTTTTGGTCAGACATGGTGGCTCACACCTGTAATCCCAGCATTTTGGGAGACCGTGTTGGGAAGATGGCCGGAGCCCAGTGGTTCAAGACCAGCCTGGGCAACATAGCAAGACTCCATCTCTAAAAAAATTTTTTTAAATTAGCCAGGCATGATGGTGCACATGTCTAGTCCCAGCTACTCGGGAGGCTGAGGTGGGAAGATCGCATGAGCCCAGGAGTTCAAGGTTACAGGGAGCTATCATCAGGCCACTGTACTTGAGCCTGGATGACAGAGTGAGACCCTATCTCTATAAAAAAAATATTTTTATTTTTTTGAATGACTCACAGCAAATGTTAAAAACAAGTAAACAACCATCCTAGTGAATAAAATGTTAAAATGGAAACATAAAGGAAATGCATTTAAGAGCACTCCAAAACTTAGAAATAATCTATTTCATCTGGGCTCAGTGGCTCACACCTATAATCCTAGCACCGTGGGAGGCCAAGGTAGGAGGACTACTTGAGGTTAGGAGTTTGAGACCAACCTGAGTAAGAGCGAGACCGGCCCCCTCTCCCCCACACACCCTGCCAAAAAATAAATAGAAAAATCAGCCTGGCATGGTGGTATGCATCTGTAGTCCCAGCTACTCACTTGGGAGGCTGAGGCAGGAGGATCGCTTGAGCCCAGCAGTTTGAGGTTGCTGTGAACTGGGCTGATGCCACGGCACTCTAGCCCGGGCAACAGAGTGAGACTCTGTCTCAAAAATAAATAAATAAATAAAAATAAAAATGTGGGCCGGGCGCGGTGGCTCACGCCTGTAATCCTAGCTCTCTGGGAGGCCGAGGCGGGTGGATTGCTCGAGGTCAGGAGTTCGAAACCAGCCTGAGCAAGAGCGAGACCCCGTCTCTACTATAAACAGAAAGAAATTAATTGGCCAACTAATATATACAAAAACTTAGCCGGGCATGGTGGCGCATGCCTGTAGTCCCAGCTGAGGCAGGAGGATCCCTTGAGCCCAGGAGATTGAGGTTGCTGTGAGTGAGGCTGACGCCACGGCACTCACTCTAGCCTGGGCAACAAAGTGAGACTCTGTCTCAAAAAAAAAAAAAAAATAGTAAAAATAAAAATGCATCCTGGAAATAGAAAGCAACCTAAGCATTCGTGTAAAAAATGATTAATTGTGAAACATGTCATGCAGCAGTTAAAAAGAAAGTTCTACACATGCTGCCATGGAGAGATGTCCCCACTGTCCCATGATCAAGCTCCCCTTTGCTGTACACACACAGTATATACAGTATTTATTGAATGTTTTGCAGCTGTCCAGAGAAACATCTGGAAGGAAAAGCTAAAGTACTCGTGGAAAGTAGGTTTGCAGGGAGAGGAATTCTGGAGCATACATAAAAATTTACCTTTTCCTTATGCACTGCTGTAGACTTGGAAGACTTTAAAAGAAATAAGAAGTATAATTTATTCTTTGAATTAGTATACAATAAATATTTTCATAATTTAAAAGAGCCCCTGGGATTCTGAAATATTTCCATCAAATTGATTTCGATTAACTATTTTATTTTCTGCCCACTCCTTTCCTTCAACTTTCTTAGGCTGAGGTATAAGACAACTCAAGATTAAAACTGGATGCCAGGCGTGGTGGCTCACGCCTGTAATCCTAGCACTCTGGGAGGACGAGGCAGGAGGAATTAGAAACCAGCCTGAGCAAGAGTAAGACCTCGTTGCTACTAAAAATAGAAAGAAGTTAATTGGCCAACTAAAAATATATAGAAAAAATTAGCCGGGCATGGTGGCGCATGCCTGTAGTCCCAGCTACTCGGGAGGCTGAGGCAGGAGGATTGCTTGAGCCCAGGAGATTGAGGTTGCTGTGAGCGAGGCTGACACCACGGCACTCACTCTAGCCTGGGCAACAAAGTGAGACTCTGACTCAAAAAAAAAAAAAAAAAAGTAAGACTGGAAATTCAGACTGAAGTGTCACACCTTGAAGATGAATTCAATTTCCCAAGAGCCTGGGAACTCCAAGGCTCACATGGAAAGAAAGCAGAAAGGGCAGAAAATGGAAAAGAGAGAAAGGGAAGCAAAAGAGAGAAAACAGATGGAGGAATGGAGAAGGGAGCTGGGAGAACGAGGGAGCCTGGAGGGGAGGCAGGGAGAGGGCAGGAGCGGACGTGGGGGCAGGCGTGCGCATGTGCAGGCCGCGCGTCACGTGAACGAGGGGGCCTAGAGGGGAGGCAGGGAGAGGGCAGGAGCGGACGTGGGGGCAGGCGTGCGCATGTGCAGGCCGCGCGTCACGTGAACGAGGGGGCCTAGAGGGGAGGCAGGGAGAGGGCAGGAGCGGACGTGGGGGCAGGCGTGCGCATGTGCAGGCCGCGCGTCACGTGAACGAGGGAGCCTGGAGGGGAGGCAGGGAGAGGGCAGGCGAGGACGTGGGGGCAGGCGTGCGCATGTGCAGGCCGCGCGTCACGTGAACGAGGGGGCCTGGAGGGGAGGCAGGGAGAGGGCAGGCGAGGACGTGGGGGCAGGCGTGCGCATGTGCAGGCCGCGCCTCACGTGAACGAGGGAGCCACCGGGCTCTTACGCGGGCTACCCGGAGAGGCAGGGCAGGGAAATGCTAACTTCCTCACCTAGTCATATCGTGTCATCGTGTGTGTTACATCTGATAAAGAAAATCTAAAAAAATAAAACACATGTACGTGGATGATTATGAAGAAGGAAAAAAAACCTATTCAACAAACCTCCCTTGATTGCAACTTGGCACAGCATAGCCTAAAACCCTCTACCCCTAACCTAGATGCACAGTGCGCGAGTGGGGTATTCGTCATGGAGGTCTTTAGTGATGTGGTGAAACGCGCTTGCAGACAGAATTTTAATAGAAAGGTATGAAATTCCACAAGTTATCAGGTTTGTATATCATTATCTTGGGTTTTTGTTACTGGTTTTTTTTTTGAGACAGAGTCTCGCTGTGTTGCCCGGGCTGGAATGCCGTGGCCTCAGCCTTGCTCACAGCGACCTCCAACTCCTGGGCTCAAGCGATCCTCCTGCTTCAGCCTCCCTAGTAACTGGGACTACAGGCACATGCCACCATGCTAATTTGTTTTTCATTTTATTTTCAGTTATTTGGCTAATTTCTTTCTATTATAGTAGAGACGGGTCTCACTTTTGCTCAGGCTGGTCTCAAACTCCTGAGCTCAAGAGATCCTCCCGCCTCGGCCTCCCAGAGTGCCAGGATCACAGGTGTGAGCCACCGTGCCCGGCCTTGTACCACTATCTTGGACGACCATGTTTAGAAAGTAAATCCAAATCAACCAGGACTGCATTGGCTGACGAGTGTCAGGGGTCCTGGTCACTGCTCGCTCGCGCTCTCTCTCTCTCTCTCTCTCTCTCTCTCTCTCACACACACACACACACACACACACACACACACACACGATCCTCACTTGCCACCAGCCACATTACAGCCTTTTCTGGGCATAATGTCTATTCCTATAATAATGTGACGACAAACATAAGGGGAGTCCAGTGCTGGACATGACAGAGAACACCATCAAACTTATAATTTCACTTATAATTTAGTTGACAGAATATCATTCAGGAAATTTCAGAATAGCGTAAGATAAGGGAATTTTCTGATTCACCATTTTTTTCCCCTTCTTATCTTCCTTCCTCTCTCCTTGACCCATTTCAATTCAACTACCACCTACTGAGAACTTGCTAAGTGCCAGGCATTAGGGATTTCAAGGGGGGATGAGGTCCCAGCCCCCACTCCCAGGAGCTCCTACTGCAGTAGAAAACTCCAGCACGGTGCCAGCCCGGTGCTAAGTGAGGATACGAGGACTGCAGCAGCCAAGGGCATGCACTGAACTCAGGATCTTGCCAGCTGAGGGTAAGGTCAGTTGATCTCCTTAAGGCTCAGTTTTTTCCTCCGTAAGACAGAATAATTGCACCTCCCACAGAAGGTTTTGATGAGGATTGCATGGGGCAATCACGCGGCGCACGCGCTTGGGGAGGGCAGGTGGTGAGCCCTTAACTCTCCAGCTCCGTGGGCAGCCCTTGTCTTTCCTGCCAGTCGGCGCCTTTGTCGGCCAAGGAAGAACAAGAGGACGCGCAGAGCCAAGGAATCCAGGCACGAGACTGAGGTTTGGAAGAGTACTCAGTCAGAGCCAGTTTTTGTCCTCGGCAGACACGACCACTTTCCAGGACTAAAGAAGAAGGGCAAGGAGAGTCCGAAGGACAGTGAGGGGAGTTGGAAGCTGGAACAAATCGGGGGTTCCAGAGTGTCATAGGAACGTGGGAGCAGAAAGTACACGAGCCCCGATCCCAGGCTCCTGGCCCTGCCTCAGCCTCTTGCAAGTCAGCTGCACGCCCAGGAGCTAGACGAGACTCTGAACTGGCTGACACTAAGTTCTGGCTGAATGAGGTCTCGAAATAGAAGTTATGGCTAGTTAAAAAAAAAAAAGTTACATTTCTCCCATAATCTTTTTTTTTTTTTTTTTTTTTTGAGACAGTCTCACTCTGTTGCCTGGGCTAGAGTGCCATGGTGTCAGCCTAGCTCACAGCAACCTCAAACTCCTGGGCTCAAACGATCCTCCTGCCTCAGCCTCCCGGGTAGCTGGGACTACAGGCATGCGCCACCACACCCTGCTAAAGTTTTTTTCTATATATGTTTTTAGTTGGCCAATTAATTTCTATTTTCAGTAGAGACGGGGTCTCGCTCTTGCTCAGGCTGGTCTCGTACT
Organism: Microcebus murinus; assembly: GCF_040939455.1. Taxonomy (NCBI): domain Eukaryota; kingdom Metazoa; phylum Chordata; class Mammalia; order Primates; family Cheirogaleidae; genus Microcebus; species Microcebus murinus. The sequence continues at coordinate 1,012,964 of NC_134129.1, forward strand.
CCTGAGCTCAAACGATCCTCCCACCTCGGCCTCCCAGAGTGCTAGGATTACAGGCGCGAGCCACCGTGCCCGGCCGGAATAAGTGGACTTGAGTCCTGGCCACGCACTTCCAGTATGACCTTGTGCCGGCCACTTACCAAGTGCATAAAGCAGCTTTCTCACCTGCTCACACTGACCCTGCATCGCAGAAGTGCTGGAGTTCTGGACGGAAAACTTCATGTGGAGCACTTGGGGCAGTGCCTTACTGGATTTTAGAGCCTTTTTTTTTTTTTTTTTCAGAAAGAGTCTCGCTTTGTTGCCCAGGCTAGAGTGAGTGCCGTGGCATCAGCCTTACTCACAGCAACCTCAAACTCCTGGGCGCAAGCGATCCTCCTGCCTCAGCCACCCAAGTAGCTGGGACTACAGGCATGCGCCACCATGCTCGGCTAATTTTTTCTATATATTTTTAGGCATGCAAACTGATAAGTGACTTAAAGAAATCTAATTCAGGCCGGGCGTGGTGGCTCACGCCTGTAATCCTAGCACTTTGGGAGGCCGAGGCGGGCGGATTGCTCAAGGTCAGGAGTTCGAAACCAGCGTGAGCGAGACCTCGTCTCTACCAAAAATAGAAATAAATTAATTGACCCACTAAAAATATATATACAAAAAATTAGCCAGGCATGGTGGCACATGCCTGTAGTCCCAGCTACTCGGGAGGCTGAGGCAGCAGGATAGCTGAGCCTAGGAGATTGAGGTTGCTGTGAGCCAGGCTGACGCCACGGCACTCACTCTAGCCTGGGCAACAAAGTGAGACTCTGTCTCAAAAAAAAAAAAAAAAACAAAAAAAAAACCCAAAGAAATCTAATTTAATGACTAACAGTATGGTTTCCACTGCTCGCAAACCTGACTGGCTTATTGTAAAGAGCTGCTTCCCTGACCATGAGAATTCAAAGACACCAACAATGGTTTCTTGAGAACAATACAAAACATCAACAAAACAAAACTAATTTTTTAAGCTCATTGATTTGACACTTTATGTCTTTGCATTGTGTCAGAATTTTAGGACTTATGAATTACTTTTATTCATAACATAAAGGTACCTATCCTACTGACTTGGTTTTCTTCCCAGGACTTTGTTATTTGAAGACTTGACTACACATTAATATCAATATTTTAAATGTTTAAATGTCCTCAACATTGCCATACACTGCTTTAAGAAAACCCAAGGTACCACCAAAGTGTATCTTCGAGAGATAAAAACAAGAAAAGTTGCTGGGGTAAAACTAATTCGGATTTTTAAAATGCAGATAACTCACTTTGATGACTTACTGCTGCTAAAGTTCAGACAGTAAGATATTGAAGGTGGGTTAAAAAAAATATTGAACCTCAATCGAGTGAGGTGTCTCACGCCTGTAATCCTAGCACTCTAGGAGGCCGAGGTGGCAGGATCGCTCAAGGTCAGGAGTTAGCAACCAGCCTGAGCAAGATCGAGACCCGTCTCTACTATAAATAGAAAGAAATTAATTGGCCAACTAAAATATATATAGAAAAAATTAGCCGGGCATGGTGGCGCATGCCTGTAGTCCCAGCTACTTGGGAGGCTGAGGCAGAAGGATCGCTTGAGCCCAGGAGTTTGAGGTTGCTGTGAGCCAGGCTGACTCCACGGCACTCACTCTAGCCTGGGCCACAGACTGAGACTCTGTCTCAAAAAAAATATTGAATGACTACAGATTTTTCAAAAGGAGTTAAATCTGACTTGGTTATCTAAGGTTTTTTTAAAAACCCACTTTATCGTCACTTACAAACCTTAATGTTTATGTTTGAAAATAAAAATTTTCTATTAGCTAGTTGGCAACTTCATTGATCTTGAAGTAATGGCTTCTTTGGCTCTCAAAAGGAAAACAAAGAAATTAAATGTACCTCCTGTTTGCTTTTTTGGCAGTCTCGCCTTTAATTATTGACTTACAGAAGCCAATTCACTTCTCCTATTCTTTAAAAACCTACAAACAATGTGCTTCTAAAGAAGACTCTAGCCACCAACTCTGTCACTCTGATTTCAGAGCAGTTAATTTTCTGAGATCTCTTTCATCTGCCTCAAATCACAAGTTTTATCTTCTACTTTCATGTGCAGATTCAAGCAAAAGGAACATTTTCATTCCTGCCAGTTTATTTGTCTTTAAGCCCAACTTTCTCCCAGTGGGTGTTCAGGAAAGGGTTCTACTCCAAGCCATGTCAGTGTCACTCCTGCCAAGCTATTCCGCACACTTTAGTGCCTCGCCCAGGAGCCAGAAGATAAATGGGGGAGAAGATTTATTTCAATGTACTTAAAGCCAGCCCGTTTGGGAGGTGTCCAAAGTGTATGTGTGTTGGCCAAAGGCAAGAAGACGACAGCGCCCTGAGTCCTGCGCACATTCTGGAAGGAGCTTGGCTGCTCTTGGCTGAGGGTGGGCGGAAGGTCAGGGCAGGACAGAGGCGCACCTGCTCGGCCAGGGGCGGCCGCGGCCCGAAGCAACTGCCACAGCCGCCACTGGCTCTGCGCCACGCCTCAGCCGAACGCCACGCCTCACACTTCGCACGCTTTATTTCGGTTTTTACAGTGCTGCCTCAAGGTAGCTATCATCAGTCCTGCTTAGCAGAAGAGAAAGCAAAGCTCGGCTTGTCCGGTCCAACAGTGAAGAAGGGGCAGAGCAAGGAGTCAGAGCGCCTGAGGCCAAAGCGAGGCTCTTTGCCTGCACCAGCTAATGGCCAGTACACACGGCTGGTTCCTTTCTGAAGAGGACAAAGTCTGCCATCTCTAGCGGGCACAGTACAGCAGATGCATCCCTTCTCTGGAGGCAAAGACTTTCTGCTATTCAGAGCATCGAGAAAAAGCAAGCTACTTGCAAACTCTTCTGCTCGTAAGTCTAATGGAAGGTGAGCAAAGATCCAGATCTCTCCAGAAAGATCTTTTTGTTCAGTAAATGGAAACTTATTCTATTTTTCTTTCCTTACAAAGTATGCCTTTTCCCAAATGAAGGGCACTTAACGTTGCCTGATTTCATCTCAGCTGTAAGGGACAGAGTTTTTCTAATGACCTTTACCGAGTCCAACAATGAACATTTTGCAAGCGTGCCCTGGTTTCCCTTCTCTACTCTTGACTCACACAGCCCTTTGTCCAGGCTGGCTCTCTTCCTTAGCCCCAGTCTCTGCTGTGGACATTCCAGCCAACCTCCTAGGACCTGCAAAACACCCTCCTTTCTCAATGAAACGTCTCTGACCCTTATCCTAAAGCCATTTCTCCCTCCTCTGAATGTTAACATCTGTAGCATTCAATCACCTACTATATCCCTTATCACATTTTACCTTTCATAAAGCTATTGGTGCCACGCCTGTCATCCCAGCACTCTGGGAGGCTGAGGTGGGAGGATCACTCAAGGTCAGGAGTTCGAGACCAGCCTGAGCAAGAGCGAGACCCTGTCTCTACTAAAAAATAGAAAGAAATTAATTGGCCAACTAAAAATATATAGAAAAAAATCAGCCGGGCATGGTGGTGCATGCCTGTAGTCCCAGCTACTCGGGAGGCTGAGGCAGGAGGATCGCTTGAGCCCAGGAGTTTGAGGTTGCTGTGAGCGAGGCTGACGCCACGGCACTCACTCTAGCCTGGGCAACAGAGTGAGACTGTTCAGAAAAAAAAAAGTCTCCACTGCTAGATCAGAAGCGTTGAGGCGCTGGGCTTCCGCCTCGTGGGTCTCTGCTGCCCCAGGGCGCCCAGCACACGTGGGTGCGGCCAAATCAATCTTCCCAGACCGTTAGACTCACGCCCGTCATCGCATTTTTAGAGTCCAGGTTGTTCTCCTTGGCCCCCTTTTGTTTATGTAAGTCTTGTCTTTCCTCAACTGCTCTAGCCATTGTTTTCCCCTGAGTTTGTCAACTGAATGTTTGGCGCTCACCACGGACTGCTGGGAAGCTTGTGTTCACGACCTGTGCAGGCCTCCTGCTGGCGCGAATCCATCTGAATGGCGCTGTTATTTTTCTTGTCATTAATAACTTTCACTCTCCAAGCAGCATCTCAGGCACCCTGCTGGGAGCTCTAGTCACCGTCTCCTGTGCACTCCCTTACAGCCCTGCAGGGTGCCCTGGCTGCTCCTCAAGCGGCAGCCTCGCGTTCTCTGCTCGGAACACACGCCGGGGCCTGCCAGCTGCACGGCAGCGCTCTCGAGGAAAGACAGCTCATCCTCCTCACCCACCCAGGTACCCATGGCGTCTAGGACAATGCATGGCAGACAGCAGATCCCCAATAAATGTTCCACTGGGAATTTGCAACTTCTAAGTTCACAAAACAAATAATGTTCTGAAATCTGTTTTTAGAAATACAAGTGGGTAATTCCATATCATTAATTATCAACTGAGGCACAGCTAGGTGGCTCACACCTGTTAATCCTAGCCCTTTGGGAGGCTGAGGCAGGAGGATCATTTGAGGTCAGGAGTTTGAGACCAGCCTGAGCAAGAGCAAGACCCCTGTCTCTACAAAATACAGAAAAATTAGCCGGGCATGGTGGCGCACACCTGTAGTCCCAGCTACCCAGGAGGCTGAGGCAGGAGGATCGCTTGAGCCCAGGAGTTTGAGGCTGCTGATGATGCCATGGCACTCTAGCTGGGCAACACAGCAAGACCCTGTCTCAAAACAAAACGAAGCACCTAAAAAATGATCAATTGAGAACTCTTCCCCTATCAGTATGGAAGCTGCCAGATTAAGAATTCTGCTTTTTTTTCTTCCTTTAATCCAGCATGAGATTCCACTTTTCATAAAATGGATGTGTCTTCACCTGTACCCAGCATTGGACCTAGAGCTTCACTCCCTTCCCGCATATCCTGTGTTATGTGTCTCTGGTCTCTGCTCATGTTTGTGTCTGGTGGAGAACGGGCCTCTCCCGTATGTGGAAATGAAAAGACTTGACGGGACTCAAAAGCTTCCCCAGAGGACACTGTCTGAGCCATGATTTACTTCCCTGGTTTTCTTCTCCTTTCTTTGTTTTGAGACAGAGTCTCACTCTGTTGCCCAGGCTAGCGTGCTGTGGTGTCAGCCTAGCTCACAGCAACCTCAGACTCCTGGGCTCAAGTGATCCTCCTGCCTCAGCCTCCCGAGTAGTTGGGACTACAGGCATGTGCCACCATGGCTGGCTAATTTTTTCTATGTATTTTTAGTTGGCCAATTAATTTCTTTCTATTTTTAGTAGAGATGAGGGTCTCACTCTTGCTCAGGCTGGTTTTGAACTCCTGAGCTTGAGTGATCCTCCCACCTCAGCCTCCCAGAGTGCTCGGAGAATCCAGCTTTTTAATTCTAATTTAAAAACAACAGTAAAATGAGGACGTGGGAGTTGTTTAATAGACATAGAGTTTCGGTTTTGCAAGCTGTTGCAGTTTTGGACATCTAGTGTACAACAACGTAGATGCACGTGACACTACTCAACTGTGCACTTAAAATAGTGAAGATGGTAAATTTTATGTTATGCATTTTTTACCGCAATTAAAAATTTTTTAATTTAAAAAGGGTAAAAAACAAGTAAGAAAAAGAAAAAAAATAGCCAAATTCATTCTGAAGAGGAAAATACACTATTGCTCCTTTGGCTGCTATTTAAGCCTCACCCACCCTGCCTCTTTTCCTCTGGGCAAGCTGCCCAGCAGGTACACAGAAACATCTTTTCCCTTCCTGGGGACAAAAGGGAAAGATATAAGGGTTTATAGAAGCAGAGAAGAGAAGTATGGATCTACTTCTTTGGAGAAATGTCTTTTTTCTAAACCACTGGCCAATAAGACATTGTTAAAATTACACATGGATAATGGATAATGGCAAAAGGAGCTTATGAAGACCCAAATCACAGACTATATCAAGTCCCTAATCTCGTGATTCCAACTCCAAAGTCCGACAGAGTCTCATGGAGCGGCCCAGTGCAGACAGGCATGCCAACAGGCGAAATGAGACGCTTAGCCTGACTCAGTGTCTTTCCTGTCAAGCCCGAATGGCCGCGGCTTAGCAAGCTCTAAGACAGCGTGCGATGCCCTAGAAAGACTTTTCTTTCTATCTGCCCACCCACGCCCCATCCCACTTTCTCTTTCCTGTTCAGTGAGGAAGCTAAGCTGTTCGTATTGACTGATTTAATTTTGGGTAAGGGACTTCTTTTTTGAATCTGGGCTCTTTTCTGTGTGTGTGTGTGAGATAGGTATTTGTTGATCAAAGCAACAAACAGCAAATGTTTTACAAAATTCCTTTAGTTTGCAAATTTGCAGGGAGAGGGCTTTTTTTTTTTTTTCTTGCCTAGGCTAGAGTGAGTGCCGTGGCGTCAGCCTAGCTCACAGCAACCTCAAACTCCTGGGCTCAAGCGATCCTCCTGCCTCAGCCTCCCGAGTAGCTGGGACTACAGGCATGCGCCACCATGCCCGGCTGATTTTTATATATATATATATATTAGTTGGCCAATTAATTTCTATTTTTATGGTAGAGACGGGGTCTCGCTCAGGCTGGTTTTGAACTCCTGACCTTGAGCAAACCGCCCGCCTCGGCCTCGCAGAGTGCTAGGATTACAGGCGTGAGCCACCACGCCTGGCCTGGGAGAGGGCTTTTTAAAGAGGTGATGAGGCAGCATCCTCTTAATGCAAGGAATATTTTCTCACCAAATTAAACTTATGTCTGTTTAAAAAATAATGAAGTAATGAAACAAAAGCTTTCTTCGTGTGTGTGGAATAAATAAATTTTAAAGCAAGAAATTTGCCACACAGTTTGAGCTTACTGTCCCTATCAAAAGAAGCTCGGGAGGAGAAGGAATGAGGGTATTTTCTCTCTCTCTCTGTCTTTGCCCCTAACTTGAAGTAACAGAATAATTTACACTAATAAGAATTTGGAGGCTGGGCCCGGGGGCTCACACCTGTAATCCTAGAACTCCGGAGTTCGAGACCAGCCTGAGCAGGAGCAAGACGCCATCTCTACTAAAAAATATACAGAAAGAAATTAGCTAGACAACTAAAAGAAAAAAAAATTCTATATAAATATATATATATAAATATAAATTAGCCGGGCATGGTGGCGCATGCCTGTAGTCCCAGCTACCTGGGAGGCTGAGGCAGGAGGATCGCTTGAGCCCAGGAGTTGAGGTTGCTGTGAGCCAGGATGACGCCCCGGCACTCACTCTAGCCTGTGCAACAGAGTCAGACTCTGTCTCAAAAAAAAAAAAACAAAAAAAACACTCCAATTCCCTACTCCCTGGTCCCTGCCAACCACCATTCTCCTTTCTGTTTCTATGAATTTGACTGCTCTAGGTGCCTTGTATGAGTGGAGTCATACAGTGTCTGTTTTCTTGTGCCTGGCTTATTTCACTTGGCATGATGTCCTCAAGGTCCATTCAGGTAGCTTACTGCAGGACTCCGTTATTTTCAGGCTGGCTAAGGAGCCGCTGCGCGCATGCTCCGCCGCCTGTGCGCTCGGGCGCCCCTGTGGCCGTGGAGACACGGGCTGCCTTGGGCGCGGACGCATGCGCACGTGTCGCTGAGTCCCGCCTCCTCCGCGCTCCCTTTTGGGAAATTAAAAGATACAAGAGTTGAACGATCTTTCTCGCACTTCAGTTCAGACAAGTTATAGGCACCTGATAACAGGCACTCACATGACCAGTCCGAGACTCAAGTTGCAAGTCTCCAGCCACAATGAGTGAGGCCAGAACTTTCTCCAGCTCTGAGAGGCAGTGAGTATCGCTGGGCTTCTCTGAAACTCTAGCCCAGGGTCCGCAAGCTTTGTAAGCAGGGGCCGGCCACCGTCCCTCAACCGCGCGAGCGCGCTCCGCGCATGCGCACTGCGGGCCGGACCGCGGCTGCGGAGCAGGACAGGCAGCGGCCGGATAAACGTGCCGGGCGCCCGCGTGTGGCCCGCGGGCCCAGTTTGAGGACCCGTGCTAGACCTGCAATGCAAAACATTGTTTGTTTGGTTTTTTAAAGGACTTTGGAGATATCACCTTAAGTCAACAAATATCTCAGTCCAAAAGTCCCCTCATAAAATTCTTTCTCTCCCAGGTAATCCATAGAGTGCAGAAAGCAACCCAGTCTTGTCTGGGTTTGTGATAAAAGTGTGTACCTGGAACTTCTAACGCACTTAAAGATTTCTGTAGCCTGCCTGGTCGGGCAGGCCACGCTGACACAGTGGAGTCTCACAGGGCCGCGCTTATCAGGGAATAAGGCGTGACCCAGGGCCGGGACGCCTCACCCGAGGACAGGGAGAGGACGGCACACGCCAGCAAAGGGCAGGGAGAGGCTCTAGGCCTTGACTGCCAGGGACGGGCACGAGCACGGCTGCTGCGCCATCCGCTGGGACATGTTTCTCAGAAACATCGCTGCTCTCCGCAGGTGGACGGGCAGGCAGCTCATGGAAAATACCAGAAGAGGGCAACGTTTCCGTTCTGTCAGGATCATGAGACTGATAAGGAGAGCTAAGAATCCAGTTAATAAATAAGAAAGTGCAAACGGCCACGCACGTCACAAAGCACCACTTTAATTGTAGACGTGCCAAAAGCGGCCAAGTCCACAGAACGGCCACCACTGCTGGGGCAGGAAGCCATGTGGCCTGGGCCGCCATCGCACCTTCTCTCCTCAGGTGGCTGACGTGTCCAGGTCCCTGGTTCAGTGCCCCTGGGGATGCCACAGCTTCCCGGTGCCCCACCCTCAGCTGGTATTGAGGTGGGTCAAGACAGTAAACATGGGCGGCACCATGGCTCACGCCTGTAATCCTAGCACTCTAGGAGGCCAAGGCTAGAGGATCACTCGAGGCCAGGAGTTCGAGAACAGCCTGAGCAAGATGGAGACCCCATCTCTACTAAAAATAGAAAGAAATTAGCTGTAAAGCTAAAAGAAGATCTAGGTTGTGTAAAATAAAAAAAGAAGAAGAAAGAAAGAAGAAAATAAAATTTAAAAAAAAAGAAATTAGTTGGACAACTAAAAATATATAGAAAAAATTAGCCGGGCATGGTGGCGCATGCCTGTGGTCCCAGCTACTCGGGAGGCTGAGGCAGGAGGATTGCTTGAGCCCAGGAGTCTGAGGTTGCTGTGAGCTAGGCTGACGCCACGGCACTCTAGCCTGGACAACAGAGTGAGACTTTGTCTCAAAAAAAGAGGCACATGGGGCCTTATGCACCTGGGCAAAGATTTTTGGGCAGCGAGACTGCTCCAGAGGACCTCAAATCACTCTCCACCCTCCATCAGAGACTCTGAAAAGGGCTACTACGGGCTGATTTTACGCCTAAGTTCAAAACAGTAAAAGATTCTGGTGGCGCTGGAGCTTCCCCGGCAGGAAGGGCTCTGCCGGGCCCTGGAGGGTGAGGGAGGCGGGGAGGGTGAGCCCACACCCCCGGGTCTGGTGGCTGAGAGACAGCCACCACCTGCAGGAGTGGCCTGCATGGACATCCAGCATGCTGAGCACTGACAGCCACGCGGATTCGTTCTTGGCTTCTCCAGCGCTAGCACCCTGAGAGCACGCACGTTTTGCATGGGCTGCTTCTGTTCAAATGGACTCGTCTTCTCCTAGTCTGTCAAAGAGGCTTCCCAAAGCCCGCAGCAACTTCACTGGGTTCCTGCAGGCTTTGGCGCTGCATGCATAAACGAGGGTTCTGAGCAGAGCCCACAGTTGCAGGTTAAAACCTTCTCAGTCTGCCCAGCATGTGGCTCTAAACCAAAACGACCAATGTGAGAAGTGATGTTTTAAAACGTGGGCTCCACTTTTTCCAAAGGAGCCCAAATGTCGAGATGGTGGCAGTAGTAAAGAACTCGTGTGGCCTGCCCAGTGGCAAGGTGGCTCGGGCCTGCTACTGCCTTCCATCCTCAGCAAGTCCCACCTGTAAGTGCAACTCACGCCCAAGTCTCTCCAGCAAGAAAGAGGCAGCCAGTTCCCACCAGGAAGCCGCCCCAAGGGAGAGGAGCATTCAAACGAGGCAACACAAGAAGACAGAACACTGGAACCAAGCTTCCGTGCCAGGTGGCACGGAAACACGGCTGGATCTGAATGGGATTCCTTCCCAATGAGTTTTTCCAATGAGTTTTTCGTTTTTTTTCCGTCTAATCATAACAATGATTCGAAAAGGCTTTACCAGTGAGTCAGTCATGGCCTTGGCTACATCCATCACAAGTTAGTACAGATTCTCAAATTGTTTCCAAAAAAAAAAGATTCACTATGAAATGATACAAAGTGAAACTGAATCCTTGGGTTTTGTTTATGTCTGTAAGAATCACGTGTCTGATGTGTCAGTTTTGCCATCTGTTTGGTTTGGATGTTGGAAAATCTTTTGATATTTTGGCTTTGAGTGGAACTGAGGCTATTGATTTGTTTTTTCCATTGAAAGATGCCTATATTAGTCACTTGGATCCTAACGCACACACACACACACACACACACACACAGGAGGGGGCTGGAAGGGTGTTCCCATAGCACACAAAGGAATGCTTGACGTTCCTTGTCATGACATGACATATAATAACATATATGTTATATGACATAGAATAACCGCACTGTTCCAGGTCTGTATTCCTAACATGACTATGAGATCTTGGAAGGTGGAGAATGGGTTGTCTTGTTTATCCTTCTTTTTTTTTGAGACAAACTCTCACTCTGCTGCCCGGGCTAGAGTGCCATGGCGTCAGCCTCGCTCACAGCAACCTCAAACTCCTGGGCTCAAGCCATCCTCCTGCCTCAGCCTCCCAAGTAGCTGGGACTACAGGTATGTGCCACCATGCCCAGCTAATTTTTTTTTCTATATATATTTTTAGTTGGCCAATTAATTTCTTTCTATTTTTAGTAGAGATGGGGTCTCGCTCTTGCTCAGGCTGGTCTCAAACTCCTGGTCTCAAACAGGCTGGTCTCAAACTCCTGAGCTCTCTCCCCAGGGTTCTTCCAGAAATGCAGCTGGGGTTTCTGTATCAACTTTGTTGATTCCATCTAGGGGAGTGAACATAAGTCACCAAGCCTTGAGGTTTGAAAACCCACAGTCTGGTGTTCAGCTGCCCATCCACACACCGTCTGGTGGGCGCTAAGCAGATCTCATCTTTGCTCTCCGAAAGTTTCACAACATTTGTAGTGGGATGGTGGGAATTCATTACAAAATTTATGGAAAAGACCATTGGTAACTAAATAGCAGGCATTGCTATCAGCTTCACGTTGTCGCTGCGGAAACAGTTCAGAGGCAAAGTGATTTGCTGTGTGGTGTGTGCATCCTATAGAAGGCCTGGAGCCCAAATCACTGCTTTCCCCGCGGTCCGGTGAACGTGCTGAACTGCACAGAGAACCCCGGTGCCAGGCCTGTCTCCACCAGACCAGGAGGGAAGAACCAGGTGCACTGACCTTCAAACATGCAGCCGTGGGAAGGTCCTGAAGCCAGCCCACTCTGCAGGGGACCAGGTGCTGCCCGCTAGCTGGCCTTCTGAGTAGGGCTGCAGACGATGTGTTCTTTCTGTCTCTGCGTCAGGAACCCCACAGTCAGAGCTGAGAAGCAGGTTTCTCCTATAATTAGCACAATGGGCCAATGGATGTCCCTGTTGCACCTAGAAACAGAACCCAGACTCCCAGGGGACTCTGAACAGCAGCAACCCAGTATTTGGGCACTTCAAAAGAACAGAACACACTCTGAACCAAAAGCAAATGATTTTAAGTGAACAACTGATGATTCCATTTTAAGTTTTTAGGGCTAGCAAAAGAGCAGGCATCCTCAGGGCCAAGCTCAGGCAAATAACTCTGGACATTGTGAATGGCTATAAATGTACATACATGTTACTTATTAGGAAGAAATGTCACAAAATGAATCACACCAGGTCCTTTGATTTCAAATACTATGTTTCTTCCACTCTGCCTCTCACAATCCTCAAAATTCTTTTATTTATTTATTTTGTTTCATTTATTTTTTTGAGACATAGTCTCACTTTGTTGCCCAGGCTGGAGAGCCATGGCGTCAGCCTAGCTTACGGCAACCTCAAACTCCTGGGCTCAAGCGATCCTCCTGCCTCAGCCTCCCGAGTAGCTGGGACTACAGGCACACACCACTATGCCCAGCTGATTTTTTCTGTTTTTAGTTGTCTGGCTAATTTATTTTTATTTTTAGTAGAGACGGGGTCTCACTCTTGCTCAGGCTGGTCTCAAACTCCTGAGTTCAAGTGATCCTCCCGCCTCGGCCTCCCAGAGTGCTAGGATTACAGGTGTGAGCCACCTCGCCTGGCCTATCTATCTTATCTATCTATCTATCATCTATCTATCTATCTATCTATCTATCTATCTATCTATCTATCATCTATCTATCTATCATGTGAGACAGAGTCTCACTGTTGCCTGGCTAGAGTGCCGTGGCTGTGCCTGGGCTAGAGTGCCGTGGCGTCAGCCTAGCTCAAGCGATCCTCCTGCCTCAGCCTCTCGGGTAGCTGGGACTACAGGCATGTGCCACCATGCCCGGCTAATTTTTTCTATTTTTAGTAGAGACGGGGTCTCACTCTTGCTCAGGCTGGTCTCAAACTCCTGAGCTCAAACGATCCTCCTGCCTTGGCCTCCCAGGGTGCTAGATGACAGGTGTGAGCCCCCGCGCCTGGCCGAAAGTCTCAGTCTTTGACAGTTGTATTATTACACAATAAAGTCAGAAGGGGATCTGCCAGGCGCTGTGCAGCTGACAGAGAGGCCAGAGAGATCCTGGGGGAAGCAACCTCGAAATTAAGACCCAAAGAGTGACTAAAACGTGGCAGGCAAAGGAGAATATGGTTCAAGGGTGGTAACCTGGAGGAATGTCCAGTGCCTAGGCAAGAAGGGGAAAAGAATTATGGTTGCCTGTAATTTAAGTTTAGAGAAGAATTTTTAAAGGAACCACCTGTTTCTTTTCAATTGGACTGAGTGCGAACTCCATTATGGATAACCTGCTGCCCAGAAAATGTTCCTAAGGAGAACCATGCCGCCGAGCTCTGCTGGGGACGGAGACTTGCGCCCTGTCCTGGGAACGGGAGGACTCGGTCCCACGAGCACACGGGGACGCCGCGCGCCCATGAGCGGCACGTCACGCAGGGGCAAGCGACGCGCACAGCTCTGAGCCCCGTGCACACTGTAACGCGTGTGCCACTCACACGTGTAGCTGGAACCCGCGCAGGGCAGCAGGAACAAGGTGAGAAGCTCCCTGCTGGCCCTCCTGGTCCACTCGCTCCACCCGAGGTCCTGACCCCGGACCAAGGACTCCGCCTCCGAGGGCAGGAACAGCCTACCCCAGAGCGGCCCTACGAGTCTCTAATGCGAGGAATGCAGTTTTGTGCCGTTTTCTGGTAGAAACCTCACATGCACATAACAGATGCAGACAGCTACAGGGACTGGAGTCTGTGGACCTTCTTCCGGCCAAGTCCGGAACTCACCTCCCCTGCAGGGAGAAGGCAGGTGACCGGGAGAGATCAATCCCAGTGGCATTCCCTGGAGACCCTTCCGGGCCTTTAGAGCTGCCACAGGTCACAGGCTATAATCATTCTTGAATTTTCTGACCATGAGCCCTGTCACTGCTGTCAGACAGGCTGAACCGGCCTTTTGGGACACTTTCTTAAAATATGAGTAAATTGGGCAACTAATCCTGCACTTCGGGATCTTGGTATTTCCACGAGCTTTGAAGTCTGGATTTGGAGAAGGAAAGGTTAAGGGCAATCCAGAGAGAAGTAACAGAGGAATTTCTTTGTGTTTATCTTAACAACATCCAGAAGTTTCCACTTTTAGCCCAATGACCTTCTTCCCCTTCTTCCTGCCCAACACTCATTCTCGGTCCTGGTCACATTTAATATTTTTGGATAGAAATGACAATAGTGCTGAAGGTCCTCTCTTATTGGCCCAGAATTAAATGCTGTTGCTAAAAAATAATATAAATGACTGAATCATTTTATAAGTATTTGCTATACGTATGTTTCAGCTCTGTGTCTGAAGACACAGTGGGCCGGGCGCGGGGGCTCACGCCTGTAATCCCAGCACTCTGGGAGGCCCAGGCGGGAGGATTGTTTGAGCTCAGGGGTTTGAGACCAGCCTGAGCAAAAGCAAGACCCCGTCTCTACTGAAAATAGAAAGAAATTAATTGGCCAACTAAAAATGTAGAGAAAAAATTAGCCGGGCATGGCGGCACATGCCTGTAGTCCCAGCTGCTCGGGAGGCTGAGGCAGGAGGATCACTTGAGCCCAGGAGTGAGGTTGCTGTGAGCTAGGCTGAGGCCACGGCACTCTACCCATGGCAATGGACTGAGACTCTGTCTCAATAAAATAAAATAAAATAAAAAATAAAGAGACACTGAACAATTAAACAAAGAGGCCGAACAATGAACTAGGGGTCTCAAGACTTCCCTTGTAGCTGCGGGAACCTAAGAAGAGACTAGACTGCAGCTCAGGTGGGTGACCTTTGCATGTGATACTCGATAAGCTATTTATGTTTCCTCTCATGCCTTCTAATTGAAGTACATGAAAATAAAATGTAAATACATTGGTATAATTTTCATTACAATCACTCCTCCCCTCGATAAATACTGAGCACTTATCAAGCACAAAAGCTGACAGTAGTCAAATCTACCTCTTGTTCAATGATTCATTTTTACCAGTTTAATCCAAACTCAGCCAAAGCCACATAGTATGATAGGCTGGAAGTCAGACAGTCACATAGATCCCAAATCCTGGCTTCTCTACTTACTGGCTGTGTGACTTTGGGCCAGCCAGCTTTTTCCTCTGAGCTTCAATTTTCTCATTTGCAAAATGCTGATAATGAGAAGTTTTGTGGGTTTTTTTTGAAACAGTCTCACTCTGTTGCCTGGGCTCGAGTGCCGTGGCCTCAGCCTAGCTCACAGCAGCCTCCATGTCCAGGGCCAGACCCTATAGGAGCCTCCATGTCCAGGGCCAGACCCTACAGGAGCCTCCATGTCCAGGGCCAGACCCTATAGGAGCCTCCATGTCCAGGGCCAGACCCTACAGGAGCCTCCGTGTCCAGGGCCAGACCCTACAGGAGCCTCCGTGTCCAGGGCCAGACCCTACAGGAGCCTCCGTGTCCAGGGCCAGACCCTACAGGAGCCTCCATGTCCAGGGCCAGACCCTATAGGAGCCTCCATCTTGGGCTCTGCGGCCTACGAGCTGTGAGAAAGTAACGTCTGTTGTTTGATCCATGCGGCCAACCCTGGTGGTGATAGTGAATTGTTTTAAGGAAAGTTTATAATATCACAGTCACAGCAATCACCTGACAGTTGTCACTGTGACATCACGGTTCATCAACGTGCTAGACGTCAACCCAGGCATGACTGTGCATAATAATCGTAAAGATTATAACGCAGTCCTATTGATACTATTTTTATTGTTCTCTTTTTGATGTTTTCCTGGATTACTCATCTAAAGTGGGAGAAAATCTAGTTTATCTTCTATGATGCTGTGTCAAATTTGTGTAGTACGTGTGTCCCAACAAGTTCAAAGGATTTTGCCCAAAACTTCTCACTGGTTTTGATGGAAGCCCCAGGACTCAGGCAAAAGACGATTCCATTGCCCCACTTTCCACTAAAACTTGTTTTGCCTTCTCCTTGTATTTGATGAGAGAAGCAGCTTCTCGATTTGAAGAATCTTTTTAAAATTGACTTTGTTCTTTTTTAATCCTAATTGCTCCAGGCATCATTAGCTCCTTTTGATAGAAGTTTCAATTTTCTTTCATCCCTCCAATATCCTCAAAGCGGCACCTTTTAATTGGCTATGAAAAGGTCACCCTTCTAAGAAGAAGAAACCATATCACACATTTTACGAAGTCAATGTGGGTCTTTGATATCAGAAGGGAGTGGTTGACAGGACTGGATTCACCCTCCAGCAAAATGGTTAAGCAGCTGGCTGGTGAACCGTGATTCCATCTTCAACATAATCACTATACGATTACATAGACGCACTCTTATCCAACACATTCCCTGCCATAATTTCTTAGCTTTTATTTAAAATTCATTTGTCTTAACAATTTTGGCCTCTTTTTAAAATGTAGTCAATGGCTGAGGGGCACAGTTAACTTTGACCGTGGTTTCTTATACATAATAACTTTCTGTGGCGCTCTCCTGCACCCCATCATATGCTCTTTAGAAAATGATACAAGGTCATCTAATGTATCTTCCCCCATCTAATGTATCCACTGCCACAGGCTGCCCTGGACATTCTAGCAGTCACCTCTCTAGAGAGGCCTAAGGGTATAATCAGATATAAAATGTGCATGGCTACAGCTACTAATTGCGGCAGGTTGGGCGGTAATGGACTCCATTCCTCTGCTTTCCTTCCAGCGGCCCAGACACTAGTCTGGATCGGGAACGGGTGCCTCCTGCAGTGCAGGGGCGACTGGCGAGCTCTTTCAGGGTGACCCAAACAAATTCACAAAAACGTGACTCCGTGGAGGCAGCAGCTAAGTGTGGGGAGGGGACTGCTAAAAAATACCCGCGTCTCTAATGGCCTAGCCATGCGTCTCAAAGACTCATTGGCACATATAGGAATACTCTAAAATATTCCATCTCCTACTTTTTTTTTTTTTTTTTTTTTTGAGACAGAGTCTCACTGTGTTGCCCAGGCTAGAGTGCCATGGCATCAGCCTCGCTCACAGCAACCTCACACTCCTGGGCTAAAGCCATCCTCCTGCTTTAGCCTCCCAAGTAGCTGGGACTACAGGCATGCACCACCATGCCCGGCTAATTTTTTCTATTTTTAGTTGTCTGGCTAATTTCTTTCTATTTTTAGTAGAGACAGGGTCTTGCTCTTGCTGAGGTTGGTCTTGAACTCCCGACCTCAAGTGATCCTCCCACCTCAGCCTCCCATAGTGCTAGGACTACAGGCGTGAGCCACCACACTTGGCCCATCTCTTACTTTTAAGAAGCCCCAGTATTTTGTACTTCAGGGGTAATTTACTCAGATACTTATGAAAAGTTAAGAATTGCTAGTTTGACATAATTCCTATCTTACCGATGGGGCCACAGATAAATATTATTACCAAAAAATGGCATACAAGAAAGATGCTACCATACAGCAAACGAGGCTGGTGTGGTGGCTCATGCCTACCACCCGGCACTTTGGGAGGCCAGGGCCTCCTTCACACAGCTCCCTCTTTCTGCTGCTGCATCGTGCCGTGCGCCGTAGAGAGCCGTGGAGAGGCTCATGTTTACTGACTGTCACTCTGCAGCTGACCTCTACGTGGTGCCACGGAAGCCAGTGCCTATTAATTAGTTCAGGTAAAAGACTTGTAAAAGAAATGAACAGTGTAGTGCTAGATACTGGCTTTGGAGTCAAAGAGCCAGGGTTCAAGTTCTGACTTTCTAATTTCTTTTTTTTATTTTTTTATCTTTTTTTTTTTTTTTTTTTTTTGAGACAGAGTCTCACTTTGTTGCCCAGGCTAGAGTGAGTGCCGTGGCGTCAGCCTAGCTCACAGCAACCTCAATCTCCTGGGCTCAGCGATCCTACTGCCTCAGCCTCCCGAGTAGCTGGGACTACAGGCATGCGCCACCATGCCCGGCTAATTTTTTGTATATATACTTTTAGTTGGTCAATTAATTTCTTTCTATTTTTGGTAGAGACGGGGTCTTGCTCAGGCTGGTTTCGAACTCCTGACCTTGAGCGATCCGCCCGCCTCGGCCTCCCAAAGTGCTAGGATTACAGGCGTGAGCCACCGCGCCCGGCCTGACTTTCTAATTTCTAACCAATGAGCAAGTAAGTAACTTAACCTCTTAGACCTCAGTTTTCTCATCTGTAAAATGGAGCCTGGAGTACTTGCTGCTTCATAATAAGTACTAGACAAATGCTACCTTCTATTATTTTCACAGAAACACAAGTTCAAACACATTTGAACTTGCTGCTCCTTGAGTCCCGTCCAAGACACAAAAGAGGCACTGAGGCATGAATGCTGGTCACGTCAGACCTGCTGCCCCGGTGACTGGAAGAGAACACGAATCTAGACTGCGTGACGCTGAAAGTGGCAGCGAACCCCATACAGCTTTTAAAGGGAATGATGTAAAACTGTATCTCTTGCTAATTGCACTGATGTGACCGCTATGCAAGGCACACATGTGCCCAAAATCACATTGTATTCCATGATTACATACAATTATTATGTCAACTAAAAATCAAACTTAAAAAAATTACATGTCTCGACCTAGAAAGATGTCCTATCTATTAAATAAAAAAAAAAGCATGTTACAAAACAGTATGATCATCTTTGGGAAAAAGGATTACCATTCACATAATCATGGCCATGCATCAGCCTACACAAAGAAAAACGCTGGAGGGATTTCCACCAAACAATGGATAATGAATGATTCTGAGAGGCGATCAGGATGGCATGGGGCATTCGCTCTCCATAAACGTTATTTGCATAATGCATATTATTAATTTTTAAATTAGAAAAATCAACGTTTAAGAGGCGAACCCCCATCACCCTAGTACAGAGCTGAGCTTCACTGCGCCCGCCCCCCTGCCTGGGCGGGCACCCAGCGCTGCCGGCGGGCGCCGGCCAGCTGCGCGCGACGCTTCTCTGCTTCCCTCTCGCTTTGCACACGCCTTCATCGCGCAAGTCCCCAAACCAGCCCGTGAGTGGCCAGGACTCGCCGTGGAGTCCTGGCTCCACGTCTCACCGCCCCACGACCTGGGGCAAGCTGCTTAATCTCTCCGCGCCTCAGTTGGTTTATCTGCCAGATGGGCAATGATAGTGTTTTGGGGGTGTCGGGAGGATGAACTAAGCTCCTACAGGGGGAATGCTTAGTGTGGCCGTACGAATACAGTGAAGAGCTTAGCCGTTGTTATTTTAACCCTCATTTAGAGCGAAAACTCCAGATGTAAATGATGTCTTTATCTCAAATCTGTGCCCTCCTCCTCAGAATTTTAAAATATATTCCAACTGCCTCCTCTTTAGACCGGACTTTTTTTTTGAGACAGAGTCTCACTCTGTTGCCCGGGCTAGAGTGCCAGGGCATCAGCCTCACTCACAGCAACCTCAAACTCCTGGGCTCAAGCGACCCTCCTGCCTCAGCCTCCCGAGTAGCTGGGACCACAGGCATGCGCCACCATGCCCGGCTAATGTTTTCTATATCTATTAGTTGGCCAATTAATTTCTTTCTATTTATAGTAGAGACGGGGTCTCGCTCTTGCTCAGGCTGGTTTCGAACTCCTGACCTCGAGCAATCCACCCGCCTCGGCCTCCCAGAGTGCTAGGATGACAGGCGGGAGCCACCGCGCCCGGCAGATCAAGCATTCACTGATCAGGCTCGGGATTCGAGACACAGCAGACCAGGCCGGGCCCTCGCTGAGCCCGTGGGCCGCTAGAAGAGGCACAAAAAGCAGACAGTGGCAGCCGCGCTGCCAGAGCGGGACTGAGCCGGCGACCGGGCGGCGCGGCTCCTCTTTCCTCCTCCCACCCAGTGCTCCCTTCTGGCTGCTCGGACACACGGGGCTGGCCCTGGAACATCGTAAGGTCCTGCCCGCCCTATTCAGCTGTCAAAATGACAGGCTCTGCCCGGCTTCCCTCCCCAAGACTGGCCTCCCCTGGAGCCCATTTCCGCCTTCCTCTCTACTTAGCTCGCCTCCGCCTGCCTGCTGAGCTGCCTGAGACGTGGCCCGACTGGCCGCAGGGCAACGCGGGGCTGCGCCGGTGGAGGCCAGCGGCCGCCTGCCTGCCTGCCTCTCCCCGCCCGCAACCCGAGGCCCGGGCAGCCCCAGACACAGGAGGGCAGGGTGGCAGGCTCTGAAGGCCAGGGAGGAAAGGCTCCCAGCGCCCGCCTGTTGCCGGGGTGAGGCCCGTGAAATGCAAATGCCACCCCTGTGAGCCGGCCAGGGTGTGCCCTTCTCCTGACATGGTTGCCCCTGATTCAATCGGGGTAAAAGCACACAACGGCTTTCCCCTCTGGGTTCACGGCCCGTGTGTGCTTGTCTGTGCTAAGGAAATTCTCCTTCCTGGGAGTGGGTGATTCTGGGAGGGGCAAGGCAGGTGTATGGCTGTCCCCAGGGCGGAAGGGCAGCAGGAGGTGAGGAGTCCCTAAAACAAACCCTCATGGACAACATGTATCCATCCATCCACTGATGCATCCACCCTGGCTGTCCACCGAGTGACAGGTGATGAGGACATAAAGAATATTACACTCTGGGAGGCCCAGGTGGGAGGATCGCTCAAGGTCAGGAGTTCAAAACCAGCCTGAGCAAGAGCGAGACCCTGTCTCTACTAAAAATAGAAAGAAATTAATTGGCCAACTAAAAACATATATAGAGAGAAAAAATCAGCCGGGCATGGTGGCACATGCCTATAGTTCCAGCTACTCGGGAGGCTGAGGCAAGAGGATAGTTTGAGCCCAGGAGTTGGAGGTTGCTGTGAGCGAGGCTGACGGCACGACACTCTAGCCCGGGCAACAAAGTAACACTCTGTCTCAAAAAAAGAAAAAAAGAAAAAAAAGATTATAGGACTTGGCTAATGGGAGATACTCAATAAATACTACTGAATCAATGATTTAAATTTACGCACTGGCTTTACTTTGAACACCACTTCCTGCCAGAAGACACTCTGTACTTATTTTCCCTATGGCAGATAATGTCTAGCATATGTCAGCCAACAATTAAAAGAGGCATCATGGCTTGCATGAAAAGGATATTCCAGCATATTCCCTACATTCCTGGACTTCAATCCCTAATTTCATCTTTTTTTTTTTTGAGACAGAGTCTCACTAGAGTGCCGTGGTGTCAGCCTAGCTCACAGCAACCTCAAACTCCTGGGCTCAAGCGATCCTCCTGCCTCAGCCTCCCGAGTAGCTGGGACTACAGGCATGCGCCACCATGCCCGGCTAATTTTTTCTATACATTTTTAGTTGGCCACTTAATTTCTTTCTTTTTTTTTAGAGATGGGGTCTCGCTCTTGCTCAGGCTGGTCTCGAACTCCTGACCTTGAATGATCTTTCCACCTCGACCTCCCAGAGTGCTAGAAATTTCATCATTTTTAACCTTCTTCCCTGCTGTCCGTCTGTGTATCCAAGCAGCCCCCTGGTTGGCCCCACTGCCTGGTGTCCCCAGCCCAAGAGTGGTCACTCACGGAGACATTGGTCTCAGGCGACACTGGGCAGCTCCAACGTGGCCTCCAGCCTCCTCCGCTGAGCTGCTCAGCGATGGCAGAGGGAAGTCGGGAGCCGGCCCCAGACCAGCTCCTTCACCCAGCCTGGGCATCCTGGCTGGCACAGCTGCGTCCCCTCCTCCATCTGCAGGGCAGCAGTGACAGCAGCCAGGCTCAGAGACGCGCAGGGCTGGCCAGCTCATGGCTGGGAAGCGCGATGTCCCCAAGAACAAAGCAGCATTATGAGGCGAACTCGGATGTTATGGCCCCTCCATAGCAAGCCTCAGCCTGTCCGGGTCTGGGTCGCCGGCACCTCGCGGTGGCGCACACTCCGCGTGTGGGATGGGCTCGGCGCGCAGGGCCCCGGCTGCGGCGGGCTGCCAACCCCCGCTGCGGGCTGCGGGCAGGCGCGCGCCCAGCGCCTGGTTTAGGGAAGCGTTTCTGATGCGCGAGAGCATTTCTCAAGTGTCACTCAAAACTGGAGTCAATCAAACAACAAGTGTGAAAAGAAATCACGTTACAAAACAAGAAACCGAACTTTATGCTTAAAGATGCAGAAATCTTTGCAGATCACAACAGACAAGCAACCCAATGACACCAAGGAATTATTTTTTCCCCTACAGGTGTGCGAAATAAATTCTTTGAGCATGCATGGTGGAGGTCTCCTTAGAAGAAAACGTCCCCTTATGTCTGCTTGCAATCACCTAGCAGCCGACAAACATGCTGGCAATGTGACAGAACACAGGGCTCAAATCCAAAACAAACTCTACTCCCATAAGCAAAAGGAGAAATAGCAAAATCAATGCCCAATAAAGTACAGATAACCATCAGCACCCTTATGTTGTAATTTCAAACACAAGAAGGTACAAGCAGATGTTGTTTCTAATTTTAAAAAAAGGAACCTTACAGAAGTGAGATTCCTTTAGAGAAAAGTCTGTCTAACCTAACACCAGCCCGAAGGTGGCTGAAAGGCTCACTCCACGTCCGTCCGTCTGACCCTGGGTGCCGGGCAGGCACTTCCCACGGACCGGAGGAGGGCGTCAGAGCCGCGAGTGCTGCAGAACCGTCTTCACAGCTGCCACTTGTCCCCAAAACCCGCTCGAGAGCACGGCCAACAGGAGAGCCAGGCCAGGACGAAGCCCCACCCACACGTTCTGCCGCTTCCCCGAGTTCTGGCGCCCGCGCTGGGGAGCGTCGGGCCCGGCAGCGCGCTTGCTGGCCGGCACGGCAGGAGCAGGGAGGCGGCAGCCCGGAGGGAAGAGGCGGAGGCTCTTACTCAGCCACTCCGTGCTGGCGCCGGCTGTGAAAACAGCAGGACTCCCCAGGCAGACACCCACAGCCACCTCGCCTCGCCCCGGCTTGCAGTGAAAGCCCTGCAGAGAGCAGGGACCTGGGGACATGCCCAGTGGGCAGGACACAGGTGAAAGACCCCAGGCAGGTTCTGGGGAAATATTCGTTGCAGGCTTTGTGATAGCGCCAGGGCTCTGCCCGCAAGAGTAGCCACAGGCCGGCGCGGTGGCTCGCGCCTGTCGTCCATGGACCAGATCAAGAGGGGTGGTTTGTTCACTACTTCTGAAGACTCTAAAGCTTTTGCCAACCCTTAAACTGACCACGCCTCTTGGGCAGGGCGGGACACTCAGTCCCGAATGACAGACCAGGAGCTCCCAGGGACCTGGAAGCCCTCCCATGAGTGGATACCAGGGTGGGCGTGGGGGGAGCACCCCTCCCCCCGGCATTGGCGAGGTGGCCAGAAGCTAGCTGCTCACCCCTTGGACCAGCACCCCAGGTAGACTGGCTCTGGTATATAGGGAACATTCTAGACAGCCCAGTAGTGAACAACCCACCCCTCTTGATCTGGTCCATGGAGGACTCGTTCCCTAGGGTCGGACTGTGGGGTGGGGAGGAGGATGGAGATTAGAAAGGATCATTTCATTTCTGTCTTGCCCTTGAATTTGCTTAAAAAAAATTAGCTACGTTGCTTTCCTCCTGAAGACCATTTAAAGAAAATTTGGACTCAAAATATTTTTGATTTGTTAAATTTAACACTAATGCCCAGAGTAAAAGGGCAATCTATGCATTGAAAATAACTAATAACCAACCAACCATCTAATATCTCTTGTAATTATATAATATAAAATATCAGACAATTTATTTTTGTATTTTCTCTATACATTCAGCACTATTAAAAAAAATTAGGCCTGTGTATGGCGGCTCACTCCTGTAATCTCACCATTTTGGGAGGCCAAAGTAGAAAGATTGCTTGAGGCCACAAGTTCAAGACCAGCCCAGGCAACATAGTGAGACTCCCATCCCTACAAAAGAATTTTAAAAATTGTCCATGCTGTTCTTCTATACTGAAATTTAAAAATCAAAAACATAAAAGGAAGCTATAAATTATTTTAAATTTACAATTAAATTTAAAAAAATTAGCTGGGCATGGTGGCACACACCTGTCATATTGGCTACTTGGGAGGGTGAGCTGGGAGGATCGCTTGAGCCCAGGGGTTTGAGGCTACAGTGAGCTGTGATCACACCACTGCACTCCAGGCTGGGTGACAGATTGAAACACTATCTTGGAAACAAAAAGGAAAAAAGGGACAAAAGCAGAGACGGAAGTCTCTCTGTTGACCCATCTAACAGGCTTGGCAAGAGCTGTCTTTGACCTCCCTGAGAAGACCGCCTCTTAAGTCCGCACTCACGGTTACTTCACCCAGCCTCTGCTCCCGGTGCCGGCTGCTGTTGCCTGCCTCCCCTGAGCCGCCCAGATGCCACTGGCTGCACGGATCGAGTCACTGAATCCTGCCAGACCTGACGGGGGAGGGGAAAGGCATTGTGGGAGCAGCACTGGGCCCAGCCCTGCACGCTCCCTCCCACGGCGCTCGCCCAGGCCCCGGCTGGAGGCCCCGGCTGTGGTCCACCTGCCCCGGGTGTGGTCTCGAGGTGTCTCCCCAGCACAAGGACAGGAAGAGTCTTGACTGAAGACATTCCCACAACTTCTAGAGCTTGGCTTCTTCCTTACAGTACGAGGCTTTGCCATCTGGGGTAGAATTTTCTACCTTCATGCGTGGTTTCTCCCTTAGCAAACATCTCATTGCCCAGTGCAGCCAGAATTGTCAGGTTGCCACAAGCTTCTAAAGACCTTGAGCATATCCATTTTCTAAAAATGAGAGGCCGGGCGCGGTGGCTCACGCCTGTAATCCTAGCACTCTGGGAGGCCGAGACAAGAGGATTGCTGGAGGTCAGGAGTTTGAGACCAGCCTGAGCAAGAGAGAGACCCCGTCTCTATAAAAACACAAAGAAATTATCTGGACAACTAAAAAAACATATAAAAAAAATTAGCCGGGCATGGTGGCGCATGCCTGTAGTCCCAGCTACTCGGGAGGCTGAGGCAGGAGGATCGTTTGAGCCCAGGAGTTTGAGGTTGCTGTGAGCGAGGCTGATGCCACAGCACTCTAGCCCAGGCAAAAGAGTGAGACTCTGTCTCATTAATCGTTAAAATCACTGTGAGCTAAACATACAATTAAGGAAGATAAATAAAAACGAGATAGAGGATTATTTTCCAGCTGTTTACAGTTCAGGGTCATGGGTGGCGGAGCCAGTCCCTGAACTGACCTTGACTTTGGCAGCTCAGGGCACAAGGTGGGCGCCAGCGTGGCCGGGACACCGTCCGGCCGGGGCACACTCATGCACACCCACCCTCGGCCGACTGCGACCATGCGTCACGCCAGCTGACAGGCGTGCGGAGCTTGGACATGGGGGAGGCCAGAGCGCGCGCGCGGGCGGGTGGCTGCCAGCTCCACGCAGACCGTGCCGGCTGGGGACTGGCTGTCTCTTCTCCCATCCGCCGCGGCAACGGCGCTGAGGGCGCGGGGCGTGAGGACCCGGGACGCAGGCAGGTGGGGAGAGGGTCTTAAGCAGCTGACAGAGTGACGTCAGAGCTGACGTCAAAGGCTGCCTGAGTCCCTGCTTCACGGCACATGCCAGTGACGGCACGGGGTGCACGCCCGGCACCTGCCACTGGTTCCCCTCCAGTCCCGCGCGTGCCAGTGACCACACGGGGTGCACGCCCGGCACCTGCCACTGGTTCCCCTCCAGTCCTGCGCGTGCCAGTGACCCATGGGGTGCACGCCCGGCACCTGCCACTGGTTCCCCTCCAGTCCCGCGAGTGCCAGTGACCCATGGGGTGCACACCCGGCACCTGCCACTGGTTCCCCTCCAGTCCCGCGAGTGCCAGTGACCGCACGGGGTGCACGCCCGGCACCTGCCACTCGTTCCCCTCCAGTCCCGCCCGTGCCAGTCACCACACGGGGTGCTCGCCCGGCACCTGCCACTGGTTCCCCTCCAGTCCCGAGCGTGCCAGTCACCGCACGGGGTGCACGCCCGGCACCTGCCACTGGTTCCCCTCCAGTCTCACGGGTGCCAGTCACCGCACGGGGTGCACACTCGGCACCTGCCACTGGTTCCCCTCCAGTCCCTCGCGTGCCAGTCACCGCACAGGGTGCACGCCCGGCACCTGCCACTCATTCCCCTCCAGTCCCGCCCGTGCCAGTCACCGCACGGGGTGCTCGCCCGGCACCTGCCACTGGTTCCCCTCCAGTCCCTCGCGTGCCAGTCACCGCACAGGGTGCACGCCCGGCACCTGCCACTCATTCCCCTCCAGTCCCGCCCGTGCCAGTCACCGCACGGGGTGCTCGCCCGGCACCTGCCACTGGTTCCCCTCCAGTCCCGCGCGGCTGCAGTATTTGTGACCCAGGCAGGGATGTGAGTGTGTCTTTGCATCATGAAGTCTTCCAGAAGATCTCAAAATAGCTTAGTGTTTCTTGAAATATCTGTCACGTGGCACTTAAAGCAAAGTAATGAGGAACATCTTGAAATTTCAGAATTTCTACGGAAGAAAACAAGCTTCCAATAAAATACAGGGGACATCAATCACACGCTCTGCCCATTTCGGAACTAGGCCCAGGGCAAGGTGCTCAGGGACGCGAAGGGTCCCATGAACCATTGTGGAGGACTGGGCTGGGCAGCACGAGAGCTGCGGCGTGCCGGTGATTCTCGGCTGGGGACAGGCTGCCGCCAAGGGAGCAGGGGCAACACCAGAAGGGCGACCTTCACGGGGCGCCAGGCCGACGCCACAGGCCCTGCACAGGACAACAGGCCCTGCACCTCTGACGCCGAAATCCCCGCATCGATCTGATGGCACGAGCCAAGTGCCGAAGTCTCCCTGCGGCTCAGCTGTCTGCTTTCGCCCACCCGGGGACCCGGGACCTCACGTCTCCAGTCGCTGCCGTGGGGGAGGGGCCAGGAGTTTCTCTGAGCTCCGAAGGTGACTTGCTGCGAGGAAATCTCGAGACTATGGAGGGAAGAGGTCTCTGAGGGCTCTGGGCAGGTGGAAGTCCCAGGGGTGCACGGAGGAGCATGTGGCTCCACTGCTCGAGGGCTCTGGACCTGACTCAGGTACGACAGAATCCTCTGGAAGAGTCAGGATTCCCCGAGCTCCACATTTCTAGAATCCCAGCGCCTGGAGGACAGGCCTGGCTGTCCCCGCAGCCAGCTGTGGAAGTGACTGTTTTCATCAGGGATTGGAAGCCACTGTGTGTGTGTGTGACCAGCTCACGTCAGGGCCCGAAATTAAGAGGAAGGCAGATCTCTAGGGGAAGAGATTCTACTTTCTCCCATCAGAGGGAAGATGACAGTCCCCGAAGCACGGCGGATCGGCGAGCAGTCCCTGAGTAATCAGAGCCGGTGCTGCTGCGGCGTGCACAGGACGAGAAGGCAGGCAGGGCAGCGCGGCCCCACGGCGCAGGCAGGGCCTCTCCTGCCGCGGCTTGCCCGCTTGAGCACATCCAAGTGCGGGTTTCCAGGGCGGTTTTGGAAACAGAAATGCCAAGTGTAGCATGTCAGCTTGATAAGGACAGGAGTTTGTCCCCGTGACTGCGGTGTCCTCAGCATTGAGAGTGACGCCTGGAACATGGTGGGTGCTCACAGATGCTTGCAGCATAGATACTGTGACGGAAACAGGACCTAGCAGTCGTGCCTTTGCTGTAGAGTGTGAGCAGGCACTGACACGGCAGCGCGTCTCTTTCCTTCTCCCTGCAGGTCACATAAACGCTTTCTCCAGCTTATGTAATAAAACACAGTTATTTTTAAAAACTTAGAAGATAAAATAAAATCAGCATTTGAAGAACAAGTCAACAGTCACCTATATGAAATATGGTTAGAGATTGTTTTTGTTTTTCTATATGTTTTTAGCTGTCCAAGTAATTTCTTTCCATTTTTAGCAGAGACGGGGTCTCGCTCTTGCTCAGGCTGGTCTCGAACTCCTGACCTTGAGTGATCCGCTGGCCTCAGCCTCCAGAGTGCTGGGGTTACAGGCGTCAACCACCGCGTCTGGCCTAGAGATTGTCTTTAATCATTTGAGATTCAGGGATGCTTTCTCTTTTTACAACACTGCAGATGAAGGGCTGAGAATTTGATAAATTATAAACCTGATGAGGCTTCTAACTCCTCTAGCCCATCATTAGCTGCTAGGAAATCACCGTCATCCCTTAATTATAAGACGAAACTAAACATTGGGAAATGCTGAAAGTGATGCGATTGGCCAGAACCAAGGGCGCTGGCGCAGGCAGGCTGGCACACGCCCACGACCCCGGGGCCTTCCCCCCTTGGATGCCAGGGCGGCCGCGGCTCCTGCTGCCCGGGACGCCGCCCCGCACCTCGCCCTGAGCGCCCAAGACAGGCGGTCTTAAACGTGATAAAGGCGCCTAGTCCAGCAGTCGTGTTTGCCCAGCGGCCTGACGGAAAGGCGCGGGGAGCTTCCTGGAGCGCGGGCCGCCCTGGCGTGCGCTCTGGGCGGCTTGGCAGCGCAGCGGCCGGGCGGCGGCCCAGCGCGGGTCTGTCGGGCGTACAGATTGTTTTACAAACCATCACTAGGAAGGGGTTTTACAGAATAAAATTTTCAACTGTAGCTCAATGCATTTTAATTTTTATGTAATGTTGTGCCATCCATGGTTTGATCAAATGTCTTCTGCCTTTCCTTTTCGGAGTCTCCTTTCTACTTGCCTGCAGCTAAAGGGCAGCGTGCTGGCTGCGATGAGGGCCTGGGGCTCCCAGCCTGGGGGTTTCAATCCCAAGATGCCACTCCCGCGGCACCCGGTGTCAGGGTGGGAAGGAGAGGAGGGGGATGACACGACTTGTGCCGACACAGCGGAGCTCTCCAACTTCCGCACAAGGTGCGCCGCCAGATCGCAGCGACACGGCCGGCGGGGACGGGCGGCTGGGAGCCCTCACTGCAGGGACTCCAGCGCTCCCAGCTCCGCAGGGTCCGCGAAGACTGAACGAGCAGACGCACCGTGCAGGGTGCTGCTGTCGCTGCCCTTTTGTTCCATTTGGGGCTGGAGCTGCAGGGCCAGAGCCAAGAAACTCGCACCAGAATGGCTAGGGCTGCACGGACAACATCGAAATGACTCCGTGAAAACTTAATCCCAACAAGTAGGCAGAGCAGATCACATTTCCTAGGAATGTGCATTAGCGTTGATTCGTCATCAGTCGTAAAGCCCTAAAGTTTGGCGTTCTAGCAATACTGCTTACCCTCCCACCCATGACCACGCCCCTAGTCTAGCTCCAGGGCTGACAGAAGCCTCAAATGTCAGTAAACTGTCTGCACTTGTCCCTGTTCTGTCATCTCCATTCTCTCTTCAGCCAACTGCAGTTAAGCATTAACTGCCACGTGAGTTGTATTTAACTCACGCTAGTTTCCAGCCCGGTGCCCGATGAAGCATATGCAGCTCACACGTCTGCTCACCTTGGGAGCCACGAGGCCTATCTTTCAAGCTGCATATAGCTCACACACAGAAAACAATAAAAAATAACACACTCTTCATTAATTGGAAAGGATCATTTTATTTTTGTAACAAAACACCATGGCCCCAAGGGAAAAAAATTATTTTTTCTAGTGTGGCAGTGTGCTAAGCTCTCCCCCTTCCCAGTGACCACTCTGTCTTGCCAGCGTCAATGATCTGAGCTCCTCTCATGGGGACCCCAACCGCAGCAGCTGTCACTGCAGGTGAGCACTGCCTCCTTCTCAAACATTCTTTTCTCCTGACTTCCACATGCCACACCCACCTAATTTTTTTTTTTTTTTTTTTGAGACAGAGTCTCACTCTGTTGCCCGGGCTAGAGTGCCGTGGTGTCAGCCTAGCTCACAGCAACCTCACACTCCTGGGCTCAAGCAATCCTCCTGCCTCAGCCTCCCGAGTAGCTGGGACCACAGGCATATGCCACCATGCCCAGCTACTTTTGTCTATGCATTTTTAGTTCACCAATTAATTTCTTTCTATTTTTAGTAGAGACGGGGTCTCGCTCTTGCTCAGGCTAGTATCGAACTCCTGACCTTGAGCAACCTACCGGCCTCGGCCTCCCAGAGTGCTAGGATTTATAGGCGTAAGCCACCGGCCACAGTTAATTTTTTATATTTTCAGTTGTCTTGCTAATTGTTTCTATTTTTAATAGATATAGGGGCTGGCTCTTGCTCAGGCTGGTCTCGAACTCCTCCCACAATCATTTTTACCGATTAGAGAGAGTGCTTTTTTCTTTGTTTTTATTTCCCAGCATTGAATGTATTGTGATTCAGGGCCAGCCTGGTCAAATGGCCCTGTGTATGTACTTCCTCATCACAACTGCTCTGTGCTTCCGTTTGAAATCTATGCAATGACGTCCCCACCCTCAAACTCAGGAAGAGCCGACTCCTATGGAGTCATGACACACCCTGGTCACTCTGCCCTCCGCTCCAGTTCCTCCATCAGTGGGCTGAGAGGGCCGGATTTCTCCACATGGGAAGCAAGCTGAGTGACAGCCAGACCCAACTGAGACTTCAGCAAGATTACTGCCACCTGCTGAATGCCAGGCACTGGACTAGGCTCTGACAGGGACAACGGTGAACAAAGGGGACACAGTCCTTACTCACAAGTCGCTTAGAGTCTAAAGGGGAAGGGAGAGGTAAGTCTACAACCCGACGCGGTTAGTTACCAGGTAAACAAAAACACATGATGTTGTGAGCACGCTCCCTGGCCTCAGGGATGAGCATTCTAGTTCCAGAAGCCACGAGCGCCCAGGCAGGAAGGGGAGAAGGTGTGGTGTGCTCCGCTCTGAGTGACTGGAATGTGAAGCAGGGGACGAAGGAGGCTGGAGAGAAAAGCCTCTGGTGTTTTGCATACATCTAAAATCTACCAGCGGAACAAGTAGGGCTTTCAGTGATGCAAGAAAGAATAGAGGGCAGGTGAGAGGAGGGACCGGAGAGGGAGAAGGAGACAGAGGGAAGAGAGATTATCATTGTTGAAAATGGAAAGAATTGGATGGGCACAGTGGGTCCTGCCTGTAATCCTAGCACTCTGGGAGGCCAAGGCGGCAGATTGCTCAAGGTCAGGAGTTCGAGACCAGCCTGAGCAGGAGCAAGACCCCCATCTCTACTAAAAATAGAAAGAAATTAATTGGCCAACTAATATATAGAAAAAATCAGCCAGACATGGTGGCGCATGCCTGTAGTCCCAGCTACTCGGGAGGCTGAGGCAGGAGGATTGCTTGAGCCCAGGAGTTGGAGGTTGCTGTGAGCGAGGCTGACGCCACGGCACTCACTCTAGCCTGGGCAATAAAGCAAGACTCTGTCTCAAAACAAAACAAAACAAACAAACAAACTATATATATATATATACACACACATATATATATATATATAAAATTAGCCGGGCATGGTGGCGCATTCCTGTGGTCCCAGCTACTCGGGAGGCTGAGGCAGGAGGATTGCTTGAGCCCAGGAGTTTGAGGTTGCTGTGAGCTAGGCTGATGCCACAGCACTCTAGCCCGGGCAACAGAGTGAGACTCTGTCTCAAAAAAAAGAAAAAAAGACTGAGAGTCTTAGTTCCTTCCTGCACCGCCCTTTGCCTCTAGCGCCCAGAGCCCATGTCCAGGATGACTTCAACCCCCACCACTTCCTCTCTTCTGCTAAACTGAGTGAAAGAGACGCCTCCCTTTTCCCTCCCCCCTGCCATCCTCTTAGGAAAACAAAAAACAAAAAAAAAACTCAGCATTCCTGATAAGAAATAACCAAAACAACGAAATCCTTTGAATTCCACTGAGACCAATTCATCATGTGATGTTAAAGAAAAGATCCTCCCCACTCTCCAAGTTAAATAATCAGAACAGGAACATAGACTTTGGGAGTGAGCGCGCAGGCAAGCGAGCACAACGGCAACTGAAATTTGGGAGTCGAGGCAAGAAATGCCTTTAAAGAAATCACCCTAAAGTTCTGTAGCTGAGCAGCGGGCGGGTGGCGCAGCCACGTGGACGCACTCACTGCCATCGAATTGCGCCCTGACAGCCAGCACAATGGTCAGTGCTATGTGCATTTTACCATCATTTTTTAAAAATACAAAAAAAGTCAACTGACAACTCTCCAACCCACTACTACCCAGATTCTTTTGGGCATCTACCCAAATGAACAGAAGACGCTCTACAAAAAAGACACCTGCACTCGAATGTTTACAGCAGCACAAATCACAACTGCAAAGCTGGGGAAACAGCCCACGTGCCCATCAATACAGGAGTGGATTAATAGAATGTGTATCTGTACACCATGGAGTACGACTCAGCTCTAAGAAGCAACGGTGATCCAGCACCTCTTGTGTTTTCCTGGTTAGAGCTGGAACGCATCCTACTAGGCGAAGTATCTCAAGAATGGAAAAACGAGCACCACGTGCGCTCACCAGCAAACTGGCAAGAAGCGGTCAACGCCCGAGTGGACACACAGGAACAGCGTTCACCAGGTGGCCGGCGGGCAGGGCCGGGCGCACGCCCACGATGAGTGCGCTGCGCACCGTCTGGGCATGGGCACGCAGGGAGCTCTGACTCGAGGTTGGGGGGAAGGGGGAAGGCAACACATGTAATCTAAACATTTGTACCCCATAATATGCTGAAATAAAAAAAGGAAAAAGAACTCTTCAAGCCAGTGTCCTCCAATCCACGCACAGTGGCGGGCAGCAGATCGAGACTGCGGCTACGGTCTCTCCGTGGAACAAGGCTACTCAGCTTGGAGGGGAGCGGGTCCCCGCCACCAAGTGCTGGGACCTGGGCCGCCCCCAGCTGGGTCTGGAGAACACGTGTGCCCCAGGGAGCAGCCGCACACAGCAGCCCTGAGCACCTTTGACCCCGGCCTCTCAGTCAACACAGTGGGGAGATGAGGCTGAAGCCGCGAGAAGGGACACCAGGGACACCAATTGCACTTTATTTATTTATTTTGAGTCAGAGTCTCACTCTGTTGCCCGGGCTAGAGTGTGGTGGTGTCAGCCTCGCTCACAGCAACCTCAAACTCCTGCCTCAGCCTCCCGAGTAGCTGGGACCACAGGCATATGCCACCATGCCCAGCTACTTTTGTCTATGCATTTTTAGTTCACCAATTAATTTCTTTCTATTTTTAGTAGAGACGGGGTCTCGCTCTTGCTCAGGCTAGTATCGAACTCCTGACCTTGAGCAACCTACCGGCCTCGGCCTCCCAGAGTGCTAGGATTTATAGGCGTAAGCCACCGGCCACAGTTAATTTTTTATATTTTCAGTTGTCTTGCTAATTGTTTCTATTTTTAATAGATATAGGGGCTGGCTCTTGCTCAGGCTGGTCTCGAACTCCTGCCTCAAGCAATCCTCCTGCCTCAGCCTCCCGAGTAGCTGGGACTACAGGCATTTGCCACCATGCCCGGCTAGTTTTTTCTATATATTTTTAGTTGTCCAGCTAATTTCTTTCTATTTATAGTAGAGACGAGGTCTTACTCTTGCTCAGGCTGGTCTCGAACTCCTGACCTTGAGCAATCTGCCTGCCTCGGCCTCCCAGAGTGCTGGGATTACAGGCGTGAGCCGCTGCGCCCGGCCGCAATACTTTAACCCTACATCACAGAAGAAAACATGGAAAAGTTAGGGATGGATTCCCAGGGATATATCTCACTGAAGAAAATACAAATACAAGCAAACTAAGAATCACTACGAGAGTATATCAAGATATGTGGCTATTTGGGAAATATATAAAAGTGGACGGCAAAAAACAAGGGATGTAATTATTTCTGCAAAAAAAAAAAACACCTCTATTCTCTGAATTTCTCATTAACACATAAAATAAAATGCTAACCACTCTACTTTTTATTTTTATTTTTTGGGGATGCCTCAGTACCTCATATTCAAATCAGAAAAATCCTCAGTCTGCTACAGATTACTAAAACACACATTCAGGACCTACTGCTACTTTTTAGGAAGTCCAAAATTACCAAAAATGAACAGCTATGGTTTCGCTAAACAAACTAAAAACCTTTCCTCCAAATGCCAACCCTGGACTCATACCTTAACCACACATCACTCCACGAGAGCAAAAAAGCAAACGTTTTCTGAAACAAGGGTGGTTTTCTTCAGCTAGAAAACCACCACATGGTTGTCATCGTCTGTTCTAGTTTCACAGTCGGGCTGGCTCGTGTGCTGAGGTTTGACAGATGGTCAAGAGGTCAAGAGCAGCATTGAGATTATATACGTCCTCACTGCCCGTTACAAAGGAAAACGAAGCAGGATCAAGTCTCCTTGCAGAAAACGCTTCCCCTTTCTTGCCTGGGCGGGCTCTTCCAAGCCTTCGGCCTTTGCCCTCCAAAAGGTACATGAGAATAAAGTAAATTGGGTGCCAGGTGGCAAGAGCTGCCTGAAACAAGTCTGAGAATCCACACTCAAGACTAAGAAGATGGGCCGGGTGCGGTGGCTCACGCCTGTAATCCTAGCACTCTGGGAGGCCGAGGTGGGAGTACTGCTCGAGGTCAGGAGTTCGAAACCAACCTGAGCAAGAGCGAGATCCCGTCTCTACTATAAATACAAAGAAATTAATTGGCCTACTAATATATATAGAAAAAGTTAGCCAGGCATGGTGGCACATGCCTGTAGTCCCAGCTACTGGGGAGGCTGAGGCAGGAGGATCGCTTAAGCCCAGGAATTTGAGGTTGCTGTGAGTGAGGCTGACGCCACGGCACTATAGCCTGGGCAACAAAGTGAGACTCTGTCTCAAAAAAAAAACAAAACAGGACTAATAAGATGACTGTACGTCAGTAGTATCTACTGAAAAAAGCCAATTTATGCTATTTCTTCTATTTTAATTTCAGTCTGAATATATAAACCAGGCACGCAGTGGCTCGCACCTGTAGTCCCAGCTACTTGGGAGGCTGAGTCAGGAGGGTCACTTGACCCCAGGAGTTTGCAACCAGCCTGCACGATTAAAGCGAGACCCTGGCTCCAAAAAAAATGTGTGTGTGTATATATATGAGTATATAATATTTACATATAATATGTAAACATATTATATTATATTTACATATAATATGTAAATATATTATTATATATATAAAATGGTATGAATTTATGAAAATTTGGATTTTGTCTATTTGGTTAGTTAGGAAGTCCTAGGTGGACACAAAGAGTTGATCGCCTGCTAACGCTACTCTTACTTGTATTCTGACGGGCCATTTGAAAGGAAGGTGAACGTTTACAGCATTATTTGGCTTCTCATATATTAAAAAAAACACGTGAGACTATGATTCTGAAGAGAAACACGGAAGCAGGTTCTGGAAGTGTTCTCTGTGCACTGTGAGGCGCTGGGAGCCCGAGAGAGCGAGGGCGGCGCGAGGCCAAAGCCCGGGAGCACAGGCGCCAGCCCCGCGGGAGGCCACGGCGGGAGGTTAGGCGGGGGTGTGCTTCTTGATTGCAACTCCCTATTCACTTACTACGATTTTCCAAATATGCCATTAACGATACAATAAAGAAAAAAATGTTTAAATATGACTAATTTTCAAAATTAGAATATCAAGAACTATACTCTAAATCAAACTACACTGAACATTGTTTATATTTTGCTGATGAACTTACAATAATAATTACTATTATTATAGCAGCCACCATTTATTAAATATTTGCTCAACATGAGTGGTTCTCAAACTGGAGCAAGCATCGGAACTACCTAGGGGGAGTATTAAAAGGCAGATCGCTGGACCTCCCCCGAGTTTCTTCTCTAAACCGTGGTAAAATACATACAAGATTTACCGTCTTACCCGTTTTAAGTGTATGATTCAGTAGTGTTAAGTACATTGACGTTGCTATACAGCCCGTCACTGCCCATGCACAGAACTCTTTCATCCCGCAAAACTGAAACTCTGTACCCATCAAACAGTAATCCCGCTGCCCGCGGCCCTAGCAAGCAGCATTCTTGACTACTCTGGAGTCAAACTCATATAAGTGGAATCATATAACACGTCCGTGTGTGTGGTAGGCTTATTTCACTAAGTATAATAGCCTCAAGGTTCATCCATGTTGTAGCATGTGTCATAATTTCTTTTTTTTTTTTTTTTTTAGTGAGACAGAGTCTCACTCTATTGCCCAGGCTAGAGTCTGAGGTTGCTGTGAGCTATGGTGACGCCACGGCACTGTAGCCCAGGAAACACAGTGAGACTCTGTCTCAAAAAACAACAAAACAGAATTCATAGATTCATAGTTTAGTGAATTCATCACCTTAGGTTTGTACCTCATGTCACTGATTTCCCAGTAGTGACCTACTCTGATGGAAAGACTTACTCTGGCTATTTAAGTCCTGCCTGGAAACTCAACTCTTTACTAGCCATGAGAAAAAATCCACCCGTCATCGAAACCAGGCCCAGCAGCGTTACTGCAGAACCTGGTGCTTTGTGCTGGAGTTCACGGCTGCAAACCAAAAACTTGGCGGTTCGTATCCAGTTATAAATAGAAAATATGGAGATCCTGGGCTGAGGACATGGGCTTTATTTATCTGCAGATATTGACATTCCCCAGAGCCACCAAACAAAAAAAGAATTAAGATGCAAAAGAAATTTAAGGCCTTTCTTGGCTATCCCAAGCCTGGGAATCTTTTCAAATTTAAATGAATATCTGTCAAACTAATTCAGAGAAGATGTAAAGCCCTTGTTCGGTGCTCATTAGAGAACACCTTACTGGTGATAAATTCTTCGGAGAGTGGGAGTGAATAGGTCTCTACACCCTTGCATAAGATTCCTGGCTTTGTTTATTTCCAGTTAAGCCTGTTTCAGGTCCTAGACCCAGAGAGACTGCAAAACATGTATTGAATCAAGTTTGAATTCCATGAAACAGAAGTAGGTAAGAGTATGAGACCTTGTAACTGATGCCTTTAGTCAGCAAAGCTGGAGGGAATGACAAGTGACCATTTGTATTTGAGTGGCATCTTTTTTCCCAAGATGTTTTATATTCATGAGCACCTTCTGAATCTCAAATATTTCATGTGCACAGACAAACATATAAATATAAATATCACACACACATAGATTGAGTTTTGACATTGTTTTTGCAAATTTTGAAATTGAGGCTCAGTAAGCCTGATTTGGTAAAAGATTTGCAAATTGTGTCAGAGTTTGACATCCCAAGATCACTGCCTGCAAGCTCCTCAGCATCGGCGGGCCGCCGGCAGCTACCCACAATGCTAGTGTGTAACGTGACGCACGCGTGTGTCACTGACACTCCCGTGACACTGGGGCAGAGGCTCTCGCCCCATTGCACAGATAAGACAGCTGACACTCAGGGACGCTGACACCACACTGGTCAGCAAAGCAGCTGTACGCTCAACACTTAAAAATATTTGTTTTTTTAAAAAAGTATGTAGTATTGTGAATTGAACACATTTTGAAACTATGAAATGATAAAGAGTGATTCTGTATCTAAAGTTTTATTATCAAAAAGAAATCAAACTGTAGCTATTAGAATTTCTACAAAGTGGCTTTAAAGTTACATTTTAGAAAACAAGGACTTTCCCGTCTATCTAAAAGCCTACATCTTTTCCTTATTTCTTCCACCCCCACCCTTCCCCCGAGGATTAATGCCACTGGACAAATATTTTCCCCTCTTTAGCATTAGGTTTTCTCCATTTATTGTCACTTCACTGAGTTGCACAGTTCTCGAAACAGCTTAGACAATTCTATTATATTTGACCCTTTCTTTATTGTTTCCCCCTTTTGCTAATTGCATCTTAAATAGGTCATTTCTGCTCACCCGCGTTAAGAATGAGTTATACTGCTCGCTCTCCGATGGCTCCCAGTTACACAGAACGGGATGTGTGAGGCCACAGTGCTCGTCAAATTCAAATCTAATTTATGGTGCTCATTATGTTTCCAACTTTTCTTAGAATTTCTAGAATGAGAACTATTCTTTCCCACTAGCACGCAATAAAACGGTGCTTCTAAATAACTCCTCTGGGCTGAATGTCATTTAGCCGCTTCCCGGGCGAATCCTCCTGGCTCGCGACGTCTCCACTGGTGTTTCTAGTTGAGGTTCACTCTGATGGCGCGGTGAGCCCATTGACTGCCGCCCCGGAGGCCGCCGCGACGCAGGGCTGACGGTCTTCCCGGACGGATCTTCCCACACGCACCCTCACCCGGCGCTCTTTATCGCCACGGCCACGTTGCTGGCAGCCGTGTTTGAGTTGCATTTAAAGCTCAGTCAGTTCAATGTTCACTGCTAACGCTGTGTTCATCACTGCATCGCACGTGTGTCCACTTGGACTCTTGAGGAACTCAATCCAGAAAAACATAGTAGATTTTTTATGTTTTATTAATTAATTAATTAATTAATTTCTGAGTCAGAGTCCCACTCTCTTGCCTGGGCTAGAGCGCCGTGGCGTCGGCCTAGCTCACAGCAGCCTCAACTCCTGGGCTCAAGCGATCCTCCTGCCTCAGCCTCCTGAGTAGTTGGGACTACAGGCATGCGCCACCATGCCCGGCGCATTTTTTTCTCTATATATTTTAGTTGTCCAGATAATTTATTTCTAATTTCAGTAGAGACGGGGTCTCACTCTTGCTCAGGCTGGTTTTGAACTCCTGACCTTGAGTGATCCTCCCGCCTCGGCCTCCCAGAGAGCTAGGATGACAGGGGTGAGCCACTGCGCCCGGCCGTGAAATGGTTTTTAAGTTGAATGCCTCTTAGCATGTAGGGAAGCAAATCACTTTTCATGACGATAAGTGCTAATACATCTTCAGATGCTTCCGTGAAACTCATTGTGCAAATATGACGTAGAGTTAAGAAAGCAAACTCTGGGACCAGAGTGCCAGGACTCAAATCTGTGACACTCTGTGACTATGCAAGCTTGGGCAGATCACGTCTTTCCTAGTGCCTCAGTTTCCTTATCTTCAAGATGAGAGTGACAGTGGCGGCCCTTTCCTCGGAGGCTGAGTGTGAGGGCTCAACGGGCTGATGCACGCAGCTAGCACACAGTGCTCGATGCGTGCTATTTGTATTGCCATCATTTTTGCATTGCATTTTATTCTGTGTTGGTATCAAGGAGGGACTGATGGATGGAGCTACTGCAGGTCGCCCAGGTGTAATGTGCCATAAAGGCACCTAGTTTTGATCACTTTGTGTTCCTTGAGACGGTTATTTTTTTAAAAAACACATGTACTTTGGAACTAACTGGAGATTTATTGATTTATGACTAAACCTTTTGACTCTCTCTGGGTGTGATCACATGAAATAATGGAATCAGACCAGTGTCTTGGATTCTCAAGTGTCCAGTGCGTGTCAGTCTTCCAGAAGCAGAGGACGTACATTAGAATCGGAGCCTCTGGGGGTCTCAAGACCAGCCTGAGCAAGAGCGAGACCCTGTCTCTACTAAAAATAGAAAAAAATTAGCCGGGCATGGTGGCGCATGCCTGTAGTCCCAGCTACTTGGGGAGGCTGAGGCAGGAGGATCGCTTGAGCCCAGGAGTTGGAGGTCGCTGTGAGTGAGGCCGACACCATGGCACTCTAGCCTGGGCAACAGAGTGAGACTTTGTCTCAGAAAAAAAAAAAGCCAACTTTTTCTTTCCCAGAAGGAGAGTGTTGAAATGTTGAGGGCATTTCTTCAGCCACCCTTTTTCTTCTCCTCCCTTCGTCACCGCGAAAGGCGCGTGTCCACAACGTGCGAGGCCAGCCAGCTGGAAAGCGAACACTTGAGTCAATCTGGGGGTTGTTTTTCCCCCACAATCTGTTTGGCACCTGGCGCGACGCTATTTGGGCCTGGACTACCGATTTTGAGAGTTACCTGTGAAGCAGCGCCCGCGCCGCACCTGTGGGGGAGGGGCCGCGCCGCACCTGTGGGGGAGGGGCCGGGCCGCACCTGGGGGTTTGCGTGCACCACGCCCAGACACTCCGGCAGCCTGGCCTGGCCGGCGCCTGGCTTTCTTTTCACCACGACAAATCTGTGAGTCTCAACTTCCATTTGATTTGTTAAGTCACTAAATCCAAATCCCACGTTAAAGCCATTTGGGGGGATTCATGGTGTTCCCAAGGTTCCCTGCTTTGCATGTTCCACGGTTGTCACCTGGCAGGTGTTAGTTGGACATCAGGGTCCTTTGGGAGCACTGCTTCCAGTGTGACGTGATTTATTAATTAAATATCGATGGCCACCTACCAGGAGATGAAATTGCAGACACTGGTTCAAATGCTGTCACTGTTCGATGAGATCCCCACCTCTAATTCTATCTGTTTTTCCCACTGTTCAAAGTTAAGTTTTTACCAAAGTGGCATCCTGCCATCACATTTGTCCCTGTGACTCTTGAGACGAGAAGGCACTGCTACTGTATTAATGTCACATCCCGATTCCTTTACTCGGTCAGCAAATATGTGAGTATCTGCAGGCACCAGGCCCCACCCTGGGCACCGGGTATCGAAAGGTTATGTTCTAGGCCGGGCGCGGTGGCTCACGCCTGTAATCCTAGCACTCTGGGAGGCCGAGGCGGGAGGATTGCTCCAGGTCAGGAGTTCGAGAGATCCCTTCTCTACTAAAAAATAGAAATAAATTAATTGGCCAACTAAAAATATATAGAAAAAATTAGCCGGGCATGGTGGCACATGCCTGTAGTCCCAGCTACTCGGGAGACTGAGGCAGGAGGATCGCTTGAGCCCAGGAGTTTGAGGTTGCTGTGAGCTAGGCT
Organism: Microcebus murinus; assembly: GCF_040939455.1. Classification (NCBI taxonomy): domain Eukaryota; kingdom Metazoa; phylum Chordata; class Mammalia; order Primates; family Cheirogaleidae; genus Microcebus; species Microcebus murinus. Next base: position 1,053,023 of record NC_134129.1, read on the forward strand.
GACGCCACGGCACTCTAGCCCCAGCAACAGAGTGAGACTCTGTCTCAAAAATAAATAAATAAAAAAATAAATAAAAATAAATAAAGTGTAATAATGGACCATATCATTTCTTTCCTCTGAATCGGCAGGGGAGCTACAACAGATAAAAAAGGAAGCACAGGGATAGACACAGCATTTTAAGGAGGAGAAATGCAGTGCAGCATTATGAGCACAGACCCTGCTCACAGATGGCCTGGGTTCAAATCCCAGCTCTTTCTCTGTATGACTTTGGGTTGGTTATCCCAAATCTCAATCCATTTAACCTATTCAATGGGGATTAAAAATTGTAGCTTTGTTGTCAGGTTGCTATGAGAGTTAGCATTTTTAAAGTCTGTTAGAACATAATGAGTATTATACAAGTGCTTGTTCAAGTGAAAAAAGAGCTCCCGTCTACTCTACTCACTGATCAGGACTGAGCAGCTCAGCAACAAGCGGTAGCCAAGACAACATGCTAGGAACTAGCATGTTGGAATTAGCAAGCAGGAACACAGAATTGCTGGTGTCAGGGAGTCCTGGGGCTCCAGGCACCAGGACCAGCGTGAGCACTGCAAGAGGATGACCCCCTGCCACCACCCCTAAGTGAAAGAGACCCTCCGCAATCAGTTGCTCCTTGCTCTCAGAATTCCCAAACTAAGATGCCAGTTAAAGAGACATTAAGGTGATTTTTCCTGGAGAATTTGATTTTTGAAAAGCAGATCTTAGAAGAAAGCAAAACCACATGTCTGGAAGAAATCCTAGAAGTCAGGCTGTCACTCAGGGGTGTGCCAACCCGTCTGACCACAGACTGCCCAGCCTCCCGGCACATGCCCAGGGACCAGGCTGCGAATTTTTAGCCAGACCTTTTCATTTGCTGAACATCCCTCATGATCGCCAAGTCCTTCCTGCCTTCCTTCCGGTTCTGCAGCAAGGATAACCTGACTCCAAGTGACGGTCTTCACACACTTGGAGAAAAGGTCCCCATCTTGTCCTAATGTCCTAGGCCAGTCGTCACTGGACGTGAGTCATGACCCAAATCTTTCAGGTGCAAAGGAAGAGATAGAGCAGCAGAATCTCGACATTCAAAGGCTTGTCCAGGAAGAGCCTTCCGAGAGAGGGTCCGCCCAGTGTCCCGGAAGGAAAGGCCCCTCGCTGCCCTCGGTCTGCAGCAGGCTCCCGCCCAGCCCTGCGCCCGCAGGCGCCCGCAGGCGGCTCGGCATTGCAGCTCCCACGCCAGTCCTTTGTGACGCCGCGTGAATTCGGCAGAATTCAACAGAACTTTTGTAGCTGAAATTAGAACCAAATGTCTCAAAATACACTTCTCCCTGGAGCGTGTGAACTTGGTCCTTTCGTAATAGAAACAGTGGTTTAGCTTAGACAAGGCCAGTTTTTCAAAAGTGCGTTTTTCCCTGTGTCTGCTTGAAGATATAAAGCCAGGACCTTCTTAGGCTGATAGAATTAAATATTTAAGAGGCCAAGGTTGGGAGTTTAATTCTCATAAGGAACAATTAGCTTTGATCAGAATAAAGCTCTGTGTGGACTAGCATCGTTCTATCTTTAGATGCCAGGCAGTGGTTTAGGGAGGCCCAGGTGGGAGGAACCCTTGAGCCCAGGAGTTAGAGACAAGCCTGGCGACAGCTAGACCCCATCTTCACAAAAAATTTTAAAAATTAGCCAGGCGTGGTGCTGCGCACCACCTCTACTTCCAGCTACTCGGGAGGCTGAGGCAGGAGGATTGCTTGAGCCCAGGAGTCTGAGGCCGCAGTGAGCTATGATGACACCACTGCACTCCAGCCTGGGTGACAGAACAAGACCCTGTCTAGAGAAAAAAAAAGGAAGAAAGGAAGGAAAAAGCATCCTAGGTTGGTAATAATAATAAACAAAAGGAAAATAGCGAGTATCCAACACTTTCTATCTGCTAGGCACAGTGAGAAAGGCTTTCACTTAATTCTTGAAACAGCCTGCAAGGCAAGTGCTCATAGAGCTCACTCAGGACGGAAACCAAACGCCTTCCTGCAGCAAGGCCCGCGAGCCTGCTGGGCGCCGCTCCACCGCCCTGGCCTCCGAGCTCTCCCACAGGCCGCAGGGACCTTTGCACGCGCCTGTCCTCTGCCCGGGGCCCTCTCCAGCCACCCCAGGGCTCGCGCGCTCTTCGCCTTCAAATCTTCTTTTAAGTGTCACCTTCTTGGCAGGTCCTGCTCCTGCCGCCCTTGAGAGACCTGCAGCAGCCCCTCCGCGCAGGCTTCTCTGCTTCCTGTGTCTCCATAGCCGCTGTGACTTTCTGACCTGCAACACCCGCCGCTGACTTGTTATCTGTGTCGCTTGACTAGAATGCGTGCCGGGAGTTTTGTCTACTTTTGCTCACAGCTCTAAAGCCAGCACCAAGAAACACCACTGGACGCGGAAGGCACTCCGTAGGTATTTGGTTGAATTCTTTATGCGAGGCAATGGTCACCGAGAGGGTACATGATCATGCCTTGTATAGAACCAAAGACTTCATTAGGAATCTGTGTTCCAGAAACCAATTCTAAGTGCAGATCCTATTCCAGGGAGTTGGTGGCATGACCTTTAGCTTCCAGGGACAGCATATTTGATCTGAATAATTCATAAGTAACAATATGCATGAGAAGTCAAGAATATCATGAAGTATTCCAACTGTGTGCTACATTCAAGAATTATATGTAGGCTGGGCGCGGTGGCTCACCCCTGTAATCCTAGCACTCTGGGAGGCCCGAGGCGGGCGGATTGCTCGAGGTCAGGAGTTCGAAACCAGCCTGAGCAAGAGCGAGACCCCATCTCTACTATAAATAGAAAGAAATTAATTGACCAACTAAAAATATATATACAAAAAATTAGCCAGGGGCAACTTCTGGGGTCCTCCTCTTTTGGGAACCCCAGAACCTCATCCACGAGTGTATAATAAAGCCACGTGGTCCCCCCCCCCAAAAAAATTAGCTGGGCATGGTGGCGCATGCCTGTAGTCCCAGCTACTCGGGAGGCTGAGGCAGGAGGATCGCTTGAGCCCAGGAGTCTGAGGTTGCTGTGAGCGAGGCTGACGCCACGGCACTCACTCTAGCCTGGGCGACAAAGTGAGACTCTGTCTCAAAAAAAAAAAGTTATATGTAGACAAAATCACTTGGAATATTTTATGACTCTACTAGGAACCCTCATTTCATGAGACCTGAGATAGCTGTGCCAAACTAGAAAGCGAAGGAGACACGAACGTTGCCATGAGCGTTTCCCAGCAGCCTGTGACGGCGCGAGCGACGCCCCAGCGCGGCTCCCCGGCCGCCTCAGATTCGCCGTTGCCAGAGCTCTGAGGTCCTTTGATGCGACTCAATTTAACCTTCATAGCAACGCAGAAATTCAATCTGCGGACGGGAAGCGCTCCGACGGCTGTGCGGCCCGGAAGCGCCCGGGAAGGGGAGGGAGCGGAGACAGTCCGTGCTGCAGTCTCGGGGCCTGTGTGGCGTCGGGCGTCACTTCACAGTGGCCTCCAGCCTGAGGGAATCCTCAGTTTTTGCGAATGGCTGCATTGATGCCTCCTCAATTAAAGAGATGAAACTACAGACATCACTTTCGCTCCCTCTTTTGCTGAGGGCTGCCGTGGCCGGTTCAGGCACCCGCGCCGAGGCGCGCTCTGTGGCGGAGCCGGCGCCTGTGTCCGAGCTCCTTCCGCCGCAGCCCGCGTTCCGCCGCAGCCCACGTTCCGCCGCAGTCCGCGTTCCGCCGCAGCCCGCGTTCCGCCGCAGCCCACGTTCCGCCCACACCCGCGTTCCGCCGCAGCCCGCGTTCCGCCCACACCCGCGTTCCGCCGCAGCCCGCGTTCCGCCCACAACCGCGTTCCGCCGCAGCCCGCGTTCCGCCCCAGCCCGCGTTCCGCCCCAGCCCGCGTTCCGCCCCAGCCCGCGTTCCGCCCCAGCCCGCGTTCCGCCGCAGCCCGCGTTCCGTCCACACCCGCGTTCCGCCGCAGCCCGCGTTCCGTCCACACCCGCGTTCCGCCCCAGCCCGCGCTCCGCCCACACCCGCGTTCCGCCCCAGCCCGCGCTCCGCCCACACCCGCGTTCCGCCGCAGCCCGCGTTCCGCCGCACCCCGCGCTCCGCCCGCACCCCGCGTTCCGCCCGCACCCGCGTTCCGCCGCAGCCCGCGTTCCGCCGCAGCCCGCGCTCCGCCGCAGCCCGCGCTCCGCCGCACCCCGCGTTCCGCCCCAGCCCGCGTTCCGCCGCACCCCGCGTTCCGCCCACACCCGCGTTCCGCCCACACCCGCGTTCCGCCACAGCCCGCGCTCCGCCCACACCCGCGTTCCGCCCACACCCGCGTTCCGCCCCAGCCCGCGTTCCGCCGCACCCCGCGTTCCGCCCACACCCGCGCTCCGCCCCAGCCCGCGTTCCGCCGCACCCCGCGTTCCGCCCACACCCGCGCTCCGCCCACACCCGCGTTCCGCCCACACCCGCGTTCCGCCCCAGCCCGCGTTCCGCCCCAGCCCGCGCTACGCCCACACCCGCGTTCCGCCCCAGCCCGCGTTCCGCCCACACCCGCGTTCCGCCGCAGCCCGCGTTCCGCCGCAGCCCGCGTTCCGCCGCAGCCCGCGTTCCGCCCCAGCCCGCGCTACGCCCACACCCGCGCTACGCCCACACCCGCGTTCCGCCCGCACCCCGCGTTCCGCCCGCACCCCGCGTTCCGCCCGCACCCCGCGTTCCGCCCACACCCGCGTTCCGCCCACACCCGCGTTCCGCCCGCACCCCGCGTCCCGCCCACACCCGCGCTCCGCCCCAGCCCGCGTCCCGCCCCAGCCCGCGCTCCGCCCGCACCCCGCGTCCCGCCAGTCCTTTTCCCGCCGCCGCGGAGACTCCACTCCTCCCAGGACCGAGCCCGCCGGGCTTGCGCCCCTGGGAGGCAGGCTGGAGGGGCGCTCTCCTTCCTCACCGCTCGCCGCTCTGCGGAGCAGCCGAGTCCCGTCCGACTCTTCTTGAGCGGCGGAGCAGCATGTTTTGGTTGTGTGTGAGTTAGCTTCCGTTTAAAACAACCCAAAGGAACGGCAGCATTCTCGGGAAGCCGTTGCTGCGAGACTCCCGGGCCGGCCGCAACTGGTGGCCGCGGGGCATTCTCGGGCCCGCTGCAGCGGCCACTGGCGCCCGCACCTCCTCGGGGCCGGGGGCTGCGGGCCGGGGTCCGGGGGTCGGGGTCCGGGGGCCGGGGTCCGGGGGTCGGGGTCCGGGGGTCGGGGTCCGGGGGCCGGGGGTCGGGGTCCGGGGGCTGCGGGCCGGGGTCCGGGGGCTGCGGGCCGGGGTCCGGGGGCCGGGAGTCGGGGTCCGGGGGCTGCGGGCCGGGATCCGGGGGCTGCGGGCCGGGGTCCGGGGGTCGGGGTCCGGGGGCTGCGGGCCGGGGTCCGGGGGCTGCGGGCCGGGGTCCGGGGGTCGGGGTCCGGGGGTCGGGGTCCGGGGGCTGCGGGCCGGGGTCAGGGGCTGCGGGCCGGGGTCCGGGGGCTGCGGGCTGGGGTCAGGGGCTGCGGGCCGGGGTCCGGGGCTGCGGGCCGGGGTCCGGGGCTGCGGGCCGGGGTCCGGGGGTCGGGGTCCGGGGGCTGCGGGCCGGGGTCAGGGGCTGCGGGCCGGGGTCCGGGGCTGCGGGCCGGGGTCCGGGGCTGCGGGCCGGGGGTCGGGGTCCGGGGATCGGGGTCCAGGAGTCGGGGTCCGGGGCTGCGGGCCGGGGGCCGGGGTCCGGTGATCGGGGTCCGGGGGTCGGGGTCCGGGGCTGCGGGCCGGGGGTCGGGGTCCGGGGGCTGCGGGCCGGCGTCCGGGGGCTGCGGGCCGGGGGTCGGGGTCCGGGGGCTGCGGGCCGGCGTCCGGGGCTGCGGGCCGGGGGTCGGGGTCCGGGGGCTGCGGGCCGGGGTCCGGGGGTCGGGGTCCGGGGGCTGCGGGCCGGGGTCCGGGGGCTGCGGGCCGGGGTCCGGGGGCTGCGGGCCGGGGTCCGGGGGTCGGGGTCCGGGGCTGCGGGCCGGGGTCCGGGGGTCGGGGTCCGGGGCTGCGGGCCGGGGTCCGGGGGCTGCGGGCCGGGGTCCGGGGCTGCGGGCCGGGGTCCGGGGGTCGGGGTCCGGGGGCTGCGGGCCGGGGTCCGGGGGTCGGGGTCCGGGGGCTGCGGGCCGGCGTCCGGGGGCAGGCTCGGCCTCACGGGCCAAGGGCCAGGGCCGACGCCTGCTGCAAACGCGAGCTCAGGCCTTTCGGGGAAAACGCCACGCAAGAGCGAGCGCCGTCCTGCGCAGTTCAGGCTTCGGGCGAACTTTCCCAACGACCCGCGGGTTCGGAGCTGCTCAGGTGAGCGCACGCCGCCCCGCACCCGCCCCGCACGTCGCCCCCTCCACAACGGATTCATTTCATCGTTTTCAAGTCCCAGCCTCTCCCTGGCACAGAGGATCCAGTTGAGAGAGACGCGTACTCTTGGCCTGCAGCATCTTTAGTGCCCAGAGAGGACTCGGGGAGGGGTGCGGGCTTGGGGGAAGGTTTAAGGATTCCTGATTTTCCTTTTGACAAGAAAGACAAAAAGGGCCCGCCGTGGTGGATCGGCCAGTAATCCTAGCACTTTAGGAGGCCGAGGCAGGAGGATCACTCAAAGTCAGGAGTTTGAGACCAGCCTGAGCAAGAGCAAGACCCGTCTCTACTATACATAGAAAGAAATTAGCTAGACAACTAAAAATATATAGAAAAAATTAGCCGGGCATGGTGGCGCGTGCCTGTAGTCCCAGCTACTCGGGAGGCCGAGGCAGGAGGATCACTTGAGCCCAGGAGTTGAGGTTGCTGTGAGCGAGGCTGACTCCACGGCACTCACTCTAGCCTGGGCAACAAAGCGAGACTCTGTCTCAGGAAAAAAGACAAAAAGGGAAGGAGAACCACGCGGCATTTTGTTGGGAAAATCATCGTTTCGTTCCTTTTCTCTTTCCAAACTAGGGCGACGGCGCTGGGCTACCCGGCGCCACCAGAGGGAGGAGTGCGGACACGCCAGGGCCGGCCGGCCTCCACTGCGCGAGGGCAGCTGAGGGGAGGCTGCCCTGGGCGTCTGCCTGCCGGGGCGGGGCGGTGGGGCGGGGCGGGACGGCGGGGCGGGGCGGGGCGGGGCGGCGGGGCGGGGCGGGGCGGGACGGCGGGGCGGGGCGGGGCGGGGCGGGGCGGGGCGGGACGGCGGGGCGGGGCGGGACGGCGGGGCGGGACGGCGGGGCGGGGCGGGACGGCGGGGCGGGGCGGGGCGGGGCGGGACGGCGGGGCGGGACGGCGGGGCGGGGCGGGGCGGCGGGGCGGGGCGGGACGGCGGGGCGGGGCGGGACGGCGGGGCGGGGCGGGGCGGGACGGCGGGGCGGGACGGCGGGGCGGGGCGGCGGGGCGGGGCGGCGGGGCGGGGCGGGACGGCGGGGCGGGGCGGTGGGGCGGGGCGGGGCGGTGGGGCGGGGCGGGGCGGTGGGGCGGGGCGGGGCGGCGGGGCGGGGCGGGACGGCGGGGCGGGGCGGGGCGGGGCGGGACGGCGGGGCGGGGCGGGACGGCGGGGCGGGGCGGGACGGCGGGGCGGGGCGGGGCGGGGCGGGACGGCGGGGCGGGGCGGGACGGCGGGGCGGGACGGCGGGGCGGGGCGGGGCGGGACGGCGGGGCGGGGCGGGGCGGCGGGGCGGGACGGCGGGGCGGCGGGGCGGGACGGCGGGGCGGCGGGGCGGGACGGCGGGGCGGCGGGGCGGGACGGCGGGGCGGGGCGGGACGGCGGGGCGGGGCGGGGCGGCGGGGCGGGGCGGGACGGCGGGGCGGGACGGCGGGGCGGGACGGCGGGGCGGGGCGGGGCGGCGGGGCGGGGCGGGACGGCGGGGCGGGGCGGGGCGGCGGGGCGGGACGGCGGGGCGGCGGGGCGGGACGGCGGGGCGGGGCGGCGGGGCGGCGGGGCGGGGCGGCGCGGGACGGCGGGGCGGGGCGGCGGGGCGGGGCGGGGCGGCGGGGCGGGGCGGCGGGGAGGGACGGCGGGGCGGGGAGGGACGGCGGGGCGGCGGGGCGGGGCGGGACGGCGGGGCGGGGCGGGGCGGGGCGGCGGGGCGGGGCGGGGCGGGGCGGTGGGGCGGGGCGGGGCGGCGGGGCGGGGCGGCGGGGCGGGGCGGCGGGGCGGGGCGGCGGGGCGGGGCGGGGCGGCGGGGCGGGGCGGCGGGGCGGGGCGGCGGGGCGGGGCGGCGGGGCGGGGCGGGCGCCACGCCTCCCAACCCCACAGCCTCTCCGCCGCCCGCCCCTCCGCGTGCCTTCCCCGCTCACAGCCAAGCTCCAGCGCGAAGCCAGGCGTTCTCCAGGGGCCGCATGTCTCGGCCGCCCGCGCTCGCACCCGCGCCCAGAGCCCTCCTCGCCGCCCGCCGTCCTCCCCCTCTCCCCGCTGCGTCCCGACGGCCTGCCCGGCTGAGAAGGGGGTGGCTGCCTCGCATCCTGCCGCCCACGACCCCCCGTTGGTCCCAGGTGGAGATTCCCACTGGTCTCCAAAGCGAAACCGTTAGCGCTGCTGGGGGGCAGGGGGAGGAGGTTGTTTTGTTTTTTTAAAAACATGCCTTTTAGAGACTGGGTCTAACAGGGAGTGCCAACTTTTTCCTGTGACATTTTAGGTTTGTTTGTTTATTTTCTTGAGACAGAGTCTCGCTCTGTTGCCCAGGCTAGAGTGAGTGCCATGGCATCAGCCTCGCTCACAGCAACCTCAGACTCCTGGGCTCAAACTATCCTCCTGCCTCAGCCTCCCGAGTAGCTGGGACTACAGGCATGCGCCACCATGCCCAGATAATTTTTTCTATGTATTCTTAGTTCTAATTTCTTTCTATTTTTAGTAGAGACCGGGTCTTACTCTTGCCCAGGCTGATCTCAAACTCCTGACCTGGAGATGGAGCGATCCTCCTGCCCTGGCTCCCAGAGTGCTAGATTACAGGCCTGAGCCACCCACCCTTGCCAACCAATGACATTTTAATGAAGCCACCTACAGAGGGGTGGAGGTGACCAAGTTGCTCTTTTTTCCAGGCATCTGGGGCTGCCGAACCAGTCAGCCTAACCTTGAACCCACCTGAGCTTCTGAACTTATAGCTCCCACTGCGCCACATTCAGAAAATTCCTGGAGGTGAGGGCAGGGAGGGTGAGGCATGAGGGGGACAGCAGAGGAGGACAGGGGAGAGGAAGAGGGGCTCTGGATAGAGGAGGACAGGGGAGAGGAAGAGGGGCTGGGGGCAGAGGAGGACAGAGGAGAGGAGGAGGGGCTGGGGGCAGAAGAGGAGAGGGGAGAGGAAGAGGGGCTGGGGGCAGAGGAGGAGAGGGGAGAGGAAGAAGGGCTGGGGGCAGAGGAGGAGAGGGGAGAGGGGCTGGGGCAGAGGAGGAGGGGGAGAGGAAGAAGGGCTGGGGGCAGAGGAGGAGAGGGGAGAGGAAGAGGGGCTGGGGGCAGAGGAGGACAGGGGAGAGGAAGAGGGGCTGGGGGCAGAGGAGGAGAGGGGAGAGGGGCTGGGGCAGAGGAGGAGGGGGAGAGGAAGAAGGGCTGGGGGCAGAGGAGGAGAGGGGAGAGGAAGAGGGGCTGGGGGCAGAGGAGGACAGGGGAGAGGAAGAGGGGCTGGGGGTAGAGGAGGAGAGGGGAGAGGAAGAGGGGCTGGGGGCAGAGGAGGAGAGGGGAGAGGAAGAAGGGCTGGGGGCAGAGGAGGACAGGGGAGAGGAAGAGGGACTCTGGATAGAGGAGGAGAGGGGAGAGGAAGAGGGGCTGGGGGTAGAGGAGGAGAGGGGAGAGGAAGAGGGGCTGGGGGCAGAGGAGGAGAGGGGAGAGGAAGAGGGGCTGGGGGTAGAGGAGGAGAGGGGAGAGGAAGAGGGACTCTGGATAGAGGAGGAGAGGGGAGGGGAAGAGGGGCTCTGGATAGAGGAGGAGAGGGGAGAGGAAGAGGGGCTGGGGGTAGAGGAGGAGAGGGGAGAGGAAGAGGGGCTCTAGATAGAGGAGGAGAGGGGAGAGGAAGAGGGACTCTGGATAGAGGAGGAAAGGGGAGAGGAAGAGGGGCTGGGGGTAGAGGAGGAGAGGGGAGAGGAAGAGGGGCTGGGGGGAGAGGAGGACGGGGAGAGGAAGAGGGGCTGGGGGTAGAGGAGGAGAGGGGAGAGGAAGAGGGGCTCTGGATAGAGGAGGAGAGGGGAGAGGAAGAGGGGCTGGGGGTAGAGGAGGACAGGGGAGAGGAAGAGGGGCTGGGGGTAGAGGAGGACAGGGGAGAGGAAGAGGGGCTGGGGGTAGAGGAGGAGAGGGGAGAGGAAGAGGGGCTGGGGGTAGAGGAGGAGAGGGGAGAGGAAGAGGGGCTGGGGTAGAGGAGGAGAGGGGAGAGGAAGAGGGGCTGGGGGTAGAGGAGGACAGGGGAGAGGAAGAGGGGCTGGGGGTAGAGGAGGACAGGGGAGAGGAAGAGGGGCTCTGGATAGAGGAGGAGAGGGGAGAGGAAGAGGGGCTCTGGATAGAGGAGGAGAGGGGAGAGGAAGAGGGGCTCTGGATAGAGGAGGACAGGGGAGAGGAAGAGGGGCTGGGGGTAGAGGAGGAGAGGGGAGAGGAAGAGGGGCTCTGGATAGAGGAGGACAGGGGAGAGGAAGAGGGGCTGGGGTAGAGGAGGAGAGGGGAGAGGAAGAGGGGCTGGGGGTAGAGGAGGAGAGGGGAGAGGAAGAGGGGCTGGGGGTAGAGGAGGAGAGGGGAGAGGAAGAGGGGCTCTGGATAGAGGAGGACAGGGGAGAGGAAGAGGGGCTGGGGGTAGAGGAGGAGGGGGAGAGGAAGAGGGGCTCTGGATAGAGGAGGACAGGGGAGAGGAAGAGGGGCTGGGGGTAGAGGAGGAGAGGGGAGAGGAAGAGGGGCTGGGGGTAGAGGAGGAGAGGGGAGAGGAAGAGGGGCTGGGGGTAGAGGAGGAGAGGGGAGAGGAAGAGGGGCTCTGGATAGAGGAGGACAGGGGAGAGGAAGAGGGGCTGGGGGTAGAGGAGGAGAGGGGAGAGGAAGAGAGGCTGGGGGCAGAGGAGGAGAGGGGAGAGGAAGAGGGGCTGGGGGTAGAGGAGGACAGGGGAGAGGAAGAGGGGCTGGGGGTAGAGGAGGACAGGGGAGAGGAAGAGGGGCTGGGGGTAGAGGAGGACAGGGGAGAGGAAGAGGGGCTGGGGGCAGAGGAGGAGAGGGGAGAGGAAGAGGGGCTGGGGGTAGAGGAGGACAGGGGAGAGGAAGAGGGGCTGGGGGTAGAGGAGGAGAGGGGAGAGGAAGAGGGGCTGGGGGTAGAGGAGGAGAGGGGAGAGGAAGAGGGGCTCTGGATAGAGGAGGACAGGGGAGAGGAAGAGGGGCTGGGGGTAGAGGAGGAGAGGGGAGAGGAAGAGGGGCTCTGGATAGAGGAGGACAGGGGAGAGGAAGAGGGGCTGGGGGTAGAGGAGGAGAGGGGAGAGGAAGAGGGGCTCTGGATAGAGGAGGACAGGGGAGAGGAAGAGGGGCTGGGGGTAGAGGAGGAGAGGGGAGAGGAAGAGGGGCTGGGGGTAGAGGAGGAGAGGGGAGAGGAAGAGAGGCTGGGGGCAGAGGAGGAGAGGGGAGAGGAAGAGGGGCTGGGGGTAGAGGAGGACAGGGGAGAGGAAGAGGGGCTGGGGGTAGAGGAGGACAGGGGAGAGGAAGAGGGGCTGGGGGCAGAGGAGGAGAGGGGAGAGGAAGAGGGGCTGGGGGTAGAGGAGGACAGGGGAGAGGAAGAGGGGCTGGGGCAAGAGGGGTGTCTGACACATGCAGCCAGCAGGCGTCGCAGAGCCCTCATTAGGAGGGAGGCTGGGTGGCCTGTCCCCTCCCTGGGGCGCACAGCACAAAGGGACCCTCCGGCAGCTGTCGTGGGGCCTGGCGGGACGGCAGCTCCAGGAAGGGGCGTCTACTGAGGAATCAATAAACCTAGATGCTCTGTGCCCCGCCCTCCAGTCTGGCTCTCTGATGATACTGTTCTCGGCATGCAATATCCATCTTAATTATTACTGATTGTGTAAATTACATATTTGGGGGACTCTGACCATGCAGACAAGGGCTTTCTATATTTTAATATGGAATGTGGGGTTTCTGTGACTTGCTTCTTAAGTAGAGATAAAGAAATTTTTCAACTACTCTCTCTTCCTTTCCATACCTGTTTGGAACACTGGGATTTTTATGGATAGTGATATTTTTTTAGATGATGATTATGGCTAAGATGGTATTTATCCCTCCTCATACAAAAATGACCAAGGAAATTACCTTTGATTACATATTTTGTAGGTTATAATTCATAAGGGAAGGTAGAATTTTGAAATGTAACTCAGTACTAAATATTCAATATCTATTTAGCTTTCCAGTGTTTCTCTTTAACTCCTTCAGTATCTATAGATGCACTTAGTACCTGCCTACCTACCTACTGATCTGCATTTTCACATCATCACTGACCATCTACACTGACTGCACACACATTCTGTCTCTAGTGATGAGCACATTTCACCTGATGGGCAGCGTCATTTCCGGTGCTTTTATTAATGAAAGCAACCATTTTTAGTATCTATATTTACCATTACTAGTATGTCGACCTTATAGGGGTGTTTTTATAAAGACACTTTAGCTAACAACTGAGAATGATGGAAAATCCCAACTGGCTGTAAGCACTGGAAGGAAAAGACATATTTCAGGATGATTGACATAGAGTTTGAGTGAGCCCCTCTATGCGGTCGACCGATTGCTGTTTACTGCTTGAACAGAGTCACGGGGAATTGGTAAACACTTCCTTTCATGAAGGTGCGTATATCCTTGAAATTAAGAAGGTGGAGAAAGTAGTCTCAGCACCTCTTTGGATTTATAAAAGGACCTTTGTCCACTTACAGAATGTTTTCATTGAAAAAAACTCAAATCCAAGGGAAAATTACTTCCTGTCACAACAAAACAGGCAGGGCATAAACACTAGTCCCAAACCACTAGCCTTTTTGCCAATCTTTGATTACTACGAAATCTTCAGATTACCAATATGCTGACCGCAGCCTGGGATGGAGAACAGGATGGTCTCTGAAATTCACAAGTCAAGTAGAAGTTTAAGATTAATCAGAAAGATGGCTTAACACTCCCAAGCAGCTCAACTACTGCTGAAATTCAGGTGCTTGCGTTTACAGTCTGAACTGTTCTCAAACATAAGGACGACCGAAGCAAGCCAGCCAATACAGTCCGATCGCCAATTCACTAATTCACCATGTTGAACAAGCCTAAAGGAAAAGCTGCTTTAATATCACAAGAGAAAAAGTTAAGGATAGCTTTAAAAGTAAGTTGCGATTAGAATGAGACGGTGAGTCCTGGGGTTGCGCGGTTGGAGGAGGAGACATGCAGCCTGGCTTCGCACTGCCACCCTCAGGCAGCACACATGTCCGCCCTGATGAGCAGGTGCTTTGTGTCGCTGGAGCTGCTGTCCTGGGAAGAGGGCGGGCGAGGTGCTAACTGCCTGCCAGGTCACCGTCACTTGGCCAGCTCCCTGTTCCCCATTTATGTGGTTATTATTCCTTCATACCGTTTTGCCATGTGTCCACCAGCCCCAGAACTTTGGTGATTTCATCGCAAAGCCCTAAACGGAGCAGCTTCCCTGCTTCGCTTTGCCTTCCCAATCCTGGCATTTCTTTTCAAGATCACGGTAGACATAACGTCGAGAAATACCTGGTTTAAAATGGACTTACCTTAAGGAAGTCTGAGCTCTGGCGTTTCCATTGTCCTCGGTGACCTGTCGTTGGACATTTCTGTCCAGCGTGACACTGGGCCAGGCCGGTCCACCGAAGGGGCTCGGTGGCTTGGGGGCAGGTGGCACAAAGACAGGATTCCTGCCCCCAAAAGGGTCCACGGGGGAGCCAGCCCAGGGAGCCGGGAGCAGAGACACAGGTGTCTGAGCCCGCAGAGCCAGCACAGAAGCAGCCGGAGCCACTGCCGGGTCCCAGCCAATCGCTGCGTCCCGGGTCCAGGTGACGCCCTCGCCACACCTGAGCCGGCTCCCAGCCTGCTGAGCGGCCACCCGCACTGGCTGCAGGGCAGGCCGCTCCCAGCTGCCTGTCCCCAACAAGTGTGGCTCTAGGACCTCTGACTCATGCGCGCGACAGGCGGGGGGGGGGGGGGGCCGAGGCGCAGTGCACCTACCCTGCTCGCTCTTCTCCCAAGCCTCTCCCAAGCCTCGCAACTTCTTTGCAGCCAATTTAAGTTCAATTCATAATTAACGACTTTTTTTTTCATGCATCAGTTTCTTACAGAAACTGAGAGAGGGGTGCAATAAAAAGAAAGATCTTTCTCTGGTCATTGTCTCCAATGGTGAACTTCAGTATTGTCAACACCATCTCAGACATGAAAATGTATACAGCTGCTGCTCATAAAAAAACAAGATTAAACAACCACAAGACACCACATCTTAACACTCAGCACAGCGGAGTGAAATGCAGCCCACCTGTGTGGATGGACTCTGGGCAGAGTCCCTAAACTGCGCCGAGCCGGAGTTCTGCTGCGGCCGCGGCGGGCCGGCCTGCTCTGCAGCTGGCGGGGCAGCAGCGCTGGGTCCAAGCTTGGTGTTTGCCCAGGCTGCGGGGCTCGGCCTAACAGTGCCCACGGACACGGTGGGAGGAAAGGAGCGGCACACACAGAAAGAACACGGACTGCAGGCGTGCCTGAGCGGGTGGTGCACAAATACGTCTTCACTAGTTGGGGTGGGAAACAGCAAATCATGGGACCCGAGAAAACTTGTAAACTTCCTTGCAAAAGAATCTTAAGACTTGAAGATTATTTTTTAAGTGTGGAAAGAAAGAAAAGAGAAAGGAAGCATGTGCCCCTGGACACACACGTGCGTGCATAGCAGCATCCTGACATCACGAGGGTATGATATTCTACAAGTGTCGGAATCTCCATCCCAGACGCCAAGAAAGCCCAAAAGGCATCCTCAAAGACATCCTTGCATTTCAAAGGTGTGACTAATTGTATTTAAAGAAGTTTCCCGTACTAAAACTGGAGAGGCTGTCTCTCCAGAATGTTCCGCTTGAATTCCGGAGTTATTTATAGCCCTCTAATGTGGGATCTAGGGAAATCCCATAGGGCAGAGGTGGCACGGGAACGGGGCGGGGCTGAGGCACAGAGAAGCCTCCCGCTAGATCTCGCATGGCAGAGGCATTCTTTGCAAGAGCCTCCTTTTTAAGAAGGCAACACTTTCATGTCCCAGTTTTGTGCTTTCCCTTCCCTACCACACAACCTCCCCGAACACCACAAGTTGCATCGCTCCCAGCAAGCCAGATTCCCCAGCAGCCAGGCCACGTGACCCGTCCGGAGCGCGTCCAGGCTAGCGGCCTCCCGCTGCTGCCGACCGTCTCCACCGAGTGCCAGGGCAGACGGCCGCGCCTCGCGCTTGTTTGTCGCAGCTACACGGGCACCCCGAACTACGGCCCGGGGCCACATGCGGGTGTTTTTGCCCGTTTGTTTTTTTACTTCAAAATAAGATATGTGCAGCGTGCACAGGAATTTGTTCATAGTTTTTTTTTTAAACTATAGTCTGGCCCTCCAGCGGTCTGAGGGACAGTGCACTGGCCCCTGTTTAAAAAGTTTGAGGACCCCTGGTCTAGTAACTCAGGAGTGCCATTCCCCCAACAGTGGAACATTCACGGGAGGTTAAGGAGCCAGCAGTGGACTCCTTCCTTCATTGTGCTGGGAATTTCCTCGTGGTCTAGCTCTGTCCAGTCTACGCTCACTTCAGATCTACGCTTCTCCAAGTTCTCTCCTCATCCTCGGTAGGCTGTCGGCTCCAGGAACTGCGTGTATCGCACACGTCCTCACAGACGCTGTGTGACAGTAAAAGAAATCTCAGGCTGAGTGCGGTGGCTCACGCCTGTCATCCTAGCACTCTGGGCGGCCGAGGCGGGAGGATCACTCAAGGTCAGGAATTCAAGACCAGCCTGAGCAAGAGTGAGACCCCATCTCTACTAAAAATAGGAAGAAATTAATTAGCCAACTAAAAATATATAGAAAAAATTAGCCGGGCATGGTGGCGCATGCCTGTAGTCCCAGCTACTCTGGAGGCTGAGGCAGGAGGATCGCTTGAGCCCAGGAGTTTGAAGTTGCTGTGAGCGAGGCTGACACCACGGCACTCTAGCCCGGGCAATGGAGTGAGACTCTGTCTCAAAAAAAAAAAAAAAATCTGTAATTATTATTCCAGTGTTACAGCTGGGGAAAATGAGAGTTGGGGAAGTTGAGTAACTTGTCCAGCATTGCTCGGGCAGCCAGCAGGAGGGCTGGGACGCACACCAGGCAATCCGACCCCAGGCCCCGCTCTGAGCCACCGCCCTCTGCCATGGAGGCTGTGACACCACAGCGTTGAGGCCCAGGCAAGTCACTGCCCTTCCCAAGCCTCAGTTCTCCTCTCTGCAACGGGTGCCTGTCTGCGGGGGCGCCGCACGCCGCGCCTGGCCGCGCTTGCTCACACGCCCAAGAAGGACAACGGTCTGATTGGGAGCCCACGCTGCCCTGGACCAGCAGGGAGGTGGCTTGGCTTTTTCCCTTTTGGTTCTTCTGCCACCAATCAACGAAGTGACCTTGAACCAGTCACATATCGTCCCAGGCTCTATTCCTCATCCTTGGAGAAGGACTCTGGTTCAGAGCATCACTAAATTTTTTTTTATTGGTTCTTTTTATTATTATTATTTCGTCATATTATGGGGGCACAGATTTTAAGGTTTCAATAAATGCCCTTTCCCCCCTCCCCCACAAGTCTGAGTTTCCAGCGTGACCATCCCCCAGATGGTGCACATCTCCCTCATTATGTATGTATATACCCTTCCCCCTCCCCCCTCCCCAATACCCCATTACTGTAGTACCTATGTGTCCACTTAGGTGCTGCTCAGTTAATATCAGTTTGCTGGTGAGTATATGTGGTGCTTGTTTTTCCATTCTTGGGATACTTCACTTAATAGTATGGGTTCCAGCTCTAACCAGGAAAATATAAGATGTGCTATATCACCATTGTTTCTTAGAGCTGAATAGTACTCCATGGTATACATATACTACATTTTATTAATCCATTCTTGGATAGATGGACACAGAACAGAAACTTTTCTAAAGAAGACAGAAGAATGTCCAACAAACATATGAAAAAATGCTCAACATCTCTAAGATGGGCACTTGGGCTGTTTCCACAGCCTTGCAATTATGAATTGTGCTGCTATAAACATTCGAGTGCAGGTGTCTATTTTGTCGAGTGTCATTGGATCTTTTGGGTAGATGCCCAGCAATGGGATTGCTGGATCAAATGGTAGATTCACTTGTATCGTTTTAAGGTATCTCCATATTGCTTTCCACAGAGGTTGAACTAGTTTGCAGTCCCACCAGCAGTGTAGGAGAGTTCCTCTCTCTCCGCATCCACGCCAGCATTTATTGTTGGAGACTTTTTGATAAAGGCCATTCTCACTGGGGTTAAGTGATATCTCATTGTGGTTTTGATTCGCATTTCCCTGATGATTAGAGATGTTGAGCATTTTTTCATATGTTTGTTGGCCATTCTTCTGTCTTCTTTAGAAAAGTTTCTGTTCAAGTCCTTTGCCCACTTTTTAATAGGGTTATTGACATTTTCTTGCTGATTTTCGTGAGTTCTAAGTATATTCTAGTTATCAGCCCCTCATTGGATGCGTAGGATGCAAAAATTTTCTCCCATTCTGTAGGTTGTCTGTTTACTTTCATGACTGTTTCTTTGGCTGTGCAGAAGCTTTTTAGTTTGATCATGTCCCATTTATTTATTTTTGTTGCTGCTGTGATTGCCTTTGGGGACTTCTTCATAAACTCTTTGCCTAGGCCAATTTCTAGGAGAGTGTTTCCAACATTTTCCTCTAGAGTTCTAATAGTTTCATACCTTAGGTTTAAGTCTGTTATCCAGCGTGAGTTGATTTTTGTGAAAGGTGAAAGGTGTGGGTCCTGCTTTAGCCTTCTACAGGTGGCTATCCAGTTTTCCCAGCATCATTTATTGAAAAGGGATTCTTTTCCCCAGCGTATGTTTTTGTCTGCTTTGTCAAAGATTAGATGGCTATATGAGGATGGTTTTATATCAGGATTCTCAGATCTGTTCCACTAGTCAATATTTCTATTTTTGTGCCAATACTAGATGGATTTAATTACTACAGCTTTGTAGTATAGTTTGATATCTGGCATATTAATGCCTCCCATTTTTTTTTTTTTTTGTTGCCTAGAATTGCTTTTGATATTCGGGGTCTTCTTTGGTTTCATACGAAGCATAAAATTATTTTTTCTATATCTGTGAAGAATGCTGATGCGATTTTAATAGGTATTGCATCGAATCTGTAGATCAGTTTGGGTAGCATAGACATTTTGATGATATTGAGTCTGCTGAACCACGAGCATGGTATGGATTTCCATCTGTTTACATCCTCTGCTATTTCCTTCCTCAGTGTTTCATAGTTCTCCCTGTAGAGGTCTTTTACGTCCTTGGTTAAGCATATTCCTAGGAACTTTAATTTCTTTGTTGCTATTGTGAAGGGAATTGAGTCTTTGATTTGGTTCTCAATTAGATTGTTGTTGGCGTATATGAATGCCTCTGATTTCTGTGTATTGATTTTGTATCCTGAGACTTTACTAAATTCATTCATCAGTTCCAGGAGTTTCTTGGTTGAATCTTTGGGGTTTTCTAGATACAATATCATATCATCAGCAAAGAGTGAAAGTTTGATCTCTTCTGCCCCTATTTGGATACCTTTAATTCCATTTTCCTGTCTGATTGCTGTAGCCAAGACTTCCAGCACTATGTTGAACAGAAGTGGAGATAGTGGGCAGCCTTGTCTGGTTCCAGTTCTAAGTGGGAATGATTTCAATTTTTCCCCATTCAGTATGATGTTGGCTATGGGTCTGTCATATATGGCTTGTATCATTTTTAGGTATGTCCCTTCTATGCCTATTTTCTTAAGTGTTCGTATCATGAAAGGGTGTTGAATTTTGTCAAAAGCTTTTTCTGCATCTATTGAAAGAATCATGTGGTCTTTGTTTTTGCTTCTGTTTATGTGGTGAATTGCATTTATAGATTTACGTCTGTTGAACCATCCCTGCATCCCTGGGATGAAGCCCACTTGGTCGTGATGGATTTTTTTTGATAACCATCTGGATTCAGTTAGCTCAGATTTTGTTGAAAATTTTTGCATATATATTCATTAGGGATATTTGTCTGTAGTTTTCTTTTTTTGTTGCATCCTTTCCTGATTTTGGTATCAGAGTAATATATTCACTTCATAAAAGGTGTCGGGGAGATTTCAGTTCTTCTTGATGTTGTGGAATAGTTTCTGCAAGATAGGTACTAATTCTTCTTTGTAAGTGTGGTAAAATTCAGGTGTGAAACCATCTGGACTAGGACTTTTCTTTTTAGGGAGATTTTTAATTGCTGTTTCTATTTCAGCTGTTGAGATTGGTCTGTTCAGGAAATCTATTTTTCCTGGTCGAGCCTAGGGAGGCTGTGTGTTTCTAGAAATTTGTCCATTGCCTCCACATTTTCCAGTTTGTGTGAATAAAGATTTTTGTAGTACTCATAAATTATATCGTGTATCTCTTTGGGATCACTTGTGATGTCTCCTTTTTTGTTCCTGATGGACCTTATTAGATTTCTCTTTTCTGCTTTTGGTTAGCTTAGCCAATGGCGTGTCAATTTTGTTTATTTTTTCAAAGAACCAACTTTTTGTTTTATTAATCTCCTGAATAGCTTCCCTGTTTTCAATTTCGTTTAGTTCTGATTTGATCTTGTTGATTTCACTTCTTCTGCTGGGTTTGGGGTTGGTCTGTTCTTCTTTTTCCAGCTCTTTGAGTCATTTCGTTACATTGTCTATTTGTGATCTTTTTTACTTTTGGTTATAGGCATTTATGGAAATAAACTTTCCTCTCAGAACTGCTTTACCTGTGTCCCAGAGGATTTGATAACTTGTCTCTCCATTGTCATTTTCTTCATAGAATTTTTTTATTTCCATCTTGATTTTTTTCATTTATGAAGTAATCATTTAGTAGGAGGTTGTTTAATTTCCATGTTTTTGTGTAGACATGTGAGTTTCTGTTAGGGTTGATTTCTACTTTTATTCCACTGTGATCTGAGAAGGTACATGGTATGATTTCTATTTTTTTAAATTTCTTGAGGTTTACTTTGTGTCCTAGGATATGGTCAATCTTAGAGAATGTCCCATGAGCTGATGAGAAGAACGTATATTCAGTGGATTTGGGGTAGAATGTTCTGTAAATGTCAGTCAGACCCAATTGTTCCAGAGTTTTGTTTAAGTCCATTATTTCTTTATTAATTTTATGTTTGGAGGATCTGTCTTGTGCTGTCAGTGGGGTGTTGAAATCTCTGGTAATTATGGAGTTGCTATTAATCCATTTGTTTAGATCCAGTAAGGTTTGCTTTATGAAACTGGGTGCACCTAAGTTGGGTGCATATATATTTAAAATTGTTATCTCTTCTTGTTGAACTGTGCCCTTCACCATTATATAATGACCCTCTTTGTCTTTTACTACTTTTGTTGGTTTAAAAACTAAATCGTCTGAAATTAGAACTGCGACGCCAGCCTTCTTTTGGCTTCCACTTGCCTGAAATACTGATCTCCACTCTTTTACTTTTAGTCTATATGCCTCCTTGCAGGTTAGATGTGTTTCCTGAAGACAGCATATACTTGGCCTGTATTTTCTTATCCATTCAGCCAGCCTGCGTCTCTTGAGTGGAGAGTTTAAGCCATTCACATTTATTGAGAGAACTGATAGGTAAGGTAGATTATTGTTCATTCTGTTGGGTTGGATGTTGTTGCTTTGATTTCTGTCTTGAGCCATTGTATTATCTGGCCTTTAATCTTTGGGTTTTGGTTGTTTTTATATTCGTAAGTTTTTATTATGGTGTTCCGTGAGTAACACTGTTTTGAGTACTTCTTGTAGGGCTGGTCTTGTCTTGGTGAATTCTCTGAGACTTTGCTTGTCTGGGAATGTCTTTATTCTCCTTCATATATGAAGCTTAGTTTTGCAGGGAATAACATTCTAGGCTGGGCATTGTTTTGTTTCAGAAGAGTGAGAATGGAGCCCCAGTCTCTCCTTGCTTGTAAAGTCTCATTAGAGAAGTATGGTGTTACTCAAATTGGCTTTCCCTTGTATGTCACTTGCTTCTTTCGTCTTACAGCTCTTAGAAGGGCCTCTTTAGTTGATATTTTGGTCAGTCTAATGACTGTATGTCGTGACGTCTTCCTGTTTGCATTGAATATCCCAGGGGTCCTCTGAGCTTCTTGAACTTGTATATCAAGATTTTGAGCAAGGCCTGGGAAATTTTCCTCTATTATATCTTCAAATAGCTTGTCCAACCCTTGAGTGTTGTCTTCTTCCCCTTCTGGTAACCCTATGACCCTCACATTAGGTTTCTTCATATAATCCTACATCTCTTTTAGGCTTTGCTCTTTTCTCTTGTTTCTCTGCTCTATCTCTGTGCCTGTTTTATTTAGTTGGAGGGTGTTATCTTCAATCTCTGGGATTCTTTCTTCTGTTTGATCTACCCTGTTCTTGAGACTTTCCACTGTATTTTGTAGTTCCCTGAATTGATTCTTCATTTCCAGGAGTTTGGTTAAACTTCTTTTCATTGTGTCTATTTCTTTAGTGAACTTTTGTTCTAGGTCCTGGAGGCTTTTTGTGGTTTCTTTGTTTTGGTTATTGAGTTGTTCTTGCAGGTCAGTGAGTTTTCTTATGATCCACATACAAAATTCCTCTTGTCATTATGGTTGCTTGATTTTGGTTGGTGTCTGTTTCTAGGGGGCTGGTGCTTCTCTTTGGGGGTGTGTTTTCTGTTTGGTTCTTCATATTTCCGGAGTTCCTTTGCTGATTTCTTCCCATGTCGATCAGTTGTTTCTTTTCTTTAGGTTTTTGTTTGGGTATTCACATGCCTTGTTTAGTTTCTGAGCTGGTAGGTGGTGTCTGTAGGTGAGATTCGACCACTCCCAGTATAATGAGTCAGTGGGTGCCGCGAAAAGGCTGTGCAGGATGCCGCCAGACAGTAGGTGGCACTTGCTTGGAGGAACAGGCTACGTTGTTGTTTTTATCCCCTGTTATCAGCTCTTGCTCCTGTAGAGAGGCACTCTAGTGCCTCAGGTGGTGGGTGGGGCCTTGGGACTTCCAGGTGTGTCCTTTTCTCCCCCTCAGTGAGGGCTGGTCTGGGAGTGAGTCTGGGCGGAGCTGGGTTGGGTAAGCCTGCCCTCAGGCACCACCAGTGCCGTTAGCAGGGGTCAAAGTTCTGTTCTCTGCTTCCAGGAAAAGCTGTCAGGGAGGGGCTGGAATGGCCCCTGCTCAGCCAGAGAGTCTGCGTGTGGGGGTGGGGCTGCCTGAGACCCGCTGTCTGGAGCAGGCCTCACTCCTTTCCACCGTTCCCAACTCCACAGCTACTCCTAGGCCTCTGCCAGCCAGCCAGACCATGCCCCACCAGGCCTCCCCGGACTGTGATGCCCGTGGGGAGGGTCCCTGCGCAGGATCGCCACCTGGGCTAGGCGTACGGCCTCCTTTTGGGAGGAGGGTTGCCCTCTAGGATGCTGATCTGCCCTGGAGGCACACACACCTCAATAGGGTGTTCATAAATATCCCTTCCGTGCCCCGGGCAATGCGAGACCTCGGTGCACGGGATGTGGTCTGCAGGTCTGACTTCTGGGCCCTAGCGTTCAAACTGTATCCCCACCAGGGAGAGGAGTGCCAGTCCCAATTCATCCACAGGGAGCCCAAGCTGGGTCTATGTCTCTCAGCCTCAGGGTCTGCCCCGTTCTCCTGGGATCACCGTGCCAGCAGCACCTGGGAGGGCTGGCGGGTGGGGAGCTCACAGTCTGAGTTCCCCTTAGTCAGCTGTAGGGTCCCAAAAGGGAAGGTCCCGTTCTCTGGAGGTGCCTCCGGCTGGTGGCTGTATTGTCTCTCTGGGCAGCCTCGGGTAGGGCCGGAGGAAGGGAGAAGGAGGCAATATGGTGCCTGCCGCGCGGCTCCGGTCTGTGCACAGGGAAGTGCCCAAGGGATTTGGGAGCCTGGTGCCGTGTCCACTACAGGCTCACCGCTCGCTGGAGACGGCCGTCTCTGGGCTGGTGTCCGCAGGTCTCTCCACCCGCTGGGGAGCCCACCAGCAGTCCCAGATGCAGGGGAGCAGAAACAGCAAATCCACCTACCCTTCCCGCTGGTCTCCGGGCTGCTCCGGTGGTCTCAGCTTCCAGTTCTCCTCTGCAGCCTCCCCCCGTGGAGTCTCCCCGGGTCTCAGGCACCCCTCCTTCCGGCCCTCGTCTGCTGTATGCTCGTCTTCTTGCTTCTTTCCTCTAATTTCTGCTAGAATCTGTCTTTTCTGCAGCGACACTCTGTCCGGCGGTGTTTCTCGTCCGCCATCTTTATCTCAAGCATCACTAAATTTCTTCCGAGTCCTAATATTCGTAGTGAAGAGGGGATACAAAAATTACACTAGATGAGTTTTGGAAGAAACATGATAGGTTTTCTTTTTTTTCTCCAAAAGCTAATAGCTCATCTACTTAGGCACATCCTGTTTTCTTCTGATTGCCTTTTAAAAAACAAACTGAAGGCAGGAGAGTTCTACGTCACTCTGTTGACGGACTGCAGACCAAGGTGAATGGCAACCGGGTTTCCGCGGGAGACTGTCCCTAATGATGTGCATGTGTCCTACGTGGCGACGGGGTTGGAGCCAGGGTCTCTGGCGGGAGAGCTGTGCAGAACGATGGTGGCGTGAGCTCTTCACTCACCTTCCACTCCCGGCGCCGTCCACACCGCCCGCTCTTCTCCAAGCACGGTGGCAGGCGGCGTCTAGGCAAGGCCGGCGAGTGCCTGCAGGATGCTCACTCAGCAGGCTGTGGTCCAGCGTGTGCCCCGGAGCTCCAAGAACTTTCACACACTAAGTGGTTTTTTTGTTTGTTTTGTTTTTTGAGCCATAGTCTCACTCTGTCACCCGGGCTAGAGTGCCGTGGCGTCAGCCTGGCTCACAGCAACCTCCAACTCCTGGGCTCAAGTGATCCTCCTGCCTCAGCCTCCCATGTAGCTGGGACCACAGGCACGCGCCACCATGCCTGGCTAATTTTTTCTATATATATTAGTTGGCCAATTAATTTCTCTCTATTTATAGTAGAGACGGGGTCTCGCTCTTGCTCAGGCTGGTTTCAACTTCCTGACCTCGAGCAATCCGCCCACCTCGGCCTCCCAGAGTGTGCTAGGATTACAGGCGTGAGCCACAATGCCCAGCCTCCCATGTGCTTCAAATCATCTCTAGATCAGCCATCATACCTAACCTAATGTAAACGCTATGTGAGTCGTTTCTATGCTGCATTGTTTAGGGAATAAAGGCAAGGAAAAGTCCATACCGTGCATTCTTCAGTGCCTTTGCAGCCGTCTGCCTCTTTCCCTCGAGTACTTTGGGTCTGTGGCTGGTTGGGCCCACGGATGTGGGACCCGGACACACCCGCCAACTGCACTCCGGGAGGAGAGATCAATGCTCACACGCCTGTGTACTCCACCCTCCTGAAGTGGTCTTCGCATGGTATGTGCTGGTAGGTCGGGACATTCTATGGCCTCAAGCCACCTCCCACGTGGACACTACCCCAGCCGCACAAGGACAGGTGGGACGAGCGTGGCAGCCGCAGCGTGCGCGGTTCCGCCACCCAACTGCAGCAGTCTCCGCGCCTGCTGGGAAAGGCCGGCCCACTCGGCAACGGCACGACAACGGCTCGGGTGACAAGTGTCCGTGAGAGAGGCCGCAACAAGCGCTGCCCAGGGCGACCCCTTCCCTGCCGGCCCCTTGTCGACTGGGACATCACTTCTTTTCTTTAAGTGAGTTCAGAAAAGCCCGCGCACGGCGGTGGGAGCGAGGCGGACCGCGCGGGCGGCCGGCAGTCTCGAGCCCTCCGCAGCAGGAACCGTTCTGTGCCCTCGTTCCCGCGCCGGCAAGGGCAAGGCTCTGGGCACGCCCTGCGTCTCGGCCGCCTGCGCCCCCGCGCTCGCTGTCCGCGCAGCTTCGGCGCCCAGACCCCGCGAGCGCCGGGGCGCCGGCTCCTCGGCCTCCAGCCGCTGCCCTCTGCGGCGGCAGCGCCCGTCCCTGGAAGCGGCCGGTCCGCTCGCTGCCTTCAGGCTCCCCATAGCCCTGCTGCACGCCCGCCGTGAGGGGCAGCTGCTCGGCCGCGCCGTTTGAGGGCGCAGAGCCCGTCCGCTCGGCTCCACTGCGAGCCGCAGCCAGGCGAATGCGCCGTCCCGCGCGGAGCTGAGGCCGGGCCTCCCGGTGGCCCCGAGCGCCGCCTCGCCGTGCGCGGGCTCGGGGCGGCCGAGCGTCGGCCCTTACCGGCCGGCTGGGAGGGGCAGCTCCCGCTCCCGGCACTTGTCTCCGACAAAGGCCAGGCCAACCCAAGAACGAAGTGAGGTCGCCGGCCGCAGCCCTGCGCCGCAGAGAGCCCGCCGGGCGTGCAGCCCGCTCCGCGGAGCCCGCAGCGCTGCAGCCGCCACAGACACAGGGTTTTCGGCAAGGCGGGGCGGTGGCTCCCGCCTGTCATCCCAGCACTCGATTGCTCCAGGCCAGGAGTTCGAAACCAGCCTGAGCAAGAGGGAGACCCCGTCTCTACTATAAATAGAAAGAAATTAACTGCCCAACTATACATAGAAAAAATGAGCCGGGCGTGGTGGCGCATGCCTGTAGTCCCAGCTACTCGGGAGGCTGAGGCAGGAGGATCCCTTGAGCCCAAGAGTTGGAGGTTGCTATGAGCCAGGCTGACGCCACGGCACTCACTCTAGCCTGGGCAACAAAGTGAGACTCTGTCTCAGAAAGAAAAAGAAACAGCGGTTATCGCTATTGCTGCAGGAAAAAGTGTCCCTTTTCTCATTACAGCAAAGGAGTCTCATTGCATACCTCTCGGGAAACCTGATAATATGTTACATGAATTTTCCATGGGAAGGAACAGCTGGCTAGGAATAAAATACTACACTTCTATATAGTGACATTCAAGCCTAGAACTCCAGGGAAGCCAAAGTCTACTCTAAGAATAGCCCCGGCAGGATTGAAATACCTCCTCAGAGCATACTGAGCGGATTCCCATGATGCCAGGCCTCTTGGGAAAGTGCCTGGGGGTCACAGGCCACTGCAGCTGCCTCCTCTCGCTCCTCTGAACCACTTGCTCAAGTGGAAACAATGTTTCGAAGGCCAGGTGCCACCCTGCTGCGCTGCGCTGGCCTCCCCGACGGGAAGCCCAACCCTGGGTCCTAAAGTGGGCTGCAGGCTGCACCGCAGTTTGGGATTTGCACTCACGTCCCTCATGTTTGCCAAGGTAAGAACAGAACAGAAGAGTGGGACAAGTGGCGGGGCAGGGGAGGCAGGGGAGAGGCGGGAAGGTCACCGCAGGGCAGGGAGGCCCGCGCAGCTGAGAGGCACCACGCCAGACCAGGGTGCCCCGCACGGCGCCACCCTGGCTCCAGCCTGCCCTCTGCGGCACGGGGTGCGGACTCCGCTGGCCCTGTCCCCTCCGCACGGGACTTCACCGCAGAGCACGGCGTCAAGCCCGTTTTTAAGTCTTGAAAGGCAGTTCTTCGAACTTATGTGGCGCAAAGATATTTCCCATTTGACTTCTGTGTCCAGGTGAGGTAGAGGCGGCCACACTGGTGTACACAGGTGAGCACCTTGAACTTCAAGAATAGTTTCGCAATTGCCTACGGAAAGAAATCAGTGTCCCTTTTCCCTCTGCGTCAACTCCCGCTGCCTGCGGCGGTCTGCTCCGGCCGTCAGGACCGGAGGCGGCAGGCCGCGCGCCCCAGCAGGTGGCCCAAGCCCGGGAGCGCGCGCTCGGGTGGGGGCGGGAATGCGGCAGAGGCTCCAAGCCGCCTCCCCCCAGGCGCTCAGCCTCCCCCCCCCACGCTCAGCCTCCCCCCTCCGATGCTCAGCCTCCCCCCCCACGCTCAGCCTCCCCCCTCCGATGCTCAGCCTCCCCCCCCCACGCTCAGCCTCCCCCCCCCCCGCGCTCAGCCTCCCCCCTCCGATGCTCAGCCTCCCCCCCCACGCTCAGCCTCCCCCCTCCGACACTCAGCCTCCCCCCTCCCCCCCTCAGCCTCCCCCCGGGCGCTCAGCCTCCCCCCCATGCTCAGCCTCCCCCCCCCCGCGCTCAGCCCCCCCCCATGCTCAGCCTCCCCCCCCCGCGCTCAGCCTCCCCCCCCCGCCCTCAGCCTCCCCCCCCCCGCGCTCAGCCTCCCCCCCCACGCTCAGCCTCCTTCCCCCCGGCACTCAGCCTCCCCCCCTCCTCCCCCCGGCACTCAGCCTCCCCCCCCCACGCTCAGCCTCCTTCCCCCCGGCACTCAGCCTCCCCCCCCTCCTCCCCCCGGCACTCAGCCTCCCCCCCCACGCTCAGCCTCCTTCCCCCTGGCACTCAGCCTCCCCCCCCTCCTCCCCCCGGCACTCAGCCTCCCCCCCTCTTCCCCCCGGCACTCAGCCTCCCCCCCCTCCTCCCCCCGGCACTCAGCCTCCCCCCCCACGCTCAGCCTCCTTCCCCCCGGCACTCAGCCTCCCCCCCCTCCTCCCCCCGGCACTCAGCCTCCCCCCCCACGCTCAGCCTCCTTCCCCCCGGCACTCAGCCTCCCCCCCCACGCTCAGCCTCCTTCCCCCCGGCACTCAGCCTCCCCCCCCTCCTCCCCCCGGCACTCAGCCTCCCCCCCCTCCTCCCCCCGGCACTCAGCCTCCCCCCCTCCTCCCCCCGGCACTCAGCCTCCCCCCCCACGCTCAGCCTCCTTCCCCCCGGCACTCAGCCTCCCCCCCCACCTCCCCCCGGCATTCAGCCTCCCCCACGCGCCTCGACCTGCCGCGGTCAGCTCGCCGCACTCGCGCTCTCCGGGGAACGTGGTCTTTCTTTCCCAAAGTTTCCATTCTCAACTTGGGCCTGGTGGGTACTGCCCTTTACAGCTACATTTCCTCTCGGAAAGAAAGAGGTTATAATCAGAAGCTTCAAAACCTGTATGGCCGTATTTGCACAAATGAGTCAAATCGGCGCGGTTAATGCAACAGCCGCGCGGGACCGGCGCAGGCAGCGCTCCGTGGCCGCGCATGCGCCAGAGGCGCGCACGCAGGCTGAGCGCCGCTCCGCAGGGAAGCTTCCGGCGTCTGGCTCCATCCCCATGGCAACCCCGCGGGGGCGCCGCTCCCCTCCGTGGAGGAGCCAGCTCGGCGTCAGGGAGGTCGCGCGCGCCCCAGCCCGCCCCGGCGACGCCGCGCCGTGAGGACGTCTTCCTCGCGCCGTTCCCACTTCCGTCTGCTCGGCGGCGTCTGCTGCAGTCTGCTTGCAGATTGTGCATGTGTAAGAGAAAAAAACGATGCTCTTAACGTTCTAAAAAAGCTTCGATCCTCCCTTCCAGCTTTGTTGCTTTAAAAATAGGGGATTGTTCAATTTGCTTTGAAAGCTTTTAATGAATTGTTTCTTTAAACTGCTTTAAAATAGTTAAAAAGAGACATCCTCCGTTTTCACCCGTGTTTCCCAAATGGCAGGATTTTCTTCTTTTTATGGTTGCATAGTATTCCATTGTGTGTGTGTATACGTATACACACACACACACACATTCCCTATTTTCTTTTCTTTTCTTTTTTTTTTTGAGACAGAGTATCACTCTGTTGCCCGGGCTAGAGTGCTGTGGTGTCAGCCCACCTCACAGCAACCTCAACTCCTGGGCTAAAGTGATCCTCCTGCCTCAGCCTCCCGAGTAGCTGGGACTACAGGCATGCGCCACCATGCCCGGCTCATTTTATATATATATCTTTAGTCGGCCACTTAATTTCTTTCTCCTTTTTTTTTTTAGTAAAGATGGGGTCTCGCTCTTGCTCAGGCTGGTTTTGAACTCCTGACCTTGAGTGATCCTCCCAGAGTGCTAGGATTACAGGCTTGAGCCACCTCTCTTGGCCTCCGCATTTTCTTAATCCATTCATTCCTCCATGGATATTTAGGTTGCTCCCATATTTGATGTAAAGCAGATATTTTAACCCTCAAGTAAAGACGAGGAAACTGAATCTTTAATGAAGGTAAGTAGTTTGCCAAAGGTCACAGCTACCACGAGACTACCCTGGAACGTGACCCCAGGTCGGAACTGACTCTGGTGCCTGCGCTTCGAGCCACACTATGCCACTGGACACCAGAGAAGCAGCCAGAGTTGAAGGCCCTGAAAACAGACTGGGCCCGGCCGGGCGCCTGCCGCGCCAGAGACGCCCGCCCCGCCAGAGACGCCCGCCCCGTCAGAGACGCCCGCCGCGCCAGAGACGCCCGCCCCGTCAGAGACGCCCGCCGCGCCAGAGACGCCCGCCGCGCCAGAGACGCCCGCCCCGCCAGAGACGCCCGCCCCGCCAGAGACGCCCGCCCGGTCAGAGACGCCCGCCCCGCCAGAGACGCCCGCCCCGCCAGAGACGCCCGCCCCGTCAGAGACGCCCGCCCCGCCAGAGACGCCCGCCCCGCCAGAGACGCCCGCCCCGTCAGAGACGCCCGCCCCGTCAGAGACGCCCGCCGCGCCAGAGACGCCCGCCCCGTCAGAGACGCCCGCCGCGCCAGAGACGCCTGCCCGGTCAGAGACGCCTGCCCGGTCAGAGACGCCCGCCGCGCCAGAGACGCCCGCCGCGCCAGAGACGCCCGCCCCGTCAGAGACGCCCGCCCCGTCAGAGACGCCCGCCCCGCCAGAGACGCCTGGCCCCGTCAGAGACGCCCGCCGCGCCAGAGACGCCCGCCGCGCCAGAGACGCCCGCCCGGTCAGAGACGCCCGCCGCGCCAGAGACGCCTGCCCCGTCAGAGACGCCCGCCGCGCCAGAGACGCCCGCCGCGCCAGAGACGCCCGCCCCGTCAGAGACGCCCGCCCCGTCAGAGACGCCCGCCCGGTCAGAGACGCCCGCCGCGCCAGAGACGCCCGCCGCGCCAGAGACGCCCGCCCCGTCAGAGACGCCCGCCCCGCCAGAGACGCCCGCCCCGTCAGAGACGCCCGCCCCGTCAGAGACGCCTGCCCCGTCAGAGACGCCCGCCCCGTCAGAGACGCCCGCCCCGCCAGAGACGCCCGCCCCGTCAGAGACGCCTGCCCCGTCAGAGACGCCCGCCCCGTCAGAGACCCGCTGCAGCTGTGCTCTCGCGGTTGGGAGGGGCTGCCGCCCCTGAGCAAGGGCTCCCTCGCAGCGCGGACACCAAGGACCGCAGGAGGAAAGGGCCTCCCGAGGGGCCACCTGCGGCACGGCGCGACCAGCTCGCTCCCTACGTACGACGTGAAACTGGCCGGGCTTCACTGACGACTCTTACAGTCCAGTCCACTCAGATTCTCAAAGACTGTGACATTACTCACCATGTGACGCAGCCGAAACGTGACTAATAAAGAAATACCCAAATGGGCCCGGCGCGGCGGCTCACGCCTGCAGTCCTAGCTCTCTGGGAGGCCGAGGCGGAGGATCGCTGGAGGTCAGGAGTCCGAAACCAGCCTGAGCAAGAGCGAGACCCTTGTCTACTGTAAATAGAAATGAATTGACCAACTAAAAATATATAGAAAAAATTAGCCGGGCATGGTGGCGCATGCCTGTAACCCCAGCTACTCGGGAGGCTGAGGCAGGAGGATCGCCTGAGCCCAGGAGTCTGAGGTTGCTGTGAGCTAGGCTGACGCCACGGCACTCACTCTAGCCTGGGCAACAGAGTGAGACTCTCTCAAAAAAATAAATAAATAAATAAAAGTAAGCAAAACCTGACCCAAATTTTCTCTTCTTTCACTAAATACTGTCCAGAATTGCCCAAATGTTCAAAAACCTTCATTATGTCTTAAGGTATATAAAATAGACCAAATAATAATACATATATAATGTTAATTTATATAAAATACATTTTATGAAGTAAAAAAGAAAATTTTGAAAGCCTAGATTTATTTTATTCTAAACATTAAATAATATATGCCAAATGAATACTTTCTGTTAATTTATTAACATTTATTAATTTGTTATGAAATTATTATATATTTATCAATGTATTATAAAGGAGGAAATGCATACAGGAAGTGTGGAAAGGGAAAGGGAAGGTGAATCTTACACCTGCTTCCTCCGTGTTATTCTCTAAAGGTGACCACTGTTTACAGTTTGGTTTATGAATTTCATGTATATTTTTTTCTTTTTGCAAAAATTAGATATCATACTATACATATCTCCTTGACTGTCTTTTGGCGCTTAACAGGCATTACAGTGAGGTACTTACGGGTCTGAGGAGTCAAAACAGGTCAGCTGAGTAAGAGGAAGGTATTTACTCCCGCTAAGCCGGTCCTCATCTACAAAGCAGCGCCAAAGGCGTTCCCACCGGCTGCGCTGCGCGGACGGCGAGCTGCGCCCGGCACGGCTCCTGGCGCACTGGGGAGCTCAGCGTGCTAGCTGCTATTTTCATGAGTCCTATATCATGGAGATATTTCTACTTATAAAATATTCCATAACATCTGGGTTGTTCGCTGCACAATATCCCACAGTATAAATGTAACGTGGTGCATTTATTTAACCATCCTGTGTTGGTGGTCATTTCTTCCTGCCTTTTTACCATTTCATCGTTTTTTTTTTTTTTTTTTTTTTTTTTGAGACAGAATCTCACTCTGTTGCCCAAGCTAGAATGCCGTGGTGTCAGCCTCGCTCACAGCAACCTCAAACTCCTGGGCTCAAGCAATCCTCCTGCCTCAGCCTCCCGAGTAGCTGGGACTACAGGCATGCGCCACCATGCCAGGCTAATGTTTTCTATATATTTATAGTATATTTCTATATATTTATAATTTTCTATATATTTATATTTCTATATATAGTTCTATATATTTTTAGTTGGCCAATTAATTTATTTCTACTTTTAGTAGAGATGGATCTCACTCCATCTCAGGCTGGTCTCGAACTCCTGACCTTGGACAATTCTCCCACCTCGGCCTCCCAGAGTGCCAGGATTACAGGCGTGAGCCACGGCACCCAACCCATTTCATCTTATTAGACCTCCCTACCAACCTTCTGTAAATTCACTGGTCCCCACACATGCTGAGCACACCAATCTCAAGGCCTTTACATCAGCGGCTCAGGTATTCCTTCTACATTTTTCCATCTGCATTTCTCCCCACACTCTGCTGCAGCCTGAGCGACCAATAAAATCTTCAAAATACTATAATGGTCAAGAGTGGGCCCTCTGAAGCCAGACCATACGGCTCTGTCACTTATTAGCTGTGAGACTTTTTTGAAACTTTTTAAGAGACAGGTTCTCACTCTGTTACCTGTACTAGAGTGCCAAGGCATCATCATAGCTCACAGCAACCTCAAACTCCTGGGCTCAAGCGATCGTCCTGCCTCAGCCTCCCGAGTAGCTGGGGCTACCAGCACATGCCACCACAGCTAATTTTTCTATTTTTAGCAGAGATGGGGTCTCACTCTTGCTGAGGCTGCTCTCGAACTCCTGAGCTCAAGCGATCCTCCCACCTCAGCCTCCCAGAGTGCTAGGATTGCCGGCATGAGCTCGTCTTCCTTTTTTCCCTCCAAACATTCCTCCTCCATTATGAAGTTTCTTATCGGCCCAGACAGAATCTCTGTCTCCCTCTCCTCTGGATGGTTGTTCCGTCTTGAGACAAGCCTCAGTCACTGCCTTTGTCATAGGTGTTCTGGACCGTGCCCTCTCCCCTCTTCTAGGTTGTAAAGCCCTTGGGGTCAAAAGCTTGGTGAACACATTCATCCTTTCACTCATGGTACAAAAGTTTTTTGACCATCTATCGTTGCAGGTGTTGTGCTCGGCCTGGGGCAATATCAAACACTGTATTCTCTCCTTTCCTGGAGTTTACGTTCTAGCATCCTTCTTAATATATTTCACAGCTTTGTATTAAAAAAATAAAAGCAAATTCACTGTGACCTGTCAGAGGGCCTATGGTCATAAAAATACGGCTGGATTCTTTCTGTTCTCTAGGGTGCTTAAATTGATCCATATAAACAACTCTCCCTGGGAGGTCAGAAACCTCTAGCAAATCGAAGGAGCCCTGGGAGCTTGCTTGGTGCTGGGACTCACCAGGGCTCACTCCAAGCGGCGAGGCCTGGCAGGCGGCGGCGAGGCGTGGAGCCGAGCCTGCTGGGGCGAAGGTGGCCCTTCCGAGCGGCCCATCCGAGTGGCTGGTCAGGCACCCTCTGCGAGGGCTCGGACCTTCGAGGCCCTCCTGCGCTGCTGCCGGCCGCCGGCACCTGCTGTTGGGCGTCAGTGTCACCGGACGTGCTGCCTGTCGCCCACTCAGATGGACCTGGCTGCCACGGCAGGTGAAGCCACTGGCAGAGCAAGGCGGCGCCTCGCCTCAGTCCACAGCGCCCTGCACCCGTTCCGTGACCACGGGGGCGGCGGACAGCTGTTCCCACGCGCCGCGCTCGCTGGCGCCTAGACCTCAAGTCTGTATCAGTTATTCACGCCGTTTATCTTAAGGCCATTGTGCCTTTTTTAAAAAAACTTACATTTACACTGAAAAGTCTAACACTAATTTTCTTGAGCTACTCCTCAGAGAACTGTGCGCCCAAGCCCCAGCGCTGCCCATGCTGCCTGCCCGCAGGGCGCGGCGAGCCGCTGAGGCTTCCTCTAAGCCTTTAGGCCAATACTTGGGCAGCTAAAGAGGTCGCCGGTCGCCGGTCCAGTCTCACCTGCACGGAATTCACTTATTCCAAGAATGCGACTGTCCACTGCCTACATGGCTTCGGGTAACCGGCCGGGACCGCGGCGGGAGACCTCTAGGCTGCGGCCCACGCAGGTCTGTGCCGGCCTAGAGGGTAAGTCGAGTTTGCTTTGCCGGCCTGCTGTCCCTCCTGCTGTGCAGGGGCTGGCTCTGCATTTCTTAGTCTTTTACGCTGCTGTGTTATTCAGCGCCCAGCACAGTGCCCGCACACAGCAGGTGATCAGGGGACACTTACCCAACAAACACCGCAGAAGCCAGCTCTCAAGAAACACAGCGCTGGGGGGGCGGCCGGAGCGCAGCCCGGGGCGGCCGGGCCAGACGGGAGGCGGCCGCGCTGCCCCGCGAGGCTGGGGCCGGGCTGCGGTTCCCGGCTCCCTGCGCGCAGACCCTGCGCCTGCCGTGCCTCCGCCCGCTCCAGCTCCGCTTCGCCGAGGCCGGCCGCGCCCGCCTCGCGCCCTCGGCCACATGCAGGCAGGGCCCAAGTCCTCTCCGCGCCCCCAAGTCCTCTCCGCGCCCCCAGTCCTCTCCGCGCCCCCAGTCCTCTCCGCGCCCCCAGTCCTCTCCGCGCCCCCAGTCCTCTCCGCGCCCCCAAGTCCTCTCCGCGCCCCCAGTCCTCTCCGCGCCCCCAGTCCTCTCCGCGCCCCCAGTCCTCTCCGCGCCCCCAGTCCTCTCCGCGCCCCCAAGTCCTCTCCGCGCCCCCAGTCCTCTCCGCGCCCCCAGTCCTCTCCGCGCCCCCAGTCCTCTCCGCGCCCCCAAGTCCTCTCCGCGCCCCCAGTCCTCTCCGCGCCCCCAGTCCTCTCCGCGCCCCCAGTCCTCTCCGCGCCCCTGCCCTGCTGGGCTGCGCCCTTCCCACCCCGTCCTGGCTGCGGCCCGCCCGCTCCCTGCACCGGCAGCTCCCCGCAGCCGGGCGCGCCCGGCCCCCAACCCCCGGCCCCCGGCACCCGGCCCCCGGCCCCCGGCCCCCGACCCCCGGCCCCGGGCCCCTGCCCCCGCTCCGGGCCCCCGACCCCCGGCCCCTGGCCCCGGGCCCCTGCCCCCGCTCCCGGCCCCCAACCCCCGGCCCCCGGCCGTCTCCACGCTCGGCTCTTCCACCAGACTCCGCTTCTGCCCGCGGCCCCTCTGAGCCCGCCGTGCTCTCAGCGCCCCGAAGCTCGCTTGCCTTCCTGCCGTCTTCATCTCTCCTTCAGCACTTAATGCATAACCTATATATTTATATATAGATATATATATTTCTTTTTTTGAGACAGAGTCTCACTCTGTTGCCTGGGCTAGAGTGCCGTGGCGTCAGCCTAGCTCACAGCAACCTCAAACTCCTGGCTCAAGCGATCCTCCTGCCTCAGCCTCCCGAGTAGCTGGGACTACAGGCATGCGCCACAATGCCCGGCTAACTTTCTTTCCTATATATTTTTAGTTGTCCAGCTAATTTCTTTCTACTTTTAGTAGAGACGCGGTCTTGCTCTTGCTCAGGCTGGTCTCGAACTCCCGATCTCTAACGATCCACCTGCCTCGGTTTCCCAGAGTGCTGGGATCACAGGCGTGAGCCACTATCCTTTTCACTTATGCACCCTGCTTATTGTGGGTCCCGTCCTAGAGCGTCAGCCCCCAGGGCAGGGCTCTGCGTCTGTCCTGCTCGCTGCCGCGTCTCCAGGACGCAGGGCGGAGTGGGGCGCAGGGCGGAGTGGGGCGAAGGGCGGAGTGGGGACGCAGGGCGGCGCGGGGGGTGGGGGGGCAGAGGGTCCCCCACAGGCGGCACGAGGGGGGGCGCGCAGGGCGGGGGGGGCGGCGCAGGGCGGGGGAGGGCGCACTGGGGGGGCGCAGGGCGGGGGGGGCGCGCAGGGCGGGGGGGCGGCGCAGGGCGGCAGGGGCGCGCAGGGCGGGGGGGGGCGGCGCAGGGCGGGGGAGGGCGCGCTGGGGGGGCGCAGGGCGGGGGGGGCGCGCAGGGCGGGGGAGGCGCGCAGGGCGGCGCAGGGGTGGGGGGCTCAGTGTTTACTGCGGGAGGGAACTAGTTCTCATCGTCATTGCCACGAGTTGCGAGGGCCTCTTGTGTTGCGATAACTTTACTGCACCATCTTAATTATCACAACGAGCCTGGAAGGTTATTATTAATATAATTACCTTTTCATGTAAATGAGAATACTAAGGCTCAGAAGAATAAGACGACTTGCTCGAGGCTGCACGGCCAGCGAACAGTAGAGCTGCGACTGGAATTCAGGATTCAAACTTCCAAGCCACGGTCCCCGCCCGCTGCCTGTGAGCACCCCGGGCCTTGGGCCCAAATAGCGCCTGCTTGTCTGCCTGACCCGCAAGTGCAGAGAAGCCTGACAGCCGGCACTTCCGTGTTCGGCCCTTTTCTTTCAGGGACCCCGGAAACTCCGAACCTATTGTGCGGCTGTCGGGTCAACAGAAGTCCCAGCTTACCCGCGACAGGAAGAGCGGCGCCGGCCACTGGGCAGGGAGGCGGCACATGCCACCCCATGTCATGCCTTCCACTTCCATCGGAGTTTTGTTTTTTGTTTTTTGTGGTTTTATTTGAGACAGAGCTCACTCTGTTGCCCAGGCTAGAGTGAGTGCCGTGGCGTCAGCCTCGCTCACAGCAACCTCCAACTCCTGGGCTCAAGCGGTCCTCCTGCCTCAGCCTCCCGAGTAGCTGGGACTACAGGCATGCGCCACCACGCCCGGCTAGTTTTTTCTATATATTTTTAGTTGTACAGCTAATTTTTTTCTATTTTTAGTAGAGACGGGTCTCGCTCTTGCTCAGGCTGGTTTCGAACTCCTGACCTTGAGCAATCCGCCCGCCTCGGCCTCCCAAAGAGGTAGGATACAGGCGTGAGCCACCTCGGCCGGCCTTCCATCGGAGTTTTCATTAGGATCGAACTCCCCCTGCCGGAGCTTATCACAACTGAGTCTCCCTGCATTTTATGTCTGCATTCTTGAGTGGTATCTTTTCCTTTCCTGACCACTTTCAACCCTGGGTGATGACAGGCAGGAGCGTGGGGAGGGAGGGGCAGCTGGCTCAGTCACAGTCAATGCACAGCTTGTTCACTCTCTGTGCAGTCGGTGACTTGCGGAGAAGCGTGGTCTCCATACGTGCAAAACTGTATTAGAGCAACAAGCAAAAGATAAGAAGATACGTGGATAAAGAAACACGTCAGGAACCTGTCGAACGAAGCTGTCTGAGTGCTGCTTTTCATTCTCTGGGAACTGTCAGTGCTCATAGCCTGGTGGGCATTCTTGGCTTCAAACTGAACATAAAGTCCTGGAATGATAAAATAAAATCAAATAAATAAAAGTTCTTCCCAGGATCCTATACCTGATTCTCAGGTTCTGTGAAATCAATTGGCATCTGGGGGGAAACTAATTGCCAGGATTTAAAACAAGACAGAGAAACAACGGCAGGCGTTGGGACACCGACATCAGACACGACATGCTGCTCCCCGCCAGGCTCTCGCCGGGCCCAAATCCGCAGGTTGCCGCTGCTGAAATTCCTTACTTGGGTCAAAAATGGTGCAGTGTAGTAGAAGGGGGAACTCTAGGTTAGCAGTGGGGCACCCTGTGCGCTAACCCTCACCCTGTGCTCAAACCCTCACCCTGTGCTCTAACCCTCACCCTGTGCCCTAACCCTCACCCTGTGCGCTAACCCTCACCCTGAGCTCTAACCCTCACCCTGTGCGCTAACCCTCACCCTGTGCTCTAACCCTCACCCTGTGCCCTAACCCTCACCCTGTGCCCTAACCCTCACCCTGTGCCCTAACCCTCACCCTGTGCTCTAACCCTCACCCTGTGCGCTAACCCTCACCCTGTGCTCTAACCCTCACCCTGTGCCCTAACCCTCACACTGTGCCCTAACCCTCACCCTGAGCTCTAACCCTCACCCTGTGCTCTAACCCTCACCCCGTGCTCTAACCCTCACCCTGTGCTCTAACCCTCACCCTGTGCGCTAACCCTCACCCTGTGCTCTAACCCTCACCCTGTGCTCTAACCCTCACCCCGTGCTCTAACCCTCACCCTGTGCGCTAACCCTCACCCTGTGCTCTAACCCTCACCCTGAGCTCTAACCCTCACCCTGTGCTCTAACCCTCACCCTGTGCGCTAACCCTCACCCTGTGCTCTAACCCTCACCCTGAGCTCTAACCCTCACCCTGTGCTCTAACCCTCACCCTGTGCTCTAACCCTCACCCTGTGCTCTAACCCTCACCCTGTGCTCTAACCCTCACCCTGTGCTCTAACCCTCACCCTGTGCTCTAACCCTCACCCTGTGCTCTAACCCTCACCCTGTGCTCTCACCCTCACCCTGTGCTCTAACCCTCACCCTGTGCGCTAACCCTCACCCTGTGCTCTAACCCTGTGCTCTAACCCTCACCCTGTGCGCTAACCCTCACCCTGTGCTCTAACCCAGCCCCGTGCTCTAACCCGGCCCTGTGCTCTAACCCTCACCCTGTGCTCTAACCCAGCCCCATGCGCTAACCCTCACCCTGTGCTCTAACCCAGCCCTGTGCTCTAACCCTCACCCTGTGCTCTAACCCTCACCCTGTGCTCTAACCCGGCCCTGTGCTCTAACCCTCACCCTGTGCTCTAACCCTCACCCTGTGCTCTAACCCTCACCCTGTGCTCTAACCCTCAACCTGTGCTCTAACCCTGCCCCTGTGCTCTAACCCTCACCCTGTGCTCTAACCCTCACCCTGTGCTCTAACCCTCACCCTGTGCTCTAACCCTCACCCTGTGCTCTAACCCTCACCCTGTGCTCTAACCCAGCCCTGTGCTCTAACCCGGCCCTGTGCTCTAACCCTCACCCTGTGCTCTAACCCGGCCCTGTGCTCTAACCCTCACCCTGTGCTCTAACCCGGCCCTGTGCTCTAACCCTCACCCTGTGCTCTAACCCGGCCCCGTGCGCTAACCCTCACCCTGTGCGCTAACCCGGCCCCGTGCTCTAACCCTCACCCTGTGCGCTAACCCTCACCCTGTGCTCTAACCCTCACCCTGTGCTCTAACCCTCACCCTGTGCTCTAACCCTCACCCTGTGCTCTAACCCGGCCCTGTGCTCAAACCCTCACCCTGTGCTCTAACCCTCACCCTGTGCTCTAACCCTCACCCTGTGCCCTAACCCTCACCCTGTGCTCTAACCCTCACCCTGTGCCCTAACCCTCACCCTGTGCTCTAACCCTCACCCTGTGCGCTAACCCTCACCCTGTGCTCTAACCCTCACCCTGTGCTCTAACCCTCACCCTGTGCTCTAACCCTCACCCTGTGCTCTAACCCGGTCCCGTGCTCTAACCCTCACCCTGTGCTCTAACCCTCACCCTGTGCTCTAACCCTCACCCTGTGCTCTAACCCTCACCCTGTGCTCTAACCCTCACCCTGTGCTCTAACCCGGCCCTGTGCTCTAACCCGGCCCCGTGCTCTAACCCGGCCCTGTGCTCTAACCCGGCCCCGTGCTCTACCCTCACCCTGTGCTCTAACCCTCACCCTGTGCTCTAACCCAGCCCTGTGCTCTAACCCGGTCCCGTGCTCTAACCCGGCCCTGTGCTCTAACCCGGTCCTGGCCCTTTCCTCTGCGGGGCCTGGCTGGGCCCATTATCTACGCGGCAGGGTGTCACTCTGCATGTCCGGGGCAGAGCCTGACAAATGGACACATTGCTTCTCACGCTTGACTTGACTGCCAGGAAAAACTGCACAGTATTTAAATTGAAGCACACATACAAAACTCCGCATTAAAAATTCGATAATCACTTTCTTTTTTTTTTTTTTTAAATAGGAGGTACGTTATTCTTTTCCAATTTTTATAACCTGGATAGGAAACATAAAAAAGAAGTGGAGGGCTCAGGCATGGTGGCTCACGCCTGTAATCCTAGCACTCTGGGAGGCTGAGATGGGCAGATCGCTCGAGGTCAGGAGTTCAAGACCAGCCTGAGCAAGAACGAGACCCTCGTCTCTACTAAAAATAGAAAGAAATTAATTGACCAACTAAAAATATAGAAAAAATTAGCCGGAGGCCGGGCTCGGTAGCTCACGCCTTAATCCTAGCACTCTGGGAGGCCGAGGTGGGCGGATCACCGGAGGTCAGGAGTTCGAAACCAGCCTGAGCAAGAACGAGACCCCATCTCTACTATAAATAGAAAGAAATTAATTGGCCAACTAATATATATAGGAAAAATTAGCCGGGCATGGTGGCGCATGCCTGTAGTCCCAGCTACTTGGGAGGCTAAGGCATGAGGATTGCTTGAGCCCAGGAGTTCGAGGTTGCTGTGAGCTAGGCTGACGCCACAGCACTCATTCTAGCCTGGGCAACAAAGTAATACTCTGTCTCA
The DNA here is from genome assembly GCF_040939455.1 of Microcebus murinus. Taxonomy (NCBI): domain Eukaryota; kingdom Metazoa; phylum Chordata; class Mammalia; order Primates; family Cheirogaleidae; genus Microcebus; species Microcebus murinus. The sequence goes on from NC_134129.1 coordinate 1,093,016, forward strand.
AAAAAAAAAAATTAACCGGGCATGGTGGTGCATGCCTGTAGTCCCAGCTGCTCGGGAGGCTGGGGCAGGAGGATCGCTTGAGCCCAGGAGTTTGAGGTTGCTGTGAGCTAGGCTGATGCCACGGCACTCTAGCCTGAGCAACAGAGTGAGACTCTGTCTCAAAAAAAAAAGCACATCAATTGCATTGTTAACTTGAGTATCTTTCCAAAAAGACAAAATATAAAGAAAAAGTTATTGAGCTATCTTAAAATTTGGTGAAGAAATCCTGACCAAGAAACTCAACACGATTCATTCTTCATTCTGGGAATTAGCACCTAGTTGCAATTGTAACTTAAACTTTTTTAAAAGTGACGTATCTACTCATTTTCATAGTCCTTTTGTTTTTTGACTGTGTCTAATCTATGGTCGTATTTTGGTCCCTGTTTCAACATGGATTCCCTCAGACAGACTTTCTCTGGCATCAACTATTTGTAGATAATAAGGGCCACCGGAAGTGCAGCATACTGCAAATTTGGCTCTGAGCTTCCTGATGGCAAAAGCAAAATGGAAACATTCCTTGTTAGAGAAGTCAAAGGCGCATAACATAGAAGCGGGAAGCCCCTGTGCGGCCCTGGGCTGACGGCCTGAGGTCCAGCGCTGGGGACTCGGGGCTGGCAGCCGGCGAGCGCTCCGCGCGGCGCAGCAGGTGCGGGCGCCGCAGGTGCGGGGCGCAGTGGCCAGTATCTGCGCATCTAAGCATGTCCAAACAGAGAAAAGGTGCAGCAGAAACACCACACTATCATCCTATGGACCATCCTCCGACATTCGCTCCGGCCTTGCCCGAAACATTGTTACCTGGTGCGTGGCTGTATCTGTGACAATGATCTTAATGTAGATTGAGCCTTTGAAATGAGAATGTTCCTGCTGAGCTGGGATAAACTGAAAGGCTGTTACCAGCCAGGGGCTGCACAATGGTACAACTCTGGGGAAAGTTTATGAATCATACGAGGGAATGCGGAAGTAGACATGCAAGCAAGAGGAACTGCTTTGGAGAAACCACAGCTATAAAAGAAAGAATGGCTGCAGAGAATGGACACTAGAAAAAGTGTACCCCAAAAGCAAAACAATGGGGAACCACACGCATCAAGGAGAGAATGTGGCAGAGAGAAGTCAAAGTCACTGGACATTGAGAAGGGTGGAGGGGAAGTTGGGAGGGGTGAAAACTTACCTAACAGGTGCAGTGAACACTAATCAGGTGATGGGCACACCTGAGTGCTGACTAAAGCATTACAAAAGCCATCCATGGCCGAGCACGGCAGCTCACGCCTGTCGTCCTAGCTCTCTGGGAGGCCCAGGCGGGAGGATCACTCAAGGTCAGGAGTTCGAAACCAGCCTGAGCAAGAGCAAGACCCGTCTCTACTAAAAATAGAAATAAATTAATTGGACAACTAAAAATATATAGAAAAAATTAGCCAGGCATGGTGGTGCGTGCCTGTAGTCCCAGCTACTCGGGAGGCTGAGGCAGGAGGATCGCTTGAGCCCAGGAGTTAGAGGTTGCTGTGAGCTAGGCCGACGCCAGGGCACTCCAGCCAGGGAAACAGAGTAAGACTCTGTTTCAAAAAAAAAAAAGGCCAGCCATGTAACAAGAACATTTCTACCCACTTAATACTTTGAAATTTACAAAGAAAGAAGAAGAGAGAGGAGACTGAGAACATGGGACCGGAATCCATTCAGAGAAATTCTGAGGACTGAATCTAGGAACTGAAAAATCAACGTGAGAGTCAAACACCCTAGCGTGGAGGGGTGAGCCCGGGACGCACAAGCGAGGAGGGGTCTTCTGTGTGCCAGGGAGCCGAGGGGAAAGGCCTCTCTCGGCTCGGGGAGCAGCGAGTGTGCGGGTCCCGGCCAGAGAAGGACGCCGGCCGGAAACACCCGGAGTGCCGGCTGTCACCAGGTCCTGCCATCTAAACTCCCTGGGGTCCACTTCAGCAAACAGATGACGAGTCAGTGCTTAGTGAGGTCCTGCAGTGTAAACGGCGAGCCTGTCTGGGGTCCACGAGGACGGCCCGAGGCGTTGCCGCAGCTCTGGGCAGGAGTCTAGTCCCTGCCCCACTGTCCCTGTCCCCAGCACCATGAGTCACTTACAGACGCAAGCCTCTGAGCTCGGCCTCTGAGCTCCTCGCTTTCTGGTCCCTACTTGCCTCTCCTGCCCCATTTCCCCACTCTCCCCCCTTCAGTCGTATGGAATCCACGTGCAGCTTTTGGGTAACGCTCTCCTGTGCTTCCAGAACTTTCCAGGTGCAGCTGCATCCTCTCCTGCCCTCAGCCCCCACCACCCCAAACCCATCTTTCAAGACTCGGTTCAGTGGCCACTTTCTCTAGGGAACCACCTGAGGGCCCTGAGCCTGGTGACATGCTGGCCTGCTGCGCTTCCCCGGACACTCGGCACAGCACGGCCCCACGGAAAGGTCACCACGGACTTACCTGGCCACGCCCCCTCCAGACTGTCACCTCCTTGGAGAACCAGACAGGACTGACTTGTTTTGGCATCCTTGGAAGCTAGCACAGTGGGACTCACAGATGTCTGATATGTGTTTGAAGAATGAATGTGGTGAGTGGAAAATGCCAGGATCCCAAAGGCTCAGTGTTTAAAGGAGAACTTGCTCACCTGACTCACCTGACTCCGCAGGGAAGTGAGTGGTCATGGTGGGTAGGTATGCTTCCTCCCCAAAGAGGTCCACACCCCACTCCCCAAAATGAGTCCCTTGCTGGATGGGGACAGAAAGTCTGCCATTCCCAGAGCAACCAACCAGTAGGAAAAAAAAATTAGCTGGGCATGGTAGCATGAGCCTATGATCCCAGCTACTCGGGAGGCTGAGGCAGGAGGATGGCTTGAGCCCAGGAGTTTGAGGTTGCTGTGAGCCAGGCTGATGCCACGGCACTCTAGCCCGGGCAACAGAGTGAGACTCTGTCTCAAAAAAAGAAAAGAAAAAATTAGCCAGACATGGTGGTGCATGCCTGTAGTCCCAGCTACTCAGGAGGCTGAGGCAGGAGGATCGCTTGAGCCCAGGAGTTGGAGGCTGCACTGAGCTATGATTGTGCCACTGCACTCCAGCCTGGGCAATAGAGTGAGACTCTGTCTCTAAAAAAATAAGTTCACAAGCTGAGTACTTCTCACCACCTGCACTGCCGCCGACCTGCTGTGGCCTCCCACCGTCCCTGCCTGGCCATTCGGTGGGATCCCAACAGGTGCCCCTCTCCTGCTCCTCCACGTCCCTGTCCCATAACATGTCCTCGACACAGCAGCCCAAAGGAATCCTGTCACAGCTAAGTCAAAACACATCACCCCTCAGCTCGGGACCAGCTCGCGGCTTCCCAGCCCACTTAGGGGAAAGCTCAAGTCCCATCAGTGGCCCGGCCCAGCCGCACCGCCCGCCCTGGGTGCCTCCTCGGCCTCTCCTCCCACTCTTCCTCTGGACTGCTCGACTTCAGCGCCCGGCTTCCCCGTCATGCCCCGCCGTGGTCTTTGCGCCTGGCAGGCCGTGTGCCGTCCCTTCCTCCAGGCGCCACCTGGCCACCCCTTCCCTCCCCCAGGCCGCCCGCCGGCGCGGCTCACAAGTCCAGCGAAGGCTGCTCCCGCAGACACACGCAACAGTCACGAGAAATTGCTGCAGTGGGGGCGGGGGGCTGGAATAGAGAGAGAGGGGACAAAAAAGGACATTTAAACTTCGAGGGTCTCCTAAGGAGCCAGGGCCTAGGTGCCTTAAAACCTGCCCCGCCTATGGGGCGCGACTGCATTTCTTTCACAGCTGAGACAGCAGGGCGGGAGGCTGGACGCCACACTGGCAAGTGAATCTGCCCTCAAGCCCAGCCTGGCCACGCCCTCGGGTTCCGGCCTCCTATTTCGTTGAGAGCAAGCCGAGAACGAACGCCTATTACAAAATTCAAATATTTGCAAAGCAAAGAAATCGATGCAGCAGATTTAAAAGTTCTTCGCCTTGACACATGAAACCTCTGTGTGCTCGGCTGAGGGTCAATCAGATTCCAGAGATTCTCGGCAATCTCTCAGTTCATGACCAAGGCCACTGCACGATAAAAGTTCCAGCAGGTGGCCCTGTACACGGTGGTTGTCAAGGAATTCACTCCTCAGTGGAGGGAAGGAAGAGAAAGTCATCCGTCAGTGCCTTCACTCAGGAGTGCCCCTTCCCCAAATCCCATCCTGGGTGGCACAGATATTTTGAAGGTCGTGCTCCATAGGCCACCTTTAAGATGCATCGTGACCCCGGGCCTCGCTTAGATGCCTGAGAAAGCTGGGGCTCCTGCTTTCCTGTCACCCTGCTGCGCCCGCCCCCACACTCACCGGGCCCCTTGGCCCTGGAGGTGCCTTCCAAGACGCCCAGTGGGTGCCTGAGACCGCAGAGTGCCGAATGCAACTGTCACGAAATTGTGAAGAAGGAGAAAAATTCACGCTGGTTTTCCTGCTGCACTTCAAACTGAAAAAGCTATGGCCACAGCGTGGCAAGTGTTCAGTGAAGACGGCAAAGCATCGCGTTTGTGGAAGACCGATGGACGGCAGCTGGATTCAGTGCTCCCCGCGGGCTCAGGCATCCGCTGGGGTCTTAGAACGTGTCACCAGGACACAAGGGGACTGCTGCTTACTGGAAAGGAGCTGTGGCCGGATCTCCAATTTGAGGAAATTATTTTATTTTCAGTGGAACGGGGCATTGAAGGGTCATTCTTTTCCAGCCACTTACTACAAAAGAAGGAAATCTTCAAGTGCGAGCTGGTAGACGGAGCAGGAGTTTGTTCCAATAACCATCATCACAGTGAATCTAGCACGGCCTGACCTCCCGGACAGGAGCTGCTTGCTTGATGGTCTTACTTATGGCTTTCAGGATTCTTGCGTGCAGTGGAGTGGGAGGTAATTATTTTATTTTATTTTATTTTTTTGAGACAGAGTCTCACTCTGTTGCCCAGGCTAGAGTGCCGTGGCATCAGCCTAGCTCACAGCAACCTCAAACTCCTGGGCTGAAGCGATCCTCCTGCCTCAGCCTCCCGAGTAGCTGGGACTACAGGCATGCGCCACCATGCCCGGCTGATTTTTTCTATATATATCAGTTGGCCAATTAATTTCTTTCTGTTTATAGTAGAGACGGGGTCTCACTCTTGCTCAGGCTGGTTTCAAACTCCTGGCCTTGAGCAATGTGCCCGCCTCGGCCTCCCAGAGTGCTAGGATGACAGGCATGAGCCACCGCGCCCGGCCGGTAATTATCTTTGAGACATTTTCCAAATGCTGGCTGAATGGGACGGCTGGCCACCGACCTCACTCTGCACGGGACATGCTGTTGTTGGGTGACGCTCACCCAGTGCTGCAGGGACACTGCGAGGCCTGCACTCAAATCCTTACAACAACCCCATGAGAAAAACACAATTATGATCAGAGATGAGGACACCAAGACAATGGTGGTGTTTCCAGTCTCTCCCACATCACAGCACCCCCTCAGTGGCCGAGAAGACTGGCCTCTCAGCAAGCCTGCCTACCTTCCAGGGGCACTGGAGGGGACGCTCAGGGATGGACAGGGCTGAGCATCTTGCCAGGGCTAAGAAGTGGCTGATGTGAGATTTAAACCCAGGGCTGTGCTTACAAAGGCTGTGCTGTTTCTAGCATGCGGCACCATCAGTTTGCGTGGCGATGTGACATCCTCACAAATATCTATACAGGGGCCGGATGCGGTGGCTCACGCCTGTCATCCTAGCATTCTGGGAGGCCGAGGCGGGAGGATCGCTCAAGGTCAGGAGTTGGAAACCAGCCTGAGCAAGAGCGAGACCCCGTCTCTACTATAAATAGAAAGAAATTAGCTGAAAAACTAAAAATATATAGAAAAAATTAGCTGGGCATGGTGGCGCATGCCTGTAGTCCCAGCTACTCGGGAGGCTGAGGCAGGAGGATGGCTTGAGTCCAGGAGTTTGAGGTTGCTGTGAGTGAGGCTGACCCGATGGCACTCTAGCCCGGGCAACAGAGTGAGGCTCTGTCTCAATCAATCAATCAATAAAAGGAGGAGGAGGGAGAGCAGGCAGGCAGCAGCAGCCGCTCCCTGGATGGAGCATTCCTTATCAGCTCTTACGCTAAACTAAGAATGCACAGTGCAATCGTTCAGGGACACTGGGTGACTCCAGCAGAACATGTCAGTGCACAGATGCCACTGACAGCTGGCGACCAGGTGACGCAAATGGTGGCGCAGTGCCAGGTGGGGGTTACGGACTGGACATGGGCATCAGGGTTGGCCGCTAAAGGGCTATCACAGCCCACGCACGTGCCACCCCTAGGCTCTCCTGGTCGCCTCCTAGACCAGAGTTTCGAATGAGCCAGTAGAAAGGCTGCTTATCGAAGTGCAAACATTTACTTTACAGTGTGGCCGTTAAAAATAACCTGCCAGAGACTCTGGGTGTGTCCGGGAAGGCTGCTGTCCTGGGGGTGCACGGTGTGGCCCACACTCCCTCCTGGAGACCTCCTCTCCCGCGTTCTTTTTGTCCTTCCTGTGGCTGCAAATTGGTGATGTTCAAAGGGCTCCCCTTGTCTTTTGGGGTTCACATTTTCCAGTTCCTACTCTTATTAGTCCTTGCCTTTTGGGGTAGGAGACGGGAGGAGCCGCCTGGCGTGTGGAGAGGTAAAATTCCCAAGCTGCGTCTCAAAAAGCAGCCCGTGAGGCCAGGAGGCAGTCCAGAGCCTGCAGTCCAAGCTGTTCTGGAGACTGGAGCGCAGGGCTGAGGTCAGGGCCGAGACGGGGCAGAGGGGGGGTGCAGCAAGGCATCTGCGCACGTGACCCGCGGGCGCAAGGCCCACGTCGGGTAGCAGGGGACTATATCTGCGTCCGTGCTGAAGCAATGATGGGTTTAGAGTTAATACCCTACTAGTCAGAGCTAAATTAGAATAGTCTGTGCTTAGAAGTGTGATATTTATGAGTCTTTAACAACTCTACTAAAAGAACTTTCAAAACTCTGCATTAAAGAGAACAATCTAATTAGAAACGCGCAAAAGAAAGGAGAAGACATTCGACTGAAGGGTCATGTCACAGTAAATACACCCACAGGATGCTTGCCATCAGCGGCCACCATGGAAATGCAGGTGAAGACCACATGGAGACGTCATTACACACCTGTTAGGAAAACTAAAATAAAAAGGAAATAGTAGTAGTATTCTAAATGCTGGCAAGCTATGGAGAAACCTGGTCTCTCCTACACTGCTGGTGGGAATGGAAAATGTCACAGCCAGTCTGGAAAGTAGTTTGGCAGTTTCTTTAAAAACATATGATCTAGCAATTACAGTCCCGGGCGTTTAGCCCAGAGAAATAAAAACTTATGTCCACACAATAACCTGTACACGACTGTTCATCGCGGCACTCTCGGTGAGACGCGAAAACGGGAAACAGCCAAAACGGCCGTCAGAGCGCCAGCGCCGGGCTGAACGCGCCTCCCCCGCCCCGCTGAAGGAACGACATTCACATGTCGATAGCATTCTCCAAATGACAGAACTAGAAGTGGAAAACAGATCAGTGGGTGGCGCGGGCTGGGCGGCGGGGTGGCGGGACCAGGGAGGCGCTGTGTGCGTGGGCGGCCCCTGCATGCTGACTGCACGGTGGCAAGATGGCATGCACCTGTACACTCGCGCTGCACCCTTTTCTTGGTATAATATTTTTTCCCAAATTAAATTTATTTATCTATCTATCTATCTTTGAGGCAGAGTCTCACTCCGTTGCCCTGGCTACAGTGGCCTGGCGTCAGCCTCACTCACAGCAACCTCAAACTCCTGGGCTCAAGCGATCCTCCTGCCTCAGCCTCCCGAGTAGCTGGGACTACAGGCATGTGCCACCATGCCCGGCTACTTTTTTCTATGTATTTTTAGTTGGCCAATTAATTTCTTTCTATTTTTAGTAGAGACGGGGTCTCGCTCTTGCTCAGGCTGGTTTCGAACTCCTGACCTTGAGTGATCCTCCCACCTTGGCCTCCCAGAGTGCTAGGATGACAGGCGTGAGCCACTACACCCAGCCGCTTCTTTCGTTTTAAGCTACATAGTTTGTAGTAATTTGTTCTGGCACCCCTAGGAAACTAATACATAATTTTATATAGAGAGATATAATATACATAATATAGATTATATATCTATTAATAGGAAATATATGTATAATATAAAAGAAAATAAGTATAAATATATATGAAATCTCTTTTCACCAAATCATTTAAAAGTAAGCTTTAGGCATGACATTTTACCACCAATACCTTAGTATGTATCTTCTAAGAATAAAAATATTCTCTGATATAGTTATATCGTTGTCATACTAAAAAACTATTATGTTAATACAATATTATTTATATAATATAGGATAGATATTCAAACTTTCTGATTGTCCTATCAGTGACCTTTATAGCTTTCTTTAAGAAAAAACAAAACAGGATCCAATCAAGGATCATTCATTGTATTTAATAATCAGAGTTTCTATAATCTTATTATCCTGTAACAGTTACCTGCCTTTTTTTCTTATTTTTCCTTTCTAGACATTGACATTTTTAAAGAGTTTAGTTGTTTTACATATTGCCCCAAAATGTGGATTTGTCTGATTGTTTCCTCATTATTAAGGAACTGTAGGGGTGACATCGTGTCCTTCTCAGTGAAAAATGTCCACAGTGTGACATTTGATTTGATCACCATTATCAGTAATGTTACGTTTGGTCACATGACTAAGGCAGAGTGAATACAACGTTTCCTTATGTTCCCAGTACTTAATGGGCCTGGGAGCCCTTAAATGTTTATTGAATGAAGAATGAGAGACTTATAAAGTACAATCCTCTGTACTGAAACCAGAAAGTTTGTAAACTTGGCAATACGTACAACTTATTATTAGTCACTTATATCACCTTTTTTATTTTTTGCTGCCTATGAGATGAGATCACCTCTTATTAATCGTGGACATCACTGGGCACAGTAACTTTGTACCCCCACTTCTACAATGTCATTGTTCTGTGGGGAAATGTGAAATTATTATGCAAGCAAAGCGCATTTATTGGCTCGCATAGAATTCAACTGTGAGCTTAAGAGCTTCGGAACACAGTTATCAGGATGGCTGCAAATGACTCTTAGAAATAAAGCAAATTATGCCCCACCATCTTGAATGCCATAGTTTTGCTTCCAGAATATTTTATTTAGGTCCCAGTAATTTTGGCCAGTTTCCAGAATTAGCTAATATGTTTATAATAGCAACATTACAAAATAATTCTGAAAATTGTTCATTTATTTTTCAACACACACAGAATAAAGGCTTCCTCTCTTAAAAACCCAAGTCTTAGTGGCTTATTGACTGTAATCAATTTCTGTACATCATGTTTAATCACAAGTTGGTGTTTTTTCAAAGCACCTCAGCTTTAATCAAGCCCTGAAAGGGCGCGGTAGAGAGTGGGTCATGAGTGATGTTAAAAGTAAGAGGCTCTTGTTGCGGAACCGAGCGGCGACGAAGCGGCGGCCTCACTGCTCTCCTGGGTTTAGCAGCAGCCGGGAGAGCTCCTCCGGCTGCCAGAGCAGCGTGGCTGGCCCTCCCGCGGCGGGCGCTCTCTTCCCCCGCGGTGCCTGGTCTCAGCCGCGGGACCTAACACAGAGCTGCCCTGGGTGCTCCAGGCGGGGCCTGCAGCCCGCTGAGCAGGCGTGGCCGTCACCACGCTGGCCAGAAGGCCGAGGGGCCCCTGTGCTTCAGCGTCGGAAGGAAGCGCAGCGTGTGGCGAGCGGAAACGTGGTGGCACTCACAGAGGTTTCCTGAGGGCGCTAACGCGGCTCGTGGGCAGGCAGCGCCTGGGGGCTGCGCCCGCCTCTGGCCGCCTTCTCCCAACACGCAGCCGGCCTGGGTCGCGCTCAGAAGAGTCGGCCAGCGTGGTGTCCAGGCGGACAGCTCGGGGCCACATCGCCTGGGTTCCAAGTTAGGCTCTACTAACTCGCTAGCTGTGCAACTTTGGACACATTATTTAACCTCTCTGGGCCTCAGTTTCCTCATCTATAAAATAGGGATAGGACTTGCCTCCTAGGGCTGTTATGAGATTCGTGAGTATGTACACGAAGTGCTCAGAACACCTGGCACATAACGCGCACCCAGTGAATGCCGGCTACTGTCACTCACTGTGCTGTCATCATCATCAGTAGCCGCAGCAGCTTCGGAAACGGCTGGTGAAAACTAAAGCAGGGAGGATAAAAAGGAGACTTGTGGGGACGTGGCAGCCTTGCAATGCCGCCAGGAAGCGGAGGGATCAGACGCTTTCTGCTTGACGCTGGAAGCAGATATGACATCAGAGGAGTATAAATCATAGCAACTCGAATGGCACTCAATGCATGGGGAGCATTGCTCCAATCGTCGGGATGTCTGAGGCTCCTAGGCTGACTGTGGACGGTGGTGTCCCAGCTCCGCCCTGGGTGATCCTTTGGGAGGTGCCGGTAGGGATTAGCTGGGCAATTGAATTAGATGGCCCCAAAGGACGTAGCCTTGTATGTCTCTAATCAAACGCATCTATCAAAGCATCAAGCAGAATTTTAAGAAGTGACTAAAATATAAGAAGCTCAACACAAATAGAAACTTGTATTGCTGCGACACTGTCACACGGCCCTCGACCCCCACCCGAGACCCATAAACAGGAAAAAGATTCAACAGAGAGATTTCATAACATACCCGGATGCACACACAAAACATAAAAGGACCATGGAGTACTACTCAGCTCTAAGAAACAATGGTGATATAGCACATCTTATATTTTCCTGGTTAGAGCTGGAACCCATACTACTAAGTGAAGTTTCCCAAGAATGGAAAAACAAGCACCACATATACTCACCAGCAAACTGGTATTAACTGAGCAGCACCTAAGTGGACACATAGGTACTACAGTAATAGGGTACTGGGTCGGGGGGAGGGGGGAGGGGGCGGGTATATGAATACATAATGAGTGAGATGTGACCATCTGGGGGATGGTCATGATGGAGACTCAGACTTGTGGAGGAGGGAAATGGGCATTTATTGAAACCTTAAAATCTGTACCCCCATAATATGCTGAAATAAAAAAAAAAACATAAAAGGCACTTCGTCTTTTGGGAATTTAAATCCTAGAATTAGTCAATGTGTTCGGTAAAAATCACAGAGTCAAAGCGCCCCTGAGACCTCGGAGGTGCCACGCGGGCGCCGCGTCCTGGGAAGTTATCTGGGGGATGAGACCAACCGAGGTCCCTGTCGCCCCAGTGTCACTTGAGGACGTGCGCTCAGTGGAGCAAAACGGCAGGCTGAACCGACTCTGACGTTCGCATTGTTATTTTTCTATTTTGTCTATTTCTGCCCTTTTTTCCATTAATCCAGGCGTGCGCAGATTGATGGCAGTTGCCGAAGTCAAGCGCACCCCCTGGGCGTTTAGGGACAAGCCAGGCGCTCCTGGCCGGCAACTGCTGGCCGTCAGTCGTGCCCTGACGCCCCGCCCGCCTGTCCGCACTCTGGGGCTCCAGGGGCCACCAGCCCGGGCGCAGGCGGCAGCTGGGGGGCAGCCGGACACCGCCCCGAGCCCGCGCCGGCAGCCGGAGAGCAGCTCCCCGGGCGGCCGGGGCAGCTCCCAGGGCGGCCGGGGCAGCTCCCAGGGCGGCCGGGGCAGCAGCTCCCCGGGCGGCCGGAGCAGCTCCCAGGGCGGCCGGGGCAGCAGCTCCCAGGGCGGCCGGGGCAGCTCCCAGGGTGGCCGGGGCAGCAGCTCCCAGGGCGGCCGGAGAGCGCGGCGGGCGGCGGGCGGCGCGGGCTCGGCTCGCCTCGGTGCAGCTCTGTCGCCTCCAGGCCCGAGCCTCTCCGCCCGCCCTTCCTGCAGGGATCCGGGAACAGCTTCCGGCTCAGGTGGGCTGAGGGCGCTCGCAAGGAGAGGACTCCACGCCCGCCGGGCCCTGGGCGCTGGCCTGCCTGGGCAGAGGCCCCAGGGCGATGGCCTGCCTGGGCAGAGGCCCCAGGGCGATGGCCTGCCTGGGCAGAGGCCCCAGGGCGATGGCCTGCCTGGGCAGAGGCGCCAGGGCGATGGCCTGCCTGGGCAGAGGCCCCAGGGCGATGGCCTGCCTGGGCAGAGGCGCCAGGGCGCTGGCCCGGTCGCTCTCAGGCCGGCCCCACAGCCCCGCCGGCGCCGGCCATTTCCAGTCCTTCAAGTCAGTCTTCCACGTGCTAAATAATCATTCAGAAAGAAGGAAGGAAGCAAGGAAAGAGGAGAGGGAGGGAAGGAAAACGAAAGAAAACTCTGTGCCTTAAAGAGAATGTCTGCTCTTGCTTCGTCTTTGGAAGACGTCAGCAAGCCTTCGCCGGGCCGCAGCGACGCGCCGCCGCACAGCAAGCTGAAGCCGCAGCCCCCTCAGGGCCGCCCGCCGGCAGGGCTGCGCGCCTCCCCAGCCTCGCTGCTGGCCAGGTACTTGCTGTGGGACATGAGCGGCGCCAGCCCGCTCCCTGGCGACGCCACACAGACACGCCGCCGCAGCCCCAAGGTTTCCGAGTATTGACAGACTTTTCCTTGTAACTTCCACAAATCTGCCCTTTAAAAGCTGTCACTTCCAGGCGGGCGTGCTGGCTCACGCCTGTCATCCTAGCACTCTGGGAGGCCGAGGCGGGAGGATCATTTGAGCTCAGGAATTAGATATCAGCCTGAGCAAGAGCGAGACCCGTCTCTACTAAAAATAGAAAGAAATTAGCTGGACAACTAAAAATATATAGGAAAAATTAGCCGGGCATGGTGGCGCATGTCTGTAGTCCCAGCTATTCGCGAGGCTGAGGCAGGAGGACCCCTTGAGCCCAGGAGTTTGAGGTTGCTGTGAGCTAGGCTGACGCCACGACACTCACTCTAGCCTGGGCCACAGAGTGAGACTCTTGAATCAAAAAGAAAAATAATGCAATTGCCCAGGCTGGAAAGGAGGAGGCTGAGGAGGAGAAAAGATGGGGAAGGAACATTTGTTTGAGTGAGAGCAGGAGTGACCAGTGTCCTTGGTGGCTGCCTGGCCATAAAGGGGGGAGGAAAGAAAGACTCTAGTGACTTCTAAAAAGGCCCAGAAGCCACAGTCGCCCTTAGTCTACTTCTAGTTTCCGTTGTTTTACACTAACTTCTTTCCCAACCTCTCTCCTTACTTTGTTCAACTATGAAGTGTCATTTCTGAATATCAGAAGTGGCTTGCCATGTAATCATACTCCCAGCCAGGCACTGTGTCAGCAAGCTGAGCTTCTCCCACCTGGAGTTCGAGAATAGATCAAGGCCAGCTCATGGCCAAGACTCCAAGTTAATTATTTAACTCATGAAGTTGCAGCGGTTAGGTGAGAGTTTGTCCCAGGTCAGGAGAAAGATCACCTATTGGGCTTCTCAATGTGACTACCAATAATAAAATTAAATTTGCCAACAGGAATCTATACCTACCAGACACGTCTCAGCTTAAGCGCACATGGTTTTGAGATATAAATCCAACTCTGGTCACTGACTGATACTGAAAACCAAGAAACATTTCATATCCACAGCCCATCCCATTAAAATAACATTCTAAAATGTTAAAAATGGTTTTAACTAGAATAAAAACCACTGAAGAGTTTAAGGACAAAGGGCAATTAGAAAACCTGGAAACAATGGCCAATTTGTTACTTAGAAGTTAAAAGGCAATAATAATAGGTAATAGCATTTTGAAGACCACAGCCTGAGGAAACCTCAGAGAACAATGAAATGAATTTTCTATCACTTGTCACAAATCATGGAATCAGTCTCCCTTTCTCTTCTTTTGTTCTCATTTCCTTTCCCGAGTCAAGTGTTTTCTATCTCCCCCATTGACTTTTCCTCCTTCCCCATACTTCACTTTTAATTTTAACTGTATTATGTTTTAAATGTTTAATACATTTTTTGTGTAAAGTTTCATGCCTCATATTTTATTGAGGTACATTTTACATATCATAAAATTAAACTCACGCACCATAAACTTCACCCTTTTTAATTGTATCATTCAGTGGCTTTCAGTGCAATTACAGAGCTGTGCCGCTCTCACCACTATCTAACTGCAGAACGTTTCCATCACCCAAAAGAAACCCCGTGCCCACTGGCAGTCTCATTCCAGTCTGCCCTGCGCGAGGCCCAGGCGGCCACGGCTCAGCCTTCTCCTGCACGGCCTGGCCTGTTCTGGGCTTGCCCACGCGCCGAGCCACACGCAACGCGGGGCCTTCGCCTCCGGCTGCTTGCAGTCAGCGCAGAGTCTTCCAGGCTCCTCTGCACTGTGGCGTGTTCGGTGCCCGTCCTCTCTCGGCTGAATGGTGTTCCACTGTGGGACACGTCGTGTCCGCCTTATCCGTCAGTCAGGGAAATGTGGCCTTTCTCCGCTTTCTGGCGGCATGAAGAATGCTGCGTGAACATTCATTTGGACGGTGGCTCTCATTTCTCCTGGGTGTGTATCTAGGAGTGGAATTCCCGGTCATGTGGGACACTGTGTTTGACCTTTGGAGGAACTCCCCGGACTGTTTCCCAAAGTGGCTGGAAAATGTTACTATGTTTCATATTTTTCTCTTAACTATTCAGCCATTGTGAATGCCTTTTGGAAAAAAATCTTTTTAAAGTCAATTAAGTGGCTTCTTGCTTCCTTTAGCCTTTGATTTTTTTTTTTTTTTTTTTGAGACAGAGTCTCACTCTGTTGCCCGGGCTGGAGTGCCGTGGCGTCAGCCTCGCTCACAGCAACCTCCAACTCCTGGGCTGAAGCGATCCTCCTGCCTCAGCCTCCCGAGTAGCTGGGACTACAGGCATGAGCCACCACGCCTGGCTAATTTTTTCTATATTTTTAGTTGGCCAATTTGTTTCTATTTTTAGTAGAGATGGGGTCTCACTCTTGCTCAGGCTGGTTTTGAACTCCTGACCTTGAGCGATCCTCCCGCCTCAGCCTCCCAGAGTGCTAGGATTACAGGCGTGAGCCACCACGCCCGGCCATCAAAGCCTTTTATAGGACCCGTCCATGCAGGGTAGGTGTGCTCCACGGTTTGGGTGCTTTAGTGACATTGCCAAGGAAGTCAGTCATGACCCAATCCACCTCCCTTCTTCCCCATTTCAGCAAAATGTTAACCAGCCATTTTCCACCCCAGCTCCTCCATAAAGTGCTCCCCAGTTAGTGCTGACTCTGGCCTGTGATAAGGCCTTGACTGAGTTTCCCACTAACTCTCCCTCCACGGACACGGCTCCACAGCCGCCGCTGTTCCTCACCCCGACCCCACGTCCCATAGGGCTGAGGGACTTTAGGGTTTCTTTCCCCTCTGCTTGCACTCATTTTGGAAGCAGTGACTACTAAAAAGGCCACCAAGGCCAGGGTGGCTCACAACTGTAATCCTAGCACTCTGGGAGGCCAAGGCGGGCGGATCCTTTGACCTCAGGAGTTCGAGACCAGCCTGAGCAAGAGCGAGACCCGTCTCTACTAAAAATAGAAAGAAATGAATTGTCCAACTTATATATATAGAAAAAATTAGCCGTGCAGGGTGGCACACGCCTGTAGTCCCAGCTACTCGGGAGGCTGAGGCAGGAGGATCGCTTGAGCCCAGGAGTCTGAGGTTGCTGTGAGCTAGGCTGACACCACGGCACTCTAGCCAGGCAACAGAGTGAGACTGTGTCCCAAAAAGAAAAAGGCCACCAAATTCAACAGTTAAGCATTTTCCCTCTTTGTCCTTCGGTCCCCAGACACCCCAGGGAGGTACTGCCTCTGAAGCAGGTAGAATCCCAGGAAAACGAGGAAACCCACCTTCCAGGGAGAAAGTGGTCCCCACATCCCAGACCCCCGGCTTCCTGCCACTCCTTTCCTTGATTATTTTCTGCTCTCACCACTGAGCAGGAAGAAAAGGGAAGAAGAAGGATGATCTCTGAAAACCAAGACTCCCCGTTCGTGGCTGGCCCTCCCTTCTCTCCTCCGGACGTCCCCCTGCTCTCCAATCTCAGGAGATGAGCTGGCGCCATGTGTGGGGTTAGAAGGGCAGTTTCCAGTTGCTCGAGTCACGTGGCACACATTTAAACCGCTGAGCAGCTTCTTCCTGGCATGTGTCAATTTCTTTCCAGTCTACATGCCAATCCTTTAACGTGACTCTTGACCCTATCATTTTAGCTCTTCCTTGCTACTTCCACTGCCCCACTTACGGTGACTTCTGTCTGGGAGTTCCCAAAGTCCTTGGAGAAAGAGGACCTAGCTTCCTATTTAGGCCTCACGCCCACTCCCTTTGGCCTCAGTCTGAGGGTCACCTGAGCTTCACCTCAGCGCCCAGGGATCCTCAGAGCCACCTTCTTTAGATTCCGAGGCCCGGCCCCGTCCTGTCTCTGCAGCGGGTTTCCCGTGGGACTCGCGGTCTGCGTCCCACCCCCTTCTGCCTCCCTCCCCGCCGCTGGCCAGGAGGCACCAGCCCCGCCCGAGGACCAGTGTCTCGCCCCAGCCCTTCACGGTCTCCTGCCATTGCTTGTGGCTGGAACACATTCGAGCAGACTGGCAGCACACGGGGCTTCATGTGAACACGTCTTCCCCAGGGGAGCCGACAAGGTCCCCGGTCCTCCCAGATCATGGAAGGTAAAAGCTGTTTTCGCCTTGTGAAGCACGTAGCTGCCACCTGCTACCCAGGGGAGAGCGTGGCAGGTATTTTTCCAAGAAGCAGTAGCAGTGATGGAAGACTGTGTGCATGTGCAAGCGTGTGCGCGCACGTGTGCATGCGTACATGTGTGTGCGTGCAAGCGCATGCGTGTGCATGTGTGTTGCTGAGCGGTGACTCATACCTTCAGCGGATACATTGGAAGAGTAGGAAAATCCTGATTACAGTGCCATAACCATAATTTAAGGGACATTGAACCTTGGCCTCATAGAAACCACTAAGGGCAGGCAGTGACCTTAAGCCACCTGGATACTTTACGTGGCCACGTGGTGTGACTTTGGGAATGTGGGCTTATCCTGCAGGCTCAGCAAACAGCACCCGAAGCTTTGTCTTCTGCTGCCACCTTGTGTTTGGGAGAGGAAAGTCGAAATTCACAGAGTTGCTGAGCCACTGAGAAACTATTATGGTATTTTAGAGCCAGAAGAGATCTTAGAAATTGTCCAGTCCGATTCCCTTCCCGTCACAGATAAGGAGACCGAGACCAGACGTTCTCGCCGCTGCTTCACGTCAGCCTTCTGGAGGGTGGCGCTCACGTCATCTGACACAGGTCAAGCCCTCAGCAGCCAAGGCCACGGTGCGCAGGGCAGGAGAAACTGCATGTCGAGCTCCACACCTGCCCCAGCTGGTGAGAACATCCAGAAGATCATGCAGTCACGTCACATGTGCCAGGGCCTGGCAACCAACAGCGACATCTGACACGTACGGAGCACTGGCGGCCGACGGGCGCTGTGTGCCAAGCACTTTGCGTGTCTCACCTAACTCTGTCACCCATCCTGTAAAGCCCTAATGATGACTAGCCCCATTTGCATTTAAGGGAACTGAGGCGCAGAGAAGTTCAGCAAGTGGCCCAAAGCCATGCAGCTACATGTAGCGGACAGAGAATTCGAACTCAGGTCTGTGTTAGCACAATCTGGGCTCTCACCCCTTTTCTTTACTCTCACGCTGACTTCACCTGTCCCGTTCTTCACAGATAACGTGATCACAATTTGGTGTATTTCCTTGCAGCCTTTTGCTATGCAGAGACAAATATTTCCTGTGATGTTGAAATTGCACGTCAACATTTTTGTGCTATGAAATAGTACTGATGAGGTCTTATATCTAAATCTTTGAATATCAGTATTTTTATGATACATTTGTAAAATGGCAATATAGGGCTTAACATTACCTTTATTGAGGTGTTTGTTAGTGGCGTCTCTGACTTTTAGAGAGCCTGCGCCATTTCACAGGCCCACAACAGTGCTCGGAAGCATCCATTTTAATACTTCCTCACCAATATTGGAAGTGCTCAGATTTGCTCAACTCCAGAATAATCTGAACTTCGGCAAAAGTCGAGGATCTAGGAGATGAGAGCAACATGTATCCCATCGTCCTCTGTTTGAGAATTCCAGGCCTAAGATCACCTAAATGATCAGATAAGAGCAAGGACTCCTAGCTCACTTTTTGTTTGTTTGTTTGTTGTTTGTTTTGAGACAGAGTCTTACTCTGTTGCTCGGGCTAGAGTGAGTGAGTGCCGTGGCGTCAGCCTCGCTCACAGCAACCTCAGACTCCTGGGCTCAAGTGATCCTCCTGCCTCAGCCTCCCAA
This sequence comes from Microcebus murinus, assembly GCF_040939455.1. Lineage (NCBI taxonomy): Eukaryota > Metazoa > Chordata > Mammalia > Primates > Cheirogaleidae > Microcebus > Microcebus murinus. The sequence goes on from NC_134129.1 coordinate 1,111,245, forward strand.
GTAGCTGGGACTACAGGCATGCGCCACCATGCCCGGCTAATTTTTTTCTATATCTATTAGTTGGCCAATTAATTTCTATTTTTAGTAGAGACGGGTCTTGCTCTTGCTCAGGCTGATTTCGAACTCCTGACCTTGAGTGATCCTCCCGCCTGGGCCTCCCAGAGTGCTAGAATTACAGGCGTGAGCCACGGCGCCCAGCCCCTAGCTCACTTTTGAATATGTTAAATTCCATGTGGAAAAACTTAGGCAATGCCCCCCATATTCCAAATAGGGCATCTAAAGAGGCTAAGAAGTATCGTTAATTCTCCTTCCTCACCCATATTCATAAAAATAACCTTTGAAATGTTTTAAAATCAGGACTCAAAAATTCAAATCATCTCAGGAATCAGGCAGGTAAATGGATTAGTGAAGCAGGCAAGAAAAATAAAATAGGCAGGAGTTTGCAGCACATGCAGACTATAACACCAAGCAAAGGCATCCAAATTTATACTTTGTAAAATAATGGGGTCAGAATTCACCACAAGGACGGAAGATTCAGTGTCAGGCGCCTAAGAGCCAGGAGCCCGTCTCAAGCTGCTGGTCCAGCTGTACACCTTCTGCCGCCCAGGAGCCAACTCCCCCGCCAAGACGTGCTGAAGAGGGTGTTCGTGCGTGGCGCCGACTGGCCAGACAGGCCAGGACGTGAAGATCCCCAGCCAGGGACACAAAGCGCTGCGCTTGTCGGCACCACAGTCAGGCGAGGTCCTGACCCGGACCCCGACCACAGGCCGTGGCACTGTCCTGCTCTCTGGTTTCCACAAGGCCCAAGAGGCATGTAGTCATCTCAGCAAAGCCCTGGCAACCCATGCAGCTACAGCAGATCCTACACCGGAGGCCAAGAGGGCTCAGCGGCACTACCAAACTAACCCCTCATCCTTCCGTTATTAAAAAGATTTTGGGGCCGGGCGTGGTGGCTCATGCCTGTAATCCTAGCACTCTGGGAGGCCGAGGCAGGAGGATCACTCAAGGTCAGGAGTTCGAAACCAGCCTGAGCAAGAGCAAGACCCCGTCTCTACTAAAAATAGAAAGAAATTAATTGGCCAACTAAAAAAATATATAGGAAAAATTAGGCATGGTGGCGCATGCCTGTAGTCCCAGCTACTCGGGAGGCTGAGGCAATAGGATCGCTTGAGCCCAGGAGTTTGAGGTTGCTGTGAGCAAGGCTGACTCCAGAGCACTCACTCTAGCCTGGGCAACAAAGCGAGACTCTGTCTCAAAAAAAAAAAATTATTATTATTTTTTTAGAAATGGAGTCTTGCTCTGTTGCCTAGGCCGGGACTACAGGTGCCCACCACTCTGCCCAGCTAATTAACAAAAATTGTTTTTTCGAGAGGTCACACTATGTTGCCCAGGCTGGTCTCGAACTCCTCAAACTATCCTCCCGCCTCGGCCTCCCAAAGTGCTGGCATTACAGGTGTGAACCACCACGTCCAGTCTTTTTATTATTATTATTGTTTTGCCAAGTATTTCTGATCTGGAATCTGTTGAATGTGCAGGCGCGGACCCGGGGCCAGAAGGGCTGCCTGCACAAGGGGTGCATGCGGGAGGGGACAGAGCGCGTGCGCGCGGGGTGCGTGCGGGGAGGGGACAGAGCGCGTGCACACGGGGTGCGTGCGGGGAGGGGACAGAGCGCGTGCACGCGGGGTGCATGCGGGGAGGGGACAGAGCGCGTGCGCGCGGGGTGCGTGCGGGAGGAGACAGAACGCGTGCACACGGGGTGCGTGCGGGAGAGGACAGAGCGCGTGCGCGTGGGGTGCGTGCGGGGAGGGGACAGAGCGCGTGCACGCGGGGTGCGTGCGGGGAGGGGACAGAGCGCGTGCACGCGGGGTGCGTGCGGGGAGGGGACAGAGCGCGTGCACGCGGGGTGCGTGCGGGGAGGGGACAGAGCAAGTGCGCGCGGGGTGCGTGCGGGGAGGGGACAGAACGCGTGCACGCGGGGTGCGTGCAGGAGGGAACAGAGCGCGTGCGCGCGGGGTGCATGCAGGAGGGGACAGGGCGCGTGCGCACGGGGGCTGCAGTGGCCCTGGAGCTGGGTTGGAACGGAAGGCACATCTTAAAAGATGCAGGAAAAGCATCTGATAAAATTTAGTGCCCCATTCCCGGTTTCAAACAAGAACTTAGGGACCCGGGGACGGAAGGACGGGAAGCTCCTGAAACCTTTAACCTTTGCCAGAACCTCGGCGCGGCGGGCGCGCGGGTCTGGCCCTGCAGGTCGGGCCTGGCCGCCGCGCTTGCGAGCACTCGGTCCCGGCGGCTCCAGGGCTTTCTCCTGCTGCGGCGCGCGCAGCCCTCGGGGGAAGAGCCTGGAGCTACCCCTCGGCACGCCCCGCACGCCCCCGGAGCGCAGCCGGCCGCCCGCGCCGCTGCCCTACACGCCCTGCACGCCCCGCGCACCCCGAACGCCCCGCACGCCCCGCACGCCCCCGGAGCGCAGCCGGCCGCCCGCCCCGCTCGCCTACACACCCCGCCCGCCCCGCGCACCCCGAACGCCCACCCGCCCCGCGCACCCCGCACGCCCCGCACGCCCCTGGAGCGCAGCCGGCCGCCCGCGCCGCTGGCCTACAGGCCCTGCACGCCTCGCGCACCCCGAACGCCCACCCGCCCCGCGCACCCCGCACTCCCCGCACGACCCCGCTGCTCGCCTACACGCCCCGCAGCCCCGCGCACCCCGCACGCCCCCGGAGCGCAGCCGGCCGCCCGCCCCACTCGCCTACACGCCCCGCAGCCCCGCGCACGCCGCACGCCCACCCGCCCCGCGCGGCCGGGGTGGCGGCCGCGAGCGCCCACCGACGTGGTGGAATCTAAACATACTCCGTATTTGTGCTTAAGGGCCCCTTCAACAAGAATGTCCCCCAATCTCTTGTTCTAGACCCTTCTAAAAGCCTCTCAAATGTCACTTTCTCCATGAAGACGTGCCTGAACCCCTGTCCTGAGGAACCTGTCAGGCCGGGGTGGCTCCCGCCTGTCATCCCAGCATCTGGGAGGCCGAGGCAGGTGGGTCATTTGCACTCAGGAGTTCGAGACCAGCCTGAGCAAGAGCGAGACCCATCTCTACTGAAAATAGAAAGAAATTAGCTGGACAACTAAAGACATACAGAAAAATTAGCCGGGCATGGTGGCGCATGCCTGTAGTCCCAGCTACTTGGGAGGCTGAGGCAGGAGGATTGCTTGAGCCCAGGAGTTTGAGGTTGCTGTGAGCTAGGCTGACGCCACGGCACTCTAGCCCCAGCAACAGAGCAGACTCTGTCTCAAAAAAAACCAAAAACAACTTCCAGGAATTCCTCCATGAACACCAGAAGACATTTCAAAACCTCACGCCAGTCCTTGAGGTCAGCCACGATGGGCTGTGTGGTTCAGGAAGTGGACTTTGCAGTTAAAGAGCTTATGTATACTACTAGACAACTCACGTGAAAAAAAAAAAAAAAAAAAAGAGCTTATGTAAAGTTTGGCTGTGACTTAAATTCCCAAGACTCAGTTTTTCCATCCACAAAATGAAGGTGATTAGAACACAAGAGCACATATTGACACAAGTGTCAATAAATGGTTATTGCTGTTTCTGCTGTTAGCTGATCTTGTTATTGAGCACCAGGCACTCTGCCATATTAGGGTGGACAGGCATGCAGGATGTACACGGGGGCACAGGTGGGTGGTAATATGTACACAAGGTGCACGCCCACAAGGAGCTGACTTCAGTTGCTGGAATAAAATTCAGCTGTTCCATTGGCAAAATGCACCTCTCATCCCCCACTCGGTATCCAGTTTAGAAACTGATCCTTTGTCTTTCCCTGCTTAGCCGAGGAGAGGCCCGAGTGCAGCACCATTTTAACTGTGCCCATTCTCCAGGAAACCTTCCTCCAAACCACGTCTTGGTTTTGCCGTTGTGAAACCTTCGCTGGCTCTGAGGCCACACAAGCCCTGGGTCATGCCTTGACTCACCCTCTCAAAGCATGCAAACCTTCAGAAGCTGTTAACAGCATTTATTTATTTATCTTCAGCTGACATCTGCAAAACTTCAAAAAGTAGAAATGAGAAGACTCGGGGACCAGGCCGGGTGCGGTGGCTCACACCTGTAATCCTAGCTCTGTGGGAGGCCGAGGCGGGTGGATTGCTCAAGGTCAGGAGTTCAAAACCAGCCTGAGCAAGAGCGAGACCCCGTCTCTACTATAAATAGAAAGAAATTAATTGGCCAACTAATATATATAGAAAAAATCAGCCGGGCATGGTGGCGCATGCCTGTAGTCCCAGCTACTTGGGAGGCTGAGGCAGGAGGATCGCTTGAGCCCAGGAGTTTGAGGTTGCTGTGAGCTAGGCTGACGCCACGGCACTCACTCTAGCCTGGGCAACAAAGCAAGACTCTGTCTCAAAAAAAGAATGAATAAAATAAAAAAAAATAAAAAATAAAAAAAAAAAAGACTCGGGGGTCTTTGTGTCGCCGTGTCACAGCTGGATTGTTTCTGTGAGTTTTACATGGCGGCCATTAAAGGTCACACCAGGGATAAGTAGACACACGGATCACCCTCTCACTTTGCTGTGGTCTCGTGACTTGACCTTTCATCCTCAGGATTTCACTGCTCTTTTTTTTTTTAGAGACAGAGTCTCACTCTGTCACCCGAGCTAGAGTGCCGTGACGTCAGCCTCGCTCACAGCAACCTCAAACTCCTGGGCTCAAGCGATCCTCCTGCCTCAGCCTCCCGAGTAGCTGGGACTACAGGCATGCGCCACTATATATTTTTAGTTGGCCAATTAATTTCTTTCTATTTTCAATAAAGACGGGATCTCGCTCTTGCTCAGGCTGGTTTCGAACTCCTGACCTTCAAATGATCTGCCGCCTCCACCTCGGCCTCCCAGAGTGCTAGGATTCCGGGCGTGAGCCACCGCGCCCGGCCAAGACCTGGCTGCTCTTAATTTTACTTCCTTGCCAGTTTCCACGAATTAGTCACAGCAAAGGACTGTGTTGCATTCATTCTCTGTTCAGAAAGAAGAGTTCCACACAACTGAGGCTTCTTCTGCCTTCTGAAATTATCCAAGCAGTGGCAGGCCAAGACAGGGCCTCACTGGCTCACTTGGCAAAGCGCAGGCAGGGACATGTCCCGCCGGCTTCCTCCAGAGCCAGGCTGGGCGCCTCAGAGGCATCAGCGTGTCTCGAGTTTCTGGTCGTTGGCACACTTGGTGGCCAGGGGTACTGACTCTGGAGCTAGATCACCTGCGTCCACATTGTGGCCGTGACCCTGAGCAAGTCCCTTACTAAGCTATTTGCGCCTCAGTCCCTCATCTAACTAAGGGACAAAACCACACTGACCGCAGAGAGCTGCTGTGACACCATGTGAGTGAATACACGATGCAGCGTGCTGAGTCAATGCTTGGCAGAGGACCAAGAGCTCGGTGGGTGCGAGCTGCTGTCATCACTAATGCTCTGCTGTTGCTAACACACTGTTCCTAGGCTTGACTGGCCGCCTGTCAACAGTCTTGGCGGCTTGCTGGGACGCTTCTTAACGTTCTCCCAAAGCTCTCTATGCAAAACCTCAGGCCAGCCTATGAATCAACTGATTTCATTCTGTGGAAAGAGTCCAAGAAGAATTAAATAGGGAATGCTGGAAACAGTGAGACTGATGCTTTGTCACATTCTTAAGAAATCTGGCCAGTACAAATGCAAACTGCTTTGCTGAAAGGGGAGTCCATATTTTATTCCTCTACAATGAAACAATGTTCCGCTTAAGAGTCAAACAGCATCTCTCACTCTCTGCACTCTGTAACCGCCTACTCAAGCATACATGGCTCTAAGAAAATTGTTAATGTCTGCACAGTTTAAACAGCTTTGACTCGTTAAAAATCAGACTTGACATGTCCATTAATCCTAGGATCTCAATTTTAAGGTAATATTCACTTCACAAAGTCATAAACATAGCACCTATGCATAAAGTGACTATGATGGAAATATGGTATATTTTAATAAATATATCTGATAGTCTTTATCCTCACTTAATGACCTTTGTTTTAAAAAAAATAAATGTTACAATTTTATACACTTAAACAATTTTGCTCCAATACTTCAGTTCTTCTTGCCATCCTTAACAATAGCTTTATTAGCACAATACTAGAAGCTACGATTAAGTTGAGAGGAGCAGACCACAACTTCTTCGTAGGTTCAGGATAAACGACACAATTTACAAGGGACATTAAAACCAAGGTGACATACATATTAGAAGTTATTTTCTCTTAAAGACTGTAAAAATACTTGGGCTGAATTATCTGTGTTCTCTTAGCTCAGTAAGTGGCACTAATGAAATGCAAAAAGGCCAAAAGAAAGAAGGATGGCAAGGAACTAAGAGGGCAAGGCCCTAGAATAGTCTGAAATTGGCTCCATCCATCCAGTGAGAGTTGACTAATGAAAACAGGGAACCTCTGTTTCCAGTCTATAGTTCCAATTCTTAGTGAACACTGTCTGTTCCAAGTGCAGTAGCAAAATAATAAATCAGAGCGAACTCAAAGTAAGTATGACCCTGTTCGAAGAGACTGAACATTTAGTACAATTCAATTTTCTGTGTTTCAACTACTGGTTCACAACGGGGCTGAGGATGTGGGGAAGGGTGTGCAGGACCCAGAAGTACCAGCCAAGCCAGACAGATACCATTAGTAAGATGACTTGAAATATATTAATAAAAGTTAATAAGGTAGAGATTCCTAAATTAAAACTGCCTTTCTCCCCAGCAATTCCACTCCTAGGTATATACCCAAGAGAACTGAAAACACTGTATCTGCACAAACAAAATGTACATGATGTTCACAGTAGCACTCTTCATAATAGCCAAAAAGTGGACACAATTCAGCTGTCCATCAACTAATGAACAGATAAACACATTGGTATAGCCATATCATGGGATATAATTTGGCAATAAAAGAAGATGAAGTACCGATACATGCAACTTCAACAGAGACAAACCTTGAACAATCTACGCTAAGTGAAAGAAGCTAGTCATAAAAAGCCACACATTGTATGGTTCCATTTATATGGAATGTCCAGAATGAGCAAATCTATAGGGCAGAAAGGAAATAGTGGCTGCCAGGCACTGGGGGAGGGTGGCAAAGGGATTCACTGTAAATGTGCATGGGATTTGGTGAGGGGGTTAATGAAATATCTTTAAATTGATTGTGGTGATGGCTGTGCTATTCCATGAACACACTAAAAAAATCATTAAATTATATACTTTAAACAGGTGAATTTTATGAGATGAGAATTATATTAATATATCAATAAAGCTGTTTTTCTAAAGTTGCTTTTCTCTCATTTCATCATCGATAGATATTTAGTAAGTAAGTTATTCAGCATAAGTTACAGGATTAATAGTGAAGTATGTAAGATACACAGTAGACCTTTGTCCATAGCAAGGGAAAATTCAGGAAACATTTCCAAATTGCCAAATAAATGATTACCACTGGGGCTGAGACATTGCCCAACTATAGGCAGTGTCATTCCTTTTGGGGTCTATGTGAATTGTGTCCCCAGCAGTCATGCAGAGCACAAACTACATGGCCATGTAGGGTGGTCCTGGCTGCTACCAAGACACCAGCATGCAACTTTCTTTCTTTTCTTTTTTTTTTGAGACAGAGTCTCACTTTGTTGCCCAGGCTAGAGTGAGTGCTGTGGCGTCAGCCTAGCTCACAGCAACCTCCAACTCCTGGGCTCAAGCGATCCTCCTGCCTCAGCCTCCCGAGTAGCTGGGACTACAGGCATGCGCCACCATGCCCGGCTAATTTTTTATATATATATCAGTTGGCCAATTAATTTCTTTCTATTTATAGTAGAGACGGGGTCTCGCTCTTGCTCAAGTGGGTCTCAAACTCCTGAGCTCAAATGATCCTCCTGCCCGGCCTCCCAGAGTGCCGGGATCACAGGTGTGAGCCGCCGCAGCGGCGACATGCAGCTTCTTTCCCGGAACTCCCTCCGCACTCCTCTCTCCCACCAAACAGTATTTTTTTTCTCTCAGTCTACAAAAATTATTGAACATATGTCAGTGGAGTGGGATACGGACGGCAGGTGGTCAGCCCAGCTATGTGGCGTGTCCCCAACAGGTGCTGCCATCGCGCATGAATGTCCACAAGGCAAAGCTCCACGATCAACCCCACTGCCTTGGCCCCATCTGATTCAAATATTTATGACAGAGGTTCAATCCATCATGTGGTTATAAATTGTCAATCTTGTTTACAGGCAAATAATCTTTTTTGTACATATTTTAAACTATATTAATTGCCATCCACTGTCTGCTTTGGCCTTTTTAAACTGCCAATTAAATATACAACATTCGGTGCTTTTGAAATAAGCACAGTTAGCAATGCAAATGCTTATCAATCAAACACACTTGCGTTCACTTCCCTCCCAACCTGCAGAGACGGGAGCTGCTGGTCTTTAAGCAAATGGCAATACATACATATTTTCTTCTGTAGTTCAAAGAGGTTGGAAGCTAGTCCTATCCAAGATTGAAAAAGGCACACACACACACAAAAGATAAAATTCCAGGCCGGGCGCTGTGGCTCACGCCTGTAATCCTAGCTCTTGGGAGGCCGAGGCGGGCGGATTGCTCAAGGTCAGGAGTTCAAAACCAGCCTGAGCAAGAGCGAGACCCCGTCTCTACTATAAATAGAAAGAAATTAATTGGCCAACTGATATATATATAAAAAAAAAAAATTAGCCGGGCATGGTGGCGCATGCCTGTAGTCCCAGCTACCCGGGAGGCTGAGGCAGAAGGATCACTCGAGCCCAGGAGTTTGAGGTTGCTGTGAGCTAGGCTGACGCCACGGCACTCACTCTAGCCTGGGCAACAAAGCGAGACTCTGTCTCAAAAAAAAAAAAAAAAAAAAAAAAAAAAAAAAAAAAAAAGATAAAATTCCACTTGTGTTTAAGAAGTAGGAAAGCAGAAAAAATGGAAATGACCAAACTGTGAGCATATTAGGATCTTTGCAAAGGAATCATATGACTGTGTAGAACCAATTCCTGACAACCGTATGCACCATGACATACTGCAGACATACGAGGCATAAAGAATAGAAAGAATCCCTGTGTCTACTACCACCCTACACAAGCAATAAGCACAAGCAGAGGCCCTGATCACATTATTCTCTTTATTTTCATAAAACCTTTTCAGGGCCTGCAGAGCAAAGCCCGAGTCTGCAGAGGCCTCGCCCGTTACAGTCTGATGTGAAGGGGGCACCTGACCAAAGCTGACTCCACCCTGCAACGTCCATACTGCCAGCGCATCTCAAATAATCCGCTACCAATTCCTGTTTTATGCCAAAGCATCAGAGTCGCTACAAAGCGGTGAATGAATACACCTTATGCATTCATAGGGGAAAGGTCATGGAAACACCATGAATGGTTATACCTCCAAGTAGTCATTTCTGAAACAAAATGTTTCAAATGACCAAATGGAAAAGAGCCACAGGCTGGGCGTGGTGGCTCACGCCTGTAACCCTAGCACTCTGGGAGGCCGAGGCAGGAGGATTGCTTGAGGTCAGGAGTTCAAGACCAGCCTGAGCAAGAGTGAGACCCTGTCTCTACTAAAAAAATTGAAAGAAATTAATTGGCCAACTAAAAACATATAGAAAAAATTAGCCGGGCATCGTGGCGCATGCCTATAGTCCCAGCTACTAGGGAGGCTGAGGCAGGAGGATCGCTTGAGCCCAGGAGTTTGAGGTTGCTGTGAGCTAGGCCAACACCACGGCACTCTAGCCAGGACAACAGAGTGAGACTCTGTCTCAAAAAAAAAAAGAAAAGAGCAGTAAGAAATAGAAATTAAGAAAAGCTAACAGCTTATTTTAGCTTCTGTCCCCTGAGCTTGCTTGCTTACAATACATGGCTGAAGTGAAGCCATGACAGGCTTCAGGGGGTGCTGGGCCTCAAAAGGCGGTAACCACAGGTCATTTCCTGATAAGAGGTTGAAAAGCCCCCAGAAGGGGCTGGGGGCCAAACACCGGATGACTCTGCAGTAAAATGCTGAAATAAAATGCAGAGGAAAAGCCCTAACGCCAGAACCAATCAGCTGGTAAGAGGAACCAACCAGAGCCAACCAGAAAAGAGATAGAATAAACTGCTGAAGAAGACTGCGGGAGGGGGAGGGAAAACTACTTAAGGGACACCCGTAACCCAAGGGGGGTCCTTGTCAGAGTAGAGGCCACTGCTCTGGTGCTCTGAGACTCGGACCCTAGCTCGAGCTAGTCATTAAAACTCCTTTTGATGATTTCAGCCTCAGTGACTCTCTTTGTTCCATGGTACTGTGGTTTCCCGCTCTAATAGAGCCACATTGTCAGTGCTGTTTTTGGACAACAGGCCTGGGCTGGGCAGCCTGAGAACTTGGTGCTAGAGCAGGAAGGAAGATGGCAGGCGTGGGGTGGGGTGGGGTGCTGGGCAGAGAGAAACAAAAGGGCTGACCCGTCTGTCTTCTCAAATGTCAGGCCTACCCGGCTCCCAAGCTCAGATCATAATCACGGTCCCTTACTTTCCGCTCGCAGGCGCTGAGTCTCCAGGTCATCACATCTCAGCCACAGCTCTGCGATCTGAGTCACAGTGCCTGGTGTTAGGAAGCTGAGAAAGTCAACGGCTGCTTCTGCTGAACTGGAATCAGCTCTCTCAAGACCTGTTTTTTGTTTGTTTTTTTTTTGAGACAGAGTCTCACTTTGTTGTCCAGGCTAGAGTGAGTGCCGTGGCGTCAGCCTAGCTCACAGCAACCTCAAACTCCTGGGCTCGAGCGATCCTTCTGCCTCAGCCTCCCGAGTAGCTGGGACTACAGGCATGCGCCACCATGCCCGGCTAATTTTTTTTATATATATCAATTGGCCAATTAATTTCTTTCTATTTATAGTAGAGACGGGGTCTCGCTCTTGCTCAGGCTGGTTTTGAACTCCTGACCTTGAGCAATCCGCCCGCCTCGGCCTCCCAAGAGCTAGGATTACAGGCGTGAGCCACAGCGCCCGGCCTCAAGACCTGTTTTTAATTTGCTTGTTGTTTTGTGTCATCTTTCTATATTCCCTATTTATAGTGAGTTCCAGTGTTCCCTTGATATAAAAGAAAATGCTAATGAAGGTTATGGGCAGGGGGAAAAAAAGCATCCACATATATCTGTTCTTTATTTTATTTTATTTTATTTTTGAGACAGAGTCTCGCTCTGCTGCCCGGGCTAGAGTGCCGTGGTGTTGGCCTAGCTCACAGCAACCTCAAACTCCTGGGCTCAAGTGATCCTCCTGCCTCAGCCTCCAGAGTAGCTGGGACTACAGGCATGCGCCACCATGCCCGGCTAATTTTTTCTATATATTTTTAGTTGGCCGATTAATTTCTTTCTATTTTTAATAGAGACAGGGTCTCACTCTTGCTCAGGCTGGTCTCAAACTCCTGACCTTGAGCAATCCACCTGCCTTGGCCTCCCAGAGTGCTGGGATTACAGGTATGAGCCACCACACTCGGCCCCTCATATCTGTTCTTTACCATATTATTTATCTCACTTTTTCCAAAGGCAATTATAGATAACTTTATAAGAATGGATATTACACACATGCATGTGCACGTTACATAAATGTACGTTACATAAATGCACACACATATGTCAACCATACCAATCATATATACATATATATGATAAAGTAGAAAGAAAAAATCATGACAATGATTTAAGAATTTAAAAATCAACAAAGTCACTATAACTGAACATTAAGAATGGCTTTGAGCATCCGGGCAATTCAGGCAAAAACAGAAAGAGGTTCAGGTTATATGTAGTCTTGAAGCAAGGGACCATGGCCTGAGTCTCCCTAAGTGGGGTACCCTTTCCTCCGACCACATATGAAGTTAAACCAAGCCCTATTAAGTTTAGGAAATGTTCCCAGTTTGTCTGTCTTATTTCAGCCATAAAGACTAGTTAAGATATATTTCATGAACATTCTCTTATGTCTTTAATCCTTTAATGCTTATTTCTCTAAACTCTCAGGAGCTCCAGGCGTGCAGAAATCATGCCAAGCCCTCCCAGCTCACCAGCGGCCACACACGGCCGAGAAACCCATAGCACGTTCCCCAAAGCATTATCTTAACGTGATAGGTTATACGTGGGGGATTAAGAGATAAAAGGAGAGGCTATATATGCTAATTCCTAGTCATCTGCTAGTTCTGTTTATGAAAAAGGAAGACCTTTTAGTAGACAGAAAAATAAAATAAAATTACACACAGCAAATATCTAAGAAAGGACAAAAAGGTTGTATGGTCAGATCTTTTGACAGTAAGTAAAACTGATAACCAAATAGATCCACAGACTTATTTGCATCTCTTCTTTAACCAAGAAACAGAAAATAGAAGGGCTCGGCTAAAAAAACGAATGTCTATTCATCTGTCAACTTGATTATAAAAAAAAAAAAAAACGAATGTCTAGGCCGGGCGCGGTGGCTCACGCCTGTAATCCTAGCACTCTGGGAGGCCGAGGCGGGTGGATTGCTTGAGGTCGGGAGTTCGAAACCAGCCTGAGCAAGAGCGAGACCCCGTCTCTACTATAAATAGAAAGAAAATAATTGGCCAACTAATACATAGAGAAAAAATTAGCCGGGCATGGTGGCTCATGCCTGTAGTCCCAGCTACTTGGGAGGCTGAGACAGAAGGATCGCTTGAGCCCAGGAGTTTGAGGTTGCTGTGAGCTAGGCTGACGCCATGGCACTCACTCTAGCCTGGGCAACAAAGTGAGACTCTGTCTCAAAAAAAAAAAAAAAAAAAAAAACAAACAAAAAACGAATGTCTAGAGATAACTGGATCTTGTTGCCACTAAACTGGTTTACGAGAAGTGTGGTAATCTGATGCTCTGAGGCCAAGTCTCTTAATAATGGAAGGATTGGCATTCAGAAGACTATAGAAAACATATCATAGGCCAGACCTTGAACTTTTAGTGGAGGTCACATAATTGAAGCAAATGGCTTTGGGAGCCTAGGAGCGGTATAAAGAGATCATCTCTCCTTGTGTATGAAACACACAAGCTTTTCTAACCTAATTAGATAACTAATTCCTTCAAAACAAAGTTTTCAAATTACTCTAAAAAAAAGTGCTGCCTCCAGATTCATTTCCCATTGCCCCCCGGCCAAAGTCTCTGTCCCCCCCGCAAGCACTCAGCACCCTGGCAGACCTGCAGAAATAAATACTCCGCCAACACAGTTGCCCTAAGACCCTGTTGCGTGCCCACACAGTTCATCAGGTTTAAATAAAATAAAGTACAATTGTAATTATGGGCAGGATTGTTTCGTGTGATTTTTAGAACAAGATTAAAAAAAAAACAACAGTATTGTTTTCTCTTGATTAACCACACAGATCTCTTGGAATATTGTAGAAAACACTAGAATTTACTGCTGAATGTTTTCTTACTCTGCAAATTATTCCCCATCACAGAATGATAGATTAACGAAAGCTACTGTAAATAATGAATTTGCAAATTAGCACATTTTACTGAACCTATCCTCTGAAGAACTGTTTTGAGAAAATTAAGTTATTTGTGTAAGTTCAAATGGGGCATGTGGGAGACAGATTCTATAGAACTTCTACATTGAATATTTTATTCTATATTTACTAGAGCTTTTAAGTACAAATTCAGTCACATTTCTAAAAATGCTCTGTAACTAGTTAACTTTTCCACCAACTAAGGTAGAAATTACGGTGAAATACAGAGTATAAAAGTCTTAGGTCTCTCACAGGAGTCTTGTGTCTTCTATCAGTATCTGGGAAACTGGCAGTTTAACTCGTTAGCTTGCTAGTAAGGTAGATTCCAGATCCTGCACAGTCCTCGACAAGCCTCATTGAATTATCCCAACACAGCGTCCTGCTGAGGGTTCAGGACTGGGATGGCAGGACGTCTTCCCTTTCCTGTTCTCCAAATCAGGGATGTGTATTAGTGAACATGACCAAAATCTCACTTTCGTTTTCTCATTTTACCTCTCACCTCTTTCCTGTGAAATAAGGTCATGCCTGTATATATCCATGTGCTTGGTATTATTATGAAGGTGTATATAAATCAATTTACCAGGCTAATATGACCAAGTCCTTTGGGGGGAAAACTTCTAAAATCATGTATATTCCCTAATTCAAAACTAAACTGCCGGCCGGGCGCGGTGGCTCACGCCTGTAATCCTAGCTCTTGGGAGGCCGAGGCGGGCGGATTGCTCAAGGTCAGGAGTTCAAAACCAGCCTGAGCAAGAGCGAGACCCCGTCTCTACTATAAATAGAAAGAAATCAATTGGCCAACTGATATATATATAAAAAAAATTAGCCGGGCATGGTGGCGCATGCCTGTAGTCCCAGCTACTCGGGAGGCTGAGGCAGGAGGATCGCTTGAGCCCAGGAGTTTGAGGTTGCTGTGAGCTAGGCTGACGCCACGGCACTCACTCTAGCCTGGACAACAAAGTGAGACTCTGTCTCAAAAAAAAAAAAAAAAAAAAAACTAAACTGCCAAGTACAGAATCACTGCACTATCTAGTACAAGGCCTGGGAAAGAGGCAGAGATGGACGGAAATGAGGCTGGACCGAATTTCCTGAACCACACTCTAATTACGTTACTTTCTCCAAAATCTTTAATGGTTCTCTCCTGCCAGCTTCCCTCTAAGGAAGCCCTTTAATAATTTGATTCCAATTTACTTTTTCAGATGTTTCCTATTACTCTCTTCTTACACTCCATAACTTAGTCAAATATAACTATTACAAAGCATGAAACTATCCCATACCTTCCATTTTATTGGGGTAATTCACAATAATATTCACAACGATATTCACCTTTTGGGAGTGTGCAAGTCGATGGCTTTTAATATACTCACAGTTTTACAGCCATGGCCACTACCTAATTCCATAATGTTTTTACTATACCCAAAATACATCCTGTACTCTCTGATAGTCACTCCTCTGCTCCCCCTCTCCACAGTCCTTGGCAACCAATGATCCATTGTCTGTAGCTATGGATTTGCCTATACTGGACATTTCTTACAGATGGAATCATACCATGTGTGCCTTTTGTCACTGGCTCCATTCACTTAGCATAATGTGTTCAACATTCATCCGTGTTGCACCGTGAATCAGTACTCCACTCTTTTATCTAATCGAATAATATTTCATTGTATGGGTATACCATATTTTATTTACCTTTCAGTTAATGAAAATTTGGATGTTTTCTGCTTTTTTGCTATTATGAACCATGATGCTATAAACATTCACGTGTAAGTTTCTGTGCAGACGCATGTTCTTATTTCTTTTGGGTTTACACAAAGGAGTGGAATTACTGGGCCATATGGGTAATTCTATGTTTCACCTTTTAAGGGAATACCTAATTGTTTTCCAAACTGGCACACCATTTTGCATTCACGCCAGCAATGCCATGAGGGTTCTAATTTCTTCCCGTCCTGGCCAACACTTTTTATTATCTGTCTTTTTGATTAGAGCCAGCCTAGAGGGTGCGAAGTCGGACACTTCACTGTAGTTTTGATTTGCGCACCTCTGGTGACTAATGATGCTGAGCACCTTTTCATGTGCCTTAATTACCATCTGCACAGCTTTTTTGGAGAAATGTCTATTCAAGCCTTTTGTCCATTTTAAAATGGGGTTAGTTTTCTTTTCATTGTTGAGTTGAAATAATTATTTATATATTCTAGATAATAGACCCTTATCAGATGTGTAATTTGCAAATGTTTTCTCCCATTCTGTGGGCTATGTTTTTATTTTCTTTGATAGTGTCCTTTGAAGCACAAGTCTTTAATTTTTTTTTTCTGGCAACCAGAATTAACTTTTAATTTATCCTAAAGCTGAAGCAAAAATCATGATAAAACATTCTGCCTTCCTTTACAACCCCCCAACACACACACACACACACGCGCACACACACGCACAAACCAAACTATTTGTAGGAAAAAATGGTTTTGTACATGGGATAAAACAATATAAATTCAAAACTTACAGATAAGGGTTAGCTCTATCACTCATCTCTTTAAAAAGTTTATATGAATATCCAGTCAAAACCAGCAGGGTATCACTCTTGAAATGTTATCTATATGATTTCCAAGTAGACCACAGGACTGTATACTGTCTCGGAATGTCCTCAGAAGGCTCTGTCATTGATCACGTAACAGAGTACAAACCCCAGAGTCCTTTCTTTCAAATAGAAGAGGGAAAGACATAGGGACAGAAGAAACTATTCAGACTTCGTCTTCTTTCCTTGTGGCTCGTGATCTCCTCCTCCTCCACCTCGGAAGCCTCCGTGGCCTCCAAAGCCTCCCCGGCCTCTGCCACCAAATCCACCTTGGCCTCCTCTGCCTCCACCACGACCCCCAAAGCCAGCTTCACCCTTCCGCTTGTCCCACTCCAAGGTAACTTTGTTTCCATCCATTTCATCATCTTCCATGGCCTCCTTTGCTGTTTTGGCATCTTCCTCACTGTTGAAGTCTACAAAACCAAACCCTTTGGCGGATCCAGTTTCCCTGTCAGTGACTGTCCCTGCATGAACAGAGCCATCCAACGACTCCCTCAACGTCTCTTCAGTGGTACCCTCTGACAGACCTCTGACTGACAGTTTTGGGTGGCTGACTTCCGGCATTAGGTGATCCCCTGGGCGCTTGCAACGCCAGCCTGATTGCTCTGCCCTCAATTTCCCTTTTATTACGGGAATTTAAAGCTTCTTTAGCATCTTCAAATGAAGCAGATTCTATAAATGCATACCCTTTAGATTTGCCATTTTGGTTCTGGGGCACTTTGATCAAAGCTGCCTTCTCAAATACTTCCTGGAGTTTCTTCTGTTGCACTGTAGGAGAGGTTGCTTAAAACCAGAGGGTTTTTTTTTTTTTTCTTTTTCTTTTTTTTTGAGACAGAGTCTCGCTTTGTTGTCCAGGCTAGAGTGAGTGCCGTGGCGTCAGCCTGGCTCACAGCAACCTCAAACTCCTGGGCTCAAGCAATCCTCCTGCCTCAGCCTCCCCAGTAGCTGGGACTACAGGCATGCGCCACCATGCCCGGCTAACTTTTTCTATATATTAGTTGGCCAATTAATTTCTTTCTATTTATAGTAGAGACGGGGTCTCGCTCTTGCTCAGGCTGGTTTCGAACTCCTGACCTCGAGCAATCCGCCTGCCTCGGCCTCCCCGAGCACTAGGATTACAGGCGTGAGCCACCGCGCCCAGCCAAAACCAGAGTTTTTGACTCACCACTCCACTTGCTATTCTTTCCACTTCTATAGTCTTGACTTTGACCTTTCTCTCCAGTGTAGTAGAGGGAAATGGATCGCCCATCGATCTCTGTTCCCTGCTTTTCTTCAAAGGTTTTCTCTGCATCAGCTTCTGTCTTAAATTCAATATAAGCAATGCCTTTACTCTTCGCATCCTTGCTAACTAATCTGATCTCCAGAGCATCTTCAAACACTTCTTTCAATTCATCTTGAGTGACTTTATAAGGAAGATTTTTGGCCAAAAGTGTTCTGGCATCTCGATCTTTCTTATTGTCTTTGCCTTTTGGTTTCTCTAGTTTAATATCATTGCCAAAGACTTTCAAACCACCGAGCTCCAAGGCTTTTTCCAGGTCTTCAGCAGATTCAAAATCCACATAGCCAAATTTTCTAGTCATACCAATTCTGACATTTACAACAGCAAGATCATTTTTAGCAAAAACATGATTGATACCAGTTTTTATGCAGGAGCAGATTTGTTAAAGTTCAGGTTTCCAATAAAGATATTGAAAGATGTAGTAGGCAACGAGTAAGATGTGCAATGTTTGGGGGATGGACACGCTTGAAACTCTTACTCGAGGGGGGAGAGGGGCATGGGCAATATATGTAACCTTAACACTTGTACCCCCATAATACACTCAAAAAATTAATTAATTAAAAGTTAAAAAAAAATTAAAAAAAGATGTAGTTGGTTCTGTGGCTCCCACTTTCTGTTTCTTGGCTTCAGGAGCTGCTTTCTGTTTGGTCATTTCCTTCTTTCGTTTTCCAGGTGCTTCTTTGACAGGTTCTTCCTCCTCCTCCTCTTCCTCATCATCATCCTCATCCTCATCTTCCTCCTCTTCATTTTTCATCCTCAGGTGTGCTCTTAGCTTTCACAGGTACAGCTTTTGCAGTTTTCTTTCCTTTGGCTGGTGTGGTCTCCATAGATCCTTCTTCGGAGTCATCTTCTTCATCATCATCATCATCCTCATCCTCTTCATCTTCATCATCCTCATAGTCCTTATCCTGTGAGGCAGGGGCAGCAGCTGCTGCTTTAATCACTGCTCGTTCAAATTCCTCCTCCTCTTCATCATCATCCTCGTCGTCCTCCTTGCTGTCATCCTCCTCGTCATCACTGTCTTCCGTCTTGGCATTCTTGCCATCCTTTGCCCCCTTGGCTGGGGTGGCAGCTCCCTCCTTACCAGGGGTTGCTACCAGGGAGCCTTGTGTGGCTCCCTTTTTGCCAGGTGTCACAACTGCGTTGGCTGATGTGACCATCTTCTTGGCCGGTGTGGCTGCTGCCTTTTTGCCTGGGGTGACAGCTGCTTTCTTCGAAGGTGTGGCAACTGCAACCTTTTTGGTGGAGAAACCACCACCTTCTTTGCTGAGGTTGCAGTAGCCCTCTTGCCTTTCTTCTGAGGGATGATAACCTCTTCTTCACTGCTGTCATCATCTTCATCTTCTGACATTTCCTCATCTTCACTATCTTCTTCTACCTCCTTTGGGGGAGGAGCCATTTTCTTGGGGTCACCTTGATTTTTACTTGCCTTTGCGAGCTTCACTATGATAGCGGCTTATGATGGCAGAGTATGTATCGGGCAAGTGGCGGAGACAAACCTAGAGGAACTAAGTGACATCGATGGTGGCCACGGGTACACGTATGCCTCACTGCCAGCTAGAGCTCGAGACTGAGGCGAAAGACTCAGCCTGCCCAGTAATCCAAGTTTTTGATTTTTATATGGTCCAATTTGTCTATTTTTCCTTTAGTTGCTTGTGGGTTTTTGTTTTTGTTTTTTGAGACAGAGTCTCACTCTGTTGCCCAGGCTAGAGTGAGTGCCGTGGCGTCAGCCCAGCACACAACAACCTCAAACTCCCGGGCTCAAGCGATCCTCCTGCCTCAGTCTCCTGGGACTACAGGCATGCGCCACCATGCCCGGCTAATTTCTTCTATTTTTGGTAGAGACAGGGTCTTGCTCTTGCTCAAGCTGGTCTCGAATTCCTGAGCTCAATCGATCCTCCCGCCTCGGCCTCCCAAAGTGCTAGGATTACAGGCGTGAGCCACTGCAGTGTGCCCTGGACCCACTCTTGATGCATTCATGTGTCACTTTCTGACTGGGAGAGTGGGCTCCATGGGTAAAGTCCCTCCCACTTTGGGTAACATTCCAACTGTCCCCGCTTTTAAATTTGCTGTATTAGGGAAAGCATGTGACCTTAAAGAAAGAAAGAACTAGTCCCTGTAAGAAACAGCTCTCTTCAGAGCGGTGTGACTCCACAAGAAAGATGTACATAGCAGATTAAGAGTAATTCAGAGCTGCTTTCTTTGGTCAAGAAACTTACCTGTTCCTTTCTGGTATGAAAATAAGTGAGGTCTCGCAACTACAAGTGGAGTTGAGTATTACAAAGCAACGAGACCATGTCACACACGCCTCCCTGCCACAATACACACGCACGCATGTCACACTCCTTCCCTCTTCCCTTTACTAAGGCAAGAAACAGCACAAGACAGGAGCTTGGTTTCCTTAGCAAATTCTTGAACCAAGTTTGGGTGGGAGTGTGATCAAGGGGAGCTCACCACTGACACCGACACTTCCTGCTCCTGGCGTTGCTGGCTGTCGCCGCCTGATCCTGGGCAATGGTCTCGTTTATGGCACACAGAGATGAATTAATTCTGCCTGGAGTGTGGCGTGCTGAACCGCCCACAGCGGGCTTGGTGGCAGTGCTGTGACAAGATAATGAACTCAGCCTGAGCCTGGAGAACACCTCCGTCCAAAAAGGCTTCTTGGCATTTTCAGTCGCGTTCGTTCAGTGGGGACACATTCTCCAAGGGCTTCATCTATCAGGCCACGTCATCACCCTCGTATAGCCAGGTCGACCCTGCTCCGGAGGCTGGCAGAGCACCGCGGCTTCTGGCTCCGTGAAAACGCTCGCCCCGTCTAAAAAGACCACCTTAACAGGCACAGTTGTATATTCTGACCGCATGACATTTTTTTCTTTTTGTCATTGTATTTTCCTTAGTACTTTACTTTGCCATCCAAAAGGGCTCCTCTAATTTGAGGTTAATTTTATTTTAGTTTCGACACTGGCTTGCTTGCCAAGTCCTGCGTTTAAAGAATCGTCCCGCAAAATAGAGTGAACAGCATTTTCTGTCTCTTGAGAACCAGCTTTCAAGTATCGACTGCTTTGTGGTTTTCAAAGTGCTTTCCCACACAAAAACTCACTTGATTTGCACAGAGACCTGATGAGGTAGCCAGAGAGACACAGTGAAGCGAGTAGCTACGAGTCAAACCACTCAGTCTGGAAGTCTCTTTCCTCAACTACAGAGTGGGGGTTACAACAGAACCTACTTCCTAGAGGCGCTGTGAGAAATAAATGAACTAATGCATATGAACCACTAAGTTTGGGCACACGTGAACTACTGATTAAGAGCTAGCTATCGTTTTTGTTTAAAAATGTTTTTTAGGGCCGGGCGCGATGGCTCACGCCTATAATCCCAGCACTCTGGGAGGCCGAGGCGGGAGGATCCTTTGAGCACAGGAGTTCAAAACCAACTTGAGCAAGAGTGAGAGCCCATCTCTACTAAAAATAGAAAGAAATTAATTGGGCAACTAAAAATATAGAAAAAATTAGCCAGGCATGGTGGCGCATGCCTGTAGTCCAAGCTACTAGGGAGGCTGAGGCAGGAGGATCACTTGAGCCCAGGAGTCTGAGGTTGCTGTGAGCTAGGCTGACTCCACAACACTCTAGCTCGGGCAATAGTGAGACTGTGTCTCAAAAAAAAACCCATTTTTTAGATCTATCTGTATCAATGAAAGGTAAAACTTTAAATAAGGAGATCTTGTCCGAATTTTACCAGGTAGAACTTAACTGACCCATTCTCGACATAGTCTAACTTAAATCTCAATCTTTCTTCCTACAAAGCTCCATCTCTTGAACTGTCCATTATCTTGTCTCTTCAAATTAAATGCAGCCTTATTCTTTGACCTACTGGAATTTTTTGACCCCAATCCTCTCACCTATTTAGGGGACTATGTTAAGACATTAATGGCAAAAAGAAAAGAGGGAAAGGAGACAACTGGTAATTTAAGTCCGGGGACCTAGGTGGCCTTGTCCCTAATGACAAATTATGCACCCCTCAATCAGCAGGCTGTCATTGGTTCCCTGTCTTCCAACCTCCACCTTACTCAGCAGAGGTTGGACTCACCAGTTCTGGAAGGAGCTAACCAGGAACTATAGTCACAACCAAATTAAATATTGAAATGCTTCTTATAGCTATATCTCTACGTTGAGTCACTACAACAAATAAAACACTAAATTAAAAATACCTTTAACAACGTAATTTTGCTTAAACCGATGTGTGAATATTTATATATTATATATATTTACATACAATAAAATTTTTTTGGCTTTAATTATTCTAATTATAAATTAAACTAGTAATTTAAAAAGGAACCCGAGTTTATTATAAAAATAATAGCTAAGTGGTAGCTACCAAAAGCCATAAGAGGGAATTATAAAAACTGTACAAAAATTCCTGGTTCAAGAGATAAGAAATTCTACAATTTATTTGCTCTTTTCAAGAATGCAGCAGTGAATGCCTTTGTACCTGAGCCACTGTGTACGTGAGTATTCCTACAAGCTCAAAGCCTAAAACTAGTATTGCTGCAAGAAAGAGAATGAGAATTTCTTTTCTTTTCTTTTTTTTTTTTTTTTGAGACAGAGTCTCACTCTGTTGCCCGGGCTAGAGTGCCATGATGTCAGCCTAGCTCACAGCAACCTCAAACTCCTGGGCTCAAGCCATCCTTCTGCCTCAGCCTCCCGAGCAGCTGGGACTACAGGCGTGCGCCACCATGCCCGGCTAATTTTTCCTACATATTTTTAGTTGGTCAATTAATTTCTTTCTATTTTTAGTAGCAATGGGGTCTCACTCTTGCTCAGGCTGGTTTTGAACTCCTGACCTTGAGTGATCTGCCTGCCTTGGCCTCCCAGAGTGCTAGGATTACGGGTGAGAGCCACAGCACCCAGCTAAGAATGTGAATTTCTAATTCTAACAGATGCTGACAACATACTCTCTCTGTAGATGTTGTATCAATGGACATTTCCACTAGCAATATGTAGAGATGTCCCCTATATATAGGATGTCTCCCCTCTCCGCAGTTCTTGCCAAATCTTGGCCAATAGGATAGGCAAAATCAATCCCAGCCCTTTAAAGGAAGCCCTGCCACTCTGCCTTGCAGTCAGAAGCACACCCTCCCAGAGGTCCGAATCTTACCTTCTAAGCTAGTGCCTGGCGTCTGGCTCCCAAAAGACTGCTCAGCATTTTGTGCCTGAATTATGCTAATTCAAATATCATCTGCTGTCTGTATTCTCTTATGTCCTACCTCCTAAAATAACGGAGTCAGCCCAAATCAAACCTAAACTACTTCCCACTTCAAATATCAGATATTGGAAAGTTGGAAGTCATCTTTATAAGCAAGTCATTTCTCTGAGTTCTGGTGCTAACTTCCTCAAACCCATGCAACTGAGGTTCGGCATGTCTCAAAGCCAATCGAAATAATTTAAGCTATCACTAGGTTTATGGAAGCTAGGACTATTCATCTTCATCTCCCATCTTTTTATGTTTTCCCTCTATCCACACTTACTTCCTTGAAGATCACCGACGGAAGTTCCAGGTACTGCATTTGTCAGGGCGCTCGGGCCCTGGCTGGGTGGGGAGTGGTCACCAGGAGCATTGGTCTCTGCTTGCTCCAGACTAGAGCTCCTTCAGGTGCCAGTCCCTCTCACCAGTACTTGTTTTACCCTTTTTAGTTCCATGATCATTCTTTATCCATCATTTAAAGTCTGATAGGCCTGGGTTGAATTTCAGAGGGCCCACAAACACACCATGTGATTGGGGGCAGCTTATTTAATGTATTTACACCTTGGTTTACTTAATGATACAATGGAGATGACAAGCTCACCTTTCTGGGTTCTGGGGAGGGCCAAAATAACTAACACATGACAAAACCATCCAGCACAAGAATTGGCACATAGCACAAATGCAACAAATATTAGTTCCCTTCTCTTATCCCCTTGACAGCAAAGCAAAATATTACTTTATTAGTATTTTACTTTTTCACAAGCCTATACTGTCATTGCATCTTCAGCTCCAAACTTATGCTTATTCCTTCCCTTGTGTCTTACTATTTCTAAAACGTAAGATTAAACACACAAAGAAAGGATTCCTTTTTGGTCCTTAGGATTTGGTTTGTGTTGTTGTTGATGGTAGTTTTGTTTAGCTTGAGTATTTTTTGCAAGGTTTCTGCTGATTTGGAGCTTGGACTTCTTGTTACTCTTACAAGGTGAGTGTTTTAGATTCTTTCATGATTATGATGATTGAATGAAAGGCTAAAGCATCCAGTAAACAGCAGGGCCCTTACTTCTGGATTAGGTAAAAAGCATTACAGAGTTGGAGTGACTTAGTACCCAACGCTTACTGACACTGCTCTTAGTCCCTGAGGAAGTCTGTTTACAAGGCAGAAGACATTGGATTTTGGTTTCTGTAATAAAAATCTCTATCTCACTCATAACAATAAACTGTACCAGGGCAAGTTAGAAACTTTACAGGGCAAGTTAGAAGAGAATATAAAAGAGGAAGAAAATGAAGGACCAGATTCTATGGGAAAGCGAACAATTTTGCATTCAGTTTATCTGATTAGGTTGTGATAATGCCCTCTACAGAACTGCCCGTCACTGCGGCTCGGAGGTCAGACGTGAGTCTGACCCCAACGCCTTGGCAACGAAGGGCAAACAATACCAAATTCGATTTTAGCTGATCCTTGAAAGAAGAAAAAAATATATTTTTCAAGAAGCTTGTTGAGAGTGACACGACAATTCTATGTTTTTCATTTTTGACACATTAACACTTTATAATATAAAGTAGGAAGTAAAGAGTACCGGTAAGATAGAGCAAACACTGGTAAACATGCACATGCTGTCCAGGTTCTCAGTTTCTGTTCCTAATCCCAGGAATTTAACCTCTTCCCTGGATCCACTTAAATTTTTCATTCCAAAGTGATACTTTTCCACTTAGAACATAGATATTTTACTAGGGGGAAAGCCCCAACTCTATTCTAGCCTTTTATACATGATGTATTTAATTAGCCATTCAATAAATATCTTCAGTTACTAGGAAAAAGTGAAATTATGCTCTCCAAAGCCTGGCAATATTACATTTGTCAACAATCTAATATTCAATAGACTTCAGCCTTCTTTTTCATGACTCGTTGATTTCTGTGTCAGTTTGAGTCCTTACAGAAACACAAGGCAAGGTGAAACTATATGTGCAAGAGTGCATTGGGGGCCAGGCATGGTGGCTGACACCTGTAATCTCAACACTCTGGGAGGCCGAGACAGGAGGATCACTTAAGCTCAGGAGTTCGAGACCAGTCTGAGAAAGAGCAAGATCCTGTCTCTACTAAAAATGGAAAAAAATTAGCTGGATGTGGTGGCAAGCGCCTATAGTCCCAGCTACTCGGGAGGCTGAGGCAGGAGGATCGCTCGAGCCCAGGAATTGGAGGCTATACAGTGAGCTAGGCTGATGCCATTGCACTCTAGCCCGGGAAACAGAGTAAGTCTACAAAATAAAAAATAAAAAAGGTTTATGGGGAAACAGCTGTGAAGGATAAAGGGCCAAGGACTCGGGAATAGGAATAGACAGTCTTCTGACCACAGTACAGATCTGGCTCCTGTGAAAGGGGAACAGGAAGAAAGGAGGACCCAGGAGAAGGAACATCAGCCTGAAGTGCAATTCTGGGAAATCGTGGCCAGGCCGGTGGGAGGCCTGCAGCAAGGCTGTGTACCATCAGAGGCACCAGGCAGGATGGCTGGCTCTCATGTGCCACCATGCGCAGCTAACGGCGAGTGGCAGCCTGGGGTGAGCATGGCTTTGGCAGGACACTGCAGCAAGTCCAAAGGTGTAACAGCTGGAAGCTGTCTGACAAGTATCTTCATTGCAGCAGATTCTCTTGAAGGAAGATTAGAGCAGTGTACTTCTTTGGCTACTACAACTTCTTAGACAAGTGGACACTTTAAACCATTTTTGGAGTAAGACAGGTATGCATTCATTCATACATATACACCAGTTCTTTGGATAAACATGTGGGTCAACTTTGCTAATAAGATTCAAGTGAAGTCTTCACCTTTTTATTGATGGAAATTAAAGATTCTATAGATCCTTGAAGAATATTCTAGATACTGGTTCTGAATAGATGGTAATTCCTGGACCCAAAATACCACTATCCATAGTCAAAGAGAGGACTTATGGTGTTCAGATGATAAAGGAAGTTTGGGCTCAAGTCTATATATTTTTTTTTAATAAAAAAAATTGTATTTACTTAGAAGCATTCAGAATGTCAACAAAACAGCTGCAACTTTTTTTTGCAATTACAGAGTGGTATTCAGTTAACAGAACAACAATTATTTCGTATAAGCTGCATCAGAGACAACTGAAGATGAAAAAACTACCATCCCCATATATAACTAATTTGCGCTGTGCACCAACAAGAACCTGCTTTACATTTCCATGCCAATGTACAACCCCCATAACTGTACCAGGCAAGGTTAGTGGCTACTGAAAATGCCACCAGGACAGGGCTAGCTAAAGACACATTCGGTAGTGTGTTAACTATACAAAAAAAGACCCTGTGCAGTTTAAAAACAAATCTTACAGCCTTACATTTCAATTTTTTTCTTTAAAAGGAGTTGTGTACAGGGGGATTAAATGCTTTATAGACAAGAAAAAAAACTGCGCTAGAACCAACTTATTCATCATCATCTTCTTCTTCATCTTCCTCCTCCTCTTCATCTTCCTCCTCTTCCTTCTTTTTCTTGCTTTTTTTCAGCCTTGATGGCTCCCTTTTTTGCTGCAGCAGGCTCTCCTTTAGCTCGGTGTGCAGCGATGTCCTTTTCGTACTTTCCCTTCAGCTTCGCGGCCTTCTTTCCATAGGCTGCTCGTCACCTGCAGCAGTGTCATTCCGCGTCTCTCCCAGCTTCTTTGCAACGTCACCAGTGGAAAGGCCAGGATGTTCCCCTTTGATTTTAGGGCGATACTCAGAACAAGAAAAAGGCCGAAGGAGGCCTCTTGGGTGCATCGGGATCCTTGAACTTCTTTTTTGTTTCCCCTTTAGGAGGGATATAGGTCTTCATTTCTCTTTCATAACGGGCCTTGTCCGCCTTTGCCATATCTTCAAACTTTCCTTTCTCTTTAGCAGACATGGTCTTCCACCTCTCTGAGCACTTCTTAGAAAACCCTGAGAAGTTGACTGAAGCATCTGGGTGCTTCTTCTTGTGCTCCTCCCGGCAAGTTTGCACAAAGAATGCGTACGATGACATTTTGCCTCTCAGCTTCTTAGGATCTCCTTTGCCCATGTTTAGTTATTTTTCCTCAGCGAGGCACAGAGTCGCCCAGTGCCCGTCTGGCTCTCACTTGCCCGGCGCTGTCTCTGGAGCTCAATGTGCTGCAATGGCTCTCAAGTCTATCTTATAGGATCTACCCTATGGTTATTTTCCTAGTTCTTTAACGTGTCATTGATGTAGATATGCTTTGACACTGGTCTAAGCTCCACAGAGGAATGTAGAGGAAGAGCTAATACTATAAGAAGGCCAAGCAGAAGCCTTTAGAACTTTCTCTGCCCCACCCCCAATAATAAAAGAAAAGCAGTATCACATCCCTGGAAGAGTTATCAAGATTCATGGCGCCACCAAAGACTTAAAACATGCAGGTTTGGGCTAGGTACAGTGGCTCAGGCCTATAATCTCAGCACTTTTGGAAGCCAAGGTGGGAGATCACTCGAAGGTCAGGAGCTCAAGACCAGCCTGGGCAACATAGTGAGACTCCATCTCTAAAAAAAATAAGAAAAATTAGTCAGGCACTGTGGTATGCATGTGTAGTCCTATCTACTCAGGAGGCTGAGACAAGAGGGTCGCTTGAACCCAGGAGTTTGAGGTTGCAGTGAGCTGAGATTAAGCCACTGCACTCCAGCCTGGGTAACAAAGTAAGATCGTATCTCTAGGGGAAAAAAGATGCAGGTGTGCTGATTCCTGACGTTTCCACATAACTTGCCTGTTCAGCCTGTGCAGAAAATGTGGATAATGATAGCATACGTTATTATAAACTTAACATAGAGTATAGGTCATTATAAACTTAATATAGAGTATAGGTTATTATAAACTTAATCAGGCAATGCCAATTGCACTACTGTTCCAGATGTGGTAACTTAAGCAAATCCACAAAAGTATGTGGCATCTGGCACACAGCTATTGATTTTACAGTTCTTTTCCCCTTCAAACAAGTTTCAAGGACTACCACAAGCCTCCTGCTTTCACCTAGCAGGGACAACAGTACACCTTTGCTCCCTATGTCAGAGCTATGTGAACTCTCCTGCTCCACCAGTTCTAGTGCCCAGAGATCTTGATCATCTTAACATCCCACAGAACAGCGCGTGTCCGCCTCATCTGTGAACCACGCTGCACTGCACCTGATGAGCAGGTAGTGAATATCTTTATGCTTATTCCCTGTATTAAACCTCCTTTGCTGTAACAACTAGTGTGGATTCTCTTTCTCTAGCTGACACAATGCCAAATCCCAATTTTTAAACTCTATGCAAAAAGCCAAAACTTATTGCCAAATGTCTATGATTGTTCCATGAAGGTCTGAGTTTCTCCGTAAGTCAGATGTCTTTCATGACTGATACAAGTGCCACATGAGGAATCAAAATTGACTCTTTAGGCCAGGCGTGGTGGCTCATGCCTATAATCCTAGTTCTCTGGGAGGCTGAGGCAGACGGATTGCTCGAGGTCAGGAGTTCGAAACCAGCCTGAGCAAGAGCGAGACCCCGTCTCTACTATAAATAGAAATTAATTGGCCAACTAATATATATAGAAAAAATTAGCTGGGCATGGTGGCGCATGCCTGTAGTCGCAGCTACTTGGGAGGCTGAGGCAGAAGGATTGCTTGAGCCTAGGAGTTTGAGGTTGCTGTGAGCTAGGCTGACACCATGGCACTCACTCTAGCCTGGGCAACAAAGTGAGACTATCTCAAAAAAAAAAAAAAAATTTACTCTTTAATGAGATATTGGAGTCAATTCTAGTCCTTTGGTTAATTCTGCATCGTCTATGGAGCAGAGAGCCCATAATATACCCTATTATGGGCCAAATTGTGTTCCCCCAAAATTCATGTGTTGAAGTCCTAACCCCCAGTACCTCAGAAGTAGCTATATTGGAAACAGGCCTTTAAAGAGGTGATTAAATTAAAATGAGGCCATTACAATGGGCCTAATCCACTCTGACTGCTATCTCTTCTCCCCTTATCAGAGGAAATTTGGCTACACAGGGAGACAGCAGAGATGTCTGAGTACAGAGGACAGACCACGAGGACACAGGGGAAGGTGGCCATCTGCAATCCAAGAAGAAAAGCCCGGGCATAAACACAACTTGCTGACGTCTTGATCTTGCACTTCCAGCCTGCAGAATTGTGGGAAATATTTCTGTGGCTCAGGCCACCCAGTGTGTGGCATTTTGTCACACCACCCTTAGTAAACTAACACACAACCTGTGATGTGAGAATGTAGCACGGCTTGAAAATCTTCCAGTAGTGAGATACTTAAAGGTCACAAGACAAGGGTGACAGTGTCTTTGTCCTCGGGTCCGCTTAGGTGTATCTGGCTATAGAGCTTGTCCCCTTAATTCCCGTGCCACACCAGGTGACACGCAAGAGGGAGGGAGGCCTGCGGATGCGCCCTTTGCAAATACTCTATTTTACTGAACTGAAAGCAAATAGAGAGTGTATTTTGCATCTCAGACCTAAGTTAAAATCACTTTTTTCTTTTTTTTGACAGTCTTGCTCTGTTGCCTGGGCTAGAGTGCCGTGGCGTCAGCCCAGTTCACAGCAACCTCAGACTCCTGGGCTCAGCGATCCTTCTGCCTCAGCCTCCCGAGTAGCTGGGACTACAGGCATGCGCCACCATGCCCGGCTAATTTTTTCTATATATTTTGAGTTGGCCAATTAATTTCTTTCTATTTTTAGTAGAGATGGGGTATCGCTCTTGCTCAGGCTGGTCTTAAACTCCTGACCTTGAGCAATCCGTCTGCCTCAGCCTCCCAGACAGCTAGGACGACAGACGTGAGCCACCGCGCCCGGCCTAAAGTCATTTTTAAACTTGTATAGCCCTCCACACATTTCCTGAGGCAAATAATTCTAAAAGGTAGTTTCTTTTGGTGATAGGCTGAAGTCCACACATAACCAGAAGCCACGGCACACACACAGCTCCTAAATTCAAAAACAAAAATTCTGCTGATCTCAAATAAGAATCGCGCCTTGATAATGCGGCAGACAACTGCATGCCGGTTTGCGCGGCTGCGCCTCCCTCTGGGATCCACGGCCTTGCGACCGAGCGCCAGGCGGCTGACGCCGAGCCTCGCTGTGCAGGTGAGGAAACTGAGGCGAGGACAGACTGAGGTCTCGCGGGCCTGTGCGGCCAAGGGACTGCGGGCTCCCACCGCCTTGTGTCCTGGCGCCGCCGCTTTTCCGGGGAGTCAGGGAAGCCCGGCACCAGCGCCGCGTCCCTGGCTCCCGCTGCAGCGCCCGCACGGCGTCTCCCCCGCCGGCTCTGGCGAGCGGAGGAATCTCCTCTGTGCTCCGCGCCGGCCGGGGGAGCGGAGCCGGGGGGCGGAGGAATCTCCTCTGTGCTCCGCGCAGGCCGGGGGAGCGGAGCCGGGGGGCGGAGGAATCGCCTCTGTGCTCCCCGCCGGCTCTGGCGAGCGGAGGAATCGCCTCTGTGCTCCCCGCCGGCTCTGGCGAGCGGAGGAATCGCCTCTGTGCCCCGCGCCGGCCGGGGGGCGGAGGAATCGCCTCTGTGCTCCGCGCCGGCCGGGGGGCGGAGGAAGCGTCTCTGTGCCCCGCGCCGGCCGGGGGGGGGGGGGGGCGGAGGAATCGCCTCTGTGCTCCCCGCCGGCTCTGGCGAGCGGAGGAATCGCCTCTGTGCCCCGCGCCGGCCGGGGGGCGGAGGAAGCGCCTCTGTGCTCCGCGCCGGCCGGGGGGCGGAGGAAGCGCCTCTGTGCCCCGCGCCGGCCGGGGGGCGGAGGAAGCGCCTCTGTGCCCCGCGCCGGCCGGGGGGCGGAGGAAGCGCCTCTGTGCCCCGCGCCGGCCGGGGGGCGGAGGAAGCGCCTCTGTGCCCCGCGCCGGCCGGGGGGCGGCCCGGCGCCTGCGGGAGCCCGCGGGACAGCGCGCTCGCGGCCACCGGGTTCACGCGGCGTCGGAGTTGCTGCGCTTTCTGGCCAGTTCGGGGGCCACGGACGCTGCTTTCCTTTACTGGTGACTGCAATCCAGCGTGTCGGGGAACACGCTCTTCGTGGGTTCCATGGCGGGGCGGGAGTGAGAGAATAAAAGAAAAGCCAGTTTTTTAAACAGCCAAATGCACCGCAGCTGCTCCCGGCCTCTGCAGTCCCCCACCCACCCCTGGCTGTTCAGCTTCTACCAGTTTTGAGCAGATTTTGAAGGTTACAGAGAGAGGTTTGCTCCTTTGCAAACACAGACATGGGGCTCCAGCAGGTAAAAGTCACTCAGAATTTCTCTGTAATTTGTCACGAATGCATCCAAGAGCATTTCACCTCCAACATTGTAACTTCATGCATAATAACGATGCTTGCAGCAAAAAAAAACAAAGAAAACAAGACTTCAAAGTGTTATGTGTGATGGGAGAATTGCTTGATAAAACTAGTTTTCTTTTTGTTTTTTTGTTTTTTGAAAATATATGTGTGTGTAGTTAGGAAGGGGAAATGGATAAACATTGTAAAATTTTCTTAATTTTCAGAAGTTATCACTAGAAGAGGGTAATGGGACGTTACTGCTTAGTGAATACAGAGTTTCAGTTTAGAAACATGAAGAATTTCTGAAAATAGGTAGTGGTGATGGTTGCACAACAATGCAGTTAGTGACGCTGAATTGTACACCATAAAATGGCTAAAATCTATTATGTGTTGCAAATTTTGC
Source organism: Microcebus murinus (assembly GCF_040939455.1). Classification (NCBI taxonomy): domain Eukaryota; kingdom Metazoa; phylum Chordata; class Mammalia; order Primates; family Cheirogaleidae; genus Microcebus; species Microcebus murinus. The sequence goes on from NC_134129.1 coordinate 1,142,490, forward strand.
CACAAAAAACTAATCATTTTTTAATTAACAAAAGCCATCTCCAACAAGATTACATGTTCATTATAGAAACTTCTCAAAAATATATGAAAAAGAGGGAAATATAAGTCATTTTAAATCCCAATACTCAGACATACTTTTAATACTTTTGAATATTCATCCTCCCAAGTTTTGTCAAAACTTGTTGGGTAACATGGTAACTCTATGTTTAATATTTTAAGAAATTGCCATTTGTTTTTCCAAAGTGGCAGCACCATTTTACATTCCCACCTGAAGTATATAAAGAGGTGTACTTTTAAAATCTCCATGAAATGCAGTATAAGTAACACAAACCAAGGAATTTGACTAAGAAGAATGCATCTTTTTCCCTGCTTGAAAGATGGGAGGATGGGAGATGATTTTCTTCTGTACTATTTTCTGAATCTCTTACTTCCTATTCCAAAGCCTCCCTGAAGCTCGAGCAGTCATGAATGTATTAGGTAATCAATGGCATCAAGATGAACACTGACTTGCCAAGACCTCCCTCATTATGATGAAACACCCTCCCTGTGCCCGCTCACACACAAACGCATTTTTTTAAAACCCTTGTTAATTTCCATTAACAAAGAATCAAACACTTACCTTCTTCACTTTCTATTTTAAAGCATATGTTTATTGCTCTATTATTCAGAGTTCGGACTGCTGCAAAAGTGCTTTGACTGAAAGAAGGAACAAATGCCTTTTGCATTTATTATATTCAAATATGAATTTAGAAAAGAGACCATGGGAGCATATTTAGTTTCTCTTGAACTGCCAATTTCCTATCACTAGCAACATGGATTATATGACACCGAATCTATTCATTATTCTATCCATTCAAGATCTAGTTGAGGTTTAAAGCAGACTAATGGCTGTCACATGAAGTTACTGTTTGTCAGTCTTCAGTGAACTCAAGCAAAAAACAAGGAAATTGGGAATGGACAACATAGTGAGTTAAAGAATATTCACATTGTGGGGAAATAGCCCCCATAGAAAAGAAGCTTCTTGTATTGAATTTGGCAGTGGTACAAGTTATGCAAGGAAACTGCATTTTAGTGTTAAAAAGTTACTCTGTTATTTCAGGGTTGGGGTGGGTTGGACTTTATGTTACGTTCTATTGCCTGCTTAGGTGCAAAAGCTTCATACCACTGCCATGCTATACTGTCAAATATTCTAGACTAAAAAACAGTATATGTCTTCTTTTTGTGCTATGTGTATAGTATGAATTGGGTAAGAAAAGGAGCAATATAAATAAAATTCTAGAAAATAAATTATCTTCAGAGAGCCCCAAATGAATACTTTTCTGTCTTTTCTGTTCAGGGGGTCACATTTTCCTTAACCATTAGCACATAGAACAAAATAGAACCTATAGAACAAGAGAGACTGGATCCTTCTCTCAAAGAGGAGGAAGAAAATCCCTCTTGGTGCTTGAATGAGGCTTATCAATCAGTGCAGAAAAAGAGAAAGTAGGCCCATCCTGTGAGAGGGGTAAGGGCTGAAAAAGAGAATTGCAAAATCATATCTGGGGATGGATTTCTACTGCACACTCAGGAGAAGATTAGGTCTAAGATACTGTGGGATTCCTTCTGCTTGAATTCCATAGTAGAGTGGAAAGATCATAGACTTTGGAAACAGAGATCTACATTAGAGCTTAAAAGGTTCTGGCTTTTACACAGTAAGTATTCTCTAAATGGCAGGTGTCTTGGTTTGGGCTTCCTCAGAAGCAGACCCTGAGACAAGACTTCAAATGCATGTAGTTTATCTGGGAAGTAAAGAAGGTGACAGGGATGTGGGCAAATACAGACATTTCATCAAGCCAGCTGCAGCTGTGGACAACTGGAGCTGAATCCTGCTGGAGAAACTCTAGGAGCTAGTGGAAAATACATGCCTCAGAGTCATCCCATCTCAGGGCTGAAAGAACTGGGCTTTTTATACACCAACTCCAGCCAGTCAGAGGTGGAGCAGCTCCTCGCTTCAGTAATTCCAGCGGCAAAGTGCCTAAAGCAAAGAATTGCAGACACTGACAGCTGGAAGTCCAGCAAAGCCCACAAGTGAGGAGCAAAGGAATTCAGATGAGACAGCCACAGGCTACAGTTGCATAAAAAGAAAAAGAGACAACACCCTCTTGGGGTACACTGACCCTGTCCTACTGTTGTTTCCTAGTACTGTCATATTTTAGGCATTCAATGCATGATGTGTTGACTAAATACCGGTAGTGATGAATGAAATGACTCAGCTTTGAATCCTGGCTCCATCTTAGATCAAAACCCTTTTTCCCTATATATAAAAACAAATCTCATTCTATTGTTGTGGCAATGTGTGCAGCTCGTTACAGCTTTTATTCATTTGACCAGGAAAGAAGGGAGCAAAGAGTCGGAGAACAGCCTTTACTCTTCTACAGCAGGCTCAGCACACCTAGTGTTACAGCACTCTTCCTTCAGATGATCTTCTGACCCTTCCAGCCCCCTTTCCTTGTTCTCCTGCTTTTATACCCTTGGTAGGGCTCAAAAAGCGTCCAATCAACTACAAGCTTTAACATCCAATCAAAAACAGTGGGATTCAAAAATTACCCAATCAGGATCACACAAGCAGCGGCTGGAAACAGGCAGCGGCAGCACGCGGGGTCCCTGCGGCACTGGTGCCCTCCAACTGGCCACGGGCAGCACTGGCCAGCGGAGATGCAGAGCAACGGGGAGGTGGCAAGCCGCTGCATCCCGGCGCCCGCCATTTTCCGTATCACTAAGAAATAATACACAAAGGAACCTAACATAACTGACCTACAGCAGAGACTGAGTAAATATAATGTTATTCCATATTTATTTCCTTCTTCCTCCCATCCAAGTACTACCCAGGCCTGACCCTGCTTAGCTTCCGAGATCAGAGGAGAGCAGGCACATTCAGGGTGGTGTGGCCGTAGACTATTTCTTTCTTCCATGGAGTCCTCCCCTCCTTATTTTGCCCTTTCTGTCAAAGAAGCCAGGGGGCAGTAGCACTTTACAGTCCCCAAGTTCAGAAATTTGCAAAATGTGTTGGCACACTGTCCATAGAGGTCAAATTCACTGACTCACATATGTAGGGAAACTGACAGTAATTCTCCCAAGAGAGTGTCAAGAACTTATTTAATTGTAGACTTTGAGCCAAAAGTACCACTGTGTAACTATAAATGCAATCTTAAAGAATAAGATGAAGGTTAATTCTTTTTAACCTTCCTCCTGTCTTATATTAACACTTAGGTCAATGGCTGCCTTGTTTTTGACCTGTTACTTGTTAGCAAATACCAAAAGTTTGAAAAATAAATGAAAACAAAAAACAAGGCATTAAACTGTCAGCTATTTTCAGCCTTCCCATCCCCACAAGTTTACTTACTCTCCTATTCTTTTAATTATCTATCTCAACACTCAACATGTCTATTAATTTTTGGAACCCAGCCAAATCCTGGGTCTGAATTCCCACAGCTCACCTCCCAGTTCCCATGAGAGAAGGCCTAAACGATGGGAACTTCTCAGAGGACACGCACAAGATGGTAAAACCTTAAATGACACCCATACAACTTCCTCCATTAAAAATTTTTAATGTTTCAAAGGAAAAGAGAAAGACAATTAGTTCTAGAAGTCCAATCTTTCTTCCCACCTTCTAGCAAATGTGTGGCTCATGATATAATTTAATACCCAAGAGCTGGGCACTTTGACTAGCTTATTTCCACTTAAATTGCTTGTTTTGGTTCTGAATTTGTGTCATAGCTATTTTTAAATGTTGTGATCTTTAGAATGCTAGGATCTGTCTGTACCAGGAACCAGGAATGGGTGCGAGATGAGGCCACTTGAGCTAGGACCCTAGGCAGATAATGATGGCTTTGAGGAGGGTAACAATTGTATGTGGGGTTCCCAGGTTCAGGCCAAGTGCCTGGACTGCTAGGAGAGCCAGAAAGCACACCTCGCAGGGCAGGTGAATGGTAATGAGAGTCACAGAACTAGAACGGACAGACTGAGTGTGGAAATAGTCACTTGAGCAGTAGATAAGGCCAGACAAGCAGAGAAGACGCACTGTATGATGAACTAAGCAAGAGCTGGAAAGGGACAAACAAAATGAGGTTTTGGTTTAGGACAACGGCCACACTCCTCCATGAAAGACACCCTGTTGCCATGCCCACCTCTTAACCCAGTCTCTTTGTCAAGTCAGGAGGCATGAACTTGGACTACCCCGGCAGATCAGCACTCTGTCGGTTTACAGCTCAAGTCTGATTCCTGGTATTAACTGGATTCAGCCCCTGTTAGCTTTAAACTGTTTTTTGTTTTCCTTTTGGCTTTTTCTTTATTTTTTGAGACAGAGTCTCACACTGTTGCCCGGGCTAGAATGCTATGGCATCAGCCTCGCTCACAGCAACCTCCAACTCCTGGGTTCAAGCGATCCTCCTGCCTCAGCGCCCCGAGTAGCTGGGATGATAGGCATGCGCCACCACACCCAGCTAACTTTTTTTTCCCATATATTTTTAGTTGGCCAATTAGTTTCTATTTTTAGTAGATCTGGGATCTTGCTCTTGCTCAGGCTGGTTTCGAACTCCTAACCTTGAGCGATCCACCTGCCTCGGCCTCCCAGAGTGCTAGGATTACAGGCGTGAGCCACCATGCCTGGCCAGCTTTAAACTGTTTAATGCTCATTTAGTGTTTCTCTCCTTGGGCACCAGGCTTGATCTGGGGGTTGAGGTTTTATCATGGCCTGTCCATGGGATGGGATGTATCCTGCCCAAATAATCTGCGTGGCGAACTAAGGCTAAGGTTAGAATCCGATAGATGTAGCAGGAAAGTCACAGGAAGCAGGGTCAGGAAGACGTGAGAGTCCAATTCAACTCTCGCTGTTGATGTCTCACTGGTAGAGCCAGATGTCCTCATTTCACCACGCAGGCCACTCTAAAGACATCACGGGCTGCCTGGCTGTTTCACACGGTTCACATTCCAATTTTTCTCCCAGTTTTTTTATCATGACCTGGAGCAACGCAGACGGAAGGGGTCTTTGGAACTGCAAAATGACAATGTGGTTTTTACTTTAAAAGGAATTATTCAGGCTTAAAGGTTTAAAAGGTCTTAGGTCTGCCCCTAGCTAGTTTTATGACCTTCAGCAAGCTTTCAGTTTCTTCATCTATGACATGGAAATAGCTAGAGGACCTCACAGAGCTGTGTGTGGCCTGCATGAGCTCGCACGCCTGTTGAAGAGCAGAACCTCAGTAAGTCAGTCACAGCACTGTGACGAAACCAACCCCGCAAATCTTGCTGGCTTGGAGTGGAAATAACCCAGGAGATCACCAGTTACAGGGTAGAGGGGGAAAACTTTCTTCCTACTCATCAAAAAAAAAAAAAAAAAAAGAAATAATATTTGTTTATTTGTGCATCATTCCGTAAGTTACAATGATTTTGACAGTTGTCCTTTGGAAGGTCCTATCCTGTTGTAGACCCAGGAAGTGACTTAGCGATGCATTTGAGAAAGGAGGTGCCTTTAAGAGCAAGCACTAAAAATCTCCAGAGTTTAATACTTGCAACGAGTCCTTCTCATGAGTAGGAAAAGACTCATGGTAACATGTTCCCACCTACCTGCATTCAAATCCAGTCCACACTCTTTTCTGCAACCCACAAGGCCCTATAGGATCTGACCTCTACCTACCTTCCCATTTTCATCTCATACCACTCTCCCCCCCTTGCTTACGAAGTTCCAATAACACTTTCCTTTTATTTCTGGAACATTCCAAGACTTTCCTGCCTCAGCCCAATTTATAAACCTCTTTGCAGTCTGGCTTTTTTCTTTTCTTTTTTTTTGAGACACTCTGTCACTCTGGTGCCCAGGCTAGAGTGCAGTGGCATCAGCCTAGCTCACAGCAACCTCAAACTCCTGGGCTCAAGCGATCCTCCTGCCTCAGCCTCCCAAGTAGCTGTGTCACCATGCCCGGCTAATTTTTCTATCTTTCATAGAGATTGGAGTCTCACTATATTGCTCAGGCAGGTCTTGAACTCTGGCCTCAAGCCAATCCTCCCACCTCAGCCTCCCAAAGTCATACGATTACAGGCGTGAGCCACCACGCCCAGACTGGCTTATTTCTTATTTCTCAGGTCTTGCCTCAGATGTCATTTTCATAGAAAACCTTTCTCTAATCACCCTATTGAATGTGAACCTTGCTCTCATACCTCTACCAAACAGACACTACCACTCTGAAACCCATCCTATTGGGGGATTTTTCTTAGTAACACTTGCCATGCCCTGAAATAATTATATACAAACACATTTACAGCCAGTCTCTTTCTGTTGGAATATAAGTCTATGCATCGTGTCATAACTAACATCTGGATCGTGTTTTGTCATTTCGAAGCACCAGCAGATACTTATAACAACTCCACTAGGTAAGAATGTTCCATTTGTACAGATGGGGCCACTGAGGCTCAGGAGAGCCAAGTCCCTTGCCATGGTCTCAGAGCCAACAAAGACAATGGTTTACTTCCACGCCAAGTGCTCTATGGTGTGGGATGTGCATTTCGCCCTGCTTGACAACCTTGCCTAAAATGAAAAACTATACTTAGAACATAAAATTATGAACATAAATTAATACGAACATCCCAAAGAGTATTTTAAAATAAATATGTAGATAAAATCTCATAAATTCCAAGAAAAAAATGCAGTTCAAAATAGAGAAGGGCAAAACAAGCTGACGCCGAGGAAGGAAAGCAGGCGGCGACAAGCCGGGCGGGACGCGGCTTCGTCCCACAGGTCGCGACGCAGGGCGGCAGCGCCCGCAGACCGCGGGGCCAGCAGACGGGGCGGGACGTGGCTTCGTCCCACTGGTCGAGATGCAGGGCGGCAGCGCCCGCAGACCGCAGGGCCAGCAGACGGGGCGGGACGCGGCTTCGTCCCACAGGTCGTGACATAGGGCGGCAGCGCCCGCAGACCACGGGGCCAGCAGACGGGGCGGGACGCGGCTTCGTCCCACAGGTCGTGACATAGGGCGGCAGCGCCCGCAGACCACGGGGCCAGCAGACGGGGCGGGACGTGGCTTCGTCCCACAGGTCGCGACATAGGGCGGCAGCGCCCACAGACCAAAGGGCCAGCAGACGGGGCGGGACGCGGCTTCGTCCCACTGGTCGCGACGCAGGGCGGCAGCGCCCACAGACCGCGGGGCCAGCAGACGGGGCGGGACGCGGCTTCGTCCCACAGGTCGCGACATAGGGCGGCAGCGCCACAGGCCGCGGGGCCAGCAGACGGGGCGGGACGCGGCTTCGTCCCACAGGTCGCGACATAGGGCGGCAGCGCCCGCAGGCCGCGGGGCCAGCAGACGGGGCGGGACGTGGCTTCGTCCCACAGGTCGCGACATAGGGCGGCAGCGCCCGCAGGCCGCGGGGCCAGCAGAGGGGGCGGGCGGGACGCGGCTTCGTCCCACAGGTCGCGACATAGGGCGGCAGCGCCCGCGGACCGCGGGGCCAGCAGACGGGGCGGGACGCAGCTTCGTCCCACAGGTCGCGACATAGGGCGGCAGCGCCCGCGGGGCCAGCAGACGGGGCGGGACGCGGCTTCGTCCCACAGGTCGCGACGCAGGGCGGCAGCGCCCGCGGACCGCGGGGCCAGCAGAGGGGGAGGCGGCGACGAGCCGGGCGGGAGAGGCTTCGTCCCACAGGGCGGCGACGGGAGAACCTCCGCCTGCCACCCGCACGCGCGGGCGTGAGGAGGCGGCTCTCTGCGGGTTTGTTAAGATCAGAATGTCCGTTGAGGTTTTGTTTCTTCAGAAATTGATAGAAAGTCTCTCATTAGGCATTCGGATCACGCTGTGGGCTCTCTAAATGAGACGAATATTTCTTAAATTGTCTTCCCTGCTGGGAGGCGAAGCCTTGGCAAAGCCTGTGGGCTTTGACAGAAAACAGCGGCCACTGCCGTTCAGACCCGTTGGGCACACATCAGCATGCTACTTGAATAAAAGCTGTTTCCAGCATTGACGGGGTTACGAACTTAGTCTGTGTCTAAAAACACATAACACTTTACAACTGAGGTAAATTTTTAAAGGTTAAATAAAAACATGAGTTTCCATTTTCCCCCCAATCCAATTCCATTCAACAGACATTTATGAGACATTAGAGATGTGTAAGACGCCATTAAGCTGAGAGTCAAACTTAACCAGTTTGCCTTATTTTCTTAAATAGCGTTTTCTGGTATCTTGTTCATATACTGCTTTCTCACAAAGATTTTTAAGAAGATCCTTTTATTTATTTTTCTCTTTATTCATTAACACAGTTTTATGTTCATAATTGTTATGCATAGTTCAAGCACTTTGGAGAACAAAAGAAGGAAGAGAAGGGTCCTTCACTTCTAGAAGCAGTTGAAAAAAAAGGAATCTTAGCAAAAATTATGGTTGCTGCTTTTCATTCTTCTAGAAAACATTTGTTATTAGGAGCCAGATTTGGCTGCTTTACACAGATGCAAAATATCAGTAGCTTAAACAATATGGGCATTTATCTCTCACGTAACAGTCTGGGCATAAGCCAGGCGGAACGATGGGTCTATGGTGTCAGGGACCTGAGTTCCTTCTATTTTTTTACTTCCATTCTGGCGTGACACCCTGTCTGCATGGTCAAAGGTGACTTGTCCGTATCTGCTTTCCAGGCAATCAGCAGCAGGAAGGAGGAGAGAGGAAGGCAGTCTCCTGTCCTTCAAGGGTCCAATCTGGTCCAATCTGTTCTGCCAACATGGTAGCCAAGAGCTATCTATGGCTCTTTCCATTCCAAATAAAGGTAACTAAAATGAAATAAAGTTTAAAATTCTATTTCTCATTTGCACTAGCCACATTTCAAGTGCCACATGGCTCCATGGCTCCAAAGTTCTTTTTTTTTTTGGAAACAGAGTCTCACTCTGTTGCCCAGGCTAAGTGCCATGACATCAGCCTACCTCACAGCAACCTCCAACTCTTGGACTCAAGCGATCCTCCTGCCTCAGCCTCCCAGGTAGTTGGGACTACAGGCATGCACCACCATGCCCGGCTAATTTTTTTTCTATGTATTTTTAGATGGCCAATTAATTTCTATTTTTAGCTCTTGCTCAGGCTGGTTTCTAACTCCTGACCTTGAGTGATCCACCTGCCTCAGCCTCCCAGAGTGCTGGGTTTACAGGCGCGAGCCACTGCGCCCAGCCCTAAAGTTCCTGAATATCTTCCCCCATCTTGTCTGTCTAGCAAACCCCTATTCATTCAAGGTCTGTTTCTTCTCTCTGAAGTTTTTCTGATTTCACTCAAGTGGAGTTAGGTGGTCTCTCTTCCGTACTCCTATATCATGTACTTATTACATCGAATCATAGTATTTTATTTATGTTGACTGCCTTTCTCAGGAGTCTGTGAGCCTTTTAGGGCAGGGACTATTTTCTTTTCATCTCTACTTCATCTAACTCATCCTAGAGTTACACTCAACAAATATGCAAATATTGTTGAGTAAATGAAAGGGCATGGCTGTGTCTTATTTATCTTGCATTTCCAGGATCTAGCACAGTGCCTGGCACAGAGCCTGTGCTCAATAAATTCTATTGAATTAATAAGCAAAAGACAAAACGAAGTGGTGGGAAGTTTAAGCAAGGAGGTAGAGTCTTAAGGCCGGGCGCGGTAGCTCACGCCTGTAATCCTAGCACTCTGGGAGGTCGAGGTGGGTGGATAGCTCAAGGTCAGGAGTTCGAGACCAGCCTGAGCAAGAGCGAGACCCTGTCTCTACTAAAAATACAAAGAAATTAACTGGACAGCTAAAAGTACATAGAAAAAATTAGCTGGGCATGGTGGTGCATGCCTGTAGTCCCAGCTACTCAGGAGGCTGAGGCAGGAGGATGGCTTGAGTCCAGGAGTTTGAGGTTGCTGTGAGCGAGGCTGACACCAGGGCACTCTAGCCCAGGCAACAGAGCGAGACTCTGTCTCAACAAAAAAGGAGGTAGAGACCCATGAGATGAAGATGCTAGACAGACCTCCAGAGTTGGGACATGTATTAGTTTTCTACAGCTGCTGTGACAAATCATCACAACTTACAGTTTAAAACAACACAGGTTTATTAACTTACAGTTCTGTAGGTCAGAAGTCTGACATATGTTTCTCTGGACTAAAATCAAGGTGTTAGCAGGGCTGGGTTCCCTCCTGGAGAATCTATTGCCTTCCCTTTTCCAGCTTCTAGAGAGGCTGCCCTCATTCCCCGGTGCCTGGTCCCTCTCCTCTATCTCCAAAGCCAGCAGCAGCAGCCTGAGTCCTTCTCACATTGCATCACGCTGACCTTGAACTCTGCCTCTGTCTTTCACGTTTAAGGCTCCCGTGATTGCTTTGCTACTACCAGGATAATCCAGGGTAATCTCTCTATTTTAATTCAGCTGAGTAATAACCTTAATTCCATTTGCAACCTTAATTCCCCTTTGCCATATAACCTGACATATTCATGGTTTCCAGGAATTAGAACATGGATGACTAGGGGAGACAAGACATTATTTTGCCTGCCATAGAGTGTTTGAGCATTGGTGAAAGTCCATATCCTTAAGGAGTGCAAGGGATGAGACTAAAGTGAAATTTAGTAGCTGATCATGCATATACGAGATCTTTCTAGGACCATTAAAAAAAGTGCACATGAGCTCATACACTGCTAACAAAATGTCTACTATTCTTCCAAAGGGTGTTCCCCCCTTTGTAGGGGAAGGGAAGGGACAGCACGCATTGAGTCACACATATGAAAGGCACGTACACAGTATACAAAGCAGTTAGGAACTGCCAGGTTATGGATGACAATACAATGAAGGAAGTATTATTTTTCTTTAGGTACAAATGAGGCAGGGGAATGAATGGAGGAAAAGGATCTACAAAGGAGTGGCAATAGAATAAATCATTTCTGGATTGCTTTCTTTGGGATTTAATGTCCCTGAAAAGGAAAGTTGGGGTTAAGGAAAGAGCCTCTGTAATCTGTGAACTTCAAAAAGAAAGGGTAACTTTCTGAAAACACAGTGATTGTAAGTGGATGCTCAGGTAATTCAATAGTCCAGGAAGTTGGCAGCAGGATTGTATTATGACTCACCCACCCTGTGTTTGGCCAGGAAGAGCAGTTCCACCTGCAGTGGGAATGCACCTGCTCCCAGAGGTCACAGATCAAGTAGCAACAACAACAGCAACAAACAACAACTCCTGGCACTTAACTTACTGCTACTATGGTCCAGGCTCTATGTACAAGAGTTCTTTCCACATGTGTTAATCCATTTAATTTCCACAATTTCATGAGGAAGTTGCCATGGGAAGCTGTCATTCCAACGTTATACATGGCAAACTGGGACACAGACTTTGAGTGACTTGCTGAAGCTCTCATAGCTAGTAACTAGTGATACAGTCAGGATTTGAACCCAGGCCTTCTGGTTCCAGAGTCCACGCCCCTGACACACGATGCTGTTCAAACATCATTGCCTACCAAACATTTGGCTCTATCTAGATTCCAGAGCTATCGTCTAGGTGAAATACGGATTGACCTTTTATTATGTGGTTTTAAATCTATTAGAAGAATCTTTTTTTTAAACAAAACAAAACAAAACTTATTCCTATACAGTCCCACAAATATATATGACTACGGCTCAAAAAATCCCTTTAAGTAGTAGTTCAAGACACATGAGAGGCCACTTCCTGTTGTTGGCAAGTATCTTCATGCTGTCTTCACCTATGGAGGTGTCTCTTTGTCTTTTCAAAGGTGGGCTTTAGAATTTAAAGGTAAGCCACTGCCCTGGTCTCCTTTCTTCTGCGTCATCAACTCAACAGCGTGCTGCTCGAAGCATTCCTCCGCCGCGGCTCAGACTCCTGATAGCGCCCGCCTGGGAGGAATCTTTGCTCCAGCCGGACTCTCTTTGTACCATCTCATTATAAATCCTGCTGGTTCCATCGTCCATACCATCACCCTCCCTCCTTTGAAACTCCTTCTCCACCGGGGCACCTCCCTCCTACTGCAGCCATCCAAACCCAGCCTCCTCTGCGCCTTGTCCACCAAGACTCGACTCCCGAACCCTATCCCACGCACAGCTTCCCTTTCCTTATCTACTGGGGGCGGCAGTCGGCCATGTGAAGCTGGAGGTGCCCTCAAACTTACGTCCCTAGACTCCTTGTTCGCTGACACTACTCAGATTTTAAAATGGATTCTTCTATTGGGTTCTTCTAGCTTTAATGATCTGATCTAATCCCTGAGTTCTCTTTATAATTCCTCCTCTGGAGAAAATCATCTAAAACATCCCAATCAGCCTGCCATTTTGAAGTGAAGAGACTTTGGAAATAAAAACAATCCATGGGTTAGGAAATTTACTCATTTTGAACAGAACTATCCAGATGACTATGCTGAGTCCTTTCTGGCTGTTCTATAGTCCTCTGTCTAGATTCAGTCCTTTCCAACCTTCTAGCTTCCTTAGCGCTCCTCAGCTGGACAGGCCATCCTCAGCCACAGAATCCCTTGGCCCATTTAGTCCACTATGAGACAAGGCTGCTTTTACCAGTTCTACAACCAGCCACAGTCCCTGAGTTCAACTTGGAGTTGAGTTTTTGGCATTTCCCCAAGACCCTCATCTGGTTGGTTTGATTCACTCCAAAGTCATCCTTTTCTTCTCCAAGTACCAACTTAGATCAGCTTGTTTTCCTGACCTTTCATAATAGCCAGTGCTTTCTGAGTTTCTCTCCTCACCTTTCTTGCTTTTTCCTTTAACATCTACTGCCCATCATGCCAGGGTAACTTCATCTCTTGCTGCCCTTCAAGTGATTAGTTTCTTTCTTCCCAGATTTTTCAACCCATCTTTGTTCTGCATTTGTATGAATTTCTCCTTCTTCATATCTCCCCAGCACCTGTATTCATGGTGTCTTCTAATATTGTTTGCATTTGGCATCCTGCCAATGAATTGTAATCTCTGTAGGGCCAGATGGGTTGTACTCACGCTGAATGTCCTGCTTCTCCCAGCAAAATCCTTCTCATTTCACACATAGTAGATGCTCAATAAACGTTAAATGACTTATAGGATCTTAGAGCTATAGGGAAACTCAACAAAGACATACAACTTTCTTCTTACACAGAGAGAAAACTTAGGAACAAAAACGTTAATTTGCCAAGATGGTTTCTGCCTTAGCAGGCACTATATTAAATGCATGCGTGCCTGTAATCCCTATGCGCCCCATTGAAGTAGATAGTAGTGTACCCTCATCTGCAGATACAATGGAGGTTGGGGAGCCTGGCTTATTAGTGGTAGGATTAGACCTTTCTGACAGCAAACAACATTCTAATGTATAGACATAATATTTTACCATTCAAAGGCCAGGCAAAACAAGCGAACAACCAGAGTTTTAAAATGCAGAGACAAAGCCGGGCGTGGTGGCTCACGCCTGTAATCCTAGCACTCTGGGAGGCTGAGGCGGGTGGATTGCTCGAGGTCAGGAGTTCGAAACCAGCCTGAGCAAGAGCGAGACCCCGTCTCTATTATAAATAGAAAGAAATTAATTGGCCAACTAATATATAGAAAAAATCAGCCGGGCATGGTGGCGCATGCCTGTAGTCCCAGCTACTCGGGAGGCTGAGGCAGCAGGATCGCTTGAGCCCAGGAGTTTGAGGTTGCTGTGAGCTAGGCTGACGCCACGGCACTCACTCTAGCCTGGGCAACAAAGTGAGACACTGTCTCAAAAAAATAAATAAATAAATAAAAAAAATAAAAAAATAAAAATAAAATGCAGAGACAGTATTTATGTTTGTCGCAGAAATTCTCAGTTATTTACAAAGCAACCATTCCCTTTCTTCCTACAAAAAGAACCCCAATTTGTTCAAATAGTGAGCAAAGATTCCTTGACTTCAGGAAGAGTAGGTCTTTATTGCAGAACTCATGAGAGTAATCTTAGTCAGTCTGAACTAGTCAAGGTCATCTCATTCCCTCTGCCAGTGATTGGCCTAAGGTAGGCATGGGACGCAGTTCTCATCAATGAAATGTAAGCAAAAGTCTGATGGAGCAACAAAAAGCCTAAACAGAAAGCCAAAAACTTGCTGGAATAAAGATGCAATGCTGGAAGTAAGGCATCCATCCTGCAACCATGAGGACAAAAGCCAACATCATTAGAATGGCAGAGTGGAGAGAGAAGTGGGGTCCTTGACAACATTATCGAGCTGCTGCTCCTTGCCTGAACAACCTACCTCCAGACTTCTTGTAACATAAGAAAAACAAACCCCAGGTCAGGTGTAGTGACTCACACCTGTAATCCCAGCACTTAGGGAGGCTAAAGAGTTTGTGATCAACCTGGGCAAAGTGAGACTGTGGCTCTACAAAAAACAAAAATATTAGCTGGATGTGGTGGCATGCGCCTATAGTCCCAGCTACTTGGGAGGCTGAGGCAGGAGGATCCCTTAAGCCTGGGAGTTTGAGGTTGCAGTGAGCTGTGATGATGTCACTGCACAAACAAACGAAAAAACCCAATTTAGTTAGGGCCAGTATGAACCAGATTTTCAGTTTTTTACAGCTGGAAGTCTTCCTGATACACATACATGGATATATATTTGTTTTCCTTAAGAAAGTTAAGGAAAAGTCACACAGTTTACAGTGATATCCTGCACATTCTTGGCTGACTGCTGTGAAACCCAGGCGCCACTGACTCATCCACAGTAAGAATCATTTCAGTGATCTGAAAAATAACCTTTTGGAGTTATTTTGGGGGATATGAAAAATAACCTTAACAGATAACCAAGCTCAAATGCAATGCATATTATCTTTTCCCCACCATTAAACTAAAAATAAAAATCCCCCCCTTTATTTACAAAATTTTCTTGAGAGAATATTTATATTCCTTATATTTTGTTGTATCAGGCTGTTAATATTCCAAACTTTTAAAAGAAATGTTATAACGAGTAATGTTAATCTCTGTAGTTTAAGAGAAAAAGCAGAAATGCTAACCCTAATGCACAAAGAAGTTTCATTCCACGGGGGTAACTGCCCACACCAAAAGATAAATGAGGAGTTAAGGCATGTTGCAGGGTAACTAAGATTCAAAAAGGGATTTAAATACACAAATAAAGAGGAAAGTCAGAAATGGTGTTTTGCTCTTGAATTATACTGAAAGCTGGCTTAATTCTGCTCTCTGAATGTGTAAAAAAGCAATAAATGACATTTATGCAATTATCCAGAATCATAAACAAAATATTTTTAAGTGCTAGATATTCAGTTAAAGGGAGAAAGAGCAGATACTTTCCCATACAAAAACACATTGGGCCACCACCTCAAGCATGGTATTCATCTTTAATCTGATTTATAACCGAAAAGCTCACGTGGTAACTGCACACTAATTCATTTACAAAAAGAGAAGATTACCGAACTAGCAAATTTTTCCCGGGATTTCACAGAATAAATGAGCTACACATATTTTTCTTTTTGAACACCAAATATTTCCGGATCTTCAGAAAGGTATGAAACAGCAAATTAAGTAATATTCCAAGCAGTCCTAAGCATCGTATTGCATTTGTTATAAGTCTGACAAAAGTTGAAAAGTTGGGGAAAAACACACAGCTGAAAAAAGACCATATTGGAGAAAGAAACATACCTTGGAGATGATTACTGGCTCTGCCCGCTCCAGCCCCCTTTCAGGGAAGCCGGGGCGCGCCCCCTCCAGGAAGGCCTCCGGACCGCCGAGCCTGCTCCCTCGGCGCCCCGGCGCTGTCGGGGTGCCGGCCGCGCCAAACACGCGTCTCTCGGGGCCGCACTGCAAGCGCCTGCGGCGGACTCGGCGCCGCGGCCGCCGTCTTCCAGGCGCGCGCCAGAGCAGCGGCCCGAGCAGCCGCGGCGCGAGAGCGAGCGTCTTCGCCGCGCCGGCCGGGGCTGGCCCGCGGGAGGCCGCCAGGTGCCCCGCCCCGTCGGCTCGGGCTCCCGTGTCGCTCCGAAGGTCGCGTCCTGCCACGCTCGCACACACCGACCCTCCGCTGCTGCTGCTGTTTCACAGAAATGCTTAAAAAGCTTCCCACCATATGGGAAGAAAATCGCAAAAACTCAAAGGAATGCCTCAGTTTTGACTGACGATCAACCCTTTCCTCCGCCCCAGCAGAATTTACCGTTACAGTGGCCGCCCCCTCCCCAGAAGTAGCTTCCAAAGAAAGAAAGCACTTACTACGCTTCTGCTCGCTTCAGAATTTTCTGATGATTTGTCCCAAAGAGACAGAAAAGCCGGACTAAAATTTACTTCTTTTTTCTCAGCAATAAATTTCATAGTTTGGTTCTTGGGGGCAAAAAAAGGGTTTTTGCAGGCTGTAGAGAAAATGAAAAAAAAAGCATGGTGAATTAATCCTCATTGGGAAAAAAATATCAAGGAGGCCGCTCCGTTCTTTCCTTTGCAGTTCTCAGAGATGACCCGCCAGAGCCACTCGCCGCTCTGGGAGGGCGAGGGAGTGAGGCCGGACCGAGGCAGAGAGAGGCCTTGCAACCTTTCTGCCCCGTGAGCGCCGCTGTGCGAGTTCCGTTCACTGGGAAGACCTGGCAATCAAAACAGTCTTGCAGCTGATAAAACAGAGAAAGTTAAAAATACCATACAGATGGCTAATTACCAAGGGGTGGAAAATAGTTGCTAGAATAGCCCCGCCTCGAACCAATTAAACCAGAATTTCAGAGAGTGAGACACAGGCATTGGTGTTTTTTAAAACCCTGCAGGCAATTCTGCTTTGCGCTGCAGTTTGAGAAGCAGTGCCTGAGCCATTTGGGTAAACATTTAAGTGTCAAGATAGTGGCACAAGGGCTTTCTTTTTTTTCATTAGTGGAAAATACCATCAAGTATTAATATCATGCATGACCAGCTCCTCATCTTGAGATAGACTGCAAATTTCTGCTTGTTTGACTCAATACAAACACAGGAAGCAGGCTTCCTGCTTTCTTTATTTTAATTGTTACTACTCTAAAATTATTTGTTACCCACTCTTCAAATGAAAGAAATTCGTAGCGCTTTAAGTACTAGCGCTCAGGGTGGAGTGTTGTTCTGATTTCAGGTTATCAATGTAATTTTGTGATAATGTTATATAAAATTTAACATTACTACTTTTTATTTGAAATTTGAATAGTAGAAGATAACTGTCTCTTTTACCCAGAAGGCTCAACTATTAAGTTATTGGAGCAAATTAGAATTATTTCCAAGGAATATGATTACTAAAACTTTTTCTGTTTGAAAGTAGAGATCATGGGAATTATGTTGAAAACTGAAGTTAAAAATTACTGTAGGGTTTGATAATTTGATTTTGGTGTTTATACTTATAATTAATGAAAAATTGATATAGAGAAGCAGTATATGCAATTAAGACTGTGCTATTTAACTTACAACACAGGATACGTGTTATTTAATTTTAATTTTCTATAGTAGCTTCACCTGAAGGGCTCAAAGACAAATAAGATCTCATTTTTATGTAATTGTAGTAATTTAATGAAAACGTAAGGTGTACCAAATGAAAGTAAGTAGTAAAGATTGGCTGATTCTTAAGGGTAATTTATGCAATTTTTATTGCAGTTTCCTATTACAACTTAATTGATAAATTAAGAAGACAAGAAGAAACATTGGCTTTTCTTTCACTCCATCATTCAAAGTACATATATATTTTTAAATAAAATTCCTAAGTCAATAAACAGCTTTTTTCTGAAAAAAATTTTTAAGGCCCTTATGAACTTGCTCCTAATATACGTTTTTTTAAATGGGATTTTATAGAATCAACATTTAAGTAATGAAGCTAAACAGAATTTCAGTCAGGAGGAATAACTTCAAGAGATCTATTGTACAACATGGTGACGAGTTAATAGCGATGTATACTCGAAAATTGCTGAGTAGATTTTTAGTGCTCTCAACACAAAAAAATAAGTATGTGAGGTTATGGATATGTTAATGAACTCAATTTAGCCATTCCACAATGTATGCATGTGGAATGTTCATGTACAACATTCATGTTGTGTTACCATAAATATACACAACTTTTATTTGTCAATTTAAAAACTAATAAAAATATATCAAAGTAATAAAGCTGAAAACAAGGCAAAAGAAATAAGAAAAAGATGAGCAGAATATGAACTCAGTGCTTGTAGACTGATGAAATCTCTATTTTAAGTAATCACCAAAAACATTTAAGAAACATATTCAATGAAAAATTGATACATAATCTGAAAAAAATGTGTCGAACATCTTTCTGTGGATATTCAGTATAGCATCTGACAGACCAGGACTGGAATAATCTTTTTCTCCATCTTCCATTGCTCAGACTCCAAGAGTGCGAAAGCCGCAAGGGACCGCCTGCCCGCCCGCCCGCCCCTTGTCTTTGGCCGCAAGAACACAGAGGTCACCAGAGGGTTACACAGTCTCACCAGACTCACCCTACGAGCAACATAAACAGACATGAAATTAAAATCTTCGGACATCTAGGGATGGAACTCAGCTCAAGACAGGTCTTTTGCATAGCTTACGGTAAAAAGACGACTTTTTGGGGGGCAGCCTTGCTAATTCATAAGGAGAACATCTGTTGGGGCTTGTGATTCGGACCCAAACTTTCCATTAGAGAATGGAATCAGACTCTCTCCTCCCCAAGGAGAGAAAGACAACTCTATTGTCTCAAGATGTGGACAGTGAAAAGGCCAGAAGTCTCTCAGGGAACAGGGTAGTTGTCTTTCTAAACCCTCAGCATGTTGGTGAAGGACTTGTTTTTGCCTGTTCAGCATCTCTCCTTCCTTCCTCCCCTACCCTGTGGTGCTTGTGGGTGGCCCCTGCCCTGGCTCCAGAGCGGACATGAAGACACAGGTGTCAAATGTCAAATGTGAGGCTCACATGATTGGTCTGTGGGTGGGCATTTGACTCACAGGTGGCCAATGTTATAACTAGAAATTTTACTAGTGTTGCCAAAAAGGGGCATTCTCTCCTAAGGGTTACTAGGTTCACAGATAAAATCCTGAAGTTGCTGGAAGTCATCTTTGCCATCACATGCCTGAGAAAGACGCCAACCCTGAGAAAAACAATCTTAAAGAAAGATATGCAGACAGTGTTCTGGTGATACCATTTGAGCCTTGGGCCCAACAGTACCTTACGTTCAGCCAGCAGTTCTCCAGCTTTTTGGTTTCAGGAACCCTTTAAATTTTAAAAAGTTACTGAGCACTCCAAAGAAGTTTCGTTTGTGTATTATATCTTGTTTGTTTGTTTGTTTTTAAAACATCGTCTTACTCTGTTGCCCAGGCTAGAGTGCTGAGGCATCAGGCTAGCTCACAGCAACCTCAAACTCCTGGGCTCAGGTGATCCTCCTGCCTCAGCCTTCCGAGTGGCTGGGACTACAGGTACATACCACCACGCCCGGCTAATTTTTCTATTTTTAGTAGAGACAGGGTTTTGCTCTTGCTCAGGCTGGTCTTGAACTCCTGACCTCAAGCAATCCTCCTGCCTCAGCTTCCCACAGAGCTAGGATTACAGGCGTGAGCCACCATGCCCAGCCTTTGTGTATTATATCTATCAATATTTAGTATATCAGAAAATTAAAACAGAAAACATTTAAAAATATTTATTCATTTAAAAATAAGAAATCCCTTACATGTGAAAATAACGTTATGAAAAATAATTTTTTTTCAAAAAATATTACTAAGAAGGCATTGTTCTATATATTTGTAAATCTCTTTAATGGCTGGTTTAGTAGCAGTTGGATTTTACTATCTGTTTCTGTATTCAGGCTGTTTATATTACATGCCATATAGTCACTAGAAAACTCCACTATACATCTATGAGAGGACAAGAGGAGAGGGCAGACAATGTCTTAGTATTATTATGAAAATGGTTTGATGTTGAGGATCCCACCTCCAAGCCCCCACACCATACTTTGAGAACGGCTACCTTAAGCAGATACAACCATGCCTAAAGCCAACCCAGCGGTACAATTACCAGTTTATGAGCCCATAAATATCTGTTTACTTTTTCCTTAAACCAGCCAGAGCTGGGGTTCTGCTAACTCCTGCTGCAAGAGTTTTGAGCAATGTACAATGAAACCCTTTGTGGTTCCTTCTCATTTGGGAGAAAGTTTAGGGAAGCTTAGCACAAATGAAGCTTCACATCTTGTCTTCTCCCATCCTACTACATCCTTCCTTCCTTCTGCCTCAAACCTAGAATTGCTCCTACTTTCTTAATCAAATTCTTCCCTTTGTGACAAATAGATCCAACGAAACTCGTAACTTTACTCTCTGTCTCTCTATAAAAAAATTCCCACTGTTAGTAATTGAGTTCATATTGCTCTACTAAGAATATGGCCCCAGAACAGAAAAACATTTCAATCATACTGATTCTGCCACTTGTGTAGCATTCCGACACCAAACATTCCTTTAAATGTCATTTGCCTGTTTTGACTTTTTAAAATCACACATCACTCTTTTGTGCTCTTAAATTTTCATTTCTTGGTTTTAATATTTCATAGTATTCCTTAATGTTTTTTCTTTATTTTTGCTAAATTTCAACTTAATGGATTTTTTCTTTTAATGCTTTTGAATTGAATAGATTGAAAATGCCACGTTTATCTATGAAAATAAAATCAGAGCGACACCTAGTGGCTTTTCTGGCTCACCTACATAATCGGTAAAATAAAATAACTATAGAAAATAAATTATTAAATTATAGGTTTGGAAGGTTATTAAGTCTTTCTTAGAAATAATGCCTGTGAACAACTCTAAATAGACAAAAATAAACCTTATTTTAAGGTTTGTACAGTCCTTCCAGGCAGCCTTTCAGAAGCAGAAGGAATCATGTCTTAACGAATCTTTAAGATTGAGGAAAACTTCCCCACAGACCTCACTTCTACATGAGTCACTTTGATGTGTCCAGCTCTGTACCAGGCACTGGGAAAATAAGGCTACCAAATAAGAGGGAAATTGAAATTTTTAAACCATAGTCAAGAAGGGAATATGCATACGAAAAATCCAGGCTACTGTAATTCTGGTTTAACATCGCATTTCATTTTGAAGATCTTTGGTGGTTTTTAAGGTTATAAGTCACAAAGGAAACACAATGGTTAAAGCAATTTTATAAAATCTATACTATATGCTAAATAAAAATGTGTTTTCTTCCTAACTACCATTGGTTTACAAAACTGTATTGGGTGAAGAAAGATTTTTTTTTAACTAAGCAAACTGTGAATTAAATTTTAAGTGACCCTACATATACATGATGTATATGATATCTGAAGTGCTTTTCTGGTACAATTTTAATAGACATTTTTGTACTAAGATGAAGTTCTATGCTTTGATTTTGCAAACTTATATTCCCCCTTTCCCCATTAGAAAAGCCCCTTTAGGTAATTACTACAGCTAACATTTTGCAGGTGAAAATACTAATGCTCCAAAAGTTCAAATGATTTGCCCAAGCTAGTGCCAAAACTCAGCCCAGACCTGGGTTCCATGCTTAAATTGACTGAGTCTTAATCGAATCCTCACAGAGCCCAACTGCCATTCAGATGGACAGCACTAGGAAGGACACCCCGGTTCCTTGAAGGCAGAAACTACGGCTTCCATCTCCCTAAGCGCCCAGCTCAAAGTCTGGTGCAGAGTAGGAACCAATGAAGGGAGGCACATAACAGCCTCGGACCTAGGTGTGGACTCTTCCTGAAGAGCTCCTGGTGACTGGGGTCTATATGACCGGAACCCCCACCTCCACTCGCTCATCCACTCAGCTCAGGCCTCATGGCCTCTTGGTTGATTCTCAAACATACCAAACACATGCCTGGAAAGCTCTGCCCTATAATATCCACACGGATCCCTCCCTTCAGTCCTACAGGTCTCTGCTGTATGTCACTTTATCAATGAGACCTTCTCAGACCACTGTGAAATGGCACCCCACTCCCTGACCTCCTCTGTCTCCGTTACGCTTATGCCCGCTGACATATTCCAACTAGTCTGTGCATTGCTCATCTTCCTCCACAAGAATGCAAGCTCCACAAGGGTGGGAACTTAATTTTGTTCCCTGCTTTATTTTCAAAACCTATACATGGCATCTGGCAGGTGCTCTGTAAATATTTGTGGCATGAACAAAGGGTAAAGGAAATCTGGGCCCCTTTCTCCATCTTTAAATTCTTTTTTTTTTTTTTTGAGACAGAGTCTCACTTTGTTGCCCAGGCTAGAGTGAGTGCCGTGGCGTCAGCCTAGCTCACAGCAACCTCAAACTCCTGGGCTCAAGCGATCCTTCTGTCTCAGCCTCCCAAGTAGCTGGGACTACAGGCATGCGCCACCGCGCCCGGCCTAAATTCTTTATTTTAAAAGCTAAGAAGCTGCCGGGCGTGGTGGCTCACGCCTGTAATCCTAGCACTTTGGGAGGCCGAGGCGGGCGGATTGCTCAAGGTCAGGAGTTCGAAACCAGCCTGAGCGAGACCCGTCTCTACCAAAAATAGAAAGAAATTAATTGACCAACTAAAAATATATATACAAAAAATTAGCCGGGCATGGTGGCGTATGCCTGTAGTCCCAGCTACTCGGGAGGCTGAGGCAGGAGGATCGCCGAGCCCCGGAGATTGAGGTTGCTGTGAGCTAGGCTGACGCCACGGCACTCACTGTAGCCTGGGCAACAAAGTGAGACTCTGTCTCAAAAAAAAAAAAAAAAAAAAAGCTAAGAAGCTGGTTTTAATTCAGTATTTTAAAATATCATAAAGTAATACTGCAAGACACTTTAAAATGTAAAGAATTTTATAATAAAATCAGGTGTCTTTTTCATATATATGTGGGTTTAACTAGTTGTATGCTATTCTAATTAACACACTTTTAATCAACACACATCTTTTAAAGACTTCAAAAAGAAGAAAAACTTTTTTGTGCAGGTTACAAACACAAAATGAGACACCAATGGAAATTATTTATCAGGTAACAAAAACATTTTTATGCCATATGCACATATGCTTTGATAGGAAAAAAAGACAAAAACAAAACAATTAAAAATTGCTTTTTGTCTGAACCTAAACCATTTGCCTTTCTATTGAATGCTTAGTTTCATTTCCTGTTAAATGTTTGATTCTATAGTTAATTCTAGCCCATGAATGGATTAAATTATATGTATGATAAAAAGCAATCTTTTTATACATAACCTTAACATTTGTACCCCCATAATATGCTGAAATTTTTAAAAAAGCAATTTTTTTTTTTTTTAGAGTCTCTCTCTGTTGCCCCCGATAGAGTGAGTGCCGTGGAGTCAGCCTAGCTCACAGCAACCTCAGACTCCTGGGCTCAAGCGATCCTCCTGCCTCAGCCTCCCGAGTAGCTGGGACTACAGGCACGCGCCACCATGACCCGCTAATTTTTCTATTTTTAGTAGAGACGGGGTCTCGCTCTTGCTCAGGTTGGTCTCGAACTCCTGAGCTCAATCTGCCCGCCTCGGCCTCCCAGTGCTAGGATTACAGGCGTGAGCCACCGCGCCCGGCCAAAAGCAATCTTTAATGACATTTAATATTATTTCTATTAAAATTTGTAACTACATTAAATAACGTAGGATTTAATAATATTTCTAATCGATTTGCACACAAAAAGTTGTTTGCTGTAGGCAGCTGTGTAATGTGTTTGCTAATAGAGCTAAAGGCCACAGGTTGCATTTGTCAGACCCCAGCCTTTCCAGATTCCTTCCATTCCGCCGATAATTCAGGCGGCGCTGGAAGGTTTGAGCGTATGACAGAAAATCTGATCAATTCCACATTAGAGAGGACGTCAGAGAGTGACGGACGCTCAGCGGAGGGACCTCCGGAGGCAGAAGGGTCGGCTACCTAACAACACGTCTGAACCCTGAAGGCATCCCGGACCGAGGAACACGACAGAAGCTGCAAAAGGTGCGCCCGGTGACAGCCTGAAGCGGCCGGCGGGGCCAGGCGGGGACGCGGCGGCGGCGGTCTCCGAGCCGGCCGGGCGGGCGGCGGGGGCGATGGGGGCCGAGGCGGGCCGGGCGGGCGGCGGGGGCGATGGGGGCCGAGGCGGGCCGGGCGGGCGGCGGGGGCCGAGGCGGGGCCGGGCGGGCGGCGGGAGCGATGGGGGCCGTCGCGGGGCCGGGCGGGCGGGCGGCGGGGGCCGAGGCGGGCCGGGCGGGCGGCGGGGGCGGCGGGGGCCGAGGCGGGCCGGGCGGGCGGCGGGGGCCGAGGAGGGGCCGGGCGGGCGGCGGGAGCGATGGGGGCCGTCGCGGGGCCGGGCGGGCGGGCGGCGGGGGCGGCGGGGGCCGAGGAGGGGCCGGGCGGGCGGCGGGAGCGATGGGGGCCGTCGCGGGGCCGGGCGGGCGGGCGGCGGGGGCCGAGGCGGGCCGGGCGGGCGGCGGGGGCCGAGGCGGGCCGGGCGGGCGGCGGGGGCGGCGGGGGCCGAGGCGGGGCCGGGCGGGCGGCGGGAGCGATGGGGGCCGTCGCGGGGCCGGGCGGGCGGCGGGGGCGGCGGGGGCCGAGGCGGGGCCAGGCGGGCGGCGGGGGCCGAGGCGGGCCGGGCGGGCGGCGGGGGCGGCGGGGGCTGAGGCGGGGCCGGGCGGGCGGCGGGGGCGGCGGGGGCCGAGGAGGGGCCGGGGGGGCGGCGGGGGCCGAGGCGGGGCCG
This sequence comes from Microcebus murinus, assembly GCF_040939455.1. NCBI lineage: Eukaryota > Metazoa > Chordata > Mammalia > Primates > Cheirogaleidae > Microcebus > Microcebus murinus. Next base: position 1,167,051 of record NC_134129.1, read on the forward strand.
GGCGGGCGGCGGGGGCGGCGGGGGCCGAGGAGGGGCCGGGCGGGCGGCGGGGGCGATGGGGGCCGTCGCGGGGCCGGGCGGGCGGGCGGCGGGGGCCGAGGCGGGCCGGGCGGGGCGCGCAGGCGCGAGAGGGTCTGTGCGCGTCGGCGAGCGGGAAGGGCACTGCGGGGACCGCCGTGGAATGGGCTGGCACGTCGGTCGGGGTAGGAGCGGCGCGGGACCCGTGTCGGAGGCTGAGGGAAAGTGGCCGAGAGTGCGACAGGCGGAGGCCGCGGAGCCGTCGCGGCGTCGGGCTAGCTGGCGGGACGCGGGGCGCGCGGGGGTCCGGGCGGCGGGGCGGCGCGCGAGTCGGGCACGCGGCCGAGCCCCCGCGGCGGCGCCGAGCCCAACGGTCGCCGGCCGCGCGGCGCCGCGGGCCTGCGGGCGCGGGCCGGGCCAGCGTCGGGCGCCGCAGAGGAGGAGCCGCCCCGCCGCGGGGCCCAGGCGCGGAGAGTGGGGAGCGGCCGGTCCCCGCCGCCCGGCCGAGGCAGGTGCGGCCCCAGCCCGCCGGCGCCCCGCCGACATGCGGCCGCTCTCTTAGGATTAGGTGTTGGTCTCAGGTACAGGGGCGGGCGCGGCCTGGGGCCCCGGGACAGGCTGGGCCCTTCTCAGGACCGGAGCAACTCGCCTTCATTTCTTCTTTTTGAGACAGTCTCACTGTGCTGCCCAGGCTAGAGTGAGTGCCATGGCGTCAGCCTAACTCACAGCAACCTCTAACTCCTGGGCTCAAGCGATCCTCCTGCCTCAGCCTCCCGAGTAGCTGGGACTACAGGCATGCGCCACCACGCCCGGCTCATTTTTTCTATATATTTTTAGTTGGCCAATTATTTTCTTTCTATTTTTAGTAGAGATGGGTCTTGCTCTTGCTCAGGCTGGTTTCGAACTCCTGACCTTGAGTGATCCTCCCGCCTGGGCCTCCCAGAGAGCTAGGATGACAGGCGTGAGCCACCGGGCCCAGCTGCTGACCACTTCTTGCTACTTCTCCCAGCAGCTGATGGGGGCAAAAGGGCCAGGGCTTCCACATGTCCCACGGAACAGCGAGGCAGGACTGTTTCTCTGTGTGCGAGGTCATGAGTGGGGTGGAGTATCGGGGTGGTGGGAGAGAGGTCTGATGCTCCCACCTCGGTACCATGCTTGTAGTTTGTAATCTTTTTTTTTTTTTTTGAGACAGAGTCTCACTTTGTTGCCCAGGCTAGAGTGAGTGCCATGGAGTCATCCTAGCTCACAGCAACCTCAAACTCCTGGGCTCAAGCCATCCTCCTGCCTCAGCCTCCCGAGTAGCTGGGACTACAGGCATGCGCCACCATGCCCGGCTAATTTTTTCTATATATATTAGTTGGCCAGTTAATTTCTTTCTATTTATAGTAGAGACGGGGTCTCGCTCTTGCTCAGGCTGGTTTCGAACTCCTGACCTCGAGTAATCCACCCGCCTTGGCCTCCCAGAGTGCTAGGATTACAGGCGTGAGCCACCGCGCCCGGCCTGTAGTTTGTAATCTTGATACTGAGATCTGTTTATTTTGTTGTGGGAGAAATGGTTTTCATGCCGTAGAGATATTATTATACTCCCAAAATAACTTGAGGACAGCAATTTGGTAGGTATGCAAGGTCTTTACTAATGTGCATTTGCAATGAGGACTTGGTGTTGTCTAGTTTGTTAGAGTGGCCCGCTTTAAAACTCTGCCATTTATTAAATAGAGCGTCCTGTGATCCACCTGTCCCCAAGGTAGATGATCCCAAATTGTATGGTATAACAGGCTGAATGATGACCAACCAGAAATATCAAGTCCTTTTCCCAGGAACCTGCCGATGTTATCTTATAAGGGAAAAGGGTCTTTGGATACATGATTAAGTCAAGTATCTTGAAATGGGGAGATTATCTTGAATTGTCTAGGTGGGCCCTAAATGCAAACGTAAAGGTTATAAGAAAGGCAGAGGGAGATTTGATATAGAGAGAAGAGCCGAGCGAAGGCAGTGTGAACAGGAGGCAGCGTTTGGAATGATGTGGCCACGAGTCAAAGAATGCCGGCAGCCGATAGAGCCGGAAGAGGCAAGGAACTGATTCTCTCCAAGAGCCTCCTGAGGGTGTGCAGCCTCCAGACACCTTGACCTGAGGCCTGTGAGACTGATTTTGGACTTCTCATGCCTCCCAAACCATGAGAGAATAAATTGCTATTGTTTTAAGCCACCAAGTTTGTGGTAATTTGTTATGGCAACTATAGGAAACTAATACTTATGGCTGTGCTCATAAATCACACAGCCTCCTCTTTTGATGAGCATTTTTAAACTTTCCAGCTGGGGCATTAGTGGGTGCAGTAGTGCAGACCACTATATATTTTCCTGAAAGGATTTGAATGGGGAATTTGGTAAGCAGATAAAAGAAATTAAATAGTGCATAGGCAAGAGGTAGCCTAGCACTTAAAACAATTTTTTAAAGCACTTAAAAGTATTCCTATTAATATAAGGCTGTATTTGCTCTGGCTAAAGAGAGTAAAGGTAAAAAGTGAGGAAGGCTTGGTCCTTAGCTGGGTCATTATTGGATATCCATCCATCTGTGTACCAAAGGAGAGTTACAGATTTCTGGGGATGAGAGCCAGGCCTGGGGAAAAGAGGGATTGCCGAAGCACTTCCATGTGATTGGGTGTTAAAATGTGGCTGAAAGCAACCTCTGTTCATCTGAATGAAGACACTTCAGAGTCTTTGGGGTGCAAGAAAAAGCAATAATGAGGTTCAACTGATTCACTTCTGGAACTCAGGCAGCTAATTTACACTTTCCACTCTCACTCCCCCAATCTCCTTTCTTTTTAAAACTGCTTTTTGAGGTATAATTTACATACCATAAAATTCACCTATTTTAAGTGTATAATCTAGTGATTTTTCAATAAATTAGAGTTGCAATCAATACCACAGTTCAGTTTGAGAACATTTCCATCACCTAAAAAAGACCTCTCCTACCCATTTGCTGTCAATCCCGATTCCCAACCCCAGCACCAATCCACTTTTGATCATTGGCCCGCTCTAGACTTAGGTTTTAGCCCCATCCTTGGACCACCCCAATGGCTTCATAACTGGCCTCAGCTCCTACTCAGTGTATTCTCTGCCCCGCCACTGAAGGGTCACGGCCCCCGATTCAAACTGCCCAGCGAGTTTCCGCTGCAGCAGGACAAGCGCCCGAATCCTTAGTATATGGTGTTTTCAAGGCCACATGAGCTCTACCCTTGCCAACCTCACCGGCATTGCCTCAGGATAATTTAGGAAAGGAAGCGACAAGCACAGTGTTCTTTTGTGCATGGTGCACAGTTAGCTGTCCGTCAGGAGGCCCCTCATCCTCCCTTGACTACCCTGCAGCCTCACTAGCCTTCCTCAGAGGTTTGTGAGCACTGAGCTCTTCTCAGGGCCTTTGCGTATGGCATTTCCTTTTAAGAACCTGCTCCAGGCCTCTGCAGGGCTGACTCCTTTTTGTCATTCAGTTCAATGTCACCTCTTTAGAAAGGCCTTCCCTAATCTACCCTAACTAGAGTAGCCTCAACTGCATCCCTGTGTATATAGCACTACCTGCGTCATTTTCTTCATTGCACTTAACTGCTCTTCCCTTGGGATCTCCACTGGGAAGAAACACTATTCATAGCACATTGTAAACTACCAAAATATCAACAGCAGCAATTAATATTAATAGTTCTTGAATGCATGCTCTGTGCCAGGCCCTGTGCTAAGTGCTTTGTATGCATGAATTATTTAATTGTAGCTTACCACTTTTCATGTGGGAAGAGTGAGGGGAGCATGTCCTCCAAATATAGTCTCCTATATTATTTTTTCAAAGGCATTGGGCAGTGTTCTTTCTCTTATTAGAATGTTGATTTTCAAGATTGGATCAGTGTACATTGCCGCTACTATTGAACCCCTTTCTCCACATCCCTAAAAACTGAGCTGGAGTGGTTTTTGCTAGGAAGGAAAGGAGGAACAAAAAGAATGGTACAAATAAAAGCAGCGTCTTAAAAGACCATGACCCACTGAGGGCACAGCAAGCAAGACTTCTGCTGGAGCACAGTGTGTGTCAGAGGAGTAGCAGGAGGTGGAGTGCGGAAGGGCGTAGGCCCAATGGCAGAGGGCTAGAGTGCTGGCCTTAGTTCAAACCTCAGTTTTTGAGCAAGATACAGCAAGATGGCTCTGGTTTTAAAGGAAACTTAATGATTTTAAGAAGCTGGAAATATCATTTCGAGGTATTTTGCAGTAGGCAAGAGTTGATGAAAGCATGAAAATACAACAGCAGTAGAATAAACTAGATTTCATATTTAAGGATTCCTTCCTTATTACTTATGACCAAACTTAAGTCTTTTTTACTGAGTTAAAAGATACTATAGAGATGGACTCAACAGAACATGGTGATTAATTGGATATGGGATTTGAATAAATGACATCTGAGAACACTCGAGCAAGTAAGTTTGGTGGGAAGGTAAAGAGACCAGATTTGGGATAAGGCGAATTTAATACAACTGTAAACATATATGCAGAAATGTTCAAGGAAAATAAATTCATTAAAATTTATAGCCAAAAAATTGTAACCGTATAGGATGAAACTTGCTGGAAGCAGTGGAATTATTCCCATCTGGCCTTGTGGATTGAAATCACCTGTGAAAAGTCATATTTTTAGTTAGCTTTTTGCTGACTGTTTTCCACGGGAAATCATAGAATGTCCAACTTGGAGAAGATTTGAGAGATCTTTTAGTTCAACACTCTACTCAAGGAAGGCTATCAGTAGCCATTGGCATCCCAAAAAGTGCTCATCTACCCTAGCTTGAACACTTCACAAGGAAGCCCACCGTGTGCTCTAGTTTTTAGAAAGTCTATCTCCACCTTGAACTAGAATCTGCTTCTTCTGTTCATTAGCCCTAATTCACAGAGAGTATATTCATTCATTAAATCATGAATTAATATGTGGTAACTCCTTACTTAGATGCATCGAGATCCAAAAACCCTGGCTATTTATCATTTCAGTTTAAAATCGGTAGACCTATTTTGATTCCCCAGACAGAAGTTTCTCTATCCAGTGACTTCTCTAACTAAGCACAAGAACTTTTGTCTGGTTAGAAGCGTTCTTCAGGCAGTGAACATCAGTTTAAATTGTCAGAAGGTATTTAGCTGGTCTGTTGAAGTCAGTTTGGACTGTACCTGGAGAAAGGTCAGGTCTGAGAATATAGAGATGGGGTCATATGTGCCTATAGGTTTACTTGATACATTATCTTGATAATGGCAGTAAGATCTGTGCCAATAAGATTAGAATTGGGCCACAAGGGAGCATATAATTGAACACATATTCTTGTAAGAACATAGCCTGGATAAGTGCTATAGACTATTAATCAAAATGCTTTCATATGAAAGGAAAAATAATAGTTCTTGTTGCTGTTGTTATATTTGTGTTTTGGGTGTTTTCAAGATCTTAAGTGATGAAAATGAACTTGCAAATTGAACTTTTTGAAAATAATAAATTTTAGTTAATGAAATGTATATTAATAAGCAAATTTTAAATTTTTTTAGGTATTAATAGAATAAGTGAAAATAAGAATAGTCAGAAATTAAGGTATGTTTTACTTCTAGTTATATTAAAGAATTGTGAACATATAGAACTGATAAACTAATCTATTATATCTATCTCTAGTTTATTTTAGAAAACCTGAGCCTTGAACTTGATGAATATCTAGGATGGAATATCTAAAATATAAAAGCTACAAGGGCTTTATCTCTGTGGTTTTCAGACTATTTTCAATGGAGCCCTCGGTGTTCCATAGAGGTATCTCTGGGGCAGAGAAGAGGATATTTAGCTGGGGCTCAGAAGATTTAAAGAAAAGTTTCTACTGCTTAAAAATGGACTGAAAAGCACAACTGTAATTTTATTTAGCAAAGGTGGAAACTGAGACTCAGAGACATGAAAAGGTTTACCCATGTTCTCATAGTTAATGGATGACAGAATCAAGTTTCCTGATTCTGAGTTCAGTGCTTGTGTGTTGCACCCCTAGTGGATGGGCAGTGAAGCGTGACACAGCTTGACTCTGTGTGACACTGCAGTAGGCCCTGTGTTTAGTAACTGCAGACCAAACCCACTTTCTTTTCTGTTAGTGGACTTACATGAAAGTTACATCTTCTTTCTAGATAAATAAAAAGATACAGCCATTTATGGGAAAGTAAGTTAGTATATATTGCCTAAATTATAATGGCAGTGTTATTATTCATGTTATTACTATCCTACAATGTGATGTACATATATATTGAGGCAGGTCTATACAGGAAGGCCTGCACATGAGCTATGTTGGTTAACCCTTATTCTTTTGGGATATATACTCTTTATCTTATAATCTTACAGAGGTTAAATATTGTTCTCAAGGTGATATAGCTAGTAGATCACAGAATTAGGATTTGAACCCTAGCCCTCAATGACCACATCTAGAGAGAAAGACTGTGATTGAGAAAGTGGACAGTGATAGTGATGTGAACGTAATAAGCAGTTAACAGTGGCTCGGCAGTTCAGTGCTGTCCAACATGAACTGTTCTCCTTATTATGTTTCTGAGACTGTGCCAGCCCAGATATGTTTATTTGGATCAGTCCTGGGGTACTTCAGAACTTCCCAAGGAAAACATACCTGAAGACTGGTTCTAGGGGAGTATGGGTCAATTCTGTAAGGTTTCTGTGGAAGGCAGGGTGGTGCATCATGCTAGGGGCTTGAGTCATTAGTTGATGAATCCAAGAATCTAAATAGAACATACATTGTAAGTAATCTGTACCCAATCAAAATAGGGCTTGGATTCTAAATCAGCTTGCTATGGATACAGTTATCCATTCTGTCATCGTCATGGGAAAGGTCCACCTGAAGCAGCAGCCATAAGAAGTCAAGGTGACTATTCACACTAGGGAAAGTATGAGCTGTACATCCACCATAGCCTTTTGGAATCCAAGGAGAAGGGATAAGAACCCAGGAGATATTTTTAAGCCCTTTAGCCCTGTATAACAAAAACCAGAGCCTATAAATTTCTATACAAAAGTTCCCTCTAGGCTGGGCGTGGTGACTCACGCCTGTAATCCTAGCACTCTGGGAGACTGAGGCGGACAGATTGCTCAAGGTCAGGAGTTCGAAACCAGCCTGAGCAAGAGCGAGACCCTGTCTCTACTATAAATAGAAAGAAATTAATTGGCCAACTAAAAATATATAGAGAAGGCTGGGTGCAGTGGCTCACGCCTGTAATCCTAGCACTCTGGGAGGCCAAGGCGGGCGGATTACTCGAGGTCAGGAGTTCGAAACCAGCCTATGCAAGTGAGACCCCGTCTCTACTATAAATAGAAAGAAATTAATTGGCCAACTAATATATATAGAAAAAAATTAGCCGGATTGCTTGAGCCCAGGAGTTTGAGGTTGCTGTGAGCTAGGCTGATGCCATGGCACTTACTCTAGCTTGAGTAACAAAGCGAGACTCTGTCTCAAAAAAAAAAAAAAAAAAAAATAGAGAAAATTAGCCGGGCATGGTGGCACATGCCTGTAGTCCCAGCTACTCAGGAGGCTGAGGCGGGAAGATCGCTTGAGCCCAGGAGTTTGAGGTTGCTGTGAGCTAGGCTGACGCCACGGCACTCTATCCTTGGCAACAAAGCAAGACTCTGTCTCAAAAAAACAAAGGGCCCTCTATGTGGTCTGTGGTTTCTGAGATCCTTTCTACAACATTCTAATCAAATAACTAGAGTAGAATATTTACATGTTAATAGCTATTACTTGCCAGAAATTTAAGCCTCCTTTTCAATGTGAACCTGTTCATAATTTTAAATTGGGCAGAATTGTTCATAATAGACCTTGGGCATCCCAGAAGAGGCCAAGATCTCACCTCTGTATTTTACTTAGAGATTTAAAACAAACACATGTTAGTTCATGTTATGATCATGACCAAATCAACCAAGTGCAAAGTTTTAACAATTTTATAATTTATTTTTTGCCAGAAATCCTTAATAACTTCACAAGCTTTATGCCAGAAAATAAGAATAATATTTCAATTCTTATAGTGTCATGAAAGTAGAGAAACATTGAATACTTGACCAAATTGAGGATATGGTCAATTTAAAATAATGTAAATCTGAATTACAAATATTTCTAAAACGCAGACTTCACTATTCTAAGGTACATAAAATAACTAAGCAGCATTGGCAAAGAGAGGTACTAAGCATCTTCTTTACAAATAAATGGTTATCTTAAAACTCTTGTTTAAGTAAACAAACCGGTGCTGTCTTCTTTAAACTGTTTTACTAACAAAGAAATTTCCTCGGAAGGACTGCCACTTTCCAATGCTCTGTTATGTTCCGTGATACTGAATTAATGAATTTACTGTATTCGTCATCTTTTGTCAAAGTAAACAGGCATGCTTTCCGCTTACCTTGCTCTTATGTTCTGTTTCCTGCTTTATACTATTTTGGGTATTGGACTAGTATATGATTTCCCAATGCTGGGCTGTGGTTCTACCTGTCCTGCTCGTTTCTTTATGTTTTTCATCTATCTGTAACTTCTAATAACATTACTCAGTAATTTAAATTTTCTTAGTGTCATTTATCATCCTGAAGAATCCCAAAATGCATCATTTTCGTGTGTAAGTAAAATTATACAATAATCATGATGAAATTTGTTTAAATGAGAAGAGCCCCCCCCTTCTATGTAGAACATTCGAATTGCCTAGCAATCTTGACTAACATTCCATTTGTTATAATTCTTTATGGAATGTCTCCCTATTTTCTACTTATTTTCTAAGAAGTGATAGCACGAAACATAGTAAGGTAGAATTTATCTTTAATTGTAGTTTTGACAGATGGCACTGCAATAATCAAAAGAAAGAAAATGTGAGTGAAATAAGGAATTCTGCTCAATCAAAAAGCTCTGTTTAGTTCATAGGTTTTAAAAAAATGTTTAACACTGTATGCTTACAATCATGAATTAATGTAAAAACGATAAGCAGTATGTTATATGCGATCTTCCTCTTTTCATCACTTCAATGGTTTTCACCCATATCTATTTCATTTTTTTAAAAGAACCATTATTTCAATTTACTAATTTGACTTCTTGTTTTTGTTTTCTACCTCAGTTTCTACTTTTATCTTTATTATTTTCTACATGTACTTTCTTTTACCTTTTTAATGTTTTTTTTTTACCTTTTTTATTTAAAAATATTTTTTTATATATTGTGTTCACATATATTTATGGGGTATGTGTGAAATTTTGTTACATGTGTAGAATACGTGGTGATCAGGTCTGAGTGTTTAGTGTATCCATCACCTGAGCATTTATCATTTCTATGCGTTGTGTGCATTTCAAATCTTCTCTTCTATAATAGCTATTTTGAAAAACAATACATTGTTAACTATACTCATGCTACTCTGCTATTAAACATTAGAACTTATTCCTTCTAACTGTATGTTTGTACCCAGTAACCAACCTCTTTTCATGCTCCCCAACACACCCTTCCCACTCTCTGGTATCTGTCGTTCTACTCTCTGCCTCCTTGTGATCTACTGTTTTAGCTCTCACATGTGAGTGAGAACATGCAATATTTGTCTTTCTGTTCCTGCCTTATTCCACCTACTGTAATGACCTCCAGCTGTCCACGTTGCTACAAATGACATGATTTCATTATTTTTATGGCTGAATAGTATTCTATTATATATATGTACCACATTTTCTTGCTCCATTCATCCTCTGATGGGCACTTAGGTTGACTCTATATCCTTGCTATTGTGGACAGTGCTGTGATAAATATGGGAGTGCATGTATCCCTTTGATACACTGGCTTCTTTTCCTTTGGATAAGTGCCCAGTAATGGGATTTCTGGATCGTATGGTGGTTCTATTTTCGCCTTTGAGATATCTCCATACTGTTTTCCATAGTGGCCATACTAATTTGCATTCCCACCAATAGTGTACAAGAGTTCCTTTTCCATTCTTTTGTATTAGAGATTTAACTCATTTATTTTCATTCTTTTATTTTTATTGATATAGGTGTTTAGGGCTAGGAATTTTCTTCTTTTCACTACTTTTAATATGTCTCAGATTCTGATATGTAGTGTTTTCATTATTAGCTTTCAGAAATTCTTTGATTTGTGTTTATATTTCCCTTATCATACAAAAGTTGTTGAGAAGAAGTTATTATTTCCCTTATCATACAAGAGTTGTTAAGAAGACCTTTTAATTTCTGGGTGGAAAGGCCTTTTTAGTTTTGGGATTTCATCTTTGAATTCTAGTTATTACACTGTGATAACACAGAGAATCCAGAGGACGTTGCTTGTAACACTTCTCCTTTATGGAACTTACTGATCTTTTATTTATGTCCTAGAACATGATTGATTTTTGTGAATGTTCCATATACTCTTAAGAGGAAAATAAATTCTCTATTATTAAAGGGTAGTAGTCAACATATAGCCAAAGGTCTACCTTAGTGATTATTTCATCTAAATCTTTTATATTCTTACTTATTTTTTGTCTACTTGGCCTGTCTCATACTAAGTGTCTTGTTAAAGTCTGTCGTTACTGCTGTGTTTCTTATTATTATTGCATCTTCTATACTTTATATTTCATCTAAGTGATTGCTATGGCATATGTTATTATATCTTTATTGTGGAATGTGACTTTTAACTTACAGTGTCCTTTGTCTTATTTAATGCTCTTAGGCTCGAAGAATACTTGCTATGATATCAGGATTTTAACCCACACTTTCTTATTGTTTTTGTGTATCTCTTTATTTTTAGCCTTTTTGAATCTTTGTGTTTTAAGCGTGCTTCTTGTACACAAGATAGAGATTTTTTTTTTATGAGCCCATTTGAAAATCCTTTTCTTTCATTCTTTTTTTTTTTTTTTAAAGAGGGTGCTGTTGTGAGGAGGGTTGTTTGGTTTCCTTGTTTTTTTGTTGTTATTGTTGAGACAGTCTCACTCTATGGTCCTGGGTAGAGTGTAGGTAGTGGTGTCATCATTGCTCACTGGAACCTTCAACTCCTGAGCTCAAACGCTCCTTCTGCCTCAGCCCCACAAGCAGCTGGGACCATAGGCATGTGCCACAACGCCCAGCTAATTTTTTTTTTTTTTTTTTTTTTTTTTTTTTGTATTTTTAGTGGACACGGGGTCTCACTCTTACTCAGGTTAGTCTTGAACTCCTGAGCTCAAGTGAGCTCCCACTCGCCTTGCCCTCCCAGAGTGCTAGGATTACAGGCGTGAGCCACTGCCAATCCTTTTCTTTCAGTAGGCAAGTTAAGTCCCATCACGTTTATCAACAACTGTTATGTCTGGTCTAAACTCTGTCATCTTATTTTCACATTGTATTATTTTGGGATGTAATTACTGTATGCATTATGTCATATTTGCTGTTTATTTGGTGGGTTTTTTTTTTTTTTACTTTTAAAACTTCTTTTGTCATTTAAGAAGATTTGTATTTTTACTCTAGTGGTTACTTTTATATGAATACTTTTTCTAATGCACCTATAAACCCTTGTTTTCTTATTTAACCTTTTACTTCTTGTCAGTTTTAAATAGTATCCTTTGACCACTACCTATTACATTTACAACGGCCATTTTTCAAATGAAGCAAGAGATTATGTTTAGCTATTTTATGTAAATGTTCAGGAATATTCTTGTAAATAATTGTTACAAGCTCCATTACTAAAACTGATTTTTCAAAGTTCTATGGAATAATGCAAGAATTTGCTGTTCTCAGATATTTCTGTCAGAAATGTATTGCAGAATTTTAGCTTCAGCATTATGGATTGCTGGGCCATGATATAGATATATAATATCAATTCTCATTTTCAGTAATTTTTTAGGAAGTTCATATAATCATAGAGGTCTTCGGATACAGTTATTCCTTTCCCCAGGATGCAATCTCCAGAGAAGAGAGCAATTTCCTCTTCTAGGAGGAGAGCTATGTGATCATTACTGTGGCCAGGTGTATACACAGCTCCTAGAGTGGCTCCCTCAGTTTTAATTACATCATTATCTTTCAGATAAACATATTATTATTGCTCTCCATTTCCTAGAATTTCTTCTCCATGAGGATTCCATGGGAGTTTTTTAATACAATAGGTAGAGTCTGGGGCTGGTCCCCACTACGTAGGTATTGGTGCCCTGCAGGGACGTGCCCAACATGTGACTGCACAGCCCTGGGTGCCTGCAGCATGGCAGCCATTTCAGCCACACTGGTGCGTGGCATGCCCAGCTTCCACGGCACAGAGCAACAGTGTGACATTAGCAGAGACTTGAGAAGAACTGCCCCAAACCAGAGCATTAATTACCATAATAATTAAAATATTCATTTTTGATTTTCAAGTTGTCTTGAATAACTCATTTGGTCATGAAAATCAATAATTTTCTCACAATTCTATTCACTTATTAATTTTATGTAATAATAAGGTATTTCTGTATAAATAATTTTTCTAGAGAAAAAATATTACTAAATTCCAAATATTAACAAAGTCAGTTCCTGTTCTTCTGTGAACTTTTTTCACATACTACCTTATTAATAAAGATTGAATCCTTGTCTTTGGCAGACAAGAACCCAAAGAAACAAACAGGGAAGCATTTATAGTTCAAGATCTCTAAGAAGAGGTAGCAATATTTAATATGGAATCAAAACCTTGTGAATCAAATACTGAAGATCTTTTATCAAGTAGTGGCATCACATCCAATGGAGGTATGTGCCCTTTATAAAACAAAAATGAGAAAAAAATCAGAATTTAGCAATCTTCATTATATTCATTGAAGCTGCTGTTTTTAAGTATGTTTTACTTTTAACTGTGTAGGGTACAGACCATGGTCATGTATGTCTACCATATTGTTTATAATTCTACTTTTTGAGGAAGAAAATGCTTAGTTTTTTTAAACTAGCATATCTGTTTTTTAGCAGATGTTTATATCACCTTTTTGTTTGAAAAAGTTTCTGTAGTGAGGCACTTCAGCCTTAGCACACTCCATCATGTTTCCCTAATGCCTTCCCTTCCTACTGTGTTTCTTGGTCTGCCGTAAGTCAGAATTCTGTATCATTTTTAGTTCTTTTCCTCACCTATTTCCACAGCCAGTTGGGTACCAAACCCTGCTCTTTCTACCCTCAGAAATGTCTCTCTTTTTTTTAATTTCAGCATATTAATGGGGTACAAATGTTAAGGTTACGTATATTACCCATGCCCCCCCCCTTGAGTCAGAGCTTCAAGCGTGACCATCTCCCAAATGTTGCACATCTCACTCATTATGTTTGTATATACCCATCCCCAGAAATGTCTCTTGAATCCACTTTTCCGTCTCTGTTCCCATTACTTCTGTTCTGGTTCAGGACCCTATCATCTCTGATCCAAATGATTTCAGTCAAAAGGTAGTAGCCAGGAAGACAGACACAGCTGGAATAAACAGGTGGAATTTAATACAGGGAATTGGTTGAAAGAGTCTCTAAGCCTAAGGGTTGAAACAACCCAGAGATTAGCAGCTGTAGGAAGATACTACCTCCCTTTGGGCTGGAAGGACAATTAGAAGAGGAGCTCCACCAGGCAGCCCGCTCTGCAGTCCTGGGTTCTATGTCCTTATAACAGGACATAGAACCCTGTCTTGGTTCTCTCATCTAGCTCATTCTTTTTTTTTTTCTTTCTTTACTAGTCTGTCTTAGATGCCAGATCCATGTAAGTTTTTCTCCATACCCATACTTCTACCATACCCATCTCCCTTGCCCACCTCCACTCATTCACCTCCCACATAATTATACCCACTACACTCATCATGGGCACTTAGTTCATGGTCTCTTCCTTCTTGAGCACATCATGCTGTAATATGGTCCTCATGGAACACCCATCTGAGATCTAAGACTCACAGCTTCTTGACTTCTTTAATTCTTACCATCTTGAATTACTCTAGCCACCCACTCCTTTATCTTAGATCTTACTACCAAAAACTGTTAGACTTCTGGCTGGGCCTGGTGGCTCACGCCTATGATCCTAGTACTTCAGGAGGAGGCTGAGATGGGAAGATCGCTTAAGGCCAGGAGTTTGAGACCAGCCTGAGCGAGAACAAGACCCTGTCTCTACAAAAAAAAAAAAAAAAAAAAAAAAAAAAAAAAGGTAGAAAAATTAGCTAGTATGATGGTATACACCTGTAGTCCCAGCTACTTGGAAGGCTGAGGCAGGAGGATTGCTTGAGTCCAAGAGTTTGAAGTTACAGTGAGCTATGATGATGCCACTGCACTCCAGCCCAGGCAACAGAGTGAGACTTTGTCTCAAAAACAAACAAACAAGAAAACCAAAAAAAAAGCCTGTTGGACTTTTAAAATCCAACCTCCTATCTCGCAACCTTCTCACTCTCTTATGCCTAGACAGTGCCTATTTTTCTGCCTCATGAAGGTAGTGGTTCTAAATTATGGCCCCATGTCAAAATTACTTTTTGATATTTTAAACATTTAAATGACTTAGATGCACACCTGGAGATTCTGATTCAGTAGGTCTGGAGTGGGGCTCAGGCACCACTGGCTCCAGCTCTGCAAGGGATCCTGATTTACAACAAAGGTTGAGAACAATGGCTCTAGATTCTGCCATTTCCCCCCAAATTACTAACTTCTTCCTATCTGCACTTTGTTTTTTATTATTTATTATTTCAGCCAATCACTTGCTAATATCCTCAACTTCCTTTTCCCTTTATTCTTCTGTTGCATTTGGAAAACCCAGATCCTCATCAGGATTTATACTGGGCTGCTACAAGATTTTGCTGGAGAAAATATACAAATGTGGATTTTCCACCAATTTGCCACCTCAAGGTCATAGTCTCCTATCTCACCTGGATGCTGCTGAGAAATCTTTCTCATGATTTAGCCCGTTTTTTGTTTGTTTGTTTGTTTTCAATGTTCCATAATGCTTATTTCAAAATTATACCATTCTCAAGTCCCTTCCCCTACCACCTTCTTTCTCACTCTTGGAGAACATCCTTTCCTAATCTTTCCAGAAAGTAGAACCTCTTGTGCTGGTCCTGCCCCTCAGGCCCACTGTTTCTTGCATACTTTGCCACTTTCTCTCGTGGCTCCGCAGTAGAGGTCCCTTCTTCCTTCACTACCCTGCTTTATTCCCACCCTACCTCTCCCTCCTCTGAGACCCGGCTCCAGAAATGGTCCCCACTCACTCGTTTCTTTGTGTCCATTCACACTCCTCCATCAGTAAAAACATGCCAAGTCTCTCCCAACCTAAAACCACTAGCAAATACGTATAACACACAAACCAAACAACAATAAAAACCCTTTTTCTCAACCTATGCCTTCATTGTCTCTCCTTTCCTTCATAGCTGTGCCTTCTGAAAAAAAGTCTGATTTCACTGGCTTCATTTTTTCCCTGTCCATTCACTCTATAAGCAACTGCCTAGTGGCTTTTAAGCCCAGTATTCCGATTAAACCACTCTGGCCAATGTGACCAGATTTTCCCTCTTTGCTAAATTCTGTGACCCCCAGCCCCCCGGCTTTTTATTTTGAAAATTGTTCAAAGTTATAGAAAAACTGAAAGAATAGTACAGTGAACACCTATATACTCTTCAACTGGATTCACCAACTGTCAATATTTTATCATATTTGCTTTATCTCTCTATACCTACAATATATACTTCTTTTTGCTGAACCATTTGAGAATGGGTTGAAAGCATCATGATTCAAAACCTGAATGTGCATCTCCTAGGAATAGGATGATTTTGTATATAACCACATCATATCTAAGGCATTCATTATCGATGCAGTATCATCTAATATGTTCACATTTAAATTTCTCCAGTTGTCTTCCAAAAAAGTCTCAGGTATATGTTTTTTAATCTGGGATCCAGTCAAATATATTAAATTGTATTTGGTTGTTTGGTCTCTTTATTGTCTTTAAATCTATAACCATTCTCTCTCTCTCTCTCTCTCTCTCTCACTCTTTCTCATGGCATTGGCTTTAAGAGTTCAGAATAGTTGTATAATATCCCTCATACTAGTTTTTTTCACTATTTCTCATGTTTAGATTCATATTAAACTCATTGGACAGGAGTTTTACATAAATGATATACACTTTTTACAGTGTACATAAGGGAACACATACTACCGCATCCCACTAATTTAAAGTTACATTTTCCCATTTATAATTAGTGAGTAGTCTGTAGGATGTCCTTTGAAACCTTGTGGATAACCTGGTACAAAATAGTCTTTCAGTCAGTGGTTTCCTCATCAACCGAAGATCCTTGCCTGAATCAGTTACTACACTGAAGATTTTCTAGTTTTATCATAGTTCTTATCTGGCATTCTTCAGGAAAGAAAAGCTTTCCTTGTTATCATTATAGATCCACCAATTCTTTATGGTTCAAAATGTGATAGATAATGCATTGCTAACTCCATTGTTTTTGATGCTCAGTTGTATCAAATTTGGCTGGCTCCTTTTAGCTGGCTCCTGTGTCTTTTTTTAATACATGACTCTAGTTTGTTGCTTTCTGGACACAAAATATTCTAGGCACAGCTTGTATTTTGCCTGTTCCCTCAGACCTGGAATCAGCCACTTGGCTGAGAAGCCCTGCTCCTTTTCAAAGGGGATCATACTTGGAAACTGAAGTCTGGTATGCGTATTGCTACTGAGGCGCCATGTGTCTAGGACATTTCAGTGGCTAAAGCTTGGTAATAGATTTTTTTAATCATAAGTTATAAGCACTGATAATTCAAATGCAACCATAGAGATCTTCCTTATCTGCCCCCATTCCATTTTTGTGTCTCCCCTACAGTGAAAACCTTAATTTCCAAAACTTCAAAGTATTTATTTATTTTTTATTTTCGATAATACATGTGAAATTGTTTCAGAAGTATTATAATGCTACCACCATTAAAAACTTACCTACTAAGTAAAGTTACTAAGACTGGCTATATAGTTAGGGTACTTTGTTCTAAAATTATTTGAAGGAATTTTTCTGTGAGGTTATGTTATCAATTTACTTATTCACTTAAGTTTACTTGTTTCTATTAGTCTTTAATTTAATTTAATTTTTTGAATATATATATAACATTTATGTGGTTCAAAAGTAAAAGTTTTATAAAAAGGAATACTGAAGAGAGTCTTGCTCCCATCCCTGTCCTTTCTACCCTTTTCCCACCAATCCCCATGTCCTTGTAGAGAACAATTTTTGTGAGTTTATGTTTTATTCTTCCAGTGTTTATTTTTGCAAAAGTAAGCAAATGTTACACATACACACACACAAATGCAAACAAATGGACATATACTCTTATGTTCCCTTTCTTATACTGAGGAGGAAAATTAACTTCCACCTCTTCAAGGAAAGAATATCAAAGAATATTTGGACATATTTTAAAACCATAGTTTGCCCTCTGATCATAATTTTTTTTTTTTTGAGACAGAGTCTTGCTTTGTTTCCCAGGCTAGAGTGAGTGCTGTGGCATCAGCCTAACTCACAGCAACCTCAAACTCCTGGGCTCAAGTGATCCTCCTGCCTTGGCCTCCTAGCTGGGACTACAGGCATGCGCCACCATGCCTGGCTGATTTTTTCTATATATATTAGTTGGCCAATTAATTTCTTTCTGTTTATAGTAGAGACAGGGTCTCGCTCTTGTTCAGGCTAGTTTCGAACTCCTGACTTCGAGCAATCCGCCGGCCTTGGCTTCCCAGAGTGCTAGGATTACAGGCATGAGCCACCGTGCCTGGCCTTGATAAATTATTTACATTTCTCTCACATGTAAAATACATTCACTCCCTCCCAAGAAGGCTCCTAACAGTCTCATCCTGTTACAGAATCAGCTAACAGCCAAAAATGCTTTATCTAAATGAGGTTTGAGTATGGATGAGGCTCCTCAGCTGTGATTCTTAGGCATAGCTCCTTGAGTGGAGTTCTTCTTAATCTGAAGACCTGCGACACCCAGCATATAATGATAGGGCAGGAATAGGATAGCCACTATCGACATTCCTAGTCAAAAAGGAGGAAGCAGGAATCCATGGGTCTGTCATAATTCTGAAATCTAGCTGGGCACAGATTGACCATTCCTCAGTTGGGGCTCAAAGCTTGGGACTAATTCTCCATGGTGAAGCTAGGTTTGTATTTTGTTTGTATACTGTTATAGGGTTGTGTTTGAAAAGGCTTCCCTGGCTCCCGTGTGGAGGATGGATTGGACAAGGGTAAGATTGAAGGTAGAGAATCCAAGTAGAAAGCTACTGTACTCGGGACTCTCGAGTTTGACTTTGAGTCATTCTTGCTTTTGGATGAAAGGTGGTAGCATGTTTCTAGCTTAGTGGTTTTCTCAGCCTGCTTGTGGAAATTTGGTTTTCTTTCTTTCTTTCTTTCTTTCTTTCTTTCTTTCTTTCTTTCTTTCTTTCTTTCTTTCTTTCTTTCTTTCTTTCTTTCTTTCTTTCTTTCTTTCTTTCTTTCTTTCTTTCTTTCTTTCTTTCTTTCTTTCTTCCTTCCTTCCTTCCCTTCCCTTCCTTCCTTCCTTCCTTCCTTCCTTCCTTCCTTCCTTCCTTCCTTCCCTTCCTTCCCTTCCTTCCCTTCCTTCCCTTCCTTCCCTTCCTTCCCTTCCTTCCCTTCCTTCCCTTCCTTCCCTTCTTTTTTTTTTGTATCTCAACTATCTCTGTCCCTCAATCTAAGCCAGCAGTATTTCTTAAATATAATTCTTAAAAATCTTTGTGGATCTCCTATGAATCTTACTGAGTTTTACTTCTTTTGTCTTCCTTTTAAAATATTGGTATTTCCTCAGAGGATTCTTCGTGATCCTCTTCTCTTTTCACTCTGTACTCTGTCCCCGATGAAGCAATTGACTCCAAGGATTCATTAGAACTCACATGCTGATGATTCAAAGGCCTTATCTTTGAAACAAAATACACTCCTGAACTTTAAGTCCATGTACAGTTTCAAACCTTATTACATGGATGTTTCTGAAGTAAAACCCAACCCAAGAGCCACTCTTTGTTTTAAGAGGCGAGGTCTTTTCACCAGGCTGGAGTGCAGTGGTACCATCACAGTTCAAACTCCTGGCCTCAAGCAATCCTCCCACCTCAGCCTCCCAAAGTGCTGGGATTATGGCATGAGCCACTGTGCCTGGTCTCCAAGAGTCAATCTTGGTGTGTCCCTCTGTCTTAATTGCCACATACATTTCTCAAGTCCATGTCCTTATTTCTATCTCTGCTGCCTCTTGCTTTAGGGAAGGCAGTTTCTTGCCATTTCTCATCAGCATTGTTGAAAGCTTTCTCCTACTTGCATTCTCTAACTTCAGTCTTACCCTCGTCTGATCCATCCTCCATACTGAAGCCAGGGAAGCCTTTTCAAAATACAAACCTGTTATGTTGCTTCTCTACTTTCAAGTCCTTTAATGATTCCCCAGGGCTTTCTAGATGAAATCCAAACTCCTTGACTACAAGGCCCTTCCTGATTTGTCCTACATTTTCATTCTTATATCTGGCCCCTACTTTCCTCCCACCCAGAATATCCGTGCTGTCTCAGACCTCCTTCCCACCTATAATCATGGTGCTCCCACTGCCTGGAATGTCTTTCCTTCTCTCGTGTCCTCCAGACTGGTTAATTCTTCATAGGTACTTGAAGCCTCATTTAGCTTCAGGTATCCTTTGATGTCCCTTCTGCCCTCAGTCTGTTCCTCCTTTGTACTTTGTGTTTCTCTCAGAGTTCTTACTACCCTTTCACTTGTTTGTTTTCCCCATGAGACCTCAACTTCTTCAAGGTTCAATAAGGAAATCACCTAGCATAATGTTTGCCACAAAATTATTTTATGAAAAAGTTAACTAATGAATTCTTTAATATTTAGGTTCTTCAAGTCCATTTTTTGTGTCACCTGTTCGTGGCACAATAATTGAAAACACATCTTCAGCTGGGACTTTGACACAAATTCCTTTATTCCCTAAATATGAAGTGGAACTTGATTGTCATAGAAAAATCATCCCTTACCCTGGAAAGGAGCACATTGAACGTGTTTTGGAAGAATATTCACATCAAGTCAAAGATTTGCAGAGAAGACTGAGTGAAGTGAGTTGCATCTTCTCTTGTAGTCCCCGATGCCATTTTGGGGACAACAGAGGGGGCACATTGCCTTGTGAATAGAACCTAAACGTCCTGGAAGAAAAAGTTAACAGTAGATTTATTGGTTAAACATGTTTATTTGACCTGTGTCTTTTATTCCAGTATTAAAAATTGGGCTAATGAAAAATCCACATATCTATTTTCCTTTTGTTAATAATTATTCATAATGCCTTGGTTTCATGATACATAATCAAACTTCAATAGCTCCAAATTATAATTAATGACATTTATCTGCAGTTATCATTAATAATTGGTGTAGGCCTGCTGTCCTGCTATCATGATACCTGATTTCTGTTTACAAAGCAGTGGTAGAGGGTAGGTTTTTAGATGTATGTGTATACATGATAGCTAGGTAGCCTAGAGAAGTTATTTGCTGAAAATTTTTAGTGGATCTTATGTAGCATCAAGCTGGCCTTGTTAATTGTATATTGAGTCCTGGTAGTCCACAGTCTAAACGTCGAACTTCTTACCATGATATACGAAGTCCTTCATGATCCCCCTCTCCCCAGTACATTTCAGCCTTGTATGCTACTTACTCCATACATATCCTCATTCCAGCAATAGCAAGCTACCATGCTACTCTAGACCTTCATGCCTTTGCCTAGGCCTTGTCCTCTTCTCTGCCTGGTCTGCCCGGAAAACTCTTATTATTCATCCAGAATCAGCTCGAGCATTTCCTTCTCTAAAGTCTTTCTTCCAGATGTTCTGCCCTGCACAGCTGTTACCATTGACGCACACGTCTGTTGTAATCTCAGCTTACTCAGTGGCACTTTGTTCTATCTCATCTGATTGTGTGAACACTTTTCAGGAAAAAATCCTAAAATTGTAAGTGCTGAAAATTGTGTTTCACTGTGTTATATACAGGGGACATAAGATGAATAAGATAGGACTCATAAGGAGTTCACAGTCTTAGAGGGGACCTGGTCATAGAAACAGTGACAGTACCTTGTGATAAATACACTAGTGGAGATACAGAGAGACAAAGGAAGCACAGAGGTAGCAATGAGGAAAAGAAACAGGATCTTAATTTATTTTGTACGCCCATCCTGTGGCTGAGTATATGATGCTTTATTGGCTCCCAATAAATAAGTATTAAAGCAGTAAATAAATAACTTGGCTATTTGAGTACTTGTAATATTTACCATGTACCTCCTAAGTGACAGACTTTGTGCTAGTACTGGATATGTAAGGATGGAAAAGACGTGGTCCTTTCCCTGTGCACATTGACATTCCTGTGGTTGAGATGTTTAAACTAGAGAATGACAGCAGCAGTGAGACTGTGCTACAGCAGGGTCAACAGTGGCGCTAGACCCATGATGCTCTACATCCCTTGCTGACTTTTCAACAGTCTTTGACAGAGATGACTATTCTTTTTCTCTTCAAGTGCTCTTTTCCCCAGAGCTCATGGAAACACACTCTGCACATTTTCCTCAAGTTCATTCTTTTTCAGTCTCTTGTTCCAGGAAAACCGTCCATAGACAGTCATGGTGATTCCCATGGCGTCTATTGCCAAATGTTTGCCAAAGAATATCCAGTTTATATTTCCAGTGCAGACCTCTTATCTGAGCTTCATGCTAGTTGATATATACAGGTACCTAACTTGACATTTTTACTCAACTGTTCCTTAGGCTCCATAAATACAACGTTTCCAACTGCATACATGAGCTTCCCCAGCCGCCGCTGTTCTCTCTAGTGATGCGCAGCGCCGCCTTTACGTAACGGCGCAGGCAGAAACCTAATTCATTCTCCACACTGCTCCCTCTGTCCTTCTGACTGCCACTTCGTCACCAAGTCCATTCAAGAGTGCCTCACATATATTTATGAAATCTGTTTCCTTCTCCACTGTTACCATCCTAAATTCAGAATGCTACAGCCATGCACCTGGACTATAAGGGGAGAAGTTAAAGGGACTTACCTTACTATAGCTATATTTATATACATTGTCAACTGCACAGTCATATAATATCCTAGTACATTTCCTTTCTTATGTAGATTTTTATTTTTCCTGTGGTTCCTAATTGCCTTTTTTTTCTTATACTGTTTGCCTTTATCATATCCACATTAGAAAAAAAAACCCCAATTATCTACATTTTCTATATCCTCCTTGGACCCAGGACTCTCTAAGTATCTTCTGATCTGTTGCCCGGTCTAGAGTAGTTTCTCCTTAGGTCTCTTACATAACTATTTTCCAGAGACTCCTGCTACTGCTTTCCTGGTGGCATCCATGGTTTCCAGGATTCCCTGTTTTCTACTTTTTTGATCTACTTCTTCATTTAGTCAAAGCATGTCTTTTGCAACTTCGTAAGAAAGAATGTATGGGAGATAAATTTTATGAACCATTGCATGTCTGAGAATTACTTTATTTTACACTCATACCTAATGGATAATTGGCCGGATAAAGTTGAAAATTTCTCTCAATCCTTTGAAGATTATTTAGTCCTTGCATTTAGTATTGCTTCTGAGAAGTACATGTCTATCTGATTCTTGTTCCTTTGTAGATTATATGTTTTTATTTAATTGAATTTCATCTTTATGGTCTTCTCTTTGACTCTAAAATTCTACAATAATGTGTTCAGATGTGGATTTTTGTTTTTTCATCCACTGCCAGGGACTCAGTAGACCCTTTTGGTCTGTAGATTTGTGCCTTTCAGCTCTGAGGAATTCAGTTGTGTTTTTTCTTTCACAGTTTCCTTCTTTCTGTTTTTAGTTCCCTCTTTCTGAAGCTCCTATTGGCCACATATTTCCTAGGGTTCGACCTCTAAATCTCTTACTTTTTCTTTCCAAATATTTGTCTACTTTTTCTGACTTTGGAGGGCATTTCTTTTCTTTTCTTTTTTTTTCTTTTTTGAGACAGAGTCTCACTTTGTTGCCCAGGTTAGAGTGAGTGCTGTGACATCAGCTTAGCTCACAGCAACCTCAAACTCCTGGGCTCAAGCGATCCTCCTGCCTCAGCCTCCCGAGTAGCTGGGACTACAGGCATGCGTCACCATGCCCGGCTAATTTTTTGTGTATATATATTTTAGTTAATTAATGTCTTTCTATTTTTAGTAGAGATGGGGTCTCACTCAGGCTGGTTTCGAACTCCTGACCTCCAGCAATCCACCCGCCTCGGCCTCCCAGAGTGCTAGGATTACAGGCGTGAGCCACCACGCCCAGCCTGGAGGGCATTTCTTGACTTGTAACATTTGTATTGAATTAAACTTTTTAGTTTGCAACCATATTTTTAATTTCTAAGACTTTTTCTCCCCCGATAATTTCTTTGGCATAGCACCCTGTTCTTGCTGTATGGTAATAATGTCTCTTGAATTTCTTTGCAAATACAAGTTTTTGGAAGTGTTCTTCCAATCCTTGTATTATATGTCATTGTTTCCTCTGAATCTTTTTTTCAGGGTGTTTCCTTGTTTATTTACTGTTGGCCTGTTTATTGTTTTAGAATCTTCCTTCAGGTGTTCAGTGGTTCTTGCTTTACTGTTCATATTCAAGGATCAGGTCATAACAAAGCTGATGGCAATTCTGTTCTTGGGCAGAGCTTGATGGCTTTGCTTTAGGATGATTAGGTAGGGCATCAGTTATTATGCTGGGGTATCCTTCACCACCTGATGTTAGAAATTTTTGTGAATTTCTCTGTAGTAGAACACCTTGATTTTGGGATTGGTGGTGTCTGCTGCCAGGTATATTAAGTGGTGGGAAGCAGGGGTTGACTTTTATGTGTACAGAATTTCAACCAGTTCTCCTGTTTTCAGGAACAAAACTTATTCCCATCTCTATGTTGAGCTGGAAATCAGATTTATTTTAGAAGCAATGTTTTGGTTGTAGAGTATGGATTAAAAGGGGCCAAGCTTGAGACAGGGAGAATAGTTAAGGTGTTCCAGTATTCTAGATGAGAAATGATTTGATTGGTCTCAGAAATAAATTGGCAAGGGAAGGAAGTCCCTATAAAAAGAAATTAATAATATATAGTCTTTTGGAAATTATTTGTTATAAGGAAATGTGCTCCTCTAATTTCCATGGCTTTTTTTCCCCAGAGCAATGAATTGCATGAGAAACAAAAGTTTTACTTAAGGCAATCAGTCATTGATTTGCAAACAAAACTTCAAGAGATGCAAATGGAGAGAGATGCGATGGCTGACATCAGGTTGGGATTTGTTCTGTGATGTTGTTTTTCAAAGTTTACTCTTTGTGGTAGAATTTCTTTTGTAAATATGAGTTTTCTCAATATTATTTCTTGCCTTTCATTTATTTTGTAGACGAAGAGAGAGTCAGTCCCAGGAGGATCTAAGAAATCAGCTTCAAAATACAGTTCATGAACTTGAAGTTGCCAGATGCCTGAAGGAGGACATGCTGAAAGACAGCAACACACAGATAGAGCAGCTGCGAAAAATGATGCTTGGTCACGAGGGAGTGCTGCATGAAATCCGATCGATCCTAGTTGACTTTGAAGAAGGCTCAGGCAAGAAAATATATGAACACGACAGCATATCCACCATGCACTTCCGCAACTTGGCCTCAGCTATTAGTAAAATCCTGAGAGAATTAGACACAGAGATCTCTTATCTTAAAGGGAGGATATTTCCAGTAAGTGGTGAGAACACTATTTCAATTTTACATTAAAATACATTAAATGGATACACCAACTTACCCTGATTTGATTAATTCACATTGTATGCCTATATCAAAATATTACATATGCCCTATAAAGATATACAACTGCTCTGTACCCATAAGAATTTTTTAAAATGCATTAAGAGAAAAGTATTAGGCATATAACTATAAAAATTCTTAAAAGTAAGCCAAGTTCTCATATTTCTTCTCTGAAATAATAGAAGTTACTTCCACAGTGATCTCTCATAATAGAAACTGCTTGATTTACCTGTGTAGCTTCATGAGAGTATAGCCAAGTAAAAGAGCTAATAAAATACAGTGATAGAATGTATCTGATTTTAGTATTATTTCTGTTTGGATTTTTCTGAAACATTCCTTTAGTTGAAAATTATTAATTGTTTAAGCTTTTTATTTATCAATACCTAATCAATGTCTTTTATAAAAAACCAGGTAGAGGATCAGCTTGAAGCACTGAAATCTGAGTCACAGAACAAAATAGAACTACTTCTTCAACAGCATCAAGGCAGGTAGGTTTCTGACCCTGAGATACAGAAAATCACAGCGAAACTAAATCACACTTTTACTGTCTTTCATCTGCAATTCCAAAATCTAAAAAGCTCTGAAACACAAAACTTCTTTTCCGTAGGTTTGTGGCATATTAAAATTTTTTTCCTTGCATTTAAAGCTGTGTGGAAGACTTTATTGAAGTCCATTGTAACAGGGGTATTGCTATCAGGGAGAGGGATTGAGTCAATTCCCAATACAATGAGGACAAATGGGGATTTATAGCCAAGAAACAGGGTGAGGGCATCAGTGTATGGAAAATTATTAAGAGGAGGCATCAAAGATGGGGGATTCTTGCTAAAGGCAGGCTAAGGACTCAGATATCAAAGATGGAGATGAGGAACTTGGTCAGATATCAAGGGTTGATCAGGTGTCACAGGTGGGAGAACTAAACTGGCTTGGCTGAATTCTTGCTAAAACTAGGCTAGGCAGGCCAAAGGTTGAGGTCTCAGAGGAACCTGATTCAAGTTTGTTACTAACCTCTTGGCAAAACCTGATCTGAGCTAACATAAAGCTTTTTATAGTCTTTATGATTTAATGTGAATATTTACACACTTATTGTTCTATTCATAATATGTTTGGTTTATAGGCTACTTCCCTGTATCTCACTGGGAATATCATATAATATATAGTACTTGCAATGTATTGCTAATGTAAAATCAAAAAAATTCTAAGTTCCAAAACCTAATTGTCTTCCAAAGGATTGGGATAGAAGATTCTGGACCTGTCATAGACACTTGTCATAAAAAGAGTAGTATTTACAAAGCCAAAACAAAATACTAAATTTGAGAGTGTCGAAAATCATTAACTTTTGGAATAACTCCTACTGAGGCAAATAACAATCTGTATCAAATGACAGTCACCACATTCTTTTTATAGGATCGAGCAGTTGATAAGTGAACATGAAGTTGAAATCACAGGACTTACCGAGAAAGCCAGCAGTGCTCGAAGTCAAGCCAATAGTATCCAGAGTCAGCTGGAAATCATTCAGTACGTGTGGCCTGGTGGTTTGAAAGTGGTAGTCATTTATCTTCATTTTATAGATATTACTGTAATGAATTTTCTGTTCTAAGATATTTTAGAAATTGCTTAGTAAGATTCTATAAGAAAATAAAATGTTCCCAATATTCAAATGAACAGAAAAGATTACTTAACATATAGATAATATTATCTGACCATATAAGAAGTATTATTATAAGTAGTTGGGCCTCCTGGGATTCGCTGTTTTGAATATTGTTCATATTGCAGCTGTTAGGATAAAATAAACACATGTGCTATATATATATATGTATATATATATGTACACACACATATTATTTATATAAACATATATCAATATATATGCATAGAAATGATTTTATAATTTGAGCAGGTATGTTAAAAATTTCTATGTGGACATTTTTAATCACACACAAAAGTTGAGAGAAAATAGTATAATAGTAGAAAATAGTATACACCTGTCACCCAGCTTTGACAGTTAACATTTTTTAGCACCCTGGGAGGCTGAGGCAGGTGGATCGTCCAAGGTCAGGATCATCCAAGGTGGATCGTCCAAGGTCCAAAACCAGCCTGAGCAAGAGTGAGACCCCATCTCTACTAAAAATAGAAAGAAATTAATTGGCCAACTAAAAATATATACAAAAAATTAGGCGGACATGGTGGCACACGCCTGTGTTCCCAGCTACTCGTGAGATGGCGCATGCTACTCAGGAGGCAGAGGCAGGAGGATAGCTTGAGCCCAGGAGTTTGAGGTTGCTGTGAGCTAGGCTGACGCCACGGCACTCTAGCCCGGGCAACAGAGAGAGACTCTGTCTCAAAATAAATAAATAAATAACATTTTTGAACTGAAGCTTTCAAGAATCAATTTTGGAAAATAAAAGACTATTTGCCAGATAATGCCATATAAAATAACTAGTGGTGGTGTCTAAAAGCTAGAGTATTCTTCCATATCACACCTATTCTTAGTTTACTATTTTCTTTTATTCCCCTTCTGAACTCTTTTTAGAGAGCAAGCAAGAAACCAAAATTCAATGTACATGCGCCAGCTCAGTGATCTGGAATCTACTGTTTCTCAGCTACGTTCTGAATTAAGGGAAGCCAAAAGAATGTATGAAGACAAGGTGAGTTTAGGTTTTGATGCTCTGCTTCTAGAAACTATAATACACAGAATCAATTTTCTATTTTTAATAATTTATTTGAAAGTGAGGAATCAAAGTAATAATTTCAAATTATAAGCAGTTTATAAGCTGGAATAGGAGGATGCTAAATTATTTTATATGTTAAATTATAGAAAAACAATTTTAATTTCCATTGTATGCTCAAATTAATTCAGTCTTAGAAAAATATTTTTGCATAATTCAAGTAAATTTCTAAAAAATAAATTCAAAATAAGACCATATGAGAAGAATTAAATATTGCAGGACTAATGCTTCCAGCTACTTGTCGTTCTTTGGGCAACCCCTCATTATAATTACCACTGTTACTCCAGTGCTGGCCATGGGAGGGAGCTGTTTCTCCTTGGTTCAAGCGTGGAAATAAGATCTTGACCTTTATCCCCTGGGCACAGCTAAAATAAGGATGGAAAATTTAGACATGACTTTACTGTAAAGTCTAAGCAGTAAAGAGCAACATAAAACTGTATGATCTCAGTTATAGATTTGGGTCCTCTATTGCAGTGTCTTCCAAATATTTTCGATCACCAGTCACAGCAAGAAATACAGTTCATCTAATGTCCAATACACACTTGCAACTGAAGCAAGTTTCACAAAACAACATTTATCTCTATTACACGTGATGCTGGCTATTTTCTGTTCTCTTCAGATGCTGATTTGAAGCTTACTAAATTGATGTCATGATTCACAGGTGGGTTGCAGTTTGAATAACACTGCCTCCTTACTTAGCCCTTAGCCTAAATCCTTATGGTAAGGTCATTTCAACCCTTGCCACCTCCAACAACTCTGAGGGACCTTAGGCTGCTTAAAGGGAACAGAAAGACAGAAAGAAACATTTGCTCTTTTCTGCCTCTCTGAGGCCTGCTTTTTGTGTTCTAGTTTCTTTTCTCAGGACAAGCTTTTCCCTGATGATTGATAGCAGGAATGTCCACTCCAGTCTAGACAGACCAAGCCTGCACAAAAGGTCATGACCTCACCCTGCAAACAACAGCAGGATGGTTATGATATCAGTACATCATGGGGTGGCCGGATGCTTTACTACTTGGGTCTGGTGGAGGTAGGCTCATTGGCAGAAGGGAGAGCTGACAGTCTGACAGTGAGAGAGGAAATAGCAAAGCTGTTGTATTATAGTCCAATGCAATAACTGATATTCATGAATAATTGTTCAAATCATTTTGAAAAGATTAAATATTCATTGTTTATCGACAAATTAAACCCTTTGAAAAGCCACAAAGTACTAAATTAATCTCAACTCACCTGTGTTTTGTTACATCATCAGTAATTGCTGTAGCTTTCCATTATAGTGTTGTCTGGAAAAATTATCCCTTCATAAGCCTCACTCATTATTTGCTAATTTGTATTTGGTCTGTAGTAGTATCATACAGATCAACTCTAAATTTGGGCATAGTGGGAAATTTTAACAAATACCGAAATATCCTTAAAAAGAATATGAAAACAGTTTCTGAGTTTTTATAAATGTATCTTGGGCATTATAGAAGCATAAGATCTAGATGAATAACAGCAAACTTTTTGTATGAATGTTTTGGGGTCATATAGATATTAATATATAAGTGATTAGAATCATTATCTTATTTTGCTCTAATATAAACAGTTGATCACCCAGAATTTTAACAGTCTTAAATAGTAAACAATTGTTAGAAATAAGGAGGACATATCAGCTTAATTAATTTTAACCTAGGTCACTGAGATTTATAATACACATAGTGAACCTAAATAGAGTTGATGCTGAGCCAATGGTTAACTGGGCTCTTTTAGTAAGTGCTTTTAGTTTAGTCAGGGAACACTGAGAGATGACTGTCCTCCCGTGTTAATATAGATAAAGTATAGTCTGGCCTAAAATGACACAACTAATATGTGATATAACTGAACAAGGGAGATCAAGCAGGTTAACAAAAAGGATTTCATTTGGGAATCATGAAAAATTGTATTGATATTAAATGTTTTTGTAATAAATTGAATATAGAATCTAAAAAAAACTACAAATTTTTCCGCTTAATTTCTTTCACTTTCACATATTTTGACTTTACATTACTAAAGCCTATTAAAACCTTCAAAT
This sequence comes from Microcebus murinus, assembly GCF_040939455.1. NCBI lineage: Eukaryota > Metazoa > Chordata > Mammalia > Primates > Cheirogaleidae > Microcebus > Microcebus murinus. The sequence continues at coordinate 1,196,569 of NC_134129.1, forward strand.
TTTTCTTTTTCCTCTGCTTCAGTGCACATTTTAGCACATACTGTCAAAATAAAAATATAGACAAAAAATTTCAAAGATGAGTGCCCAAAAAAAAAATATATAGACAAAAATCAAAACAATACATAAAGCTATGATTAAAAGTGAGATTTGCGTGAAAAGAAACTTATAAGGGTGTGTATGTTTTATGAGGGCAATACTAGTATTTTCTCCTGAGGTAAGATTCCTTGTAAGAAAAGTGTTTATTATTTTAAAAAATTGATGACATGACAGGTCTGCACAAAACTTTGATGACTAGAATGCATAAATTAAAAGAAAATTTGTTTAGGAGGGTAATGTTTCTCTTTAGATTAACAAGAGTATTTTCATTTTGGTGAAAATAAAAATTGTGTTTCAAAGAAAATTTTAGATGTAGCTTTAGTGGCTTACAAAAATGTTTTACTGCAATGTTTTCTATTCTTTTTTTCCATTTTAGGAGAACCTCCAGAATTCCCCTTTATGAATTTGGACCAGTAGAAGCTGTCACTATTGGCTCTGTAGATTTGGCTTTACTCTTAACTTTCGCTTTTTGACAACAAAATATCTCATGATCTTATTATAAGTTTATTTTTCCTACTTTTAAAGCAATTAGGGCCGAATTTCATACTCAAAACGTAACGATTTGGTAGCACTGGCTGGAGCTATGTGCTGTGAAGGAAGGTTCTGTGCCAACCTCTTCGCATAGCTCTGCCAATGCGCCTCCACGCTGACCTGCAGCGTCCCTTGTTATCCTGTGTCTGTGTCTTGTTAAGCACAGAAGCAAAAAGAATGCCACCAAAAAAACAAAAAAAGGCATATGATTTGATATGATTTGCAATTTCCCTAAAATCAATGTGAGATTAGATTGAGATCCATCACTCGTTTGTCCAGTGATCCAGAAGCTGGATTCATAGATGGTGAAAGGGAAAACCAGTGCTGCTATCTACAAAGAAAAGAAAAAGAAAACACCTTTAATACATCTCAGATGTCAGTATTTATTCCGGGCATTTTAAAAGGCTTTTCTTTATAGTGTTTTTTACAGCTGCTTGTATCAGCTCAGCTGCTACTTCAGTGGTTTTCCCTTTCACTCTCCATTCGTCTTTCTGACTGAATAATTAATATAAATATTTTTACTCTAAAAAGTGAAAGGTAAAAGCAAAGCTATAGCAGCTGAGTCAGTACTGACAACTACAAACAAATGTCCCTGCAGGGGTCTGGAGGGACTTCCGAGATTCAATAAACAGATGGAAAGATAAGACTTAGCTCTGTTTTTTTCTTTTTTTAATTTTGGTCTCATTTTACCATCTAGTTTGATGTTATGGAATGATCATTCAGAATTTTTTTAAAGTAAAAATATACATACAATAGCAATTCTTAATTTAAGATTTTAAAACACAAATACAAATACTTTCTTTGCTCAAGGATAGAAATGGTTTATGCCAGGCTCGGAGTAGAAAATATTTGTTTTAATCATATGATTAACTCAAATTGAAAGTGTTCTTCTTAAATTTATAGCTCAAAAGACAGGTGAAAAATACAGGATTCTAGCTTTCTCAGTGCTGCTTGTTCTTCCTTCAAAAACAGTGTTAGAAACAGAATAGAAAAGGAACATGAGAGATGATATAGAATACTCGTTTTAAACTATGCCTGAAAATAATTGATACTCAGGTTATATGCCAGAAGCTGGACCGGAGCCTCAGGCGTTTGGCTCTTCGCCACATCCTACTGCCTCTCCGATCCCGTTCTCCCATCTCTCGCCAGGCAAATGTGATAAACATGTAACAGTAAAAGGCTGTGGTTCTTCCCCTAAGTATTCTTAATGGCTTTACCAAGTGTGTGCTGACTTAGCCCTTCCTGATAATAATAAAAATGGAGAGATTATATCAACTGATATTTTTAATTCATTTTTCTTAGGAAGTTACTTGTGCTACAGAGGTTGATTTTTCCCTTTTTTTTTTTTCATTAAGAGACAAGGTTTGGCTCTTTTATCCAGGCTGGAATGCAGTTAGCATGATAATAGCTCACTGAAGCCTTGAACTCCCACCCCAGTGATCCTCCCACCCCAACTTCCCAAGTAGCTGGGACTATAGGTGTACACCACCATGCCCAGCTAATTTTTAATATTTTTTTAAATAGATACAGGTTCTCACTATATTGTCCAGGCTGGTCCAGAGATTGAATCTTTATGGGGCATTTTTTCTATATGTGCTCCCAAAGGAGCACAAAAGTGAAAGTACTTCTTTATAAGATCATCAGAGTCTAGGAACACATTCCAATCTGTACCTAATATTTTATGTGTACCTAGTAGTTAATTCTTATGCAATACTTTTATGTAGAACATATAATCAAATACAAAGTCAGTTAAAAATATAGCCAATATAAATATTAAAATCTATATTCTGATCATTGTAGGCTGTAATACTACATTATAGTATCTAAATGTGAAACTTATAGTCCTATATTAGTGCTTTCTTGTCATATATGTATGTGTAGATATATATAGCTTCTATGTATTCATGCTTATTTATTAAAGAGATAGATGCATATATTGTATATACATATGTATATAATAGTATTATTGAATTTGTGTTGAATTAATAAATGAAGATCTTAATTGAACCCATTCCAAGTAAAAATAAACTAGAAAGTCATCAAGAAAAAGTTAGTCTTAGTTCATATGTTCTCTAATTAAGAAAGTTTGATCACAGTATATCATCCAAACCAAGTTTTATTCTTGACATAGTAGATTTGGAAGTCTTAGAAGTAAGAAGGAATATGTAGCATTTATACAGATATGAAAAATTTCTTATTACTGGAAAGTGGATGACAATATGGTAGACATCACAGTTAAAGATCAGGAATCACTCTATAGATCAACATTGTCTTGTTAGTAGTGACAACAAAATTACCACAATAGCTAATAACTTATTATTTCCATTCTTTTATATCCAATGTGTTTTATTAAAACTTTGATATTCTGAAACAAAATACCTCTTCTAAGTACAGTACAGGTCATTTCTGTAGGCTCTGCAGCATGTGATTTTTGCCACATCAAGCTTCCTTAAATGCCAGATTACAGAACATATCTTCACAGAAGATAAATCTTGAGTAGAGAAATAAGAGAGAGATGTATTGCAGACAGTGCCCAAACGCAACAGTACCAAATATTTCATTTTGGCTAATTTCCTTGATTATTCAACATAGATTTACAAAACACATTAGAGTACCAACTTTTATTTTTCTCCCCAAAATAATTACCACTTGTTTTCCAAAGACTATATTTATTTTATATCACCCACTGACTTAGTCAAACTCTGTTCACTTTGTACTTTTAGATAGAAGAGCTGGAAAAGCAGTTGGTCCTCTCCAACTCGGAGCTAACTGAAGCACGGACGGAACGTGACCAGTTCAGTCAGGAATCTGGAAATTTGGATGATCAGCTTCAAAAATTGTTGGTAAGATTATGCTCTAAATTATGAATGAAATTAGTTCTGGGAAATTTTTCCACCAAAATATTTCACAGAACTGTTTCCTTTATAAAATTACAAATTCACAAAATATTTGTACATACGCACGATAGAGTATCCTAGACACTATTCAGGTTTGCAAATAAAATATAATCTGTGTATCTTTTTTTCTTAAGCAGAGCTGTTATGGTGTTAGGTGAAGGATATTGTCAAACAGCCACAGTCTTTCAATTAGGTACTGTATTCTACTAAACTGAAGTCATGTTACGTGTTTATTTTACAGCCAAATAACTTTCAAGACACTTGACAAATTATATGTGTAAAATTTTGAATGGAAGTTTAAGTGAAATTTTTAAAAAAGAAAAAGACAGTAGCATTGTGGTAACAGTGAATCAGCCTCTGTCCTCTGTTAGAAGAACTATAGGCTAAGAAGTTCAAGAAACTTTGGGTACCCCTTTGTGTGATATTAGTGGTGCAGTAGAATAAATCTGCCTACCAGACCGTTCCAAAGCGTGGTGCTGTCCCCTGCTGTAGCCACTCTCGGCAGGCGGGCGAGGCTTGTTGAGCTGGGATAAAGGGAGGACCGACAGCTGTGTAGAGAAGCTCTTAACCTTGGCATGATTCTTCACTTCTTCCCCTAGCCATGTGTGCGTTTCTAAGTGTTCTCATATTTAATTTGAGAAGCTTAGCATATGTCTGAAAGATCCTCAAACCTGTCCTTTCTTTTCATTCTTTTCATTTACCACTAACCTCATTCCAGCCCCTCATTACCCCTCACCTGGAGGATGGCAGTCTCCTTACTAGTGTTCCTAGCTCCAGTTTCTGCCCTCTTCTCTCCTTCCTCTGCCATGTTCACCTTGCTAAAATATAGCTGTGGTCGTGCCCTCTTAATTCCTTTCACAAATTACTTTCTCCATAAAGTCAGTCTCCCGCCAGTTCAAGACTGTCATGATCCAGCCTCTGCTTACCTTTCCGATCCCTTCTCTCTACATAGACGCAGTGCCCCAAGCAAAGCACACATGCCCCTTTCCCATCCCTCCTCCCTAATCTCCGCTCGCCAAGCTGTTCTCACTAATGAAAAATCACTTCCAGTTATTTATGTCTGTGTCTTAACTTTGCTTGAGTGGTAAATCATTTAAAGGTCAGTATATCTTTGTTTCTCCTACTCTGCAGAGTTTTTGCTCATATAAACACTATGTAAAATAGGGTGGTGATTCTAATCACAGCCCACGTGCTACTCTAGTCCCAGGACCTGCCACTATTTTGCCGTTTCTGAAGCAGTATACCAATTTACTATCATTATTTCTTTAAGCTTTTAAGCATTTCTTTATCATAGGAGCACACCTGACATGAAGTATAATGTCTTTGTCAGAAAATTCCAAGACTTAAAAACAGGATGATTGTTAAAATTGACCATATTTTTCTTTCCATTTTATATTGTTTGAGATCTAGTCCCTTCAGACTGATTTGTAACGCTAAATTTTTTTTTTTTTTTTTTTTTTTTTTGAGACAGAGTCTCGCTTTGTTGCCCAGGCTAGAGTGAGTGCCATGGCGTCAGCCTAGCTCATAGCAACCTCAAACTCCTGGCTCAAGCAATCCTCCTGCCTCAGCCTCCTGAGTAGCTGGGACTACAGGCATGCGCCACCATGCCCGGCTAATTTTTTTTTTTCTATATATATTAGTTGGCCAATTAATTTCTTTCTATTTATAGTAGAGACGGGGTCTCGCTCTTGCTCAGGTTGGTTTCGAACTCCTGACCTCGAGCAATCCGCCCGCCTCGGCCTCCCAGAGAGCTAGGATTACAGGCGTGAGCCACCGCGCCCGGCCATGTAACGCTAAATTTTAAGTAAGCAAAATGTTAACTTATTTTTCTAGGAAACAAGCACTCTTAAATAAGCCATTGAAAAGGAATCAGATTCCAAAATCAAAGATTTCTCAAATCACATAAAAACCCCGAAGATGATATAAGAGTTTGACCTTAATTATTTAATAGCAGGAAGGAAAAAGCACCCCTCGCTTGCTTCATTCAGGCTGATCTCCACAAGCGTGAGAAGGAGCTGAGCCTGGAGAAGGAGCAGAACAAGCGCCTGTGGGACCGCGACACGGGCAACAGCATCACCATCGACCACCTGCGGCGGGAGCTGGACGACCGCAACATGGAGGTGCAGCGCCTGGAAGCCCTGCTCAAGGCCATGAAGAGCGAGTGCCAGGGCCAGATGGAGCGGCAGGTCAGAGCCGCTGCGCTGGGGCAGACCGTCTCCTTGGGGAGACGTGTTTTGTGTCTGTGGGCAGCTCTAAAGTAGAGCTCTGGACTCTGTGAGCCATTTATAAAAACCTGGTGTTTCTTGCTTGATTTTGACCACTCTGATCAAACTAAACGTATTATCTTGTTTGTACATTGGTCTAATTAGAGACCTTGGTTAATTAGCATATGTCCATCTTACACATGTTCTAAGAGTTGGAGTTCTGACAGCAAAATGATTTGAGTTAATCTAATTAGACATTATCTAATTCATGATTTCAAGCTTTCGAGTTAAGTTGGCATATCTCTTGAAGTTGCCTATGCCTATCCTCCCAAATCCATGAAATTCTTTCTTATTTAACAAACAGATGGCAGCAATTCAGGGAAAGAATGAAAGTCTAGAAAAAGTATCCTCCTTGACTGCTCAGCTTGAATCCACCAAAGAGATGCTCCGCAAAGTAGTGGAAGAGTTGACAGCCAAGAAAATGACCCTGGAGAGCTCAGAGAGGACAGTGTCAGACCTGACAGCATCCCTTCAGGAGAAAGAGAGGGCCATCGAGGCTACCAATGCGGAGATCACGAAGCTCCGCTCGCGAGTGGACTTGAAATTGCAGGAGCTGCAACACTTGAAGAACGAAGGGGACCACCTCAGAAACGTGCAGACGGAATGCGAGGCCCTCAAGCTACAGATGACAGAAAAGGACAAGGTGATCGAGATTCTGCGACAGCAGATTGAAAACATGACGCAGCTGGTGGGCCAGCATGGACGGACCGCTGGCGCTATGCAAGTGGAAAAGGCTCAGCTTGAGAAAGAGATCAACGACAGGAGGCTGGAACTGCAGGAATTTAAGGTCTGTGGAGTTTTTTGGTGGTTTAGCTTCTGAAGTATCTTTTTTCCCATGATCAAGTAGGAGCTAATGTACTGAGCAGGGGTTCTTGCTATCTGTGGGCCCTCTGAAATTGAAAGTATTTACTTCTATGTGCCTATGTGTGTTTTTGTGAGAAAGGATGCATACTTTTATCCAATTCCAATAGTAGTAGATGACCCAGAAAAGGTCCAAAATCACAGGCACAAAAGAAAAAAAAATCACAAAATCCAGATCCTCTGCAGTCTTTCCTGATCCCACAGTTTGAAGTATTTTATCCCTCTTCAGACAGACCTAAGTCTAAACCCCATCTCTTGCCATTCAGTAACTGTAAAACAGACCTTTTACTGAATATTGACCTTATATATTTGTTAAGCAAAAGAAAACAAAACGCAAACAAAATGAAACTCCCCCAAAACCCTATTGGGTAACTGTGAGGCTTAAATCAGAAAATGTATATCAAGGACCTAGCCTAGTTCTTGGCCTATATAAGATGTTTAGTAAATATTAGTTTCTTTCCTGAATTCTGTTTTCCTTCTGAACTTTACCATACTTTATTTGTACCTGTTAAAATCTGGATCACATTCTATATTGCACTCTGTGAGTGTGTGTATCTGTGTGAGTGTGTGTTTACATAGCTATGCATCTTTTGCTCTATAAAATGGCAGACTTATTCAGCCATGGTACACATCTTATTAATCTTTGTACCCTCTGCCCCATGTCTTTGTGTCTTGCACCCAGAAGGTGCTGAGTAAATATTTATCAAAATTTAAACTGACTAAATAGATTTTTAAAAACTTTTTATTTGCTAAGTTTTATATCACTGTATCCCTGACTTGGTGAGTAGTAGGAGACAAATCACATAAACTTTAGATGCCTCAGTTTTCTTATTCTAAATATAGGAACAGCAATAGATAATTGTCCATCTTATGGAAATAAATAATTTAATTCCATAAAAAATTAGAATTTTCTATTGCTTAAGCTTTTACTTGACCATGTTTAAATTTTTTTTATTTATGTAATAATATTAAAGGGGAACAAATGTTTTTGGTTACATGGATCATTTTCATAATGCTTGAGTCCTGGCTAGAGGTGTGCCTGTCACCCAAATAGTGTTCATGGTACCCATTAGGTTGATTTATTCTCTTCCTCTCCCCCCTGCCCCCAGTTACTTTCCACTGAGTTTTACTTACCTCTGTGCACACGTGCTCATTGGTTAGTTCCAATTTAATAGTGAGTACATGTGGTGTTTGTTTTTCCATTCTCAAGATGCTTAACTTAGGAGAATGATTTCCAGTTCCATCCAGATGGTTGCACAAGTTATTAATTCATCTTTTTATGACTAAGTAGTAGTACTCCATGGTGTACCTATACCACATTTTATTAATCTACTCATGAATTGATAGGCACTTGGGTTGATTCCGCATCTTAGCAATTGTGAATTGTGCTGATTCAAGTGCAGACGTCTTTTTGATAAAATGACTTATTTTCCTTTGGGTAAATACCCAGTAGTAGGATTGCTGTATTAAATGGTAAGTCTACTTTTAGTTCTTTGAGGAATCTCCGTACTGTTTTCCATAGAAGTTGTACTAATTTGTATTCCCACCAACAGTGTGTAAGTGTTCCTTTCTCTCGGCATCCATGCCAATATCTGTTTTTGGACTTCTTAACAAATGCCATTCTAACTGGGGCAAGGTGATATCTCACTGTGGTTTTAATTTACATTTCTCTGATGATTAGTGAAATGAGCATTTTTTCATATGTCTATTGGCCATTTGTCTATCCTGTTGAAAAGCTTCTCTTCATGTCTTTTGCCCACTTTTTAATAAGGTTGTTTGTTTTATTCTTGCTGATTTGCTTGAGTTCTTTATAAATTCTGGTTATTAGCCCTTTATCAGATGTGTAGCTTACAAATATTTTCTCCCATTCTGTAGGTTGTCTACTTGCTCTGTTGTTTCCTTAGTTGTGCAGAAGCTTTTTAGTTTAATAAAATCCCATTTATTAATTTTTGTTGTTGCTATGATTGCCATTGAAATCTTTTTCATAAATTCTTTGCCTAGGTAAATATCTAGAAGAGTTTTTCCTACATTTTCCTTAAGAATTCTTTCTTTTTTTAAAATTTATTTATTTATTTATTTTTTAATTTTAATTTTATTTTAGTGTATTATGGGGGTACAAGTGTTAAGGTTACCTATATTGCTCATGCCCCCCCTCCATCCTCAAGTAACAGCTTCAAGCATGTCCATCCCCCAAACATTGCACTTCTTACTCGTTGTGGTTGTATATACCCGTTCCTTCCTCCCCCTTCCCACCCTCCCGACTCTCAATAAATGTTACTCCTATGTGTCCACTTAGGTGTTGATCTGTTAATACCAATTTGCTGGTGAGTACATGTGGTGCTGGTTTTTCCATTCTTGAGATACTTCACTTAGTAGAATGGGTTCCAGCTGTAGCCAGGAATATATAAGAGGCGCTATATCACCGTTGTTTCTTAAAGCTGAGTAGTACTCCATGGTATTATACCACATTTTATTAGTCCACTCATGAATTGATGGGCACTTGGGTTGTTTCCATAGCTCTGTGATTGTGAATTGTGCTGCTATAAACATTCGAGTGCAGGTGTCTTTTTCATAAAGTAACTTTTGATCTTTTGGGTAGATGCCCAGCAGTGAATTGCTGGATCAAATGGTAGATCTACTTGTATTGCTTTGAGGTATCTCCATATTGCTTTCCACAGAGGTTGAACTAGTTTTCAGTCCTGCCAGCAGTGTAGGAGTGTTCTTCTCTCTCCACATCCATGCCAGCATTTGTTGTTTGGGGACTTTTTGATAAAGGCCATTCTCACTGGAGTTAAGTGATATCTCATTGTGGTTTTGATTTGCATTTCCCTGATGATTAGAGATGTTGAACATTTTTTCATATGTTTGTTGGCCATTCTTCTGTCATCTTTTGAGAAGTTTCTGTTCATGTCCTTTGCCCATTTTTTTAATAGGGTTGTTTGATTTTTTTCTTGCTGATTTTCCTGAGTTCTAAATAGATTCTAGTTATCAGCCCTTTATCAGATGTGTAGCTTGCAAAAATTTTCTCCTATTCTATGGGTTGTCTGTTTGCTCTCTTGACAGTTTCTTTGGCTGTGCAGAAGCTTTTTAATTTCATTCGGTCCCATTTGTTTATTTTTGTTGCTGTTGTGATTGCCTTTGGGGTCTTCTTCATAAATTCGTTGCCTGGGCCAATGTTCTTGCAGGTTAGATGTGGTTCCTAAAGGCAGCAGATACTTGGCTTGTGTTTTGTTATCCATTCGCCAGCCTATGTCTCTTGAGTGGGGAGTTCAAGCCATTCACTTTTTTTTTTTTTTTTTTTGAGACAGAGTCTCACTTTGTTGCCCAGGCTAAAGTGAGTGCCGTGGCGTCAGCCTAGGTCACAGCAACCTCAAACTCCTGGGCTCTAGCAATCCTCCTGCCTCAGCCTTCCAAGTAGCTGGGACTACAGGCATGCGCCACCATGCCCGGCTAATTTTTTCTATATATTAGTTGGCCAATTAATTTCTTTCTATTTATAGTAGAGACGGGGTCTCGCTCTTGCTCAGAGTGGTTTTGAACTCCTGACCTCGAGCAATCCACCCGCCTCGGCCTCCCAGAGTGCTGGGATTACAGGCGTGAGCCACCCCAACTGGCCAAGCCATTCACATTTATTGAGATAACTGATAGGTGGGGAAGATTTCTGTTCATTATGTTGGGTTGAACTTTGTTGCTTTGTTTTCTCTCTTGAGCCATTGTGGTGTCTGGGCTTTGATCTTTAGCTTTGAGTAGATTTACATTTGTGAGTGTTTATTGTGCTGATCGGTGGGTAACACTGTTTTGAGTACTTCTTGAAGCACTGGTCTTGTCGTGGTGAATTCCCTCAGTCTTTGCTTATCTGAGAATGTCTTGATTTCTCCTTCATATACAAAACTTAGTTTTTCAGGGAATAAGATTCTAGGCTGGACATTGTTCTGTTTCAGAAGAGTGAAAATGGGGGCCCAGTAAAGTTGTAAAGTTTCAGTAGAGAAGTCTGGTGTTATTCAAATTGACTTTCCCTTGTATGTTACTTGCTTCTTTTGTCTTACAGCTCTTAGAAGGGCCTCTTTAGTTGATATTTTGGTCAGTCTGATGACTGCATGTCCTGACGTCTTCCTGTTTGCATTGAATCTCCCAGGGGTCCTCTGAGCTTCTTGAACTTGTATATCAAGATTTTTAGCAAGGCCTGGGAAATTTTCCTTTATTATTTCTTCAAATAGCTTGTCCAACCCTTGAGTGTTGGCTTCTTCCCCTTCTGGCAACCCTATGACCCTCACATTAGGTTTCCTCACATCATCCCACATCTCTTGTAGGCTTTGCTCTTTTCTCTTGTTTCTATGCTCTATCTCTGTGACTGTTTTATTTAATTGGAAGGTGTTATCTTCAATCTCTGAGATTCTTTCTTCTGTTTGATCTACCTTGTTCTTGAGGCTTTCCACTGAATTTTGTAGTTCCCTGAATTGATTCTTCATTTCCAGGAGTTTGATTAAACTTTTCTTCATTGTATTGATTTCTTTAGTGAACTTTTGTTGCAGGTCCTGGAGGCTTTTTGTGCTTTTTTTGTGTTGGTTATTGAGTTGTTCTTGCAGGTCGTTGAGTTTTCTTATGATCCACATTCGGAATTCCTCTTCTGTCATTTTGGTTGCCTGATTTTGGTTGGTGTCCGTTTCTAAGGGGCTGGTGCTTCTCTTTGGGGGTGTGGTTTCCGTTTGGTTCTTCATGTTTCCGGAGTTCCTTGGCTGATTTCTTCCCATGTCGATCAGTTGTTGTTTCTTTCCTTTAGGTTTTCGTTTGGATATTCACACGCCTTGTTTAGTTTCTGAGCCAGTAGGTGGTGTCTGTAGGTGAGATTCGACCACTCCCTGTATAATGAGTCAGTGGGTGACGTGAAAAGGCTGTGCAGGATGTCCTCCCTGTTGGTAGGTGGCGCTTGTTTGGAGGAACAGGCTACGCTGTTGTTTTGTGTCCTGTTATCAGCTCTTGTTCCTGTAGGGAGGCACTCTAGTGCCTCAGGTGGTCGGTGGCGCCCTGGGACTGCCAGGTGTGTCCTTTTCTCCCCCTCAGTGAGGGCTGGTCTAGGAGAGAGTCTGGGCGGAGCTGGGTTGGGTGAGCCTGCCCTCAGGCACCACCAATGCCGTTAGCAGGGGTCAAAGTTCTGTTCTCTGCTTCCAGGCAAAGCTGACAGGGAGGGGCTGGAATGGTCCCGCTCAGTCAGAAAGTCTACGTGTGGGGTGGGGCTGCCTGAGACCCGCAGTCTGGAGTGGGCCTCACTCCTTTTCACCCTCCCCAACTCCACGGCTACTCCTAGGTGTCTGCCAGCAGGCCAGACCTCAAGCCACCAGGCCTCCCCTGGCTGTGATGCCGATGGGAGGTTCCCTGCATAGGAACGCCACCTGGCCTGGGCCCACGGCCTCCCTTTGGGAGGAGGGTTGCCCTCTAGGACGCTGATCTGGCCCTGAAGGCACACACACCTCAGTAGGCTGTTCCTGTATATCCCTTCTGTGCCCCAGGCAATGCGAGACCTGGGTGCACAGGATCTGGTCTGCAGGTCTGACCTCTGGGCCCCAGAGTTCAAACTATATCCCCACCAGGGAGAGGAGTGCCAGTCCCAGTTCACCCACAGGGAGCCCAAGCTGGGTCTATGTCTCTCAGCCTCAGGGTCTGCCCTGTTCTCCTGGGATCACCGTGCCAGCAGCTCCTGGGAGGGCTGGCGGGTAGGGAGCTCACAGTCTGAGTTCCCCTTAGTCAGCTATAGGGCCCCAAAAGGGGGGTCCAGTTTCCTGGAGGTGCCTCCGGCTGGTGGCTATATTGTCTCTCAGCAGCCACGGGTAGGGTTGGGGGAGGGGAGAAGGAGCCAATATGGCGCCTGCCGTGCGGCTCCGGTCTGTGCACACGGCAGTGCCCCGAGGGACTTGGGAGCCTGGTGCTGCGTCCGCCACAGGCTCACCTCTCACTGGCAGTGGCCGTCTCTGGGCTGGTGTCGCAGGTCTCTCCACCTTCTGGGGTCCCCACCAGCAGTCCGAGTTACAAGGGAGGGGAAAGTTAATCGCTCTACCTCCCCTTGCCACTGGTCTCCAGGCTGCTACAGAGGTCTCACCTTCCAGTTCTTCTCTGCAATCTCCTCCCGTGGAGTCTCCCATGGTCTCAGGTACCCCTCCTGCCGACCCTCATCCGATGTAGGCTCGTCTGCTTGCTTCTTTCTTCTAATTTCTGTTAGAATCTGTCTTTTCTGCAGAGACACTCTGTCTGGCGGTGTTTCTTATCTACCATCTTGATTCGGATCCGTTCCTCAAGAATTCTTATGATTTCATGCCTTAGATCTAAGTCTTTTATCCATCTTACATTAATTTTTGTAAGTGGTGAGAGGTAGGAATCCTATTTCATTCTTCTGCATGTGACTATCCAATTTTCCCAGCACCATTCATGGAATAAGGTTTCTTTTCCCCAGTGTACATTGTTGTCTGCTTTATTAAAGATCGCTTGGTAGGTGATTTTATATCTGAGTTCTCTTTCTGTTCCATTGGTCTGTGTCTTTATATTTGTACCAAATACCATGCTGTTTTGGTTACTATAGCCTTATAGTACAGTTTGAAGTCTGGTAATGTGATGCCTCTAGATTTGTTCTTTTTACTCAGGATTGCTTTGGCTATTTGGGCTCTTTCTGGTTCCAAATGAAGCTTAGAATTATTTTTTTCTAGATCTGTAAAGTAAGACTTTGGTAACTTAATGGGATTGCATTGAATTTGTAAGTCACTTTGGGTAGTATAGACATTTTAACAATGTTGATTCTACCTATCCATGAGCATGATGTGTTTTTCCATTTGTTTGTATCCTCTGTGATTTCTTTCCTTAGAGTTTCATAGTTCTCCTTGTGGAGATCTTTCACCTCTTTGGTTACGTATATTCCTAGATATTTCATTTTCTTTGTAGCTATTGTGAATGGTACTGAGTCTCTGATTTGATTCTCATCTTGACTCTTGTTGGTGTATAGGAATGCTACTGATTCCCTTGATTTTGTATCCTGAGACTTTGCTGAGGAGACTCTTGGTGGAATCTGTGGAGTTTTCTAGATAAAGATCATATATCATCAGCAAAAAATGATAGATTGACCTCCTCTTTCCCAACCACAGCCCTAGGAGGTATGCTTTCTCTCAGCTTTGTAGGCTGAGCACTGCTCCCACTGACAGCGGAGAAGCGGGGTGCGCTTTCTCCCAGTAACTGTGGGCCCTGAAGGCTGGAGCCTTTCTTGTGAGACTGAGCAAGGACTGAACGTCCATCAGCTGGTTCCAGGAGGTGGGATAGGAGCAGCACATGCCCAGTACTGGTTGTGATGCCTCAGGCTGCCCCAGGGAAGCCCTCCCCATCCCTCGCCCCATGAGGCCGGATTTAGTGTGACAGTTGCCAGGAGCAGCTAGGCAGGGATCAGAGAGCCCCCAGTTTAGGGCCTTCACTGCCCCAGCCCATCACAGGTGGTCAGTGAGACAAGCTCGGAGCTCCCCACTGACCATTTTTGAACACCAAGAGCTTGTCATGTGTTTACATTTCAAATGTAGCCCTGGTCTCTATGTTTAAACTTCTGTTACAACAGTCAGATTGCATTGGCCAGTACAACAGGCTTCAATCTGGGGAGACAATCTGATGACAAGAGAAAGTTAATTTTGTTCTCCAACAGCATTTACTTGTGAAGATCTAGGCCAGTTCTGTCCACTAGAAATATAATGTGAGCCATATATATAATTTTGAATTTTCTAGGAGACACAGAAAAGGTAACATTAATTTTAGTAACATATTTTATTTAATTTTATATCTAAAATATGGTGATTTTTTAATATTATCAATATAACAAGTTATTGAGATATTTTCATTCTTTTTTTTACACAAAGTCTTTGAAATCTGATGTGTGTTTTATACTAACAGCACGCATCCACTTAGATTAATCACATTTCAAGTGCTCGATAGTTACCTGTGGCTGCCGTGTCACCCGTGCAGACCTACCCTGCTCTCCAAGGAAGGGCTTCCTCCCAGGAAGGCTTCCACACAGGCGGAGACTGCTGGGAGGCGACTGGAAGTCTGCGTGAGAAGCGGAGGCCGTGGGACCTGGAGATCGGGCGGGAACTGGCGAACAGCTCGGAAGCAGGGGCGAGGGGAAGGGAAAGACACCACCCACGTGGAGGGTTCAAACTAAGATTGGCAACGTGGTAGCAGCCCTAACAGAGAGGGCCAGGAAGAAGTCCTGGGGAAGAACCCTCTGTGAAGAAGGAATAGTGTTTTGGTCAGAGTTTGTGGAGCATTCCAAGCTGGGAATTTCTGACAGTTAGTTGGAAATACCAGATTAGAGTTGCCATATTCATATTCCTACTCTGTTCAAAGGACAAGACTGCCACTGCAAACCGCTCTCATCTAAGCCTCCATCCATCTCGTTTGCTCTCCCAGTTGCCATCTCAGTGTTTTCCTTGCTCCTACTCCGACCCCCAGCCCCTACTCTTTATTCTTCACGTTACAGCCAGAGTTATGTATGTGAAACATTGAGTCATTCCTGTGCTCAAAGCTATCCAGTGACTTCTTCTCTCCCTCAGAATGAAGTCTCAGGTTCTTACGTTGCCTCTAAGGCTGGCGTGATCTTTCCCATGGCTCCCTCTCTCATTTCATCTCCTACTTCGGCAAGTGCGCTCCCTCCAGCCCCACTGGCAGCTTGGCTGCTCCTCACATACCTCACTTGCACCTGGAGCTCTTCCAAAGCTGCCCACCGGGCTTGCTCCTTGATTTCCCGAGGCCTCTGCTCAAATGTTACCTCATCAGAGAGGCCTTTCCTGACCATCTGTGGCAGGGTTTGACTATTCTCCAGGAGGACTCATGGGAGTCAGTGTATAGTCGTACTCAGGGCTATGATTTACTGGGATTTATTATGACTTATTACTGTCTATGTATCCCTGTGAAAGGATACAAGGCAAAATCAGCAAAAGGAAAAAGTACTGGGGCAAAGTCTAGAGAAAACCAGGCACAAGCTTCCAAGAGTCATGTCCCAGCAGAATTAAACAGGACGTGCTTAATTTCCCCAGCAAGAAATTATGACACCTGTCAAATGTTGCCAACCAGAGCGGCTCATTAAAGACTCAGCCAGGGTTTTATTTTTATTTATTTATTTATTTATTTATTTTTTATTTATTTATTTTTTTGAGACAGAGTCTCACTTTGTTGCCCAGGCTAAAGTGAGTGCCATGGTGTCAGCCTAGCTCACAGCAACCTCAAACTCCTGGGCTCAAGCGATCCTGCTGCCCCAGCCTCCCAAGTAGCTGGGACTACAGGCATGTGCCACCATGCCCGGCTAATTTTTTTTTTTCTATATATATTAGTTGGCCAATTAATTTCTTTCTATTTATAGTAGAGACAGGGTCTCGCTCTTGCTCAGGTTGGTTTCGAACTCCTGAGCTCAAACGATCCGCCCACCTCGGCCTCCCAGAGAGTTAGGATTACAGGCGTGAGCCACCGCGCCCGGCCTCAGCCAGGGTTTTATATTGGAGATTGGCAAGTATCCAGATTCCAGGGTCGAAGAAGGAAAGCAGGTATTCAGCGTAAACCACATTGTGTACACAAGCAGGTTTGGCTTAGAGAGCCACTCTTACCAGCTAGGGTGGTGGGAGCCCTTCTGAAATCCAAGTTCCTAGATGCCAGCCAAGGGCCAGTCTTTTCAGCAGGCCTTTCTGAGGACAGCAGTCAGGCCTGCTAGGTTAACGCTTCTGCACACCAGCTTAACTGAAGCAGCATCCCATCTTCCTCACATTCATTCTCTACCCTTTCACCCTGTTTTTCTTCTTATTCTTATTTCTCTTACCTGACATGTTAAATACTTGATGTTGTGTGTCTACTCTCGTGAAAGGAGGACATGAGGACAAAGACATGGTTTGTTTTGTTTACTGTGTCCAGGGCCAGGACTGGGTGAGGTGAGTGATACCTAGCTTGGAGGCCCTCACCCAGCTGCCTCACTCGCCTTACCCTGGTCACGACCCTGCGTCTGTCTCCCTGGCAGGTAAAATAATGCCTGCCACAAAGTAGATGTTCTATCCATATTTTTCAAATGAATAAATGTAGAATAGGAATAATGAAATGTTGTGGCAAGTGATTCTAGGAATTGACATCTAAGGTTAAAAGAAAGGTAACTATTCTTTTTGTTTCGCACTTACTATTGATTCTTTGTAATAAAATATAAGTTTAATGTCCTGATAAATAATTAAAAGATACTAAGTACAGATAGAACACTAATGTGATGTCATTTGTGGCTATACATGTGCATATTTTTTATTTCTATCCCTATCCTCTGCATTTATCCATACATTTAGATTTTGAAAGATAAAAAAGATGCGAAGATCCGGGAGCTTGAGGCCAGAGTGAGCGACCTGGAGCTGGAAAAGGTGAAGCTGGTGAACGCGGGCTCCGAGCGGCTCCGTGCCGTGAAGGACATCAAACAAGAAAGAGACCAGTTGTTAAATGAGGTGAAAACTAGCAGGAATGAGTTAAACGGTCTTTCAGGTATGTTCTTCAGTGCAAATCCTACTAAAAGTGGGAGTACTTGTCAGTGAAGTCCGACGTAGACCCCAGCATGATGGCAAGAGAAAGGCGTCTCATCCCACATTATAAATGTGGATAGTTATGCTGCCCCTGTGGAATCACTGATGGCCTGAAATCCTCATGGTTCTCCAGAAAGAGCCACCACATCTTACACTCACTAACCATAACTTTAGTCAACCTTAGACTCAAGAAAATCCTGTACGGAGTCTCTAAGAGAAGGGTGAGGTGTCCAGATTCCAGGCTCCCAGAAGGACAGCAGGTGTTCAGCATCAATCAGTCATGCTGTCTGCACAGTTCTGTTTCCATGGAAGTGTAAACCTTGAGTCCTTTGAGTCAAATAGCTTGATAAGAGGTCTGATAGTGAAATGACATGTAAACAGACTTATGCAAATTTACTAAAAGGAAAGATCCAAGGCCTTACATTAAACATTGAAACACTCCAGTTTATGGCTGGTATGGGCCAGTGTCACATACGTCACACGCACACGGTCGGTAATTACTGAGCATTTATTGTGCCAGACACTGTGATGGTCCTAGAAACCCCACATGAAGCTCACAGCCCGGTAGGGAAACAGACCTACACAGAAATGGGTGGCGGGCCAGTGAGGGAGCTACAGTGGAAGTGCATCGGGTTCAAAGACAGCACAGAGGACAGAGAATCCGCCCCTGTTAGGAAGTGACATCTACACTGGGTTGGAGAGAAAGGAGTTTGGCAGGTGAAAAAGAGGTAGAAGGACATTCTAGACAGAGAGAGCACTATGGTCAGTCATGTTATTCATGCCTTCATGCTCAAATACCAGGTGAGCATGAAGGCATGAAATAACATGATTGACCTCAGAAGCATTGGCTGGAGCAGAAGTACAAAGGAATGAGGTAGCAGGTAGGTAGAGCTAGACAATGTGGAGCCAGTGAAGGGTATTAAATAGTAGGTCGTTGTCATCAGATTTTGGAAGGATTGTATTAGCAGATAAATTAGAGGAAGGCAAGTCTAAAGAGACAGAGACCAACCATTTACGGAGGTTTTTGCAGTAGTCCCAGGAAAATATGATGAGGACTTGAACTAAGGCAGTGGCAGTGAGAAGCAAAGGAGAGGTGTTTTTGGAGGTTGAATCAGCAGGACTTGGTGATTGGAGGGGTTAAGCATAGGTTTCAGGTTTTAGCTTGTAGTGCTGGGAGGGTAATGATAGCAGCAGCTAGGAGGGGACCAGCGGAGCGGTCAGCTTGAGAACAGGAGGGTGAGGTGTGGTCAGCGTGAGGCAGTCGGTTTCAGGTGGTGTCAGGACATATGCCGACATGGAAATGTCTGGATCGATGGAGCTGAATCTTTGTTCCTTTTATATGCAAATCTAATCATATATCAATAGAGAAATATAAATATATAGATGGACGTTGTGTGTATGTTTTCTAATATATCGAATGATGAGTCTTTGCCAGGTATTTTGATAGGTAATGGAGATATAAAGTCAGATAAGACACGTGGCACCTCAGGTTACTCACAGTGTCAAAGAGATTCACCTACCTACAGATGGTGGTTAAATCTGCTATAATGTATGTGTTCATCCAAGAAGAAAGTTCAATATGAAATAGATATGATCTAATTACAATAGTTGGGGAAAAAACAATGTGTAATAAGTAGGTAAAGGAGGAGGATCTACCCAAATAGATTAAAGAGTCAGATAGATGAATTGTGTACGTACATCTAATTTTTGTAACAAATGAAGATATAACTAAATAAGTTTTCTTCTAGCTCTAAAATTCTGTGATTATTAATTGCAAATAAAATATACTTTGTAATACTGGGATAGAAAAAAATAATCATCTATTATAAATTATCATATTGTATAGAGGACTATGAAGTCTTAAAAAGGAATTTTCGAAACAAAACTGAAGAAATGGAAACTACTACAAATAAGCTGAAAATGCAATTAAAATCTGCACAATCTGAACTAGAACAAACAAGGAACACGTTAAAGTCAATGGAAGGATCTGATGGTCATGGTATGTTCTGTTAGATTTTAAAATTTTCCTCTTGTTTTTATTCCATTGGTCTAGATTTATTAAAACACAAACCCTAATACATTGCCTACACCTCTTACAGTGCCAGGTGATGTGAGAAATATACAGTAATAGGTATTGATGATGGGTGTCATGTAGCAGTAATTCAGTTTTTTAGGGAAATTACCATGTGCTTAATTTAATCCCTAAAGTATCTGAATCTTCCCTTTATCCTTTAGCTATTTCAATAATTTCTAACAGATCTCAATGTCTATAAATGTCAATTATTTTTAAGGCTATAAATAAAAATTACCAATTTTCATTCAACTCCTTATTTTTCAACATGTGCATTATCTATATAAACTATCAATCTCTGGCTAATTGGCAGTTCTTGATTCCTTCTCTGTGACAAAAATGCAAAGGAACCCTGGAAATTGAACTAGTAGGTGAAGGGTCCCTTCTCGCCACCTAGACCTGTCCCCTTTTTACCTTCTGTCCGTACTAACACAGAGAGGAAGTTTATCTGTTGTTTCATGTTATTCATATCATTGTTGGCATGACTGTATTAGCTGACTATAAGGTTAATATTTATCTAATTAAAGTGTACATTTTTCCATTTCTCAATATTTTTTTGATGTGAGAAGATTTATCTTTATGCTCGCTTTGGCAGCACATAGACTAAAATTGGAATGATATAAAGAAGGTCACTGTAGTCCCTGCACAAGGATGACAGGCAGATCCTTGGAGCCTTCCATGTTTTTTTTGTTTGTTTGTTTTTGTTTTTTTTTGTTGTTTTTTTTTAAAGGGTCCAAGCCCCAGAGCACCAACACAGTGGCCACTCTCGCAGGCAAGGACCGCCTTCTATGTTTTGTTGGTCCTTGGTGGTTTGGCCCTTTGCTGGCTGACACTGAGGAAACGTTGGGGTTTGGGGAGATCACTTAAGAAGCCACTTTGGCTCTGGGAGGCCGAGATGGGAGGATTATTCAAGGTCAGGAGTTCGAAACCAGCCTGAGCAAGAGTCAGAGCCCGTCTCTACTAAAAATAGAAAGAAATTAATTGACCAACTAAAAATATATATACAAAAAATTAGCCGGGCATGGTGGCGCATGCCTGTAGTCCCAGCTACTCAGGAGGCTGAGGCAGGAGGATCGCTTGAGGTTAGGAGTTTGAGGTTGCTGTGAGCTAAGCTGATGCCACAGCGCTCACTCTAGCCTGGGCAACAAAGTGAGACTCTGTCTAAAAAAAGAAGCCGCTTTGGGGTCTGTGGGTTGCCCCCACCCCCAGATGGCATCCCTGTCTCAACGCCCTGTAGGCATGTCCACTACCACCCCAGCCAGGGGTGTCTCAACTATCAGGTTACCTAGAGAATCCTTGTATTCCCATTCAAATTCTTGTTTTGGGATATGAGGGTGATATCTGTCACGGCCCTGATGGCCAGGGTTGATTGGCGGTCTGGCTGGCTAGGCGAGTGTGCCCTTCCTCCCTCACCGCTCCTTGTGCGCCCTCCGGAAGCTGTGAGCTGGGTGGAGAGGACGGCCTTCCCGGTAGAGGAGGACCATTCTTCAGTCAAGCGTAGACGAATAGCTGCCCTCCCCTGCTAGAACCTCCAAACAAGCTCTCAAATTCTTGTTTTTATTGAATAAAATCAGTTTAAAATGAAAGAGATATATTTGAGAAAATTACCTCTGAAGGCCAGCCATGATCCACTTAGACTAGAATTCTTTAAAGTGTTGAGCAAATGATGTTAGACTTTGTTTAAACATTCTTTTTATTTCATCATATTATGGGGGTACAAATACAGTTAAGGTTACATATGTTGCCCTCGCCACCTCCCCACCCCCGCTGAGTCAGGGCTTCAAGCGCGTCTGCCCTCCTGGCCCGGGGCAACTCATGCAGGTGTGCACCCACCCTCCTCCCCTCCCACCTGCCCACACCCGATAAAAGGTTTTGGGGTTTTTTTTTGACATTTTGGTTACATTTTATATCTTTGCCTCTCCCTAAGAAGGGTTAGAGGTATGTCCTTCCCCTCCACAATGATCACCACATCCCTAAGATGTGGGTCTACTGCCCCCCAATCCCTGGTGAACAACACCACCATTTGGGCACCATAGTGTTAATCAGTCAGTACCAATTTGATGGCGAGTAGGTGTGGAGCGAGTAGGTGTGGAGCCCTGAGCTTGTGTCGCCTCATTTTGGATAATGGGCTTAAGCTTAATCCAGGATAGTATAAGCGGTGCTAGCTCGCTGTCATTTCTTAGAATTGAGTAATATTCCATTGTGAACATACACCAAATTTTGATTATCCACTCATGAATTGACAGGCACTTGGGTTGTTTCCATGTCCTTGCAATAGTGAATTGTGCTGCCATAAACATTCGGGGGCAGGTGTCTTTATAATAGAATGTCTTCTTCTCTTTGATGATGTTAGACTTTTGATCTATTAATAAATCAATGTATTGTGTCTGTGTTAACCCTATTTTTGACAGTTTAGGTATAAGAACTCTTGTTAGTGACAAGTCATACCTTTCATTCTGATAGTTTGTTTTTAATAGTACATTTTATTTTTTATTTTTAAACTGTAAGCTACAACCAGACCTGAGACTCAAAAACAGTGGCATTTTCAAGCCTCTTTCCTCAGCTGACTATAAGAAAAAACACACGGTCTTCTGACTTTGAATTTCCAAGTAAACATGAGCTTCATATATCCTTTCAATGCCCTGCCATTTCTTAAGTATTGCCTTTGACCATCTAGAACATTCTCATCCTGTCGTCATCAGTTTTCCAAACATAATCACATACATGCTTATGCTGGCAGCTTGACAAATGAGACAGTAGTGAGTTCCAGGCACATGACATTAACCATGAGAATGAAAATGGAATGGTTTGTGATATCACTGGAATCTTAAAAAACATATAGTATATATAGTAGTATTTTAAGTATGAGTTTCTGGAAAAATCATTTTAATAATATACATTATTCATTATATGACTATATATTTGTGTATATATATATTTTTCCTATATGTGTGAGTTTGTAAGTTGCCAGTGGAAATATGGCAACTTACAATGGCCAATGAAATTAATCTCAGTAGCAAAAAAAATCCCCACAAATCATCATCATATGTATATTTCCCAGCTCGAAATCTCTAATAGTAGCTAAAAATTATTACATCCCAAAATTATGAAAAGTGAAGACTTGTCTGTGATCTTTCCTTACAACTGCCCAGGTACCTTGGAGGATCTTACTTGTCAGCTTCTCATACAGTTTAACCATCAAATTACAGTAGCCTCTCAAACGTTAGAAACTTTAGAAACTAAGGCACAGTTTGCCTCCTTTTCTCCCCCAGCTATGAAGGTGGCAATGGGGATGCAGAAGCAGATCACAGCCAAAAGAGGCCAGATAGACGCCCTGCAGAGCAAGATTCAGTTTTTGGAGGAGGCAATGACAAACGCAAATAAGGTGAGTCCCTGTTCCCAGAGAGGGGAAGCCAGCATGTTCATTCACTGATATACTTCAAGGCAGGATAAGACATGACAGAGATTCAAAGTGCAGGGGGAAAAGAGAAAAGCTTATTTTTGACTGAGATTAGAATGAGGGAAAAGATCTTGAAGAAACATCTGAGCAGGGTCTTGAAAGCTAATATTTTAAATGTGGGAAGTAGGCAAAAGGATATTCTTGGTAGAGGCAGAGAATGAATCCAAACAAAGGACAGTGAGTTCCATTATAATGTGATATATGTGTTTCTAAAAATCGCTATGCTGTACAAAACTGTGTAATAAAAACCACAGGGCATATGAGAACACATAAAAAACAAGAACCTAATAAAAACAGTAGCACAGTCTTACCACTGTTAAATTGGTATGAAATGCACAAATACCACAATAAGTAAGGCCATTTACCTTGAAAAAGACCTGAAGTTTTCTTGTAGAAGTATGCGTCAAGGGTTACAGCTTGTATATTATCATGAAGGGGTGGACGTAGGCTTTCCTGTAACACCAAATGTGGATGCATGTGGCTCGTAACACGAGGTAGCTGGTAGGTGGGTGTTTGAGGAGTATGCAGGTGTGCTTGTGTATTCCCATGCAGCTGTTGGGCTAAGTGCAGTGTTCTGCATTGACCAGCATGTCATGAATGAAACTGCGCATAGCAACCATGACATTTGCCTTAAGCTCAGCTGTTCCCTGATACCACTTTGGAACAAATGTATGTTTTCAAAAGAAGATTTATAACAGGACTGATAATGATGTAGGTGAGGCAGTAGATAGCCTAAGTAGAAAATAAGTGCAATGAAGTAATTGCTAGTTTACTATCCATGATGAGCTACTAAAAACTTTGGAATGCAACTCAGTATTAACAAGTATGTATATACTTTTGTGCACACCCTTCATCATATAGACTTACTTATTTCCTTTCTGTGTTCTGCATTTTTTTCTCTCTCCTTTTCTCTTGTCCTCAATTCATTTTTTTCCCTTTCTCCTTCTGTGACTTGCCTTTGGGAACCTAAAGCAGTGTGTATCTTCCCTGATGGTTCTTAATGCTTAAGAGTCTACGCCTGCTAGCAGCAAAAAAGCCTGCCCCCACCTAAAGGAGAGTGTTCCCATAGTTGAATGACATTTCCTCCAAATGAAATGGAGGAACCCTATAAAATTAATGCCTCTTTCTTTCTGAAGCCTTTTCTGCCCAACCTAATTAGAAAAGGAAGAATTATGTCCCTACAAAATGTGTATTACAGTAGCAACACCTTCTACCTTATTTACATTAAACATTTTTCACTATTAAAACAATATACTTTTTAAAAGATAGCCAGATGTGGTGGCTTGTGCCTATAATCCCAGCTACTTGGGAGGCTGAGGTAGGAGCATCACTTGAGGCCAACAATTTGAGACCAGCCTGGGCAACATATCGAGAACCAGTCTCTTAAAAAAGTTTTTTTTAATTAGTTGGGCATGGTGGTGTACACCTGTAGTCCCAGCTACTCAGGAGGCTGAGGCAGGAGGATCCTTTGAGCCCGGGAATTCAAGGCTAGAATGAGTTATGATCATGGCATTGTACTCCAACCTAAGCCACAAGTGAGACCCTGCCTCTAAAACAAACAAAAAAACCCAAATACAAACAGGAAATACAAACTCAACCAACTGATGTCTATATTTTAACTTGACAACTATACATTTATTATTTCTGTATACCTAGTCCATGGTGTTTTTCTTAAAGGAATGAATTAATTGTAATGAAATTCTGTTAAATACTAAAGAGACACTGACATGCCGGTGAGCTCACTCTCGGCCCGGGCTGGTGATGTGACTTGAGGGCAGGACGTGTCTCCCTTGCTCTTACGTCACAGGGTCTACTGAAGGTATGTGTGAAACGGATATTCAACCTTGAAGCCAAATTGAAATCCACAAAAATTTCAAATAATGCATCTTCTTTAAATCTCTCTTGTCATCTGGAATAAATTTCAGTAAAATTTGGTATATGATTACTCAATCCCAACTCACCAAAATACTGTCTTTTTATTACAATATAGTTATTTCATATTTTGTAGGTTTCATCAAAGATTTATTAAACCTAGAAAGAAGTAATATTACTAGTAGTGATGGAAATAGGAGAGAGTGCATAATAACATACTTCTGGTAGCTCCTGGCCCCAACTCAGAAGCAGTTAAATAGCATATGATTAAACTTATCTGGTTCAGGATCCTTTAATTATATTTCAGCTACCTCTCAGCATCTGCATCAGCAGATTGTTTCTGATACTTTCTTCTCTGTAATTGTAGGAGAAACATTTTCTGAAAGAAGAGAAGAACAAACTCAGCCAGGAATTGGGCACTGTTGTAACAGAGAAAAACAAGATGGCCGGGGAGCTGGAAGTCCTGAGGTCTCAGGAACGCCGCCTGAAGGAAAAGGTTGCTAATATGGAGGTTGCTCTGGATAAGGTTAGTTATTAACTGCATACATAATTATCAACTAAATAGGTATCAACTAAATAGAATTGTCTGAATAAAAGCTCTGTGTCGATAGAAACTGAACTTGTCAATTTGCATTATATCCTAATCACCTAGCACAAAGGAAAATTATATAGAGAAGGCTCTTCTGAGTTTTAAAAACATAGTCATAATGCATACTTTTGCTAAGTTATCTTTTTTAAACTGACAGAGTCACAGGAGCAGGAAGCTATAAGATATAAGATGCTCCTATTATCCTTAGTGGCCTGAATAAGTAAAAATGCCTTCTTTAGCACCTAACTTACCACTAAAAAATGACTTGGGCTCTAGGTAGAATATAGTTTCTTAATAATCTCAATAAATGGTAAATTAAAGCTAATGTCTGGCAGTTTGTAGGGTCCAGAAAATGTAGGTAGAAAACACAGCTTAAAAGAATGAGAAGGATCAATGACACTGTATTTGTCATTGCCACTTATTATAGAGAGAGAAATCTCTCTTCTTGTCACCTAGAAACTCTGGAACCTAAAACTGTACCAAAACCAACCCTTGAGTGCTGAGAAATCAGAGCCTTCATGGTTAGATAAGCAATTTGTGATCCCACCCCTGCTACCTTTGACTCTTAAAATATGCTATATTGACTCAATGACTTTCAGCTGTGATTATTTTTGCATAAATTTTTATACTTTGCTAACACTACTCATTCCATACTTAGTTCATTCATTCATTCTTTCGAGTGCCCCTCACATACTAAATCCTGTGTATGTGCTAGCCGTACAGAGGATGGAGACAGGGCCTCCAGTTGCTCCCAGTTTACTGAATAAGACAGATAAATAGATAATTGCAACATGAGATAGTGCGGTGAAAGGGGGAAGTTTAGTTGAAGATCTGGCAGCTCTGCCTTCATAGGCTAGTAAAGTACAAGTGTGTGAAGAATGGAGGGTAAACCACTTATGGTTGCTTGATTATAGGCATCTTTGCAGTTTGCAGAATGTCAAGATATAATACAGCGCCAGGAGCAAGAGTCTGTGCGCCTGAAACTTCAGCACACTCTGGATGTGAAAGTAAGGTCATCATAAATAGTCGCTGAAGCAAAAATAATGCCTTTGTTTGATGGGCTTATATATTTTCTTCATATACCTTGGATACATTCAGGTATATTCCAGCATCATCTGATTACTAGCCACGATAGGATCTATACAAACTTTGTTATATGCTAT
This sequence comes from Microcebus murinus, assembly GCF_040939455.1. NCBI lineage: Eukaryota > Metazoa > Chordata > Mammalia > Primates > Cheirogaleidae > Microcebus > Microcebus murinus. Next base: position 1,222,935 of record NC_134129.1, read on the forward strand.
GCCTGTTCTTTTCATAAATAGTAACAAATTGAAGCACTAGGCTTTATTCTTAGTTTACAAGTGAATTCACAAGCACCTGCCTTGGGCACCCCCAGAGGACGAGCTTGCCACGCACAGAGTCCAGAGAATACAAAAACCCAAAGCGTGAGGGTGTTTGGTTGGTTGGGGAATAGCAAAAGTGATATAATCTCTGTGACAGAAACATGTCTTTTAAAAATAGATTTCCCACTGAAATATATTCCTATTTTCAGAGGTCTATTTTAAAGTTACATATATATTTTAAAGTCCCAATAATGGATTTTGCCTGTGAAATCAAATGCATTTTGATCTCACAGTTCTTTGTAGTTGCCGGCTGGCGTTGATTTTGCTCACCTCTGTGTTGTCTCTCAGGAGCTCCAGGGCCCTGGGTACACCTCCAACCCGGCAGTGAAGCCACGCCTCCTCCAGCCGGCGTCTGTCACCCGCTCTCATTCCAACGTGCCGTCTTCCCAGTCCACAACCAGCTTCCTGTCTCATGTGAGTGACCAGTCTTACGATCCGTGATGCAAATGACATACTATGTCACTACTTTTCAGTTAGAAAGAATTGCACTAAAAATTAATATATCTATAGTTATGGCATTTTCAATGACTAGATTTTAGATTTATAAATTTTCCTGTAAATCCAATGGAGTCCAGCTAAATGAAAATATTTTCTTTACTATTTGGTGTTTTCTCTGGGGAAAACAAAGAATGAAATATTCAATGGAATTAATGTTAACAATAATTGTTAAATTATTTAATAGTCTCACATCCAACTCTTTGGTTATTTCCATTACAAGCATTTCCAGTTTACAAAACAAATGCTGAGATGACTAAAGTGAGTATCACTTCAAATGCCACAGGCAAGTTGATGGTATATTTAATATTCTACCAAGATGAAAATTATTTGCTATGTGTGGTTCCTTTGTGAACTTATTTATAATCACAGAGATTTTATTAAGCATAAAACATTTTTGTTCTCTTTAATTAAAATGTTAGAAACTTTGAAAAACTTTTACTTTAATCTTTTATACTTGTAAAGCTCAGAAGTTTATTTTATATGTGCAAAATAAAATTCAACCTTTGTCTTTTCTGAAAATATGTATTTATGGTACCACAAATTCCTTGCAACCAGTATTCAACTATAAAGAAATGAGACTTATTCCATAAATCACACATGAAAATCAATCTCATTAGCTAAAAGTCCTATCTTTTATATGGCAGTGGGATCACCAGTAACCTACTCGTTATGTCACCTGTACCATTTAAATGAAAACTGTGTACTGTTTAAATGAGTAAAAGTTGAAATGGACTCCTCCATACACTTAAGTTGCTTGTGCTAAAAATAAGCTATCACACAACAAAGAATATTCTGTCAAACAGTGGAATAATAATATTAATGATGGAAGTTGAACCTGGTTCTCTCTGGAGACTAGATTCAGAAATGGGCAGAGGAAGGGCAGGAGACTGCTACTTTTGTTTGAAGTATTATAAAACCATTTCACTTTTAAAAATGTACATGTCACACTGATAAAAATTAAATTACCCCCTCTTCCAGAAATAACCCCACAATCAAATAAACAACAAATAACATTCAACCAGGAGTCGTTGGAACTACAGATGTGTCTTTAACTTCCTTGTGTGACCTTTAGCAAGTCAGTTAAATATGTTGTGCCTTGATCTCTTCATCTCTAAAGAGTAGTCTGGACAAAATGATCCCCAGGGTCACCTAGAAAGACTGTCTCAGAAATTCCATGATTTTTCATTACTCAAAAGTGAGCCTCTATTAGATTTTATGTAGCTGCTTAATATACAGACTATACTTGATTTTAAAGACTCTTATTGAAAAAGAACCAGTCATTAACTTAAGTTTTAACTTAAGTATTAAGTTTTTAAAAATAATAATTCTAACAGCAAAAATTAATTTTTTAAATAGATGGTTAAACATGCTTTATACAATAAATTTCTTCTCTTAAAAATGTTTATTATATAATTTTACATGATAAAAGTAATACATGTTGTTTTGTTCACTGACATTTGCCAAGTACCTAGAACAGTGTCTAGTTTATAGTAGGTATTCAATAAATATTTGTCTAATGGCTGAATTAATTCACTATAGAACACTGTCTCCAGCTTTCCATTATTTTCCTGGTAAGTCAGTTATAAATCTTCTCGTTGCTCTTTTGGAGGTAATTTTTTCTCTGACTACTTTTAAGATTTTATACTACATTGTTAAAATTTTAAAATAAAAAAAGTTTAAAATTAAACGTGCCTAGTTTGATCTCATATAAGTATGTGTGTATATGTACATGTACAATGTACATACATGTACAATGTATACCCACATATATATCAATTAGATGTAGTACGCTATTCATTATTGATTCATTATTATTGATTATAATAATGTAGTAGTAAGATTATGGGTGAATTTTTTCCATATGCTCTTCCATAATCTCTATGTACAAGTTGAATTAATTCTGTAACAGGAAATAGCATAGGAATCTGAAAAACAAAGTGTCTTTGTTTTGTAAATTGTTTCAATTCAGCACTCTATGAAAGCTAACGCGCTGAAGGAAGACCCCACCCGGGACTTGAAACAGCTCCTGCAGGAGTTGAGAAGCGTGATCAACGAGGAGCCGGCCGTGCCCCTGGGCAAGGCGGAGGAGGACGGGAGAGCGCCGTCGTCGCTGGGGGCCCTGTGTGTGGCTGTGTAAGACGGGCACGTGCGCGCCCACAGTGGGGAAGCGGATCTCATGGGTGGCTTGCCATTGAGTTGTCATGTGTGACTCTCTGGGAGGGTGAGGTGTAAATAACTGGAAAGAATATCTGCAGTTGCCAGGGAAAGCAACATGGACATGGAAGAGCTGACATCAAGAGAGAATAATATAGTCATTCTGTTCAGAGAGTAGTCAGTGCTCGGTGTTACCCACAGTTACATCCGTAGAGTGATTTATAGCTCCTAACAAATTTTGCATCCATACTTTTACTTAAATGTCGCATTAACCATTTGAGACAAGTCAGGGTAGCATTTATTTATCTCGTTTTATAAATGAGAAAACTATAAATCTCAAAAGGTTGACTTTTCTGTAGGTACACAGTTCAATGGTGGAGCTAAAACTGGAACCCTGAGAATGACATAACACTGCAGGGATACGCTAATACGAAAGACCTTGGTTCTCTAGGTATTCATGCCACTGACTCACCTCAGATTAATAAAAGGTCAGATCCAGAAAGGATTCAGCCAGATCCCCAGCCCTTCTCTGCACATAGCTGCAAAAATCAATGAGGTTCTCATATTATTTTCAAATAGTGCTTTTTAATTGTATTGTATGTTGTCATTCAGATTAGTTTATCTTAAAGCATTTTACTATGGTATATATATACATATATTAATATAATAATCTATTGTTATAATATTTGTTTTCTGATTATATGACAAATATCTAAAAGTAATACTTTCTGAAATAATACCTATATATAAACAGCTTCTAGGCCAGGCACAGTGGCTCATGCCTGTAATCCTAGCACTCTGGGAGGCCAAGATAGGAGGATTGCTTGAGGTCAGGAGTGTGAGACCAGCCTGAGCGAGAGCAAGACCCTCTCTACTAAAAATAGAAAAATTAGCCAGGTGTGGTGGTGTGCGGCTATAGTCCCAGCTACTCGGGAGGCTGAGGCAGGAGGATCGCTGGAGCCCAGGAGTTTGAGGTTGCTGCGAGCTAGGCACATGTCACGACACTTTAGCCCAGGCAGCAGAGTGAGACTCTGTCTCAAAAAAAAAAAAAAAAAAATACACGTAAGCAATTGATTATTCTAAAAAGACATGGAATCTAGAAATTGTGCTTTATATAATTAACTAAGAGTTTTTTGTCTACACAGAGATGATCGAGTAAGAGATTGCATTACTGAATCAAGCCTGAGATCAGACATATGCCAGAGGTAAAAAGCATTGGAAATTCTTTTTTTTTTTTTTTTTTTTTCAGTAATTACTCCTTCACTAAGCATTGGAAATTCTGAATCATATTAATTGTCTAAGAATTTTATATGTGGCCTGGTAATTTGGGAAATCTGTTTGGACAGTTTATATAGCACCTAATGGGCATATTGGGTTCATTGAAGGAGAGCTGTTCTATTGTTTAACTGACTCTAAAAAGGATTTTAATGAAATATACTAAAGTAATTTACTTTCTAGAAGTCAACAGAGATTTTTTTAATTTTAAAGTTTTCTGATGTTTACCCATATGAAGCTATTTTCATATGGTATGCCATACCAAAAATGGAAGAATTTTTTCTGTAACACATATACACATATTTACAATGGCTTGTATAACTTTTGAGAAAAGCATGATCCAAAAGGAAATTATAATAACCTTAGTTTAAAATTATACAAAACCTTATTAAAAACAATTCCATTTTCATCAATAATTGAATAGCTAAATTTTTAAGTGCAATCATTAAAGGAGCATAAAGAAATAAAACCCATAACCTCAAATAACTTCCAAATCAAATCAAAGATAACTTCTAAAAATTGACTTTAGCCAAAAAATATAAAAAGGCAAATATTAATTTGTTATTCTTATAAGAAGCTTGAAAGCCTTCAGCAGCCCTCACTGCGCGCTGCGGGAGTGCCGGTGCGTCAGGCGGGCGCGTGGACTCCCGATTGGTTTCCGGGCTCCTTGTACTCCAGTGCTGTGCGCTGACCGCCGGCCACTCCTGCTTCCCAGGAGTGCAGTGCTTTTTGTCTTTAAGCTTTTCTCCATAGGAGCCAGTGCCCCGATCTCACGCTTTTGCATTTGCATCTATCTGCAGGTAATGTTCAAAGGAACAGTTTTGTTTTATCATTTAGTTAATATTTATGATGTATTCATCTAGCTGACAGTTGATACCGTTCCACCCTACAGAATAAAATTTTTAAAAAAGAAACAAAACAAAAATAATTTCCCTCACTAACCTTTGTTATATTGGTAAGAAAATAACATTGTGTAGACTTTGATTTCTCCCATCCTTCTGCCAACAGAAGCAATAACTCATTAAGGGACTCTACTGAAGGCAGCAAATCAAGCGAAACTCTTAGTAGGTAAGAAATTGTCATACCAGCCCCTAATTTTCAAAATTTCCCTCTTACTACTATTCATTCATTAATTCAAAAGATCTTTAATTGTCCTTAATGTGCCATGCACTGTGCTAGACCCTTAGAACATAATGAGCAGCAAGGTAGGCCTGAGCCCTGTTCTCAAGCTGCATGTACTCATAAGGGCTATTGATTGACTGACTACCTGGAAAAATTTATTTTTATCTTTTCTGTTTTCACCACCTATAAAAATAGAGATATCTGAGCCCTCTTTTTTTTTAAGAATATGAAAGTAAATTCTACTGTTAAAATCTGGTAGATAGGGGCTTATTGCTGTGTCTTCAGCACCAAGCATATGCTGCTGCCCAGTAGCCTGCAGTAAGTATTTAGTGAATGAATTAAGGTAGCATTGTAAGTATTGTCTACTGTCTCTGCTACTTGATCAAAATATAGAGAACTTGAGTCTTTCTTTTTTTTTTAATATAAAACAAATCCTTTAATTGTTCAAGTGTTTTAAAAAACAATTTTATACTTAAGCCAGCCTTGAAGATAAGCACAAAATTTATCAGCTTACATTTTTTTTTAAGCCACAACACAAGCACCCACTCTGTGCATAGCACTATTTTAGGTGCAATAAAAAGGAATCTTAACCTTAGAGACAGGATTTCACTTTCTGGAATTGTGTTATCTCCTTTTCCAGAGAGTAAAAATAAATAAAATCACCATTGCTTACTATGGATCTTCCCCAATCCCCTTCTGGCTCACAGAAAGGCTGATTTCTGCCAAATTTAAGATATAATGAACTCAGCTCTGTTTCCCCCAAAACAAGAAAGCAGAAGTCCTTTTCACTAAAAAAGTAAACAATTTCCCATGCAAGGGCAGTTTGCTTCTAATAAGTATTAAAAAAAATTCTTTCAGTGTTTTTCTTCTAGCTTTTAAGTTTTCTTCCTCTGATATTGCCTTTTCTTGTACAAGGCAAACCAGACACCTTTTTGTGATGTTTTCCTTTCTTAAGAAAAGTATTGCATCTTGAAGACAAACCATTTCCAAGAGTAGTGATAAAAAATAATATTAAAAAAACTTTAAAGGTGAGTCACCTACATTACCTTGAAGTAAAAAAATAAAAAAAGCAGTTGGCACTAAGATAGCTATTCCAAATATCTGTGTCTAAACAATTAAAAAAACCTGTTTATTTATTTTGTAAGAATGCACCCCTAGTCCAAAGTAACTATGTTTTAAAATAATTTTGGCCAAAAAATTTACAAAAACTCTTTCAGTTCAACCTAATAAAAGTGGTATCTAGAAAATATTCCACATTATTAAGTCTGTCTTTAAAAGTTCAGATTCTAAAGCAGTCCTAAGGCACGATGTTCTGGAAGACAAATGTGCTTCTGTTGGCATTGTGATGTATATGAAGTGTCCATGACAGGTTCCAGGTGAGCCCCGACAGGCACCTTCCTCCTGATGCTAAGGACTGTGAGAGAAGAGTCAGACATAAGCTCCCAGGGCTGCATGGAACTCTGTAAGACACTGTACCGACTGCTGAAACTTGGGCCTCTCCTCTGGATCTAAGGCCCAGCAACAGGCCATCATGGCAAATAGTCCATCAGGACAGTTGATTGGCTGGGCTATTCGGTAACCGTCTTTCAAGTACGCGGCCATTTCAAAGGGGTCAATGTCCACATAGGGTGTCTGGCCCAGAGTCATAAGCTCCCACAGCGTCACTCCAAAGGCCCACACATCACTAGCGCTGGAGAACTCATTATTAACCAGACTTTCAAGAGCCATCCACCGAACGGGCCTATTTTCATTATCCCCCAAACAGTGATAGTCCATGGGAAATAAGTCTCTGGAGAGAGCATTATCTGTGATCTTAACTTGAAGTGTGTCATCAATGACACAGTTCCTAGCAGCCAGGTCTTTGTGGATGACTTCCCTTCTGGCCAGGTAGCTCATTCCACAGGCAATCTGAATAGCCATGTGTACCAGGTCTTGCTGAGAAATTGCCTGTGGATTATTGGCCTCTACTAATTTGTACTGCCGTAAAACAATTTAAGATTCCCCCAATTCATGTAAGGCAATATCACCATGGGCTTTTCTCCTTCTTCTATACACACATGAGTAATAGGAAGAAGATTTCTGTGATGAAGACCTCGCAGCTTACAACTTTCAGTGAGCATCATCGTCACCTGAATTTCAGAAGCTTGATCTTTAACTGTTTTTACAAATGCTTGTTTTTCTTTATTTGGATCTTTTTCATCTACTAAAATCCCATGGAAAATACGCCCCAAAGTACCTTCTTGGAGCACATCTTTCAGAGTTATCCTCTCCCTGGATATTGCTATATCCTTCACCTTGGCTTTGGCCTCCAAAAGAGTGACACTTCTCAGGTCGTTCTTCTCTATCCGCAAGGTAGGGTAACCTGAGGAGCTGGAGGTAGGAGTTGCATTGTTGGGTGTGTCAGCTCTCAGATACTGAGTTGTCTGGGTGGAAGGCTGAGACAGCCCTTGGGAACTACTGCTGGCACTGATGCTGTCATCCAGTTCAATCCTTTTCATACTATGAAGGTGCAAAACAGCTAATATTACTGCTACAAGAAATATAACTGCACAACAAACCCCTACACTGATATAAAACACACGCGTAGAAGTGGTTGGAGCTGCATGTACAGGATCATAAATAGTTCTGCTAGTGTTTTTGTCCAAAGCTGAAGTTTTTACTTCTTCAAGTTTTTTGTAGCACATTTTCCTTCGCTTAAAATTTAGGACTGTAAAATTTTTTGAAGAATTTACTGTCAAATTGAGCTGCATAAGTATCATAACTTCAGAATCTACTTTGCCAGTACAGGAAAGCTCGACCGGAAACACTGATAAAGTGCGTGGAACCTCCCCCTGAACAGAAATGTTGACCTGCGGCATGTCCATAGCCACAAAATGGTCTACTTGGAATCCTAGCTTATATTCAACCTTGGACTTTGCATGCCAAGTGAAGTGCAGGAAATTTGTCTCACTGGGTACTAACAGGTTAAAAGATAGAGCACAGTGACTAATGAGGTCGTTTCTCACATAATAAAGTTCTGCATCAAGACCGATCAGCCGGCTCACCTCGTCCTCGCTCAGGTAGAGGCTCACGCTGGGCCGGCGGCCGGGGCGGCGGCAGCGCCAGGCGCGGGCAGCAGGGGCAGCAGCGCGAGCAGAAGCAGCAGCGGCGGCGGCGGCGGCGCCCTCAGGCCGCGGGACCCCCGGGAGGCGGCCCCGGCCCGGCTGCCCCAGCCGCGCCGCCCGCGCATGGCCGCCGCCGCCGCCGCCGCCGAGGAGGAGCGTCTGCTGCCCGCCGCGCCGCCGCCCACCCCGGCCCCGAGCCCCTCACAGCCCGAGCCGGGGGCGGCCGCCCAGGTCATCGCGCCGCCAGCCCGTGGCCGCCAGCCCGCCTCAGACCGCCGGAGCGCGCCTCCGCGCCAGCGCCTCCTCGCGGCGGCGCCCCCTGAAGCGAGCCTTTCTAAACAGCTGGCCCTCAGTGTCCTTCGGGGATTGCTTCCAGTATTCCGGTGGATACCAAAACCCATGGTGCTCAAGTCCCTTATATAAAATGGTGTAATATTTGCATATAACCTATGTATGTCCTCCTGTATACCTTAAATCATCTCTGTATTACTTATAATACCTAATATAATGTAAATAGTTGTTATACTGTATTGTTTAGGGAATAATGACAAAAAAGTCTGTACATGTTCAGTACAGATGAAACCATCCATTTTTTTTCTCGAATATTTTTGATTTGCAGTTGGTTGAATCCCTGAATGCTGAACCCATAGATAGAGAGGACCAACTTTGGATCTTTCTCTTAGCCTGAAAAAATGGTGTTTTGATTTCCTTCTCATCTGGATGTATAATACTATATTGTACCTATTGTTATTATACCTATAATTCACTACTAGATATTTTTATTCTTAGTGTTTTCTGGTTGTTTAGACTTATCTCATTTAGTCTAATATAATCTGATAGGGCACAGTAGTTCACACCTGTAATCCCAGCACTTTAAGATGCCAGAGTGGGAGGATCATTTGAGACCAGGAGTTTGAGACCAGCCTGGACAACATAGCAAGACTCCATCTATACAAAAAATAGGAAAATTAGCTGAGCATGGTGGTACATGCCTATAGTTCCCACTACTCAGGAGGCTGAGGCAGGATCAATTGATTGAGCCTAGGAATTCAAGGCTATAGTGAGCCATGATGACACCACTGTACTGTAGCCCAGGTAACAGAGTGAGACCCTGTCTCAAAAAATAATCTGGATGTGGTGGCTCATGCCTATAATCCTAGCACTCTAGGATGCCAAGGTGGGAAGATTGCTTGAGGTCAGGAGTTTGAGACCAGCCTGAGCAAGAGCAAGACCCTGTCTCTACCAAAATAGAAAAGATTAGTCAGGTGCCATGGCAAGTGCCTTAGTCCCAGCTACTTGGGAGGCTGAGGCAGGAGAATTGCTTGAGCCCACGGGTTGGAGGTTGCAGTGAGCTATGATGACGCCACTACACTCTAGCCAGAGCAACAGAGTGAGACCCTGTCTCAAAAAAAATAATACTTCTGAAGGTCCGGTAACATCAATCCATGTGGAAAAAAAAAGAAACATAATAATATAACCTATGAGGGAGAAATTGTTTTCTTATATATATAGGTTAGAGATGAAAGCTCAGATTGCTTAAGCAACTGCCAAGGTCATACAGCTTGGGAACAGTGGAGCACAGATTTGAACTCAGGTCTAGCTGTCTCCTGAGCTTGTGACCACTGCTGTGCACTGCCTCTGTGCCCCCACACTGGGCTACTTGGAAAGGAGCCCAATCACTGAGAAGACATTCTTTTAAAATTTAATGACTGGCTTAATAAAAGACAACTGGATTCTCATACCTGTTTATGCATTTAATCGTATGATATCAGGTGTCACGTAGCCTCTGGGGAGCTCCACTGCACACTGTGAAAGACTGGCTTAACAACCAGATAGCATCTTATTATTATAATGAAAATAGTTTTGACTTGATAAGCCCCCTGAAAGGGAACCACCTTGAGAACTTGCTGGCATAATATTCTCCTACTGGTACCCAACTCAGAGCACTGTGTGGTTTACTTGAACTCATTGATTTCATTAAGACTTATAGTTTTATAAACTGATGCTAGTAATGCTAAGAGGATTTTGTTGTTATTTTTTCTTTGGTTTCTTCATTTCTCAGTGAGTCATTAAGATTACATCTCTTAGAATCCATGAGAAAAGTGTTTTAGGTTTTATAACGATTATTGCACAAAAATGAATTTTCTAACCAAGATTATTTATTATTATATTTTCATTCTGCAAAATGTTCATAGGTACTGAAAGCAAAAAGATAATACAACTTTGAATCTCCGTCCTAAAATATTCTATTGTAGGATATCTGCAGTTCAGGGTTATCATTGCCATCTTGACTTTATATTAAGATTTTAAGCTGTCAGATTTGCCTGTGTTGGTTTGCTTCTGCCCGTGAATCTTAGGCTGTGTTTGTGGGATGGATGCTTGCATTACCATTCTTTTGCTTCCAGAGACCCAGTCACGCTACACGCAGGAGACCTGGAAGATCCATCTAGTTGCTTCACATTCTCACCTACAGGTGAGTTTTCAACAAAAGCACAGAAATGAGGCCTGCTTAAAACCCTGCAGTGGCACCCCTTTCGTGAAAGTTGAAGTTAAAGTCATTATGGCAGCCTAAAGTCCCCATTAACACTCTGGCCTCATTTCCTGCTTTTCTCTTTTTCACCCTTTCTGCTTCATCCATCCTTGAACTATTCCTTGAAAATGCCAGACAGCCTCGTGTCAGGGCGTTTATGCCCACGGTTCCTTCCAAGTTGCTAACCCCCCGCCTGCTCTAAAGCCTTTGCTCAAATGTCCCTTTCCCAGTGAGCCTAACTCCTACCACCTTATTTGAAAATCAACCTTCCCACACTCCCAGTCCCCTTACTTATCATCTTCCCACATATTATATAACTTACTAATTTACGTTGTTCACTGTGTGTCACCCCCTGTGATACAGAAATTGCACAAGGGCAGATGTGTTTAACTGTTGGGTTCCCTGATGGATTCCAGATACCTAGAACTTTCCTGGCACACAGCAGGTGTTCAAAAAGTATTTATTGAATGGATGAAAGAAAAGGAGAGGAATCAAGACATATGGTTCTTCATGTAATTTCTAAGGAATTATAGACAAGATACTCTCTATAAAAACAAGCTCTTGAAGGAAGAGATTGAAAGACAACTGAATCTGTTCAAAAACAAACTGGCATAACCCAGACTAGCACTAGAAGGGAAAAATAAAAATATTACAGGGAAAAGCCTTTTAGAATGAAAAATAAAATAGGTATGACTGAAATGATCGCCATAGAGAAAATTACACAGAAAAAAATCTTTTTTTTTTTTTTTGAGACAGAGTCTCGCTTTGTTGCCCAGGCTAGAGTGAGTGCCGTGGTGTCAGCCTAGCTCACAGCAACCTCAATCTCCTGGGCTCAAGCAATCCTACTGCCTCAGCCTCCCAAGTAGCCGGGACTACAGGCATGCACCACCATGCCTGGCTGATTTTTTTCTATATATATTAGTTGGCCAATTAATTTCTTTCTATTTATAGTAGAGATGGGGTCTCGCTCTTGCTCAGGCTGGTTTCGAACTCCTGACCTTGAGCAATCTGCCCACCTCAGCCTCCCAGAGTGCTAGGATTACAGGCGTGAGCCACTGCGCCCAGCCCCAAAAGAATTTTTAAAAATAGGAAGAAAAAATAATTATAGAAAATATGTTAGATTTGGAAGACAAAGGCAAACTAACAGACACATAATGGAAGAGAACAAAATCAAAGAGAGAGAATGAAACTGAAAATGATGATTATTCAACAAAAATGTAGTTATAAATCTGGACAATAAATAATATAAATAAGAAGAATCAAGGCAACATGAAAAGAGCTGGGAGAAAGATGTTTCCGAATTTTTTCTTCTTTTATAGAAGAGTATCAGTATACAGTCATGTGCTGCTTAATACACCTTCGGACAATGACGGACCACAAATAAGACAGTGGTCCCATAAGATTGTAATGGAGCTGAAAGCTTTCTGTTGCCTAGCGATGGCGTAGCTGTCACAATGTCATACTGCAGCACAGTGCCTTTTCTATGTTTAGACACACAGATACCGTCGTGTTACAGTTGCCTACGGTATCAGTACAGTACCGTGCCGTACACGTTTGCAGCCTAGGTGTGTGGTAGGCTATCCCATTTAGATTTGTGTAAGTACACACTGCATGATGTTCATACAATAACAAAATTGCCTGACACTTCATTTCTCAGAACATAGCCCATTACTAAGTGATGTATGATTGTATACCTATAATCAAAATTATCCAGCCTGAGCAACATAGCAAGACCTCATCTCTGAAAAAATGAAAAAAAGGCCAGGCCTAGTGGCACACGCCTGTAGTCCCAGCCACTTGGGAGGCTGCGGCAAGATAATCCCCTGAGCCCAGGGGTTTGAGGCTACAGTGACCTATGACCCTATCACTTTACTCCAGCCTGGGTGACAGAGCGAGACTCCATCTCTAAAATAAATAAATAAAAAGTTCACAATGTTCTTCAATAAATGCAAATTCTTAATTTTTTAATCTTTGGTTTAGGAGAAATCTTTTAGGAACTAATACTTTGAAGAAAAGAGTATTTATATGAAGTTAATTCTTTCAGGTTTACTTCATTTACATGTTTTTTACTATTATTTTAATGATTACCCAGGATAATACAACATATATCCTTACCTTATTAGATTAATATAAATGAATGCTTTTACCTTTTCTCATACATTGTAAGTGCGCTAGAACATGTTAACTCCATTCACTGTCCTTACAACTTTTACAGTTGTTATTACATGTTTTAATTATCAATGGAAATTATACATATAATTACCACAATGGATTATATATATTAACAGTTTTTAGATATACCCACATATTTATACTTAACTTTCTGGTGTCATTAATAACTGGTATCATTTCACTTATGCCTTTAGTGTTTCTTTATTTTTATTTTTAGTTTTTTTCTTTTTTATTTGCAATAGGTTGTATTTAGTGTTTCTTTAATGTAAGTCTGCTGGTGACAAATTCTCTCAGTTTTTGTTTTTCTGAAATGTTTATTTCATGCTCATTTTTGAAGAATGTTTTTTCTGAGTATAGAATTCTAAGTTGACATTTTTTTCCTTCACTTTGAAGATATCCTTGTTTTCTGGCTTCCATTGTTTCTACTAAGAAAGCAACTGTAAGTTTAGTTGTTGCTCATTTAAATGTAATCTGCCCCTTTTCCCCCTTCTGGAAGCTTCAAGATTGTTATAATCTTTTTTTGTTTTTTTGTTTTTTTTTCAAGACAGAGTCTCACTTTGTTGCCCAGGCTAGAGTGAGTGTCGTGGTGTCAGCCTAGCTCACAGCAACCTCAAACTCCTGGGCTCAAGCGATCCTATTGCCTCAGCCTCCCGAGTAGCTGGAACTACAGGCACGCACCACCATGCCTGGCTGATTTTTTCTATATATATTAGTTGGCCAATTAATTTCTTTCTATTTATAGTAGAGACGGGGTCTCGCTCTTGCTCAGGCTGGTTTCAAACTCCTGACCTTGACTCGAGCAATCCGCCCTCCTCGGCCTCCCAGATGCTAGGATTATAGGCGTGAGCCACTGCACCTGGCCTATTTTAGCAGTTCTTATTGATATGTACAGGTATGACTTTTTTTTTAATATAAGAAGAACCTATTTGGAGTAATGCTGCTTGAATCTGTGGACGTCTGTGCCTGATGTCCCCATTATCTGCACCCCCATGGATCTGTTTCTATTATCTGTATTTTTTTCTCTCGGTTTTCTACCATATCATCTTGTCTCCTCACATACCTGGTTATTTTTATTGTATGACACATTATATCTGAAAAGTTGTACAGTTGATTTGAGGCTTAGAATGGAGTTACCTTCCTCTAGAGAGTATTGTTGCTTGCTTTTGTTGACAACTAAGGACACCAGCAACCCAGATCAATTTAATGACATCAGGAATTAAGAGGGTTTGAAGCTAGACCTCAGATCCACAAGGGCAGGTCTTTTCCTTTCACCCTTAGTCCTAAGGCATGGCGCCCTTCAGTGGATAGCCCTTTTTAGTTCTAGCCAAAATCTTGGCTATTTACCAGAATATCACCTTTCCCTCCTATCATTGGGAACATTTTCTTATAGAAGTTTGACTTTTTTGAGAGGTGTGGTACATTATTTTTAATTAATTCTGTACTTTTACTTTTGTTGCAAAATTTTAGCAAATCCATCTGTGAAAAACTCACCTTGCCGTTCATTCAGTTCTTCTCCTAAGAAGTCTCCAGTGCATTCACTCCTCACCAGCTCGGCCGAAGAGTCGGTAGGCTCCCCGCCGCAGTACAGGTGCACCAAACCTGTTCATTCCTCTGAGTCCGTCAAAGGTAAGAATGATCTGATATCATCAGTGGGATTGATTAATTTCTTACTGTGCTGAATTTCAGCAAGTTCTTTTTACTCAGAATTAATATGATTTCGCATGCTGTTCTTGCATGCAAGCTCTAGTTGATGCTGTGTAACTTAATTGGGTCTTATTTAAATAGAGCAGCTATGTGTATACACATGTAAATCTTAGTAAATATATATAAATATTATATGTAAATATTATGTCTATTTTTCTCTGACATGAATGATAGATTTTCTCCTCTATTTTATTATAAGGATTTTTTTTTTTTTTTTGAGACAGAGTCTCACTTTGTTGCCCAGGCTAGAGTGAGTGCCGTGGAGTCAGCCTAGCTCACAGCAACCTTGAACTTCTGGGCTCAAGCAATTCTCCTGCCTCAGCCTCCTGAGTAGCTGGGACTACAGGCATGCACCACCATGCCCGGCTAATTTTTTCTGTATATATTAGTTGGCCAATTAATTTCTTTCTATTTATAGTAGAGATGGGGTCTCACTCTTGCTCAGGCTGGTTTTGAACTTGTGACCTCAAGCAATCCACCCGCCTCGACCTCCCAGAGTGCTAGGATTACAGGCGTGAGCCACTGTGCCCAGCCTATTATAAGGTTTTGAATCTTTTAAATATGAGTGACTTTTCTTTCATATTGACATTCTTTAAAATCGTGGCTCTCCTTCATTCTCTGTAAGTGCAAGTGTCTACAGATTTGTCAAAATTTTCTCATTTTTAAAATTTTAAGTTCACTTGTTATTTAAGACAGATGGGGAAAATGGTTTGATTTAGAATAAGAGAAGGCCTGGTAAATAAGTGGGTGTTAAATATGTATTTGTTGAATTGAGCTTGAAACGTTTCTCCTCAAGTACGGTAATGACCACACCTGGCCGCGGCGCCCACGACACCATTCCCTTTCACGGGATACAATCAGCCAACGTGCAAGTCAGTTCTCAGTCCTTTCAGGGGTGGGGAACCCGGGGCCCTGGGGCCACATGTGGCTTTCTGGATTCTTGA
This sequence comes from Microcebus murinus, assembly GCF_040939455.1. NCBI lineage: Eukaryota > Metazoa > Chordata > Mammalia > Primates > Cheirogaleidae > Microcebus > Microcebus murinus. The sequence continues at coordinate 1,238,540 of NC_134129.1, forward strand.
CTGCAGCCTTTTGATGGAATCCAAATTTTACAGAACAAATCCTTTTAATAAAGGCAACTATGCCTTACATATTTCTAGATCCTGAAAAAATGCCTGATCACATAGGTTAGTAAATTTTGTTTTTTACTATCTTTCTTGCACTTGTATCCTCTTTCATCTCATATGTTTCTAAGCTATTCATTTAGTATTTTTAAAAATTTAAAGTGGTGTTTATCTGTGAGAGCTGTGATTATTGCAGGAGTAAAACGGTGCCACTTGTCACTTCTTTATTGTGTTGCATAATGGCATGGCGTTTTCGTTGTTTTCCCATTGTTGTCGGAGTCTCATCCAACATTACATATTTTGTGTTATTTATATTGAAAATCTGTCTAAGAAACTTTATTATCCCCTTGAACTAAAATAATGTCTAGATAATTGCCTTTAATGCTGATTTCTGTAAGTGAAAAGGGTGTTTTTGATAGGAAAATGAACAATCAAAAATATTCCCAAGATTATATAGCTAGTCAGGGGCTAGATCAAATTTTAAATCTTCAGATTAACAATCAGGCATTTTTAGAGGTTGACAAAACTTAGCCTACTTCTCAGAGAACAGCCTGCGTGCCTCCAGGCCCTGTGCACATGCCACGGCCACGTCTGTCGTAGGCTCGCTGCGGCCCTCCCCTCGTGAAAGGCCGTCCTCATTCCAGTGCAGCGACCCGCCCGGGCACTGGCCTCACACACACTCAAAACGGTGCCAGCATCTGTGTCGGCCTGTGCTCCTCCAAACCCTGAGTGAGTGGAACTGCTCAGGTTTGGTGTCAAATGCTGTCATTTATAATTCAGAATGTATTATTAAACTCGAAGTAGTCTTCTCACTCATACTGTGTAGTTAAACAATAGTAAGTCTGATTGGTTTGAAACAAAATCATATAAGCTGGTATTTCAAAGTTTAGAAAAAACATTTTTTTCCTCTGTTTAAAATAGCGTTATAAAGTTTGAGTGTTACAGCTGTTTTAGAATTTGTCTGCTGTAAAACCCCCCACATGAAAAAAAGTTTCCTTTATTTTAAAGGAAAAGTTGTATAGCCTATAATTGGAAGATTTCTAAAAAGAAATATTGAATAGACTTTTAATGTCACATCTAAGCAATTTTCTAATAGATTCACAGTCTCCGCCAATAGAAACAACAGGAAAAACATGCAGGAAGCTTCAGAACAGACTGGAAAGCTTGCAAACTCTGGTAGAAGATTTACAGATGAAGAACCAAGGTACAGTGTACATTTTTGAAGAAGTCTTTCTCACTCACAAGAATGCCCACCTTCCCTGCAGGTTAAGCCTCCTGTTGCTAGACCCACTGAAAGGATATCAAATGAGCACTTCAGAAACCCTAGTCCAAATATGAGGTCTTGGCCAGGACTAGCCCTGGGTTGATGAGTTAGCCGCGTGCCTGGGGGCGGCTGCTCTGGCCCTGCTCTTCCGGTATCTAGCGGGGATGATATCCTGCTGACAGCCCCCAGGAGGACACGTTTTGAGTGGTTGTTCCCATGGGACTTTCTCACACACTGTCTTTCTTGTCCGTAGTAGGTCTGCAAACAAGACAGGATTGCAGTCAGTAGCCAGAAAGCAAAAGAATGGTATTTAGCCTTAGACAGGAATAATTAGCATAGCATTGTAAGAGACTGTGTCACCCAGTGAGTCACAAAATGAAAAGATATGCCCCTTCTGAAAACGCTGAATCTAAAGTGCTGTGCATGTGGGGGCTGCCGTGTGCTGTGCTTTCATGACTGACTCCGTGAATCCAGGAGCCTTTGGCAGAGAGAAATTAATTTTGAAGTACATCTATTATTCTAATTCCATCTTTTATTCCTAGAGAATATAAATTGCTGGATGAAGGAAAATAAATATTTTCCCTTGGACAAATATTTATAAACTAAATTTAACCTTAATAATAATTATTATTATTATTAGCATCTATTGAGCACTTCCCAACTATGTGCCAGGCCCTATACTCAGAACTTCACTTACCTTTTTTTCATGTGATCCTCACAACACTGACCAGTGGGTGGTATTAGTACATCATTGGAAAATGAGGAAACTCATTTCCAAGAGCACAGTCAATAAATTCTAAGTCACGCAATGCGGAGTAGAGCTGGGATCTGATACCTGCAGTTTCTGCCTCCAAAATCCACATATTTTTTAATACACTAAGGTTAGTAAATTGTTGTTAGATAAAGTTCCAAATCCCTTTGATAACCCTAGATCCCTGTGTATAGAAAACATCAGTAAAAAATTTGATTGCAAGTTTATTGTGAGTCTTTTTTAAAGAAAGATGCATTATCTTATTGGCCCTATTTTTGTTCACACTTTAACATATTTCTGAGTTTCTTTGATTTATGCCACCATGTAACATACATGGAAGATGTGTTGTTATTTGTCTAATAAATTTAAAAATACCTTTTTATTGGGTGCAATGTCTGTATGGGATATCGCCTAGAAGTTTGTGAACAGATGTGTGTAGAGAGGATTTGGGGAGCATTATCCAAACTTAAAATGCACATACCTTTGACCAAGAAATTCTACTTCTGGCTATTTATTTTACAAGACATGATTGTACAAATACACAAAGGTCTGTATACAAAAGTATTTACTATAGCATTGTTTAATAAGAAAGCATTGAGAAATAAGAAAGTAACCTTTTTTATTTATTTACTAACATTTTTGGTACATTCATATAATGAAGTACTGTGCAGTCATAACAAAACATGAGCTGAACTGAAAAGATGTTGACACTTTGTTAAATGAAAAAAAGCAAGCTACAGAACAACTTATACCACATATTCTATTTGTGTGAAGAAGAAAATGTGTGTGTGTGCAGAATACTCTCCAAACCGCTCATATTCATAATAATGACCTCTGTGGGGAGGGGTTCCAGCAGATGGAGGGAACAGAGATGAAGATGGACCTTAATCGCTTTTGTACCCTACTGAGGTGTTTGAATTATTTACGATTAGTATGTATTACTTTTATAATAATTATGCTCATTTAAAACAACTGAACAAGTAAAGATTTACCCTTAGATCAGTTCCATGACACCAACTTTTTCAAAAATATGCTACATCACGATTTTTAAGAACTTCTCAAGCACAGAATGTATCTTATTTTCTACTAACAAACTGATCTTTTAAGAAGCACATAACAGAATAGTGATAGTCTGAGTGATCTTTGCTATTCTAACTTTGTTTTATCAACATTTTCAGCAATGTCTTCAATGATCAGAAATCAAGAAAAAAGGATACAGAAAGTGAAAGACCAGGAAAAAATGTTACTAAAATGATTCATTGCTTGCCTATTCTTTAGAGAGATGATACCCAGTTAATTGTGGTGTTACTTATAATTAGTACCCTGTGTACTTTTTTCTTTTTATGTGAAAATTTAATAAAAGATACCCTGTCCTGTAAACTCTATTTTGAAATAAACTATTCTTGAGTGCTCTCACAGTAAAACTTCAAATGTCTACTAGCTAGATTGGAACTGTTCATAAATTATAATACCTAATATTTATAAAGTATTCATATATTATAAGGTATTATAATAACTTCATAAGGCAATTAACTACAAGATATAATTTGTGCAAATTCCAGTGTATTGGAATAATTGTGTGTTTTTTATTATTGTTACTGGTCCCAAGACAATAGAATCTTTTTTTTTTCCCAGCTTAAAAAAATGCTAGTGGGAAAAACTGCTTTGCCACAGAGTGCAAGATGTGATGTGATGCCAGGGGCAGGAGTGCGGCGTACACCTTCTGTGGCCCTGAACCCGCTGTTTATTCTGTCAACACGGTGCGAGTAGCCAGAGAACCAAACGCTGGGCCCCAGCCCAAGGTTGAGAAAGCTCCTCCCGCACGCGTGGCGTAGCCGCGGGGCAGGAGGAAGCAGGCGGCGGGCTCTCTGCCGGGAGAGCGGCCCTCCTGCAGGGAGGACGGACGGCTGTCCGAGGGGGTAGGTGGGTGCGCGGCGCCTGCCCTGCGGCCGCGGGAGCCACCTGCGCGGCGGGAGCCTCACCTGCGCGGCGGGAGCCACCTGCGCGGCGGGAGCCTCACCTGCGCGGCGGGAGCCTCACCTGCGCGGCGGGAGCCACCTGCGCGGCGGGAGCCTCACCTGCGCGGCGGGAGCCTCACCTGCGCGGCGGGAGCCACCTGCGCGGCGGGAGCCTCACCTGCGCGGCGGGAGCCTCACCTGCGCGGCGGGAGCCACCTGCGCGGCGGGAGCCTCACCTGCGCGGCGGGAGCCTCACCTGCGCGGAGGGAGCCTCACCTGCGCGGAGGGAGCCTCACCTGCGCGGCGGGAGCCTCACCTGCGCGGAGGGAGCCTCACCTGCGCGGCGGGAGCCTCACCTGCGCGGCGGGAGCCACCTGCGCGGCGGGAGCCTCACCTGCGCGGCGGGAGCCTCACCTGCGCGGAGGGAGCCTCACCTGCGCGGAGGGAGCCTCACCTGCGCGGCGGGAGCCTCACCTGCGCGGAGGGAGCCTCACCTGCGCGGCGGGAGCCACCTGCGCAGCGAGCCGGGCAGGGCGGCGCGTCACGCAGCGAGCGCTCCTGTCCCTGCTTTCACTCTACGCACGGCCAATTTTAAATAGTGATTTCTTAAGTTAATATTTTATCTTAAGTCAATTGGCTTTGCTAAAAGATTAATTTTTATTTCATCAGGTAGTGATAAAATGACTAGTTATAGAATTCTACAGAGACTTTTACTTAAATTGCTTTACCTTGGGCATTCTGTGCAGTCCTGGTAAGCAGTATATATAAATTCAACACAGAAGTGCTATGAGCCCCAAACTGTCAAACACAGTTATTTTAAGCACTTTCTAATGCCATTTTCAGTTGGGTTTGTGCTTTTCAGCAAAGATTATCCGTTGCCAGGATTAAACATTGTTTCATCAAAGGTTTGTTACACTTACTGTAAGTTATTTTAACATAAGAATTCATTTTCAAGTACAGGCATGCTGACTTTCCCTCCAACAAAGGTAAAATGTACAGTTTTACAGGAAATATTCTAAACTTTCTCTTCAAAAGGAGGAGAAAAACAGACTCTTCATAAGTCTTCTTCTATGGGTTTTGATGTTTGCTTTTCTCTATGTGTCTATCATTAGTGGAGGAAAATATTAGTTTTTACTTTATACCTAGACTATTATGATACTAATATTTAGACAAATAATTCAGACATTTAATAAAGACATTAAAACAGGTTTTATTAATATTAGTTCAGTTATAATAACTTAAAGTTTAAATGTTTATTTGTTCTCAGAGCAAAGACACACTTCTATATCACTGTCCTGTGTGAGTCTGTTACCCAGGATAGCCACTGGTGTGGGAGGAGAGGGAAGAGGTGGCAGAGGCGACTGCTACACAGCGGCCCAGACTTGCTGGGAGCGGTGAGCACAAGTGGGAGAGGGGTGGCCCCGCAGAGGCTCCCATGGGTAAAGGGTGAGTGTCCCCTCCCTGCAGTCCACTGCACCTGTGCCTCCCAGTCCTCGGCGAGATGTCGTTCAGGCCACCTCGCCCAGTCCACACTCCAGCCCCGTTCACGCCCCCTTCCTCTTGGGCTGCTCCCAGGACTGACTTCCGTGACGACGGGCTCTGATCAGGCCCCTTGGCTCTACACCAGCCGCAGAATATTCGAAGACAGACTTGCTACCTTCAAAATCCTTATCTGGCAGGTAAAAGCAAACAAAAACCCACTAGAAAGTCTTAGAGCATTACCTCAGATCCTTACTCATCACGTCTAGTGATGGCATTTTCTGATCAGTTCCATATGGTGTCAGCGATTCTGAAACATTCAGTGTATAACACACGTTGTAAAGAGCGTTTCTCACGCTGCACGGATAGGAGGCCAGCTATTTTGAATGAGGCTTATTTTGCTACCTTGGTCTAAGGATCACCTAAAGGCTCAAGCTTGGACCGTGCGCAGCTGGTTAGTTTCTGAGCTCCGTGACCATAATCTGAAGCCTCGTCACCCCCCAAGAGGATCAAGCCCTAAAGTGGTGATGGATCCGCATAAACCACCAATCAATGCACAGGGGGAGAGGGCCATGCTCACTGGGACCATTATCTGCATATATATATTTCTGCACAGTAGACAAAGCCACTGGCTTTGAAACAACGCTGATTGCTAAATTTGGAGTCACACTGCCTTTATTTTAAATGATGCCGTGTGCTCCACAACCTTTGCCTCTTCCACAGTCTGCTGCAGCCTCTCCAGCACTTTGCAGACGGAATCAGTGAACCCCCCACCACTTGTGAACCACTCTATCCTCATGGCCGGTCTCCAGGGACCTATTGCTGCATTCTTCCCAGCGGGCGACCTGCCCGTTCTCTACCAGCACAAATTTCCACTCCACCACTGTGTCTGCTGGCAGGGAAACAGAGTGAGCCCAGAAGCCCCCGTCAGTGTGATGGAGTGGGGTGTACGTGTTCCATCTCCCGAGCCCCTCGTGGTCCCCAGTGACGGCAATGAACTGCCCGTCAGTGCTTGTGACGTAATGGACCTGGAACCTGACGCTGACCTGCTGCGTCTCTGATGATCTCGCTGCCGCCCTTTCCGTTTCCCCACACGCTTCCCGACCTCCTGCTTCCACGACACCACCTCTCCCGTAGTCCGCTCCCTGGTTTGGGCCGAACACTGAAGCCTCGAGACTGCCACCCACACCAACATCCCCCCACGATGAGTGCCTAGACACCAGTTCCCAGTCCCCGTGGTTAGCCAGGTCCTGGCTGTCCAGCGGGGCAAGGCTCACGTCTCTATCTCTGTCCTTGCGCAGGTTGCTAGAAGGCAACTTGTCTGCAAAACATTGAGTTGCATCAGCAGATGTCTCCCGTCCTTTGCGGAATCCCCATTCTTCTGCGGGAGATTGAAGGCTTTCGTTTCTTGAGGACTCAGAGTAACTCCTAGAGTTACCATTCTCGGAAGTAGCTGGACATTTCGTATCTGGAAACTGTCCAGAAGGAACATGCTCTCCTGACTTGCCAGAGACTTCTCCAGGATTCTTCAGTTCCCGTGCTTCTTCCTGTGGGTGCCCAAGATCTTTGGTCTCAGAAATCAAACGTCCGTTGCTTTCTTGAAGATGCTCTAAGAAACGAAATGGAAAATGTAATAGTGTTAGGCAGTTCATGTAAGAAAAAGTGAGTTATACTGAGAAGATGTATTAATAGTATTGAAGGTTTTACTACTAATCCATCTGCAGTTCACAAATTCGCTGTTAAAATCAAGTGCTACTTAATTACCTGGGTATGTTCCCGACACCGTGCACTAAGAATATACATTTGTATGTGCTAATAAAAGGCACACACAGCCAGGGGCATCCATGTTGTGGAGGCAAAAGTATGACCTGTCATGGTCCCTGGTCTCCCACAGTCCAGGCCATATTGGCATGCAACCAAGTCAAGTTACTTGGTACCTATCATCAAAAAATGTCATCCAGGCTGGGCGCGGTGGCTCACGCCTGTAATCCCACTACTCTGGGAAGCCCAGGCGGGAGGATTGCTTGAGGCCAGGAGTTTTGAGACCAGCCTAGGCAAGTGAGACCCCATCTCTACAAAAAATTAGATGAGCATGGGTGGTGCATATCTGTGGTCCCAGCTTCTCAGGAGGCCGAGGCAGGAGGATTTCTTGAGCCCAGGAGGTCGAGGGTGTGGTCAGCTATGATGACACCACGGCTCTCTAGCCCAGGCAACAGAGCAAGTCCTGTTCTCAAAAAAAAAAAAAAAAAAAAAAAAGTACAGCCCATGGGGCAGAGGGCAGCATGGCCGCCCTACCAACCAGAAGGGTGCCACACTCCCAGGAAAGCGAGCAGGGCAGCCAGGGCTCGGCGATCTGTGGGCAGATGGGCAGGAGCCGTGGCTGTGGAGGAACACAGAAGACAGTAGGGTGTCACTCGGCAAGAGCTGGGGGCAGAGGACTGGTTTCTCCCTGCTAATCCCACATGCATCAGGAACCTCTTCAACAAAGCATAGGGCTTTTTGCAACCCCTCTCACTGAACACAGTTTTTGTTTTTGTTTTAATGTTCTTAAAAACACATAATCCAAGTCCCCTAAAGACTCAGTTTCCTTCTTGGCCACATCATTGATCGTCCAAATAGCTCACATCAGCAGATTGAAGTTTTATTGGGGGGGGGGGGGTGGAGGAGGACAGTCTTTTCTCATTTTGTCTCTTTAATGGTGGGGTTGCAGTAAAATATGAAAAAATATTACTCTGTGTTCCCAATTTGCCTTCAGGAAAAAAAAAAAAAGATAAATGAACTCTGCATTCATCCCAAACCCATTCCAGAAAGAGCCACGGGGCATTTTCATGGGGCTACACGTGAACTCCACCCTACTAAAAATAAAGTTCACAGTGTCACTTTCCCAGGAGGCTGCAGTCCAGGCCGGCGCTCGCCAAGGGAGGCCAGGCGAGGCAGGGTCTTCTGCCAGCGTTTGCTCTCTGCCTGGCGAAGTCTCTGAAATGCAGACACCGAGCCCTAGAGTAAACTGTGCTCATCTGAGTGGGTCCGCTGCTAAGTACCCCGGTTAAGTACCCCTCCCCAGGGAGCAGACCTCCCCGCGCGGTGGCTGAGACGCGCGCTGCGGCCGGAGTCCGGCCCGAACTTTGCCCCGCACACAGCGTGTGGACAGCAGGCGGCTGTCCCCAAACCCGGCTCTTCCGTGGGCTGTGGGACGGGAGGGCGCGAGGCTACGGGGCTGGGACGGAGGCCAGGTGCCCGCTCGGTCACACGCGGAAGAGCGCCGAGGGCTCCCCCAAACCCAAGTCCCCCTTTCCGAGGGCGGGAGGGGCCGCTCGGGGGCGCGTGCCCACGGGCGAAGCAGGGCCGGCCGGCGGGGCAAGCTCCACGCGGGTTGTCCGTCCCCTTCCTCGATGAGCCTCCAAGTCCGGGCGCACCTGTCCCCGAGCCAGGGCGGCAGAGGTACCTGCTTTGGTGGCCGGCTCCTGCCCGGAGGGGCCCGGGCCCAGCGCGCCGCCGCCGTCCCGGTCGCCTCCCGGCGCCGCAGCCTCCCCCGGAGGGGCGTCCTGCCCCTGCCCCGCGTCGCCGGGCGCGCCCCGCAGCAGCCACACGACCAGCGCCCCTGCCAGACCCCCGCCGACCAGCAGCGCGGACCAGACGGCGCCCATGGCTGCGGCGGGCGACCGCGCGGCCGCCCGTCCTTCCCCGCCCCGCCCCGCCCGTCCTTCCCCGCCCCGCCCGTCCTTCCCCGCCTGTCCTTCCCCGCCCCGCCCGTCCTTCCCCGCCCCGCCCGTCCTTCCCCGCCCCGCCCGTCCTTCCCCGCCCCGCCGCCCGCGCCGAGCCCGACTTCCCAGCCCCGCGCCGCCCGTCCTTCCCCGCCCCGCCCCGCCCGTCCTTCCCCGCCCCGCCCCGCCCCGCCCGTCCTTCCCCGCCCCGCCCCGCCCGTCCTTCCCCGCCCCGCCGCCCGCGCCGAGCCCGACTTCCCAGCCCCGCGCCGCGCTCAACTTCCCAGCCCCGCGCCGCCCCGCGCCGCCCGCGCCCGGCCCGGAGCGCGCCCGGGGCCTCCAGGACCGAGAGGCCGGGCCGCAGCTGCGCTCGGCTCCCAGCCCCTCTGCCCGGCCCTGAAATGGAAGCGCTGGCCGGGCGCGGCCCACGCCTGTCTCCTAGCTCTCTGGGAGGCTGAGGCGGGAGGATCACTCGAGGTCAGGAGTTCGAAACCTGCCTGAGCTGGTTCGAAACCAGTGAGACCCTGTTTCTTCTAAAAACAGAAAGAAATTAATTGACCAACTAAAAATATATAGAAAAAAATCGGCCGGGCGTGGTGGCGCATGCCTGTAGTCCCAGCTACTCGGGAGGCTGAGGCAGGAGGATCGCCTGAGCCCAAGAGATTGAGGTTGCTGTGAGCGAGGCTGACGCCCCTGCACTCCAGCCCGAGCAACAGAGTAAGAACCTGTCTCAAAAACAAAACAACCACAACAGAAAACGCCCAGGCTGCAGGGTGGCGGAGCCCCGCACGCTCGGAAGCTGGGGAAGCTGGGGGGAGCCGGGAAGGCGCTGAGATCTGGGGACTGCGCGGGCGGAGGCCCAGAGGGGAGGGCACCAGTGGGAAGGCTGGCCTGGGATTGAGGAAGCAGAGGAGACGGACGTGCGAAAAGGAAGGGATGGAAACAAGGAGCATTTTGCGATGCGGAGGAGGGAACCCGCTGGGGCCCTAGGGAAAGCGGGGGAGGCGGCCTGGCAGGCGCTGCGGATCCTTCAGGGTGTGGTCGCAGAAGGAAGAGACGGGTTCCGGCACAGAGCTCCCGGAACCCCTGGGTTTCCTGAGTGATCAGAGCGCCATTCATTATTCCTACCAAGCCCCAGTTCCCTCACACCAGATTTTCTCTTATGGAACAATTCTTTGTGTGACTTGTCTCGTCCCCACTTTAGATCATGCATCCATTGAGGGTGAGAGCCTGTTCCAGAGCTGGACATTCCCGGAATGTCAGGACTGTCGTCTAACAGGCCTCCTCGTCACTCTTTCGTTTACTGCGTGCCTGAGCCCAGCTCGCTGGGCGTGCCCGCAGCGGGAGAGGAGTCGCCGGCGGGATTTAACCTGGGGCTCTGGCCGCAGGACGCATACTCTGAAACTCTGGCTGCCCTGAATCCTGACGACTCTCACACCATGTTCAAATTTCAAAGCATAAATTTCAGAACTGAGCGTGTGTGTTTGGATGTGTGACAGCAGAGAACCCTCCTGGGAGTGTCCCAACATTTACGGTGACTTGCAGACTGGTTCCTGATTTATAATTCCGCTCTCTACAAGCCCTCTCCTTCCTTAGGGCCATGTACTGAGGGCCACCAGCACCTGTCTGTTGCTGTCAAACCTCTGGCTCCTGGGACTCCACAGAACATTAACCACAAATGCGTCTCTGCCAAGGGTCATTTGGAGCTGCCTGGAGTCAGGTGTCACAGAGACCTTTGCTAACTGGAGCTGTTTGGAAACACTGACTCATCTCAGTTCCAGAATAGACTTGAGCCTGAGACTGGTTATACTAAATGATGAAAACTTTATGAAAGGGAGATCTATGTTAGAAAAACTAGCTTGTTAGATAGAGAGAAATAGAACTGGATTACTATTTTATACCACATAAAATAAATGGTGGACTCCAGATGAAATAAAAGCCTCAGTGTAACCCATAATACTACAAAGCTAACAGAACAAAAATCCAGGGAATTGTCAATATGACATTGCCTAACTCTTATGTTAAGTAAAAAAAAAATGTTTTGACTTCATTAAAATAATGCTATCTGGTCAGTGAAGGATGCCATTGGCAAAGTTATCAGATAGTCCAGACTGGGGAAGATGCTTGTATTGTCTACGTTGACAAGGGACTGATATCTCGATCTGCAATGATCTCTTAAAAACTGTCAAGAAAAAAGCATTGGAACCAATATTAAAAAGGAACAAAGGATGTCCTTTTTCTCTCTGTCTAGAACAATGCCCGGAGCATAATAGGTACCATAATGTTTGACTGAATGGAATTCATAGACATAGAAATGTTCTCACTGGTATAAGATAAATGTGATGTCACACCATTTCACATCCGTCAGAGAGGCAAAGATTAGAAAGAAGATGCAGCACTGCATCGCTGGAAGAGTAAACAGGTGCAAACCATCTAGAATGATTTTGTGAGATTGCGCGTGCGCACACCCAATGGCCCAGCAAGCCCACCCCAACACGTTTGGCCCAAAGGAAAATTTTCACAAGACTCTAAGGAACACACAGTGTTCTTTGAGCCAAGGGCAAGTTCTAGGCCACCTGGCTGCTTCTGGTGGGGAAACAGCTGAGTAAAATGTGTTGAATGCCCACGAAATGTTGTGCAGTCGTTAGAACATGAACTAAATCTACACACAGCAAAATGATTAAATCTTAAATACGTAACAGTGACCCAAAAGGTAAGAAACAATGAGATTTATAGTATAATAACATTTATGCAAATTGAAAATGCATTCACACTCAATGCTGATGAGGTTTCAAAGATGCATAAATATTTAAGGACGATTTTCAACACATGAAAAGGAGTGTCTTTGGTGGGCAAAGGCATAGGAATGGAGTTGGGAGAAAGGGGAATGAACAAATAAATAGGCCTGCGCTGGGGCCTGGGGCTCTGCGTCTCTAACAAGCTGCCAGTCAGTGCAAGGAGGCTAAGGAGCCCGGCCCTATCAGACCTCAGGCTTCAGGAGGACGGGAGGAAGGCACCGAGGGAAAGAGGAGGGAGGAAGGAAGGGAGAAAACAGGAAATCATTCAAGGGTGAAGTCGGGAGAAGCCAGGAGGCACCATGGGGCTCCCTTTGTTGTCTGCGTGGCCATGCCCGCGAGCCAGCTCTTCTCGGAAGTGGAAACAACTCAAGTTAATGTAACAAGGAGCGAAAACACCCAGCTCAGGTGCAGACTCTTCCTGGAGAGAACGTGGGCCGGAACACTGCTCAGAGGGCCCTTCCGCAACCACAGCCCGCCCTCACCTCCAGCGGCTGCCTCCCCGATTCTCCGTCCCTGCACCTCAGTTTTTATTATTACTTTTTTTGAGGCAAAGTCTTCCTCTGTCGCTCCAGCTAGAGTGACCAAGCTGGTCCTCTGTCCATAAAGATATTAATATTTTGTGGAACTCAATATCCTTTCAATAAATTCTTTTTTGAGCAAATCATCCAGAGTGTGTTTCTTAGAGAAAGATCTAGAATCCATTCCAATGAACAGAGAGTGGTTACTATTCACCCCATAGGAAATATCAGTATTTCCTATATTTTTTTGCTAGTCTGTATTTTCTGATTTTCCTAAGATGAACATTAACATCTTTAAATAAAAAGTAATTTAAAAAATATAATTAAAATATACATGTCACCTAGAGTTTCCATTAAACTTTCTGACCTGTGACCTTATGTTATAGATACACGTTATTATCAAGACCAGCATGCCTGTCTTAGTGTGTGTTGCTATACAGGAATACCCACGGCTGGGTGATTTATAAAGAAAAGAGGTTTATTCGGCTCGCAGTTCTAAAGGCTGTAAACCAGGGAAAATAATACCCTGAAAAAAATGCAACAGAGGAATTCTGCTTTTATTAATATTTATTGTTCTATTTACTTTTACAAATAGCATATATACTAGGTAATATTCACAATGCTACAAAAATGGGAGATTACGTATGATCTCATAGTTGATAATATGTATGAAATATTGATTAATTGAAGCAGAAAATCATTGAGAAATGTTTATAAGTATTATATACTACGTTTGCAGATGTTGCCAAGTCGAAGATGAACATCCACAATGGTACACTCATCATAAATTCTGTTTAATGTGTAAAATGAGAGAGAGAAATAGCCCAGTATATAGCCGATAAAATCTGACTAATCACCTTCCCAAGATTCTTCTATGCTTGAGTCAGTTTTATAGGAGTCTTGTTACACGCACGCTGACATTCCTTCCTGGGATACATCTTCTCAAGGAACTAAAAACAAATACGAGAACCTTCATGAGAGCGGCAAACAAAAATTGTGCAATATAGTCCTTCCTACGGCCACTATCATACCCAAGTTTCACACTGTGACATGTATCCTCACACTACACACAGTCACATGTCGATCATCTGACCATGACATGTGTGGTCTTTGGAGGACAGTTGTGTAGGATCGGGAATTCTCAGGTTGAATTCACACTTGTTCTGTGCCCAGCCTTGCTGTTAAAGTTCTGGCGTCCACCTGGGGGGCAGAGGAAGTGAAGCTGTGGGTAATAAATAGATAATCCGGGAGCAGATGCCGGGATGTGTATATAAGTGCGTGTGCTCATGTAGCGTGCATGAGTGTTTATATACACAGCATACGCAAACATTATGGGAGTAACAAAGAAAATGAATGGTCACATATAAATTTAAGTAAGTACTGTCAGTATACGCACACTGTGTGTGTGTGTGTGTGTGTGTGTGTGTGCAGGTATCTCCTTTGCCAAAGAAAGGGCAGAACGCCACTTCCTCTCTCTGAGCCTCTGTCTGGGGAAGAGCGTGCCCTGTCTTCCAGGGTCCTGAGTCGTGGTGCAAGCCTGTAAGAGACGCATTCGGACTTTGTCAGGGTGCTGACCCTTCCCATCAGCGACCGTCGGCTGTGAAGCCATCGTTGGGGCTTTCTGAAGTGACCCTTTTACTCACGCTCGGCATCCTGTAGCCCCTGCTCAGAATGAAATCCTTAAAGGCAACTGCTCCACAAAGGTCTGCAAGGAACTCCTCCTAAAAGAGTGTCCACATGGAAGCGCTGGTCAGCCAAGCCTGAGATCACATCTGTCCTGATGAAAAACACTTAGCTCTGTACAAAGTGTCTCATTTTAAACCAACTCCTTCTCGTTGCTGGATAGGTGTGTGCATAACACACCTATGAATATGAAGGTTGATGAATATGAAGGTTTTCAAAGATGTTCAACTTTCTTTCCCTTTTCCTTACCCTTGTATTAAGGATTAGCAACTGTTTTATTGTAGCAATTAGACAATGTCAACCTAGGATGTCTGGAATCTTAACTCCAAATGGCATGACGATCAGCATAGAGAAGCTGCACCCTCTCAGTATTCATACATCCTTTTGGTTTTTCTTTACATTTATTTGAATTTAAAAATGGGTTATGCCGGGCATGGTGGCTCACGCCTGTAATCCTAGCACTTTGGGAGGCTGAGGCGGGCGGATTGCTCGAGGTCAGGAGTTCGAAACCAGCCTGAGCGAGACCCCGTCTCTACCAAAAATAGAAATAAATTAATTGACCGACTAAAATATATATATACAAAAAATTAGCCAGGCGTGGTGGCGCATGCCTGTAGTCCCAGCTACTCGGGAGGCTGAGGCAGTAGGATCGCTGAGCCCTGGAGATTGAGGTTACTGTGAGCCAGGCTGATGCCATGGCACTCACTCTAGCCTGGGCAACAAAGTGAGACTCTGTCTCAAAAAATAATAATAATAAATAAATAAATAAATAAATAAATAAATAAATAAAAATGGGTTATATAAGTTCATAATTGCAATTCAGTACGTTAAGACCATTTCACTTCCTAAACCAAAGCAATCGAGAACAGTCTACACTCATGAGTCTCCAGCTAGACAGTCATGTCATCGTAGCTAAGTGAGCTGGGTGCCAGAGTTTAGTGGCATCACCTGAAGTCCATGGGGTAAAACATTGCTCAGGTATTAAAAAGGTGTAATTTATAAACATCATTGTGGAACAATTTCATTGTTTCTAATCCTTCCTGTGTCTGAAACTCCCCATAAACTACATTTTCATTAGCTGACTACAGTAACCATTTTGGCAAACATCTTTACTAGCATTTGTCATCAAAATGAATTATGTTTTGCAAAATTCTTTCAGTCTTTAGGAATTAGTGGTTAAGAACATATTTTTTAAAAACTTCTAGATACCTTGAAACAAAAGTTTGTAACTATTTTAGTTTTTGAATATTTAATTCATTGAGAAAATGTTGCTAGTTTAAAAAAGTGCAACTAGAATAGTTTTATGTCATGTATTAAATTCATATAAACTTAGATAGGCAGCTCCAAAAACCATGCCAAGAAATTCTGCTAAACATTATTTACATGACTTAGAGGCTTATATAAGCATGCTGTGCTTGTAAATTTGTCATACCTCATACCTAAAATAAGAATTTATACCCAATACTGGAAAAGGTAAAAAAATGACTGTCTTTCCTGTCTTAGCTGTCCAATCTGGAGGATGTGATTGATGAGTGATTACTGATGAATGATAAGCCAAATTTGCATAGTATTGTACTTTTTCAGTGTATTTTCATATCTGCTATCTGGGAGAAGTTTTGGGTCTGTTGCAAAAGAGAAGAGGTTCACAAATATTCTCATCAGAGTCCTGCGGAAGTGTTGTGTCAATACTTCTAAATTTCCAAGACTACAATGAGTATTAGATAATTTGTACAAGAGATGGGCAGACACAGAGCTTATCTGCAGTACAATGAGGGCTCATCCTTGTGAGACTTTGTTCCTTTGCAAGGTCAAACAGTACTTTTCACAGTGCTCTGTTGCCCAGGCTGGAGTGAGTGCCATGGCGTCAGCCTCGCTCACAGCAACCTCAGACTCCTGGACTCAAGCGATCCTCCTGCCTCAGCCTCCCAAGTAGCTGGGACTACAGGCATGTGCTACCATGCCTGGCTAATTTTTTCTATATATATTAGTTGGCCAATTAATTTCTTTCTATTTATAGTAGAAACAGGATCTCACTCTTGCTCAGGCTGGTTTCAAACTCCTGACCTCCTCGGCCTCCCAGAGAGCTAGAATTATAGGCGTGAGCCACCGCGCCTGGCTGTCAAACAGTACTTAACCTTTGTCCCTTTCCTTTCAGACACATCCTACAACTCAAATGATTTGCATAAAAGAAATTTCTTGATTGCAATTTTGAGGGTTTTTGTTTTTTTCAGACAGAGTCTCACTGTGCTGCCTGGGTTAGAGTGCCATGGTATCAGCCTAGCTCACAGCAACCTCAAACTCCTGGCCTCAAGTGATCCTCCTGCCTCAGCCTCTCAATTAGCTGGGACTACAGGCGTGCGCCACCATGCCCGGCTAATTTTTTCTATATATTTTTAGTTGTCCAGCTAATTTCTTTAATTTTCTACTAAAAATATTTAGTAGAGATGGGGTCTCCTCACTCTTGCTTAGGCTGGTTTTGAACTCCTGAGCTCAAATGATACTCCGGGTGAGAGCCATCACGCCCGGCCAATTTTGTGTTCTTTGACATTCATTTATTGCTGATAGGAAACAAGCTTCACATTTAGTTGCCCAAAGAGAACTCATGACGTCACCTCCATTCTGAGCACTAAGGTGGTTCTACCAGGTCACGCGTACCACCCTTCGAACAATTATCCACAGAAGCAATTGTTCCAAGAATGGTAGGACAACCATGAATGGCTGTCCCATCTCTAGAGACAGTGTGAGAGTCTCCGTATCACACCAGAGTTTCTGGCTTTCGTATGGGGGGACAGATGTACTGTGGTGAGACCTCAGCATATGCATCAGACATACCTGTTCCTGTAGTCGCTTTTTAAAATTCTCATGTTGAGCTTTATGCGAGACCTTAGGGTCAACTAGGGGTTCATCTGCTCTTTGCTTTTTCCACAACTTGGTGTCCAGATACCATGCTCCGTACCTCATCTTCACCTTCTTGGGTTTATAAGGATTCTACA
The DNA here is from genome assembly GCF_040939455.1 of Microcebus murinus. Classification (NCBI taxonomy): domain Eukaryota; kingdom Metazoa; phylum Chordata; class Mammalia; order Primates; family Cheirogaleidae; genus Microcebus; species Microcebus murinus. The sequence continues at coordinate 1,255,730 of NC_134129.1, forward strand.
GAAAGTAACACAATTCCCAAAGTTTTGTCAGTTTTTTTTGGTTTGTCATTTCCATTAACCTAAAGTTTAACTTACGAAAGTGGTATCCTTGCTTTAAATTTATGGTTGGTCCTTGCTGAAGTATTTTATGAAGTCTCAGCACTCTTTGACTTTACAAAGGGAACATGCAAGTTTCATGATTGAAAAGATGATGTAGTGGATAGTAACATGGCCTTTGAACTTTGACGAACCTGGGTTCAAGTCCAGCTCTTCCCCTTCAGTAGTTGTGAGTCCATGAGCAAGTTTCTCAAATCCCTCGTCTGTAAAATGGATATAACAATAGTTCCACCCCCATAATGTTGTTGCAAAGATTAAAGGAGAAAAATGTATGTCAAGCAGCTAGAAATCATGCAAAAATAATATATTTCCCACAAGGGTTATGACCTTGAACAATAATCAGTTAATCAAAATAATAAGTTATTAGACTTACTATGAGCTCAGCTCTGTGCTCAGCCTTCTAAGTGCTACACTATTTTCGATCAAACTGCTACCTAACACCAACCTCTTGCCTCTTTTTTTAAATTTTTTTTGAGACAGAGTCTCACTCTGTCACCCAGGCTAGAGTGCCGTGGTGTCAGCCTAGCTCACAGCAACCTCAAACTCCTGGGCTCAATCCATCCTCCTGCCTCAGCCTCCCGAGTAGCTGGGACTACAGGCATGTGCCACCATGCCCGGCTAATTATATATATATATATATATACATTTTTTTTAGTTGTCCAGCTACTTTCTTTCTGTTTTTTTAGTAGAGACGGGGTCTCGCTCTTGCTCAAATGATCCGCCCACCTTGGCTTCCCAGAGTGCTAGGATTACAGGCATGAGCCACCATGCCTGGCCTAGATTCTTTAATTGGAAGAGAGAAGGAGGAGGAAGAATGCATCCCATCCCCTTCTTTCCCGTGCCTCAGCAGTGCACTGAGGGTGGCAAGAGAGCCTCTGGCTGGCTCGTAGCCTGAGGCTGTGGACGCAGCCCGCAGACTCCCTCCTAACAAAAGGGTCCAACTCTTGGGGGAGGCAAAGAAACAGGAAACTACAAAGGCTCTGTCCTTCTGTCCTCTCACAGCATGTAAACTACATAGGGGAATGTGTGAGGCATTCTAGAGTCTAGCTAGATGTGCCTGTGTAAAACACGGCAGCGAGAAGGGAAGTCCCTTCTAGAGCAGGACCCAGCACTGCAGCCCCTCTTCCAGGCACGCTGCCTCCTCCCCGTGTGCAGAGCACATCACGCTGTGCCTCTGGCCTTTGCACTCGCTGTTCCCTCGACTGTGATGCTCTTCCCCAAGCACCCATGTGGCTCGCCTCTTTGCCTATTTCATCTCGCCTTTTCATAGGCGCCTTCCCTGACCATCCGATTTAAAAACTGTAACCCCCTCACGACACTCCTCGCCTTCTTTCCTCGTTTTTCTTAACAGCACTTACTACCACTTAATATGCTATATGTTTTCTGTTTGTCTGTCTGTCTCTCTTCTCACCCTCTAAAACATAAGCTTAAGGGATTGTTTCCAGCTACAAACCCCTGGCGTCTAGAAAGATACTTAGGACACTACAGGTGCTTAATAAATACTTGGTGAACTAAAGTTAGGTTTCCTAACTGTGGCAGTATTGACATTTGGTGCTGGATGACTCTGTGGGAAGCAACATTCTTGCATCGCAGATGTTTGTCAGTGCTTCTGGCCTCTACCCACTCAATGCCAGTTGCATCCCCCAAGCTGTGACAACCAAAAATATTGTCCCTCTAGACATTGCCAAATGTCCCTGAGCTGGGCAAAATGAGGGCAAAATCATCCTCAGATGAGAACCGCTGAATTAGAGAAAGGAGGGGAGGAAAGAGGAGGGAACAGGTAGGGGAGAGGGAGAGAGATGGAATCTCCATGACTGCCACACTGAAGAACTTGAGTTCCGGAATGTGCTACATTGTTGGGTGACTGGTGATTGTTCAAGACTCAGCACAAACCCAACCTCGTCTGTGAATCCTTCACTGAGCAAGCCTTTACCCCATGCTTGGTGGAATTGATTATTTCTGCCTGTGCCCTGTCCACTCCATGACATCATTTTGTTATGGTTAATCATTTACCTGCCAGCCCCACTGGACTGTCATCTCCCAAGTGCAGGGAGCAGCCCCCATTCTTGCCCACTTGTTCCCAGCACTTTGGAACGCACAGAAGTAGATGCTCAGGAATGTTTGTTGAATAAATGCACAAATAAACGGATGAATTAATATACCATGCAAAGAGAGACATGCTAAAATAGAGGCATAGTCTGCTGTGAAAGAAGAGAAGCAAGAACCGATTAATATCAGCCAAGGACCTGGAAAAACTCTGTGGAAAACTGGGCACATGCCTTGTGTCTAAAGGATGTAGGGAGGAGAAGATTGTGAGTAAATTGCTGGTGGGAAGCTCAGGGTTTTAAAGAAGAACCCAGAGACCCGAGTGGAGCAGGCCTGAGAGCGTGTGAAGTAAGAAAACAAAGACAGGGACTTTCACTTCAAGAATAAGGAGCACATTCAGTCTCCCACGTGCAACAACCAAAAACCGGGAAAACATACCTGGACTAGCAGTTTGCAAGACACTGGGAGGAGCAGTGGTCCCTGAGAGATGAGCCCTGAGCAAGAGAAGCCCCACAGCCCCCAGCCCACGCCCTGAGAGTGTGCAGGCCGAGTGCCCGGAGCAGGCGCCCAGTGGACCCGGAATGGAGGAGACAGAACTGAGAGTCAGGGAGACCAGAGCAGCTAAAGTTGGCAGCGCAGAGTAATAGAGAAAGGAGGTATACAGAGGGGAAGCGGCAGAGGATTACAGAGGGCCCCTGCTGTGCAACAGAAAAGATGAGAGGGAGATTGCCCAGCGCCCACACGGGGCAGGAACTGTGCCTTCTCCCTCCTGGCAAGCCTAAAGGTCCGGAGGAGACTAGATAGGACACACAGAAGGGTCTTGCCTGAATAGTAGAGAATAGTTAGCCCTAGACGGAACATTACACTTTGGTCTCTTCCCACAAATCCTAAATGCAAGACCCAAAAGGTTCAAACTTTTCCAAGTAACTTGATTGCATCCCACAACAAAGTTCAAGAATATTTACAGTCACACAAAAATATTCAACAGCCAGTAAAGTAAAATTCACAATGTCTACCAAAAATTTCCACCCAAAATTACCAGGAAATGCGGGAAAACATGAGCCATAATGACAAGATAAATCGATTAATGGGAACTGACACAGAACTGATACAGATGTTAGAATTAGCAGAGAATGACATAAAAACAATTATTATAACTGTATTCCACATGTTCAAAAGATTAAGTAGAGGCAGGATGTTGTGGCTCCTGCCTGTAATCCTAGTATTTGGGAAGCCAAGGTGGGAGGATTACTTGAGGCCAGGAGTAAGAGACCAGCCTGGGTAACATAGGGAGAACTCATCTGTACAAAAAATAAAAATTTAGCTTGATGTGCTGATGTGCACCTGTAGTCACAGCTACTCGGGAGGCTGAAGCAGGAGGATCACTTGAGCCCAGGAGTTTGAGGTTGCTGTGAGCTAGGCTGATGCCATGGCACTCTAGCCCGGGCAACAGAGCCAAGACTCTGTCTCAAAAAACAACAACAAAAAAAACAACAGAGAGAGAGATTAAGTAGAGACATGGAAGATATATATTTATAAAAAGACCCAAGTCAAACTTCCACAGCTAAAAATTATAATATATGAGATAAAAAAATATATACTGGGTGGAATTAACAGCAGATTACACATTGCAGGGGGCAAAATTGGAGAATGTAAAGACATAGCCATAGAAACACAGGAAAAAAAAAAAGAATTTAAAAACTGAACAGAGCCATGAGACAACTTCAAGCATCCTAATTACATGTAATTAGAGTCCTGGGAGGGGGTTGAAAGACAAAAGAAAATTTAAAGAAATAATGATAAAAATTTTTCCAATTCTTTTTTTTTTGACAGGGTCTTGCTCTGTTGCCCGGCCTAGAGGCTAGAGCACAGCGGCATCATCGTAGCTCGCTGCAAACTAAGAGCCCAGGGCTCAAGCCACCCTCCTGGCTCAGCCTCTGGTGTGGCTGGGACTAGGGCGTGCACCGCCACCCGGCTAGAGGTGCTGCTCCCTTGCCGTCTTGCTTGTGCTGGTTCTGGTGAGAAATCTACAGCAGCCTGTCTTTGCTTTTCTGGATGTGCTTTTCCCTTGGATGCTTTTAAGATGTTCTCTTTGTCACTGTTTTGCACTTTTATTATTATATACTTTGGTGAATTTTCTTCCAGTGTGGATCACCAGCAGACACACACTGGAGGAAATGTCCAAAGAAGTCCTTCAGGCAGAAGAAAATCGATACTATGTGGAAAGAATATATTTTGAACTTTTGCACCGTGGTCCTCCTTGTGCCGGTCGAAAGTTCAATTTTGGCAATAACCACCCTGGTTTATAAAGCAGTGTTTGCACAAGATATTTGTAAGTACAGGGACTTGTGCAATTTTATTCAGCCCAGATTCAGGAAAGGCAGCGGTTCAGGCCTCAGCTGACGTGATCAGCCTGTCCAGCACCATTTCACATTTTACCTTTTAGAAAGATGAGAGGAAAATGGAAAAATTAAAGAGCTGATATTAGTGCAGTGTTTTCATTAACTCTATGCAACGGAGTCAAGGATAGAAACATCATGCATGTCAAAATAGGTTGGTCCATTGTGTTCAGTTGTAAAGGACAAAATTAAGATGTTCACAATTCTGGAAATATAATATCAAAGATTATACGTAAGGCCGGGTGCAGTGGCTCACGCCTGTAATCCTAGCAATCTGGGAGGCTGAGACAGCAGGATTGCTCGAGGTCAGGAGTTCGAGACCAGCCTGAGCAAGAGGGAAACCCGTCTCTACTAAAAATAGAAAGAAATTAACTGGCCAACTAAAAATATATAGAAAAAATGAGCCGGGCATGGTGGCGCATGCCTGTAGTCCCAGCTACTCGGGAGGCTGAGGCAGGAGGCTCGCTGGAGCCCAGGAGTGTGAGGTTGCTGTGAGCGAGGCTGACGCCACGGCACTCTAGGGGGGCAACAGAGTGAGACTCTGTCTCAAAAAAAAAAAAAAAGATAATGCATAAAAGGCAGAGGATAGTTAGAGATAATATACTGTTTTTCACTTTCAGGGGAAGGAAACCCTCCACGCGCAACTTAGGCAGTCCGTCGTTGACTGACAGGATGGGGCTTGTCTGGGTAGAATCGACATATTGTGTAGAAAAGCTAACAAGTGCTCTGGGCCTGCAGAACTCGCTCTAAAACGCGGCGTGCTGTTTCTCCTTTCTGTGCCCCGGCCTTCCGCCTCCACAGCAACTGGCGCTGCGAAGCGGGCGGTTTGTTAACAGCTGGGCAGGCACGCGGTCGGCAGTGACGGCCCGCGGTCAGTACGACTCCGGTAGGACGTTAGAGAATTCTTTGGACATAAAATCAGCAGCACTGGGTCTGGAGCTGCGCGCTGAGCCGAGGGCTTTGGCTCCTGGGGCGGGGGTGGCCGCCGCCTCTGGGACTGCGTCTGAGGAACCAGGCCCGGCTCAGGCTAGTCTGAGGCGGACGCGACTGGCCGCAGCACGCAGCTGGCGCCGCAGCCTGTTCTCTGGTCTCCCGCCCGGGCGCGCCGAGGACGCGTCCCGCGCATGCGCAGAGCGTCGCGCGCGTTTTCTCGCGCCAGCCGGCAGTGCTGTCAGCTTTTGGAGCTTTTTCCTCAGAGCAGCACGCGAAACCTGCGTGGCACCCGGGGAGAGGCTGATGGAGAAGGCCCTAGGGTGAGAGGCCTTGCACCTCTGCCTTGCTGGTGTAAGAGGACTGCCCAGAGTCCCTTTGGAGCTTGTTTAGGGCCCCGCGTGACTCAAGGCGTGCCTCTTGCCATACCTGTGCGAGAATCCGTGTGGTGGGACAGTAAGCATTTTATTAAGCACCTTCGCTGTGGTGACTGGTACTGCTGAGGGACACACCGGAATGTTTTAAGTTATGACAGGGCTTTGAGCCGGAATGCAACTTGAGAGGCAAGATGTGCGTTTCTGAGAGAGTAAGAGGACGCAGCGAATGGCGGTTTAGTGGCAGGGAGAAGAGACGTCAACGCAGAGGGCTGGCTGGGCGTGCAGGATGGGTGGGAAGGGTTTCGCGAGCCAGTTTGCAAGTTCAATACTTGCAAAAAGTGTTTTTAATGTGGTTTGGAAAAATACACTTGACTTTTTAAACTCGCTCTGGTGAGAGTTACTTTTCTTAAAGGATGCTTATTTTACGCTATTGGTTTTCAACTGATATATGGTGCGATCTTAAATTATTCGTTAAAGTAATTAAACCTTTATTTTAAACTATTTACTTAATAAAAATAGTTTCTCCCCTCCCTTGTATCCCCCCACAGAGAGGTATTTTATGGTTACGGGTCTCATGACTTGAGTCCCAGCCCTGACATAGCCATGTCCTAGCTGTGTGACCTTGGGCAAATCATTTAATCTCGTTACACGTGTTTACCAAACTGTAAAATGAAATTAATGATAGTACCTGTTTTATATAGGGTTGTCCTAAAGAGTAAGTAAAATAATGAATATAAAAAGGCACAATCCTTGCTATAACAATAAATGGTGAGTTTTATTGACTCTTACATAGGCTCACTGATTTAGGAATAAAAGCAGTAGAATGCAAGCCTCTTTGGAAGCAAAGCTGTACTAATGTAGTGCACTCAATCCTGCTTTTAGAAACTTTTTTACAGGATGTACATAAGAATAAAAACAACAACAACAAAAAATTAACAGCATCACAGTCGTTAACTGCAGCATTTTACTCTTGAAATTATAACCATTCAGGTATATTTCCACTCACTGTTAGAATTTCAACATATAAAACATATAAAAAGATTATCTCTGAAAATGCCTACTCACGTGTTAAAAATAACTCTGAATGGCATGCCTCGTTTGTATAACTGACTTTGTTAAATGCATTAAACATCTCCATTCATTTAACAAATATTTATGGATCCCGAAAAAAATTCAAGAATTTTACTTTACAAATCCAGTGCTCCCCAAAGCATCAGAATTCAAGAACATTTAAGTCCTCAAGATGACTTAATTTCTTTGCTTTTCAGCTGGCCCCCCTTCTGCAATTACCTGTGGTTTCTGGAGTTTCCTCTGATAGTCCAGTTTCTGGAAGGAATCCAGCTCCTGCTGTGTGTTGAGCCCCACCCTGGGCTGTAGCTCCCGAGGAACTGGGTTTGGCCTCAGTGTGGGGAGCACATCCCGGCTTGGTGTGCCTGGACAGTCCACGTCAAACTGTCTCAGGATGAACTCTTCATCAATGTTCGAACTTCCCTGGAAGAATATCACATGGCACGAATGGAGGGTGAATGGTGAGGTGCTCCTTGCTTTCTTCTTTAATCTAGGGGATTAATCTAGTTGAGCATTGCTGGAAAGAGGTAGTTTGGAAGAGAGATAGAAAATGTTCAGTCGGTCTTCACTGAGACTAGAAGTATGTGGTGGGGTCTGGAGGTCTGTGTCATTACATTAGGAGACAGCTTAGGACCTGCAAGAAGCAGGGTGTCCCTGGGGGAAACCGTGGGCTGAGGAAAATTCAGTTTGTTTGATCAACAGCTAACTTGCCCAGCACTGGAGAGGAGTGACATTCCTAGAGGTATTTCCCAGACATATCTAGACATGCTTCTGCCCACAGCCCCGTACAGGGGAGCTGCCCTGTTCACGGGTCCGGCTGCAGGAGATGGCTTTAGTCAGCCACGTTTTGTGCACAGAACAACTGTCTCTGTCTCCTTCCCCTAGCCCAGCATCAGGGGCAGCAGCTACACCACAGGCTCACCTTGACATAAGATACAGCTTAAGGCGAGAAGACAAATTAGACTCAACAGAATCCCACTTTGGCAGACAGAGATTGGGAAATGCAGAGGGAATGAGGCCACCAGCAGGTGGAGTATGATTTACAGGCAGGAGTCACGGGATAGTGTCAGAGGCATAAAGGGATAAGGGAAGTTGAAACTAGGCTGGGTGACAGTGAAGGAGAACTGAAGCAGTGGAGCCAGTGGGGTGAAAATGAATAGCACGGAAAAGACAATACAGAGTTGCGAGGAGAATGCACAGGTGATGTGACAGGGACCAGGCTGTGAATGTAAATAAAGACAGGACTTGGTCGTGAGGGAGTAAAAATCAGGCTAGTCACCAGAGCAGCTGGACTGCCATCCCAAGGTCCCTTAAGTTTCCTGCCTAAATGGGGACTGGTGTCTAGCAGTGGGCATGGGCAGAGGGGAGGGGCTTGGATGCAGGCAGTCCAGTCCAGCCAAATTACGGGCAAGTGGTGGTTTGGGCACGAGGCCCAGGGCATCCTCTGTCGTATCAGCATCCCCAGTCAGCCACTGAGGAGGTCTGTGTCACTACATTAGGAGATAGCTTCCCCTTCCCTGCTCTAGGCTGCTGCAGCTGGGCTAGACACCCCCACCTCTCAGCTTCAGGGTTAGACATGTGGCCTGGCCTAGCCAATGATCATATTCCATCTCCTTAATATCATGGGTAATTCAGGCCCAGGCACATGAACCAAGTTAATCCAGGAGGGTAAGCCCTGGAAATTTCCCTACTAGGAAAGGGTTACTCTCTTCCCAGTTAAGTTGCTTACTGGTAGGGTATAAGCTTGGAAATTTTAGTGGCTACTTTTGGTATCTCTTGGGGAAAGACTGCTTGAGAAGAACATGGCCAAGAGATAAGGACAACACCTAAAAACATGCCAGCACCTGGATCCAGCTGTGCCTAAAGCTCCTAAGAACTGGACAACTCCCTTTTCTCCCTTAGTCCAGTCTACATTATATTTCAGTCACTTGCTAATGAAATAGTACATGACTAAAACTGACTAAATACACTCAAAAGATTGGGGGAAGAGGGGAGAGAATGAAAATACTAGAGGTCTTAAATCCAAGAAAAGCATCAAGAATCCAGACATCTACAAAGACTCAGGAACAGGAATCGGTAACTAAATAGGTTCTTGGAAGGAGGGCAAGAATGACCTTGAGAACTGAGTCAGTTGCTTCGTGTCAGAAAAACTTTTTGTGAAGATTGTAGCCAGGCGTACCTGCTCAGGGACTGCGGATAAATATAACTCAGAAAAATGAGCTGAAGAAGGAGTGAAGGACAGAGAGAAGGTCCTGACACTGAAATGGAAAATAAAAATATGAAATAACAGCAATGATAAGGAGATATAAACATAAACATTCAAATCAGCTGCAAGTTTCCAGAAATTTCCTCTTCTAGGAACATTTTTCTTATAAATGGTAGGAGAGAATGATTCCTTCATGACTTTGATGATTTGACTTAGATTTTTATCCAAACACTGTTTTTTAATAAAAGCAACTTTGAGCTTGACTTTAGGAAGTAGGTGTAAGTACTGACTTACCAAAGCAGTAGCCCAGTTGCAGAAGTCACTAACTCTTCTGTGTACATTTTCATAAAGAAGAAGACCATCTTTGTGGAGCAAATCCATTTTACAAGGCTTTTCTTCATAGAGCCATTGGCCTGAACATGGCACGGGAATCTTCTTGGGACTGAAGGTAATGAGATCACTGAAGAATTACACTGAAGCACAGTGAATCCATACAGATTTCAAAAAGTTTCATGGGGGAAAGAAAATCATAAAGCAAGAATTTCTAACAGTCTCTTGCAAGCTCACATGCATTATATTTTAATTTTTCAAAGCTTACATTGCCATTATCAACATCACACATGAAAACAAATATAATTAGTTATAGAAATTAAAACTTACATAGCATTTGACAGTTATAAGTTTATTTTTTAAATTGAGAGTACCACTTATTAAAACATGTACCAAGTAAAAGCCCAAATGACTGTGCTTGAAGTCTACGAAAGCCTCAGATAATCTGGACGAGTAGGAGACATCTTGACTTCTCTCTAATTCTAAAAATCTAGCCCATTAGTAAGTCTGGCAGATTTTAACTCTGTCTCATTCTCCGGACTGTTGCAAAAGGCTCTTCACTAGTGTCTCAGCATCATCTCTACAGCCCCCAAGCCCAAGCCCAGTCCATTCTCCACACTGCAGCCAAAGTTGTCACTTCAAAATGTAAATCCAGGCATATCACATGCAGCCACCCTTTGTCTCCAATTGCTTAAGCCTCATCGATAGCTTCCTTTTAAAAGCTGAGATATAATTCACATACCATTAAATTCATAAAAGTTACCGTTTCAAAAGTGTATAAAAGAGTGGGATTTGTGTATTCACGAAGTTGTACAACCATCACCACTACCTAATTCTAAGACATTTCTCAAAAGAAGAAATACAAATGACTGACAAATATATGAAAAAATGATCAACATCATTGATCCTCAGGGAAATGCAAGTCAAAGCCACAATGAAGTACCATGTCACCTTAGGTAGGATGGTTACTAACAAAATGACAAAAAATAACAAATGTTGGTAAGGATGTGGAGAAAAGGGAACTTTTATACACCATTGGTGAGAATGCAAACTAGTAAAGCCACTGTGGAGAACAGTAGAGAAATGCCTCAAAAAACTATGATCCAGCAATCCCACCACTGGGAATTTATGCAAAGGAAAGGAAATCATTGCATCGAAGAGACATCTGCACCCCATGTTAATTGCAGAACTATTCACAATAGCCAAGATATAGAATCAACTTAGATGTTTAACAACAGATGAATGGATAGAGAAATGTGATACAGACACCATGGAATACTATTCAGCCATAAAAAAGAATGAAATTCTGTCTTGTGCAGCAACATGGATGGACCTGGAAGATACTAAGTTAAATGAAATAAGCTAGGAACAGAATGTTAAAAACCACATGTTCTCACTCAGATGTGGAAGCTAAGAAAAGTTGATCTCACAGAAATAGAAAGGATATTAGAGATTGGGAAGGGTGAGAGGGAGGGAAGACAGGGAGATATTTGTCAAAGGATACAAAATTACAGCTATATAGAAGGAATAATTTCTGGTTTCCTATATTACCATAGAATGACTATAATTAATAATGTATCACATAGTTTCAAATAGCTAGAAGGAGAATATTGAACATTCCTAACAAAGAAATGAGGTAAATGTTTGAGATGATGGATATGCTAATTACTCTGATCTGATCACTATATATTATCTGTATTGAAATATCATATGTACTCCATGAATATATACAATTATTATTTGTCAATTAAAAACTTTAAAAATGTATACAAAAAATATTCTAAAGATGAGAAGCTTTTAAAGAGATAACTCCTAGAATGTTTCATCAGGTGACAGTAATGATCAAGGAGTTAAGAACAATACTCACAGTCCCAGGTGGACTTGCATAGAATTTTTTCTAAAAAGCTCTGGGTATTCCTTTGTTCTTTTTCTGGGGTCCTGACAATAACCCCATGCGTCCTCCAGCTTCCTGTCAGGATCGAGCACCTCCAGCACCTTTAGTAAGAGCTACAAACAGAAAACAGCTTTATAAAAAAATATGCTAAAAAAGGGGACCCCTATTCTGCGACAAAAATACACCAACTTGCCCTGCGCTTTTCTTTTCTAGTCAATCAATGCTGTTCATCAATTTATGTGTCATATTCAGTGCTAGGTACCGACGATGGGTTTGAGCCATGATCCCAAAAGACACCATCCAGAACACCATAATCCTGAATGTTGAAATCCAGAAACCACAATCGCTAAAGTCCAAAATCCCCAAAATCGCAATCCCAAAAGTATAATTCTGGAAAAAAAAATTTTTTAATTCTTCAAAAAACATTTAACAGAAATGGGCCTATAAACATCTTTTGGTCTTCTTCCTAGGGCAGAGCCTCTACCCTGAAGGAGACATTTCTCTGTCCCTCTTATAAACATGACACCTTCACTCCCCAGACAGTTGGACAGAATTATTTTCAAGGCCCCAGTGAAGCTCCTCCCATAAACCTCAGGACAGGTCACCTCTGCAGGCATGGCTTCTTCTAGATGCAGGGGGACGGCCCAGGGGTGAGAGGCCAGGCGGGCCTCCACCTCCTCCAGGAATGCTAGCCGGGCCCGCCGGGCTGGCGACAGCCTAGAAAACAAGGGTGCGTCCTTGGGCAGCTGGTTTTGCCTCCTCTCTGGGGCTGGCTGGGAAGCTCTGTGATGAATCCGGGGCAGGAAGCCCTGCTCAGGTCCCCGAGTGATCAGCCCAAGGCCAGGCAGGCAGCCATCCCTGAAGTTGTCCGGCCCATTCCCCACGAACACCCACCGCCTGCTGTCCAGCCAGGGTGGTGGGGAGCTCCGGCCTGTTCTTGTCCTTCGGGAAACACTTGGAAGGTAGATTCTCTTTGTACCTAGAAGACAACATCCCCAGTCACAGGACTAGGGTGGGAGAAGGAGGTTGCAAGGATCCTGGGCCCCACCTCTTTGGGGAGGGGGGGAGAGGAAGAGGGATTCACCAGGAGAAGACAGAGTTGATCATATTCCTATGATAGTTCATGGCACATATCACTGGTCTGCGCGAGACCCCTCTCCTGCTGTCTTTATTCGATCCCCACAGCCCACTCTCAGGGGTCTCCTTGAATAGGTGAAACCACTCTACTGGATTTGAAATATGTCCTTTGTACACCTCCTCGCAAATCTGAGTCGTCCTTTTGCATGCATGCAGACGTAATCTCCATAGACGCTGCTATTCTGGGGGTGGGAAGAGGAGTGGCGTTAAAGGGGCAGCACAAGGTGGTTTTGTCTCTTGATGTATTCAGATGACAAAATTTTACAGGACACCATACACACACGTGTGCAATTAAGAGCTGATGAAATCCAAGCGGTCTAACTACTGTATTGGGCCAGTGTCGTTTCCTGGTTTGGCAATTCGCTGTAAGATGGCACCCCTAGAAACGGCAGGGGAAGGGTACATGGGACCTTGGTACTATTTTTGCAACTTCTTGTGAGTCTACAATTATTTCGAAACAAAAAGTTTTTAAGTGGGAGGAGAAAAGACTCCCGAAGCTTTCACCATTGCTAACATGCACACAGCACAGACTGTGAGCCAGGCTGACACGTGCTAGCTCGGTTGCTCCTCGCTACAATCTTACAAATCTGATTCCTTTTAAGGTCCCCATATCACAGTTAGGGAAAAGGACCCAGAGGGGCAACTAAGTTGCCGAAGATCACCAGGCAAACAAAATGAGAACCGGCCTTCAACTCAAGTCTTTCTGGTTCCAGAGCCTGGAATCTTCGCCACCACACCTTGCTGCCTGTGAGAGACCCAGAGTCCCACTCTCAAGCAGCCAGCAAAGGCAGAGAGAGCTTGCTGTTCCTGCGCCCTGGCTGCAGACCTCCCGGTACCTGAGACCACGGCCACCAGCTGGGTGGACAGGTGGCCAAAGTCCCCCCATGCTGCAGTCCCTCATATCCCAGGTGGGGCTGCTGGCGCCCCAGGGCACCTGGCAGAGCGGTCACGGGCAGGAGTGCTGAGTCTTCCGCTAGCCCTGCTGTGCAGCAGACCCTGCGGCCCTTGGTTTCCCCCTGGGAGGTGGCTGTCAGTCGACACCGGCGGGGGTTGTGAGGATAACAGAAGGAGACGTCCTTTGCGGTGACGGCGTGGGGCGCTGGTTATCCATAGGTCACTGCTATAGGCACAGGGGGCATCGGGCAAAGGCAGGCGGACCTCCCGTGGGCCACCCGCGTCCCCAGCCACCCCCCCACGGGGTCCAGGCGCCCGGCCGCGCCGCGCTTACCCCAGCCCGCGGCTCACGCGCTCGGGCGCCTGGCGCAGTCCGCGGGCGCTCATGTCGCCCGGCTCCGGTGTGGCCGGCCGCCCGGTCGCTAGGAGACCGTCAGCTCCGAGTGCCCGCGGCGGGCTAGGGAGCCAGGCCGCGTTCGCATCTGCTGCGGAGGCTGCTCAGCTCCCCGCCGACCTCTGCGTGAGCCGCACCTGCCCGTTTCTGCCCATCGCCGTCTCCAAAACATGCTTACTGCGGAAAAGAAAGGAAGAAAGCAGCAGGACAGAGGAGGAGAGTGGAAAGGGGGCGAAAGGAAGAGACAGATTCCCAACCCTGGGTAAGCCTTTTAGCAGCGAGATGTTCTCCCGGAGGTCTTGGGACTCCCTTGGTCGCCCAAATCCAGGCTGCGCACTTGCACGTGGCGTCGCGAGGACACCCGCAGTCCCTCCCTGACCCCCGCAGACCCTCCCTGACCCCCGCAGTCCCTCCCTGACCCCCGCAGACCCTCCCTGACCCCCGCAGGGGCAGTCCCTCCCTGACCCCCGCAGACCCTCCCTGACCCCCGCAGACCCTCCCTGACCCCCGCAGTCCCTCCCTGACCCCCGCAGACCCTCCCTGACCCCCGCAGACCCTCCATGACCCCCGCAGTCCCTCCCTGACCCCCGCAGACCCTCCCTGACCCCCGCAGACCCTCCCTGACCCCCGCAGTCCCTCCCTGACCCCCGCAGACCCTCCCTGACCCCCGCAGACCCTCCCTGACCCCTGCAGTCCCTCCCTGACCCCCGCAGACCCTCCATGACCCCCGCAGTCCCTCCCTGACCCCCGCAGACCCTCCCTGACCCCCGCAGACCCTCCCTGACCCCCGCAGTCCCTCCCTGACCCCCGCAGACCCTCCCTGACCCCCGCAGACCCTCCATGACCCCCGCAGTCCCTCCCTGACCCCCGCAGACCCTCCCTGACCCCCGCAGTCCCTCCCTGACCCCCGCAGACCCTCCCTGACCCCCGCAGTCCCTCCCTGACCCCCGCAGTCCCTCCCTGACCCCCGCAGACCCTCCCTGACCCCCCCAGGGGCAGTCCCTCCCTGACCCCCGCAGACCCTCCATGACCCCCGCAGTCCCTCCCTGACCCCCGCAGTCCCTCCCTGACCCCCGCAGGGGCAGTCCCTCCCTGACCCCCGCAGACCCTCCCTGACCCCCGCAGTCCCTCCCTGACCCCCGCAGGGGCAGTCCCTCCCTGACCCCCGCAGACCCTACCTGACCCCCGCAGACCCTCCCTGACCCCCCCAGGGGCAGTCCCTCCCTGACCCCCGCAGGGGCAGTCCCTCCCTGACCCCCGCAGTCCCTCCCTGACACCCGCAGTCTCTCCCTGACACCCGCAGTCCCTCCATGACCCCCGCAGACCCTCCATGACCCCCGCAGTCCCTCCCTGACCCCCGCAGGGGCAGTCCCTCCCTGACCCCCGCAGGGGCAGTCCCTCCCTGACCCCCACAGGGACAGTCCCTCCCTGACCCCCGCAGTCCCTCCCTGACCCCCGCAGGGGCAGTCCCTCCCTGACACCCGCAGACCCTCCATGACCCCCGCAGACCCTCCATGACCCCCGCAGTCCCTCCCTGACCCCCGCAGGGGCAGTCCCTCCCTGACCCCCGCAGACCCTCCCTGACCCCCCGCAGGGGCAGTCCCTCCCTGACCCCCGCAGACCCTCCCTGACCCCCGCAGTCCCTCCCTGATCCCCGCAGGGGCAGTCCCTCCCTGACCCTGTGCTCTCAAATTCTCTTGCCTCAAGTCTCCCTCTGGCTGACCCAGCGAGGTAAGTGCCTACGGATTGCATGAAGACATGTTTCGGTTTCACTGAATTCTCTTGCTACTTCAGAGTGCTCCTGATTTAAATATAAGCATTTCTTCCAGAGGAATAGCAGGAGTGCATTCTCCTGTCCTAAAATTATCGCAGTAAATTGTTATGTTTGTAGTCATTTAGGTAGAATCTTCTTATCTTGAAATCCTCTAGGAATAAACGAGCTTTACTAAACTTGAGAATCTAGGAAATACCTGGATAGTATCAAAGGTCAAAATTAATTCTGGCATCTACCCTCGCCCTGAAGTCCCACTGCCTGAGATGCATCTTGGTTCTCCCACTTAATAATTATGCTCCTGGGCATGTTACTGAAAAAAAAAATTAGGCTTCATTAATTACCTAGCCTGCAAATGGGGAAAATAATAGCCTCTCTCTATAGGACCACTGGGAAGGCTCAGTGAGATAAGGAACTCGGTGCTGCCGTTAAGAATCCCTGAGAACTGTGGAGTATTATTATTCAATATTATCATTCCAGCTGGGAAATGAGGGTAGTGATATCTGTCCTGCCTGTTTCACAGAGTTGTCATAAAAGTCAGTTAATGGAGTAGTAGTGTTTAGAAACCCTGTTATATATATTTGAGTAATTCTTTTGAAAATGTAATGGCCACCCTATCTAGCAAAAAGGCTAGGGAAAAAAATACTGGGAACATCACTAGCCTCATTCTTAAATAACATGTACTCATTAAATCACTACATTTAACACATTTCACCTTTGAGTTGAGAGAGAGAGAGAGAGACTCTGAGAGTTTCCCTGAGTAATGACTACAACTATGGTATGCAATGTGGTGCGGTATTAAACCACTTTGGTATCAGCATCAACTATAGTCGACAGCCACAGATGAACGTGCACAGCCGAGCATCAACTTTAACTGACAGCTGTGATATGACTTTTCTAATTTTTTATTTATCAAAATAAAATTGTGAACATTTAAAAATAACGTAATGAAAACATATATGTATATGTTACCTATTCTGATTTACATTACAAGTAAAGCTGCCTGTAAAGTAAAACAAGCTTGGCCGGGCGCGGTGGCTCACGCCTGTAATCCTAGCTCTCTGGGAGGCCGAGGCGGGCGGATTGCTCAAGGTCAGGAGTTCAAAACCAGCCTGAGCAAGAGCGAGACCCCGTCTCTACTATAAATAGAAAGAAATTAATTGGCCAACTGATATATATATATAAAAAAAAATTAGCCGGGCATGGTGGCGCATGCCTGTAGTCCCAGCTACTCGGGAGGCTGAGGCAGAAGGATCGCTCGAGCCCAGGAGTTTGAGGTTGCTGTGAGCTAGGCTGACGCCACGGCACTCACTCTAGCCTGGACAACAAAGCAAGACTCTCTTAAAAAAAAAAAAAAAAAAGTAAAACAAGCTTTCAGTGCTTTAAAGCACTGAATAAATAAAGTGCTTTATTTCCTCATCAAATAAGAGCAAAACAGATTCGTCGCCAATGCACAGCACAAACTACCCTGCGGACTATGAGTGCCGGCTGTGGGCAAGCTTTCGCGGCCAGTGAGCGCCGTACTGAAGTGGTTAATAAAAAGCATGTTAATTGTCTCCTACCAGGGAGGGAGTCAAAACCACTCAAATCCTGAAGATTCTTTGTGTAAAGCGGTTGTAAAAATCCTTCATAAAATACTTGAGAAATAATCCTATGTAGAGCACCTGATAGAATAAATATAGTTTGAAACTGTATTGTGTCTATTATCTATTAAGCTTAAAGTGAGCATTGCTATTCTCATTTTACAAATAGGGAAGTTAAAATGTGTCCATGACTTCTGGTGTTACTCCAAACATAATTCTCTCTCAGGACTTGTTTAATAATATATTTCATGGTGCTCTTTGGGTTTTTCCACAATTGTACATAGTGATGTTAAAGAAACATTTGTTAAGGTGAACTGAATCTTTGTTTCAATAGTTTGTAAAGCCAAAGAAGTGATTCAAATAAAACAATAATATATTATTTACTTATGAGGCTCATGTCCAATAACATCAGGAGATAAAGATAATCACCCAAGCTCATGAAAACAATTAGTGAGGGGATCACATCTCAATTCACCCAGAGATCCACATGTGATTCACCCAGAAAACTGCTGAATCATAAACCAAGGTGAAGAGGCAGCATGTGTTAGTGGCTAAGACCAGCATGGACTTAAATCACAGCCCACAATTTAATAATGCTGGACACGTCACCTGTAGTCTTCACACCTCAGCAGTTTCTTCTTCATAAAATAGACCTAATAATAGCCTATGTTGTCAGGTTATGGGATGTAGTATGGAGATAATCCAAAGCTGCACTCTCCAATAGACATATAATGCAAGCTATAAATGTGAGCCACATAAGTTATTGTAAATTTTCTGGTAGTCTTTTTAAAAAGTAAAAAGAAATAGATAAAGTTGATTTTAACAATATGTCTTATTTAACCCAACATATCAAAATATTATGATTTTAACATATAATCAACATAAAATATTAATGAGATATTTATTTTACATTTATTCATCCTAAGTCTTTAAAATTTGGTGTGTATTTTATTTTCAACACCATCTTAATTTTGACTACTCACATTTCAAATATTCGTTAGTCACATGTGGCTTATAGCAACCATAATTGGACAATAGAAATATTAAGTATTTAGCACCAAGGAAACACTTAAGAATATTGGCTCAAATGCATTCCCTGGGTTTATTGATAGGTTTGTTGTAGTCCTTACTATGTTAAAAGCCTAGGAAATATTTGTTAGCAACACAAGGTTGAAATCAAGTACAGGGCGTATACTTCCTTCATTTCAGTTATTTCTGTCCTTTTTCCTCCAAGGAATAAGATGTTGCCCTTTTTGCCTTCTGACAAGAGTAGAGGTTTGTCAGCTCCCAAGCTGCTCAGATGAGAGAGTTTACCTGAGAACCAAGTTGAAGAACATAGCCTCCATAAGGAATTTCACTGGAATTTTGTCTAGGTTGTTCATAAAATAAAAAAAAAACACCTCAAACTCTGTAAACTAATTTAAAGAGGTTCATTCTGAACCACATGTGTGACTGTAGCCCGGCACACGTGGCTCAGGAGGTCCTGAGAAAACGTGCCTGCAGCAGCCAGGTTGCAGTTTGGTTTTATATATTTGCGGAGTTAGCTGAGCACTGGAGCCATTTGGGACAATCCTGCTTAATACACAACAGAAAATGCACCGATGACTGCTTATTCCTTTTCTTTCTTCCTGTGAAAAAAGGCACCAGAGATTTCTATAATTCTCTTCCCATCACTGAATTTTCAAAACATCATATTGTAAGAGAGACCAGCACTCAAATCAGAAATGGCATATCGAAAGGGGCGGCCCTGCAAAAATAACAGGAAAATCCCACGATCTCCTCAGTAACAGTAAAAGATCAGTCCTGTGAGTTCTCTGCTGATAGGCACCCTGCAGGAGCTCTGTTTTGCACAACTTGTAAGGAGTGCTGAATAGATAGAAAGAGATGTAAATCTCTCTCTTTCAAAATTGTTTTTTGAGAATCTGCCTATTTACAGTCTGAAGAGTTCTGAGTGAGCAGCAGGGCGTAAGCTCCAGGCCTCAGCCACAGCTCGAGGACTGAGTCACATCTCCTGGGATGATCCCTTCTCCACAGAAAGGAGGGAGAGCCAACTCTTGGATGTTGACATCCTCGAAGTTTTTGTTAGCCCTGCCACCAAGAAGAAAGGAAGGAGCTCTCGACTGTACCTGATATTTTACAGCCTCCTTTGAAAAGCCTCAATAACTGGTTTTCTGGGCCAGCATATTCTTCCTTTTCCACCTCCCCAGAGAACAGTAAATTAACCTCTTCTTTCTATTCTAATCTCTGCCCAAGCAATCTTCCTCCACCCATGGACACCTACTAGGCTTTCCACCCTAACAATATGAGAAAGAAAAAAAATCCTTGGGATATTTAATATTTATACATTTCCTTCTTATACCCTCCCATTTTCTTATAAAATTCCGATGATTCACATTCTTTTATGTTATATAATTTTAAAATCCACATAACATAAAATCGACCATCTTAAAGTGCACACATCAATAGCGTTTAGTGCATTCACATTGTTGTGCAAACTCTATCTCTGTCTAGCTCCACCAACCCCAAAGAAAATCCGGTACCTATATTAAGAGTCCCTCCTTATTCCTTCCTCCCCTAAGTCCCCAGCAACCAGCAATCTGTTTGCTTATTCTGGATATTTCATACAATATGTGACCTTTTGTGTTTGGCTTCTGTTACTTAGCCAGATGTTTTCAAGGTTCACTCTCATGATAGCATGTTTCAGTACTTCGTTCCTTTCCTTTCCGTGGCTGAATAACATTTTCCATTGTATGTATATAACATATTTTGTTTATCCGTTATTGGCTGACGGACATTTGGGTTTTTTCCTACCTTTTGGCTATTGTGAATAATGCTACTATGAACATTCAGTTACAAATATGTATTGAATACCTGTTTTCAATTTTTTTTGATATAATATCTGTAACAGAAGGAATGGCCTGAAAAAATAGCGAAGATATTTTCTGTCTCTTTAAAACATCCTGCACTGCTTTTTGAGAATTAAAATCTGCATCCCTGGCCAGGGTGGTGGTTCATGCCTGTAATCCTAGCTCTCTGGGAGGACAAGGTGGGCATATCCTTTGAGCTCAGGAGTTCGAAACCAACCTGAGCAAGAGTAAGACCCCATCTCTACTATAAATAGAAAGAAATTAATTGGCCAACTAATATATATATATAGAAAAAATTAGCCGGGCATGGTGGTGCATACCGGTAGTCCCAGCTACTTGGGAGGCTGAGGCAGAAGGATCGCTTGAGCCCAGGAGTTTGAGGTTGCTGTGAGCTAGGCTGACACCATGGCACTCACTCTAGCCTGGGCAACAAAGTGAGACTCTGTCTCAAAAAAAAAAAAAAATCTGCATCCCTGTTTCAGGCCGGTGGTTGGGAGGGGCAGAGTAAGTCATTCCTTATTTGTGCTAAAGGAGATGGTTCAGCCCAGACTGGGTAGGGAGGTCCCCTGGGTAGAGGTCAGGGGATTGATTGTCTTCAGTGGAGATGGGATGAGCAGAATCATCAACTGTAGTTGAATAGCAATTGCCTGAAGCTGAGAACCTGTCCTTTAAAAGCTCTGTATTTTTGTTTATTAGGAGGAGGATGGCATTTCAGACAGGAGTCTCCATCTTCCTCCTTTGTGGGCAAAGTAATAAAATGTCTCCTTTCTTCTCCCCAAACCATTTGTTCTTGTTCTTTTTTTTTTTTTTTTTTTTTGAGACAGAGTCTTGCTTTTTTGCCCAGGCTAGAGTGAGTGCCATGGCATCAGCCCAGTTCACAGCAACCTCAAACTCCTGGGCTCAAGCAATCCTCCTGCCTCAGCCTCCCGAGTAGCTGGGACTACAGGCATGCACCACCATGCCCAGCTAATTTTTTCTATATATATTAGTTGGCCAATTAATTTCTTTCTATTTATAGTAGAGACGGGGTCTTGCTCTTGCTCAGGCTGGTTTCGAACTCCTGACCTTGAGCAATCCGCCCGCCTCGGCCTCCCAGAGAGCTAGGATTACAGGCGTGAGCCACCGTGCCCAGACTGTTCTTGTTCTTGTGATGCAGCCTTGAGGACAAGTGGCCAAGCTTTCGGTAACATATCTAGGAGTATAATTGCTAGGTCATATGATAATTCTATGTCTAACTTTTTGAAGAACCCTGAGTTTGTATCTTGATCTCCTCTGGTTTGATTCAAAATGAAGGAAAACAGTGCTGGCCAAAATAGCTTACAAGGCCGTTAAAGCAATCACTAGTCATGAATATTCTGAAACATTCTTCATTGAGGCTGTCAACGGAAAAAAGCCAAAGTCTGCAAAATAATTTTAAAGAGATTTATTCTGAGCCAAATTTGAGGACCATGACCCGGAGCCACTCTCAAGAAGCCTTGAGCAGGTGGACTGGCTGTGGCTGGGTTACAGTTCAGTTTTATACATTTTCAGAGAGACAAGGGTTACAGGCAAAGTCACAAATCAATACGTGAGAGGCATACATTGGTTTGGCCCAAAAAGGTGGGACATCTCGAAGGGGGGTGCTTACAGGTTATAGGTGGGTTTAAAGATTCTTTGGCTGGCAATTGGCTGAGAGAGTTAGACTTCATCTAGAAGACCAGAAAGGATATGCTTATTTTAAGATAAGGTTGTGGGCACTCTGGGAGGTCCAGAGAGGAGGACATTTTAAATTTACAATAGGCGCCTGCTAGGATGTTTTAAGATGCTTTAAATTTAAGAGTAGGCATCTGCTAGGAGGCTGGAGTCTTTAAGACATTTTAAATTTATGATAGGCATCTGCTAGGATGCTTGAGTTAAGATAGGGGCTTCTTATCTTTTAGGTGATGTTAATGCCATACCAGAATCAGGTTGGGAAGTAAATCACAGCTTTACTTGGTTAACAAAAGCCACTTAGTGGGAATTTACCATTTGTCAGCCTGACCCAGCTGACCTCTTTAGGAAGGAGTTTTTAGCAAAAAAAAATCAGAGTTCAGTCCTCAAGGCTAAAAAGAGACTGTATTTATTGTTTATCAAAGAACTGGAAATGTGGCCAGGCTCGGTGGCTCACGCCTGTGATCCTGGCACTCTGGGAGGCCAAGGCGGGAGGATCACTCAAGGTCAGGAGTTTGAGACCAGCCTGAGCAGGAGCGAGACCTTGTCTCTACTAAAAATAGAATGGGCCGGGCGAGGTGGCTCACGCCTGTAATCCTAGCTCTCTGGGAGGCCGAGGCGGGTGGATTGCTCGAGGTCAGGAGTTCGAAACCAACCTGAGCAAGAGCGAGACCCCGTCTCTACTATACATAGAAAGAAATTAATTGGCCAACTAATACATATACAAAAAATTAGCCGGGCATGGTGGCCCATGCCTGTAGTCCCAGCTACTTGGGAGGCTGAGGCAGAAGGATTGCTTGAGCCAGGAGTTTGAGGTTGCTGTGAGCTAGGCTGACGCCACGGCACTCACTCTAGCCTAGGCAACAAAGTGAGACTCTGTCTCAAAAAAAAAAAAAAAAAAATAGAATGAAATTAATTGGCCAACTAAAAATATATAGAAAAAATTATCCTGGCATGGTGGCACATGCCTGTAGTCCCAGCTCCTTGGGAGGCTGAGGCAGAAGGATTGCTTGAGCCCAGGAGTTTGAGGTTGCTGTGAGCTAGGCTGATGCCATGGCACTCTAGCCCAGGTAACATAGTGAGACTCTGTCTCAAAAAAAAAAAAAAAAAAAAAAAAAAGAAAAGAAAAAGAAAAAGAATTGGAAATGTTTCTAAATAAATACTTGTAAAGTTAACTGAAAAACAATTTTGTTTGAGGTTGGATCAGTACAGAAGGGTTCTAGGTCATAATTCTGCAGAGCCTCAGGGAATGTGAGGAGTAGGTTAGAGGTGGGTGTGGGTCTTATTTTTGCTCTTTCCCTAGTTGAATGTCTCCACCCCCTGCATGGCACCCCTTCCCTGGCCAAGTACTTCCTCCCCACCACTCCTGGCTGAGCCTGCCTTGCCCTCAGGCAGCCCTGTCTCCCCTCCTTCCTCCCCCTCAGGCGGGGTTGCAGAGTAAGCTTGGTCTTCTCACTTAAACAACTTCTACTCATGGAATGAATCATCAAAAAATAACTGTAAACTCTTGTGCTGTTGATTTAGCCCTGATTTCGCAATGTGCGGGAAATCAGACAGCCCTGATGTTTCATAACATGCTGGCTTTACCACACTGAGTTGAATGGCTGTCTAAACACACAACCCAAGCTTTATTTGCGTCTAGAAAGTACCATCAAACTACCCTGAGTGAGAAAAGATTAGAATATATTTCATGTCAAAATATACATTGAAAGTTTCCTGGCTGGAGAAGGCAGCAGACAGGGCCATGGACAACCTCACAGAGATTCCTTCTGCCCTGGCATGGTGTGTGTATGATAAAACATAAACGGTAGATTGGCTCTACTTTAGGGAGCTGTAAACCTGCCCACAAAAAGAATGTACAGAATGTAAGAACTTTGACATTACGAGAAGTGAGGAAGGGAAAAGAGAGTAATTTTTTCTTATGGATCCTACATTGCTGAAGATTGAGGGTGCTCCACAAACATTTAGACATAACACACATCAAATCACTAGGGTGTGATGGTACATTTTATAGATCTCCTTCAAATAATAATAAGAAAGCCAAGAGTTTCAGAAATATCTTGGAGCTGGACCTATCACAAAGGCCTAGGGCCACTTCCATTCTTTTTTAGCCCCCAGGAATATTAAAATAATTAATAAATAACAAACATGGTAGTTCTTCTGTCTATTGTGGTGTAACAAACCACCTCAAACTTAGTAGCTTAATATACAGCCATTCATGTGCTCACAATTCTGCAAGTTGGACACGACTCAGGAAGGATGGTTCATCATCTCCCTCCCATGGGGCATAAGGCTAAGTTCATCTGGGAAACTTGTTTGAGCTGTGACATCCAGGATGGCCTCTCATTCTCCATTGTCCCTTTTCGTGCAGTCGCTCATCACTCATCAGTCTAAGCTGAGCTTCTGATATGGCAGCTGGATCCCAAGAAGGTAAGGGCAGAGGCTGCTAGGTCTAACCCTAGAACTGGCACAGTATGACAGTTTTGTCATATTCGTTACTCAAAACAGGTCACAAGGCCAACCTAGATATAAGAGGGAGGAAGTAACCCCCACCTTTGATGTGAAGAGCAGCATCAGCCTATAAAAATAGGAAGAAGTGTTGGCAGTCATATTTGAAGATTATCTGCCCTACAGGGTTATAAAGATCATGGTGTATTTTTTTTTTTTTTGAGACAGAGTCTCGCTTTGTTGTCCAGGCTAGAGTGAGTGCCGTGGCGTCAGCCTAGCTCACTGCAACCTCACACTCCTGGGCTCAAGCAATCCTCCTGCCTCAGCCACCCAAGTAGCTGGACTACAGGCATGCGCCACCATGCCCAGCTAATTTTCTCTCTATATATTGGTTGGCCAATTAATTTCTTTCTATTTATAGTAGAGATGGGGTCTCGCTCTTGCTCAGGCTGGCCTTGAACTCCTGAGCTCAAGCAGTCCTCCTACCTCGGCCTCCCAGAATGCTAGGATTACAGGAATGAGCCACAGCACCTGGCCGATCATAGTGTATTTTAAATGTTTACATTTAACACATTAACACTTAACATAAAAGTACACAATGACTGTATTTTAAAACTCATTTAGGTATAACATCAATATTCTAAATTTAAGGTGGAGCCCAAAGACCCCTCTTGCTTCCCTATGGTAGCTCTGTCTTATAGTCTGTGAAGGAAGTTCTTCTTTCTGCATTCTGAATGATTGTATAATTTCAACAGGCATCAACAACCCTTTATTCTTTTTTTTTTTGAGACAGAGTCTCGCTTTGTTGCTCAGGCTAGAGTGAGTGCTGTGGCGTCAGCCTAGCTCACAGCAACCTCAAACTCCTGGGCTCGAGCGATCCTTCTGCCTCAGCCTCCCAAGTAGCTGGGACTACAGGCATGCGCCACCATGCCCGGCTAATTTTTTTATATATATATCAGTTGGCCAATTAATTTCTTTGTATTTATAGTAGAGACGGGGTCTCGCTCTTGCTCAGGCTGGTTTTGAACTCCTGACCTTGAGCAATCCGCCCGCCTCAGCCTCCCAAGAGCTAGGATTACAGGCGTGAGCCACCGCGCCCAGCCCAACCCTTTATTCTTAAGTGTGCTCATTCTTCTCAGATAAAGTATTCCATTTTAAGGACAGAGGGGTCACCAGGAAAATTCCTGATTATCTCCCTGCCACAGCATTAGCCTCCTTGTTTTGTGTCTTAGTCCATTTAGTGTTGCTATAACAGAACACCTGTTTTGAGCCTGGGTAGTTCATAAAGGAAAGGTTTATTTGGCTTACAATTCTGTCAGCTGGAAAGTTCAAGATTGGGCATCTGCATCTGTTGAGGGTCTCAGGCTGCTTCTACTCATGGCAGAAGGCAGAAGGGAAGCCAGCAATGTACAAGATCATATGGCGAGAGAGGAAGCACAGGGTGGGGGAGGTGTCAGGCTCTTTTTAACAACCAGCTCTCCCCATAACTAATAATGAGACCTCACTTCCAGGGGAGGGCAGTATTCTACCCATGAGGGATCCACCTCCAGGACCCAAACATCTCCCCTTAGGCCCCATCACCAACATTGGGGATCAAATTTCAACAGCATGAGATTCAGAAGATCAAACACCCAAACCATAGCAGAGTGGTCTCCAGGAAAGTTTCTGATTGTCTCCCTGCCATGGCATCAGCCTCCTCATCTAAACAGTAGGAGCAGTAACCCCTGGCCACTGTTCCTGCCCCAGACCCTACAGATCAGAAATGAAGAGGAAGTTCCAAGGGGCATGGAGAAGCTTATATCAGAAGTGGAGGGCTTTGGGCCAAAAGTTCACGAGAGTAGTTGTCGTGGGGTGGAGAGAAGATGGAACTGAATAGGGAGACAGCCAGGCCAGGGGCTAAAAAGCTGTGCCAGCTTTGTAATAAGACAGAGATACTGTGGTATCACAGACTGCTATTTTGGGGAACATACATTCTTAAAGTTATTTCTTTTCTTTGCAATTAAGCCTCTTTTGTTCTGTCTTATGTTAATACATTTTTACATGCTAATCTGGTCAGCTGTGCTAACAGGAAACAAGAAAGAGGTTTTTGTCAGCTTGTCCTGAGTTTTAAAGGGCAAGCAGCTTGACCAACTGCCTGACATAGTGGAAACAACAGAGTGAGAACCTCAAAGGGAAAGTAAACTGAGAGCAACTGAGCTGGACCCTGTCCAGAAGTCTCCTGCACCGAGACACAGCGCTCAGCCAGTCCGCCTCGCGTCCACCCACAGCCAGTTAATGCCCTGATGGCCCAGACAAGAGGCAAGAAGAGACTTCACTGCACAATGAGAAGATTGTCCTGGGCTTGGTGGCTCAGGGCTGGAGGGGGCTGGTAACTATGGAGTTTGCTGTCCAGAATAGAGCCAGTAAACAGGAAATCTGATTTTGGTAGTCAAGAGTGGGGTGGGGTTCAATTTGAGCATGAGCCTCTGAGTGCCAAGCACCCAGGCGGGCAAGTCACCGCATCTTGTTTTCTTGTTAGGGAAGGAAAACACACACAGTTGTACCAGGACCACAGCCGATGCCTAGGAGGGGGACACAGGGCAGGGCGGAGGCAGGTAACTGAACTCTAAAGCAGAGACGGGGACACAACAGGCCTAGGCCAGGGCAGGGCTGGGAGTAGGGAAAAGCTGGCAACTGTGGGCACATGAGGACTGGGGACAAGCCAGGCATACTAGCCACCAGGCTTGGACAGCTGAGTCATTCTGGACCCTGCCAGGTTCCATTCACACACAGGACTGGTTTCTGGAGCTGCTGCTGAAAGACCTTTGGTAGCCACAGCTGCATTGAGCTAGGATTGGGCAGCCACAGTCACCACCAGTGCCCAGCCTCAGTCCTGCCCTCACCATTGCTCTAGTCATCTATAACTGAGTAACACCCTACACCAACATTTGGTGGATTAAAACCACAACAATCCTCTCTTTGGCATTTTGGGCAGGGCTCAGCAGGGACCATTCATCTCTGCTCCATAATGTCTGGGGCCCGTGACGCAAAAGGCTAGGGACAGCTGGGAGGGCACCTCTCTCCCACGTTCTGTACAGCATGATAGTTCAGGGTAGCTGAACTTAGGGGTGGGTTGGGGCTCCAAGAGCAAGGATTTCCAGAGTCCCAGGCAGAAGTTGCAAGGCATTTATAATCTAGCTTCAGGAGTTCTGGGGTATGGTCATTTCCACCACACTCTATTGGTTTACCAAATTACTAAATCCAGTCCGAATTCAAGGGGAGATGGTACAAACCCTATTTCTCAATGGGAAGAGTGGGAAAGAATTTGCCACCAAGCTTAAACTATCACACCGTCTCACCACATCCTCAACAACCCCCCCCCCACACACACACACTGATTTGCTGTCCCCAGATTTCCATTAGTGACAGCAGGGAGAGAGCAATGCACAGAGCAGAAAAAGTGAGGAGTTTGGAGGCCACAGCCCTGCACCCTGATCCAGGCCGGCGGGTTCTACCACTCAGCAACTGGCTGAGCTCGTTAGGTTACTTAGTTCTCTGAGCCCTGGTTTTCCTGGGCTAAGATAAGGATATTACTACTCCAGTGGCCAAGCAAAGGTACTTCTCAGATCTTCCAGTGCAGACAGCAGAACTGACTGCTGAGCTCTGCTGGAATCTATCCTCCGGTATTTGCCCCCATCTGGGCAGACACCAGCTTTCCACTGCTGCTCCCAGCCCCTGACTGAGCACAGCAGGGACACTAAGGCAGGCCTATTTCTGAAAGATGTCAGATTCCTAGGACAAGCTCACTTGGCTCAAAGACCCCCTCACCCCAGTTGCCTTGCTGGACTTTATAGTTGTAGTACCAGGTGCTTCCTTCCACCGACCTTGCTTCCTAGCCTCGTTCCTTCACATGATCACACCTGCACCCCAGGTGCGGCACCCTGTCCGTTTCCCTCAAGTATCTCCTGGGTAGTGCCTCTGTCTGGCGCTGGCTCTGAAGTGCTGGCACAAACACAGGCACCTGTTCACAGGGCTGCTGTGGGCATTGCGTGGGTGTGTGGAAAGTCCCTAATAAGGGTCTGGTGCGCTTTTACGACGCCCTTAGTGTTCTGGCCTTGGCCCAGGTATGCGGGACCTGACGGTGAGCAAAGCAGACAAATACCTGAGTGCTACCTGCTTTAGGCTTCCTGCCGACTCCCAGCTCTTGGACAGGTCACAGAGAGCCCTGCAAAGTCCGGCCCCACAGGGTCGACGCTCCCTGTCCACACCCCGCACACCTAAGCCTGTTTCCTCCTTCGGTGTTGCTCTTTTGCCCCCGGAACCTTTGCCCGCTGTTCTTCCACGAAAGGCCTCTTCCTGAGTGTCTTGCACACCCCCACGTGACAAACCCTGACATGTCCCCCAGGACTCAGTTCAGCTGAGGGGTCCCGGGTCATCTGGGCAGCACTGGCTTGCAGGCCGGGGTCTCAGCGCGCACGGGTGGCAGCGCTCGCTACGCTACGTTGTGTCACGGCGCTGTGACAGTGTCCCACTAGCTTGGGGGCGCCACAGCAGGGGACTGCCTCCCGCATCTCAGATCCGTTCGTGGCCCAGGGCAGGCCGCAGCAGTGTCTGCGGGGTGAGGACCGGACCGGCGAGCCCGGCGGGATGACCCGCAGGGCTGGGGCGCGGGGGCGGCCGGCCTGCCGAGGTCACAGCTGCAGCCACTTGGGAGCCGCCCGGGACCGGCCACGCCGGGCGTGGGCCGAATCGCAGCGGCCGCCACGGGGCACATGACCGCGGCCGCAGCCTCCGCCCCGCCCGCGCGCCCGCGCAGTCGCCGGCTGTCGCCTCCCGGGGCCGCGGCCCGCCCGCCCGCCAGCGTCACCGCCCCGCGCGCTCCCTCCACCCCCGGGGCTGCGCCGCCGCCGAGGGAGACGAAACCACAGCCGCGACCCGGGGCGCGCGGCCCGCCTGCTCGGTGCACCGGGAGGCCTGCGCCTCGGGGCCGCCGCCCTCCGCCCGCGCAGCCCGGCCGCCGGCGCGGCCCGCCCGGGAGCGGCGCGGCATGGGCAGGTGCTGCTTCTACGCGGCGGGGACGCTGTCCCTGCTCCTGCTGGTGACCAGCGTCGCGCTGCTGGTGGCCCGGGTCTTCCAGAAGGCCGTGGACCAGACTATCGAGAAGGTGAGGCGGGGCGGGCTGTGCGCGCTCGTGTGTGCGCGCGCGTGTGCGCGTGCATGTGTGTGTGTGTGTGTGCGCGCTCGTGTGTGTGCGTGTGTGTGTGTATGTGCGCGCTCGTGTGTGTGCGTGTGTGTGTGTGTGTGTGGGGGGGGTGCCAGCGCACCCTCCCACTGCTGAACCTTGTGCAAAGAAAACCTGCACTCGGCCAACCCTCAGGACCAGAGAGCCCTCCTTTCTTCCGAGTCCTCCTGGGCGTTCAAGAAGAATGGGGAGAAATAGAGACTACTCTGTCCCTTTATAATAACAAGATTATGGATCTTGACTTTTCCAAGGGCCTTTCACTTTTGCCCTGTCGTGTGCCTTTCTCTGCTCCCTCCTCCGCGCGCCCCAATCCCTGCCACTTAACGAAGAAAGAAAAGTCAAAGAAAGACACCGCGGAAGAGGCAGAGCGTGTTGTTTGCTCGCTGCAGCCTTTGAAGTGGTTGGGGCTGGGGTGAGAAGTGGTTTGCGTTCCTGCCTTCCAAGGGGGCTGGGCAGGGGTAGCCAGGCGTGGTCTGTGCTGAAGGCCAACTCGCGGCTTTGTGTCTTGTCCCAACAGTGTGTTGCTTTGTCTCTCCATGGATTCCTGTTCTCCCCAGACTGCCGCGGTTTTCAGGCACAGGTGCACTTCGATCTCTGCAGGAAGCCGAATCTGTCTCTGCCCCAGATGACTGGGCTGGGGGCTAGCCCTTCCAGAACACTTGCTCATCTCTTGACTTCACTGGTCATCTCTTCTGCCCTTTCACCCAGGTCCTCCAAGCTGTGTCAAAAGGGGAACAAGAGAGAGTCACTGGGATCACTTTTTCCTTAAAGAAAGAAAAAACATGCTGGAGGAGCCCTTCCTGCCAGCTCCCGTAGCCACGGGCGTGGCTTCTCCCACAAGTTTGCACTTGCCCTCCACCAGATAAAAAGCCCAGGCCTAATCCAGTTGGAGTCACCGGACTCCACCAGTGAGTAAAGCTGTCTTCTTCCAGGTGGCAATGAGGCTAACTGAGGTTTCCAAAAGTAATTGATTACTTGAAAAATTAATTTACTTTTTAAAAGTTCACATTGCCAAGGCCAGACAAGGCCCACTATCTGAGCTTCTCAAAGATCACCACTTCTCCTGAGCACTCATATTCGAGGAGGAAAAAAAAAAGAATCCTTTCTTCACTTCTGTCCAAATTCAAATCCACGGCAAGATTTGTTTGAGGATATTAGTTCTGCTTTGGGTGACTAGATTTCAGCACTCCGATTATAGTCAATATGTGAATTTTCTTGTGTGATTTTGAAAGCCTGTTTCAGGGGAACCCTGAAACAGTGACATTCCCAGTGCCCTGCAGTCTCTGTGGGTCCCTGTTTCACTGGAGGAGGGGCGGCTGGGAGGCAACTATCTGGGGCCTGAGTTTGTGTTGGTGTTTCCAAGTGCTTTTCTCCATGCGGAATGGTCTCTGTCGGGCTGATAGGTAATGGCACAGGGGAAGCGGGCCTTCAGAACTGCCCAGCCCCCACTCGGGAGCACTGCACATATGGTGAATGGAATGATAGGACAGGACTAGTTCAGTGGACTGACTTGGGAATATTCTTAAGTCAGTAGAGGTCTGGCATTATCATTCAGCCCTTTCCTGGGTTACCTATAGGGGGCTATGTATTTGGGGGAAGGTGGGAAAGAGTAAGACTTTGCAGGTCAACACTCCTGGGCCTGAATCCTGGCTCTGCCACGTACCAGCTGGGTGACCATGGGCTAGTTGTTCAATCTTTCTTGATTCATGGTTTCTCCATCTAAATGTAAATAGGGATAGTAACAGCTAATGTATATAGAAAGGTTAAAAGGATTATTCAAGAAAATGAGTGTGATTTTCCTGGAATATAGTTAGTGCATAATAAATGACAGCAGTTTTATTTTTATTAGAAGCCACACAAAGAAAAAGTACGTGAGATTTGAAGCCAGATTCCCTGTTTTCAAATCCCAGAATTGCCATTTAATAAGCTTTGTGACTTTTGGCAAGTTCCTTAACTTCTCTGAGCCTTAATTTCATTACTTGTGTTAATAAAGGGGGGGGGGATGTGGGACATTAGCTATCTTGGGCACAGTGGTGAATTTACTGTGAAGCTCATGAGGCTTAAGCTTTGGGTTCCTTACTTGCACAGGTCTTTCCAAAGCCCTGAACCTAATTCAGTATCTGACATTTTCTTTTTTCTTAGGAAGGGCCCCTCCCACTCGTTGTTAAGCTTCAGAGATCTGCCTCTGCGCGTGTGCTGTCGTGGGGCCGAGTGCACAGCACTTAGCACACTGTCAGGCGCGGAGTCGGCGATCAGTATGTGGTAGTTGTCACGTTTTCATTAGCATTGCTATGGAACAATTCATTCATAACTTGACTTTAATATAGATGTAGTAGAATCCACTCTGATCCTGCCAGTTCTTCGTTTTTCATTTGAAGGTCAGGCATGCCCTGGCTTATATACATTAAGAAGAGGAGACAGAAAAGGGATGAAATTTAAATGAGTAGATCTGACTGCTTGTGGTAAGCTTAGTAAAATAATTCCTTTCAGAAGAATTTGTCTCAAGTGATCACTGTCCTTGAACCCTGCAGTGAGCAGAGGTGACTGCCCAGTGAATATAGTGGAAAGAGTCAAGATAGTTCAGTTCCGTTCTTGGCCTCACTGGTCACTGCCTTGTATTGGGCTAGCTCTGTAATTATTTCTGCTTCAATTTTCTCATTTGTGAGAGAGGCATAGTAGGACCGCCTTTCTCTTCTGCCTGCACTTACTTCCTGGGGGGCATTATAGACATTAATAAGGCCTTCTCTAGCAAGAGTTTGGGCCTTCCTAGAGACAAAGCTTTGCAGAGACCCAGCAGTCAGTTTTCCTCCTTGGAGCCTGGAAGGGCAGGATTTTATATTGCATTTCATTTGGTAGCCCAACTAATCCCCTCGGCACCTAGCACAGTGCCGGATACATTGTAGGTGCCTACTAAATGCCTGTTGGCTGACTTGTGGTCATTTTAATGGACAGAAGAGTGTCCTGAGAATCAGCAGAACTGGGTGGAAATTCTTTGCCACTAGGAAATACTTGGTTTAAGCTGAACAAGCAAAGTAGCAAGTTATTTAATCCCTCAAAGCCTCAGGTTCCTCCTAATAAGAACACCCCCTTCATAGGGCTGTCAGAGAGTGAAATGAAACAATTGCTGCAGAGCACCCAGCACGGTGCCTGCATGTCGACATTCGTTATTGTTTTTAGCTACTATTTTCTCATCTGTGAATTGAAGCTTACATAGAAGCTAAGGTTCTGTGTAGCTCCAAACTTCTGCACTCCTATGACACGGGCACAGTGACCTTTAAGATCAGCTGTGCAGCTCAGAATATTAAATTTGCCCTCTTCCCCCTGCTGACATGCTGGGGGTTGAACATCTCCCAGGACTAGGGACACAGAACTGGCCAAGTCAGTGCTGGCTACCAAGGGGCAGGCGGGCGCGGGAACCAGTGCAAAGGAGAGAATCCATTTATACTTTCTATTTCCTCTTCCCAGTCCAGGCGGGAGTGTAGCATTAGGGCTCAGGGATGAGACGCACTTACCCATCACCTGCACCTAAGGCTCTGGGCGAGTGAGTAACCAGCGGGCCTCGTTTGGGAGCTGTACTGACTTTGGAGCTGTTCTGCTGGCGCCTTAAGAAATAAAATATAATCGGCTGGGCGCGGTGGCTCACGCCTGTAATCCCAGCACTCTGGGAGGCCGAGGCGGGAGGATCGTTTGAGCTCAGGAGTTCGAGACCAGCCTGAGCAAGAGAGACCCATCTCTACTAAAAATAGAAAGGAATTAATTGGCCAACCAAAAATATATAGAAAAAATTAGCCAGGCATGGTGGCGCATGCCTGTAGTCCCAGCTCCTCGGGAGGCTGAGGCAGGAGGATCACTTGAGCCCAGGAGTTTGAGGTTGCTGTGAGCGAGGCTGATGCCACGGCACTCTAGCCCGGGCAACAGAGAAAGAAAGAAAATATAATCACTTAACCAAATAATTTTGATGGTGAATATGTGGAATCATCTTTTTTAAAGTCAAATCAGTGACACATAGTCATTGCAGTTTACGTAAATACGATCAACCACATATACCCTTAAAGGGCTCCGTCTCGTGTATGGGCCTCGTCGCCTGAGTTGCCTCTATTCAAAGTTAAGAAGACTTAGAATTTTGGTCTAAGATTTTTCTTAATCAGAAAAAACCTTAGCGATGACGTAAATCTGTATGTTACAGTCCAGGAAACTGAGGCCCTGGAGAGTAAGTGACTTGTCTAGGGCCGAATGGAGCAGTGGGAAGAGGCAGGCAAGCCCACTGGGTCTCCTGACACCGGATCCGCTTTTCCCATCTCGAGGTGATCAGACGGGACTTGCCTGGGACAGCCCTGCCTGGTGTATGTTACCTGCTGTTCTGGTGGAATTACTGGCACCCTCTTTTCTCCAAAAGATTTCTGGTTTGGACAATAAATTCTTTGGCTGTCCCCTACCCCTCCATTCCACATTGTCTTTATATACCACACGGTCTCCCGTTGCTTTGCAAAAAGAGGAGCAATGCTGTCTAAGGCACTGAGACCCACTCAAGCTAGCTGAAGCAAGATAGGCTTTTTGTTTTTGTATTGGTAAATCTAGAAGGAGAAGCTCAAAATCCAAGGGTGGAACCTACCACAGCAGAGTGAGGCCTCCTGGGAGCACAGAAGAAGGTGGAGAGTCAGCAGGAGAGAGAGACAGGTGCCCATGTCTCCTCCCCTCTGATTTCCCGCCAGCCAGCCGTCCTCTGTCTGCTGTCCTGTCCTAGTCCCCTACTAGCTCCACTCTGGGCTTGCCGGGCCCATTGCCTGCAGCTTCCCAGCTGCTGGGCGTCCCACAAGCTGCACCTCCTAGTTTCCCTTTTTCAAGTTCCTAACAGAGTCACGTGATGGGCTCAGCACAAACAGAGATCATTGAGCTATAAACAGAGGCAGTATCGTTTATTTCCTTGCGAGAGTCTTTAACTCCTAAGCAAAACTATCCAACTCTTTCCTGGGTTTTAGAAATATGATCTTGTGATATTAAAATCATATTAAGTTTCTTTCGGTGTCTTGCTAATCCGTGTTGACTGTGAGTGCATTTGTTATTAATGATGAAGACAATGCTATAGACCAACAGGAGTCCCTAGACTCTAGGGAGAGGCATCAAAATCCACATGGGGAGATGTAGAAAATGCAGACCCCCCTCAGACCTGCTAAATCAGACTCTTGGGAATAGGACCCAAGTTAAGCTAACCATTAAATCTATTACTGGTTTGTATAGTAATTGTTTTAGCCCATGTCTTCATTCCTTGAGATAGTAATGGTAGTTGAGGGTATTACTATTAATAATTACTGTTAATCTGCAAGCTTACATTAAAGAAAAGATGATTTGCTGGGGTGAGGGGAAGGTTCCTGCCTGTGGAAACCCCTTTGCTTTATTGTTGAATAAAGTGCAAAATTCATTCTGTCAGGCCACAGTGAAGGGACCATCTGTTCTGCTAGACATTCGCTTGTTTCCCAGGGAAGAATCAGCAGGTGGAATTATAAGCCTGTTCATGAAAACAGAGGATGTTGTTCAAGTGACCAGACATCCATGTCCTGTATCATCAAGATCTGTACTGTCTATACAAAATGTACTAAGGTAGGGACCATTTTAAATCAATGCTGGTAACTAGTCAAAAACAACTGAGGGAAATAGTTTGTTCTAGGTGTTTGCTTTCTGTATCTAAAAGCACTTTTAGGTACATGCTTTGGCAGTCATTCTTTTATTTAGCAACTATTTACTAGGTGTGCACCATTTGTGAGGCAGTGTGCTAAGAGCTACAGATATAACAGTAAGCAAGACACAATCCCTGGCCTTTTAGACATTATAATCCAATTCAAACCTTTTGGCCTCTGTTCCCTTTACACTCTTAACAGTTATTGAGGACCCTAAAGAACTTCTGTGTCTGTGGGTTATATCTGTTGATATTTACAATATTAGAAACTACAACTGGTAAGGTTTTTTGGAGAAATCTTTAAATCAAAAGAATATACAAGTACGTATTCCAATAACTGTCAAAGCAGTGAAACGCCATGCAGCCTCTGGAAAACTCTACACTCACTTAGGGAGAGGCAGTGAGCAAGGCAGTGATGCCTTCGTATTATTATGGAAATTGTTCTGACCTCGTGGCTGGAGAGGCTCTGGGGTGGGGGAGCATCCCCCAGGGGTCCTCAGACTACACCCTGAAAACCGCTGATTTAGTTTTAAATTTAATTAATCATTTTGATTTTTTAAAATATATTTTTTAAAGTACACAGTATCTCTGTGTTATATTTCTGTGAGGCCAGTTTGGAAGCCATATTATTAATGTTTTCAAGCCACCAGAATTTTTTGTTTATTGTGTTTCTCATTCACTTGCCCTCTTGGCTTCCATGTGAGTCCAGTGTTAAAAACAGTAGTTTAGGCCATCAGTGATTCCAGCTCTGTGAATCTCCTATCTTTCCCTGTGTGCTGATTAAACTAGACAAGAACATTTGCATCTCTATAATTGAATTACTCAGTAATTCCCTCCTAGCCTCAGCCCTGCTGAGATTTTCAACCCATATGACAGTTCAGTATTTTAACCTGGCTTGAAAGCTCTCTTTGAAGGTAGAGGTCCTGTCATTTTTAGTTTTGTATCATCTTCTACTGCCAAATGCAATGTCTTACATAAAATAATGGCCAGCAAATATTGCCTGGATGAATGTAAGGATGAATAGAGGAAAATTATGTCTTTGGGGAAGATTTTGTCTGCATGCTGTAGCTCAGTCTCACATTTTGTCCTACTCTGTGGGCTAGTGGTCACGTGTTTGCCTCACGAGTGACATATGCCCTTAAAATCTGGAAACTTCACCCATTGGTCCAGACCTTCAGTGTCTTTTGAAACATGTGATGCTTTGCAGGGCTGCCCCCATCCTGTGTGGCCACAGCCTGAGCAGAGCAGGGGCCAGTCCTTAGTTGGGCCTGCCTTTCTCGCTCCCCATGGCCTCAGTCCCTTAGGCTGCTGCCACAAAATATCACAGACTGGGTGACTTACAAACAACAGAAATTTATCTCTCACAGTTCTGGAGGCTGGGAAGTCCAAGGTCAAGACCCCAGCAGATTTAGTGACTGGCGAAGGCCCACTTCCTCACAGACAGCTGTCTTCTCACTGTAACCTGACGTGGCAGGAGGGGGAATGAGCTCTCTGGGGTCTCTTTACAAGGGCACTCATACCATTCAAGAGGGCTCCACCCTCATGGCCTAATCACCTCCCAAAGGCACCACCCCCCACTGCCATCACCTTCTGGGTGAGGATCTCAACCTACGAGTTTTGGGGGAATGCAAACATTCAGACCACAGCACCTACCAGCCCACACATACCTGCAGGCTGCCGGCGCCCAGCAAGGTGCCCTTTGTTGTCACACTTGTTCTGTTTTTCTCAGAGTAGAGAAACATCTCTCTGTATCTGCCGCTCTTTATCAAAAGAAAGAAAAAGAAAGATAGCCTGAGAAGGCCACATGTTTAACAAAAATGGGAAGGGGCGCACTTCTGCGCGGAAGGGAACGCTGTTGCCAGGGCCAGACGTGCAGACAAGCGCAAGCCACAGCTGCGTCGCCCGCCCGCCCGCCCGCCTGGGCCCTCGGCGTCTGGTCCCACTGCCTTTGCTCCCCTCATGTGAGGCAGAACGGCATTGGCACGGTCGTGGGGTCACTTATTGCAAGCCCCGTATTTTAAAAAAATCTTTTTTTAAACTGACAATAAAAACAGTGTATCATTGTGGTATACAACATGATGTTTTCATGTGTGTATATATTGTGGAATGGCTACATCAAGCTATTTAACATATATATTACTTCACATATTTATCATTTTTTTGGTGAGAATACTTAAAATCTACTCTTCACAATTTTCAAGTATTGTATTCAATATATTCTTATTAACTATAGTCACCGTGACGTATAATAGATCTCTTGAACTTATTTCTCCTATCTAACTGAAATTTCGTGTCCTTTAGCCAAGATCTCCCCAACCCTCCCAACCTCTGCAATTCCCATTTTAAGGATATTTTCTTTTAATACTGTATTTCTGATAATCAGCAGTAATGGAAGAAGACATAGGTAGACATACGTGATGCACATATCACCTATTTCAACTTTGAGAACTGTTAATGCAATCACAGCCCACCAGATTGTAAAATGAAAAATAACAGCCGTGCAAACTACACACAGAAGCTGGGCATTGCTTCCATGCCATACTTCCTATTTATTCACATCTTAAAATCCTCTTTCTCACAATTATTATGTGCCAATTAAGATCTTTTAAAAAAAGAAAAAAATATCCTTTTTCACCCCCTCCCGTAGCTGCCTCCTCCACACAAACATATATTTTCCCATTTTTCATGCCGTGTATGAGATTTTTCCTTTTAGGGCAGCAGTTCTCAGCCTTGGCTGCACATTCGTAATCACCTGGAAGCTTTGAAAAATACTCCGGTGGGTGTTTAGTAGCAGGAGGCCTTTTTCCGGATAGCTATTCCACCTTATTGTCCTGTCTGTAATTTATAGACAAGAGTAGCCACTCACCCATGAACTAGTATTTGAATCTCAACTGTCACATCTCATTAGTTGGAGTTAAAGCACAATGATTTAAGCAACAGCGACATAAAAAAAAAATGAATGCCAATACATTTGTTCCTGAGTTGAAATAAGGTCAGGAAATAAGGGTAGAGTGTTAGTGACAGCTTATTTCTTTTAGCCCAACAGAGAATAGGGGCTGGGTGTGGTGGCTCATGGTTGTAGTCCCAGCTACTTGGAAGGCTGAGGCAGGAGGATCATTTGAGCCCAGGATTTGAGGTTGCGATGAGCTATGATAACACCACTGCACTCTAGCCAGGGCGACAGAGCAACACTCTGTCTCAAAAACAAAACAAAACAAAAACCCAAACAAACCAAAAAAACTCCAGAAATAACTGAGAACAAATAAGTAGTGGGAATTACTTAAATTACTACAAGAGTCTGTGTTGGGTTTGCTTAATTTTAGGGAGCAATTTTAAAAAACAAAGTCAACCAACTGTTGTTTTGATTTGTAGTAAGTGCTTTTTTTTTTTTTTATTTTATTTTTTATTAGCATAAACATACAGAACAGGAATGCTTTTTTTTTTTTTTTTTTGGAGACAGAGTTTCACTCTTGTTGCCCAGGCTAGAGTGCTGTGGCGTCAGCCTGGCTCACAGCAACTTCAAACTCCTGGGCTCAAGTGATCCTCCTGCTTCAGCCTCCCGAGTAGCTGGGACTATAGCTACATGCAACCATGCCTGGCTCATTTTTTCTATATATTTTTAGTTGGCCAATTTTTTTTTTTCTTTCTTTCTTTTTTTTTTTTTTTTTGAGACAGAGTCTTACTTTGTTGCCCAGGCTAGAGTGAGTGCCGTGGCGTCGGCCTAGCTCACAGCAACCTCAAACTCCTGGGCTCAAGCGATCCTCCTGCCTCAGGCTCCTGAGTAGCTGGGACTACAGACATATGCCACCATGTCCGGCTAATTTTTTCTATATATATTAGTTGGCCAATTAATTTATTTCTATTTATAGTAGAGACGGGGTCTCGATCTTGCTCAGGCTGGTTTTGAACTCCTGACCTCGAGCAATCCGCCCGCCTCAGTCTCCCAGAGTGCTAGGATTACAGGCATGAGCCACCACACCTGGCAAATTAATTTCTTTCTATTTTTAGTAGAGACAGGTTCTCGCTCTTGCTCAGGTTGGTCTCAAACTCCTGACCTTGAGTGATCCTCCCGCCCTGGCCTCCCAGACTGCTAGGATTACAGGCGTGAGCCACCATGCCCAGCCTATAGTGAGTGTTTTATACTGGAGTCCAATGAGAACTATCCACATACAGAATTGGTCTGCATTATCTCTGGGTGAATTTAGACTGCACGGATGGCAACATGGATGCTTAAGTTGTGTTTAATTATTAAGTAGCACTCTGTTCATCTTAAAGAACAGCTAGCAATGCTTTTGAGTACTGATAGTTCCCTTAAAAATACTTCTTATTCCCATCAAAGCTTAACGCAGTTCTTTCAGTGCTTATTTTTATCCTCTGGAAGTGGCTTACACCAGCCAGGACAGCTGGGTCCATGACTCTCGTGGTGGTGCCTTCCCAAACGACGGACATTGGCCTGACTGGGAGGTAACGTGTTCTCTGGCTGTGTTGAGTCACGCCAGCACTCAGCAGTGGAAGCTAATCCAGCCTGTGTGGTCCCTCACCTAAACGCCAGGCATTAGCCTGGCTGGCACTCCATGCCCACTGCACGCAGCTCAGAGACTGTTCTCAGGCCCGACTCTTGCCAGCGTTCTGTCTGCTCAGCCTGAAGATTCATGCTGGGTGAAGATTTTTTTTTTTTTTTTTGAGACCTGATTTTGCTCTGTTGCCTAGGCTAGACTGCAGTGGCATTATCTTAACTCACAGCAACCTCAAATCCTGGGCTCAAATGATCCTCCTGCTGCAGCCTCCTGAGTAGCTGGGACTACAGGCATGCGCCACTATGCCCGGCTGATTTTTCTATTCATTGTAGAGTTGGTGTCTCGCTTTTGCTCAAGCTGGTCTGGAACTCCTGGCCTCAAGCGATCCTCCCGCCTCGGCCTCCCAAAGTGCTAGAATTACATGCTAGGATTATACCATGCCTGGCCCTGGTTGAAGATTTTTTAACTTTTGCTTTAAAACAGTCCCATGGTTCACGCCTGTAATCCTAGCTCTTGGGAGGCCGAGGCGGGCGGATTGCTCAAGGTCAGGAGTTCAAAACCAGCCTGAGTTGGTCCTTGCCTGCGAGAGTGGCCACTGCGTTGGTGCTCTGGGGCTTGGACCCTGTAAAAAAAAAAAAAAAAAAAAAAAACAAAACCAGCCTGAGCAAGAGCGAGACCCCGTCTCTACTATAAATAGAAAGAAATTAATTGGCCAACTGATATATATATAAAAAATTAGCCGGGCATGGTGGCACATGCCTGTAGTCCCAGCTACGTGGGAGGCTGAAGCAGGAGGATTGCTTGAGCCCAGGAGTTTGAGGTTGGTGTGAGCTAGGCTGACGCCACGGCACTCACTCTAGCCTGGATAACAAAGCGAGACTGTCTCAAAAAAAAAAAAAAAAAAAAACAGTCCCATGGCATACATGGCAAAATATATACTTCTTTAGTACTCTAAGAAATGCAAGTTCAAACAAGATGCCATTTCCCCACTTTTAAATAAGGAAAGATTTCTAAAAATCTTAAATAGCAGTATTTGTGTACATATACTATAATGGTTGCTCACACCCTGCTTTCTGGAAGCAACTTGGCAACATTTAAAGGCTTATAAGTTTGTGAAAACTTTTTTTCTTTTGACCCAATAATTCCAATTGTAGGAGTCCATTCTAAGAAATTATCCAATGCGTTGGAGAAATATACTCAAAAACGTTTACCACAGCATGGAAACAATACAAACAATACAATGTCCAATAGTAAGAGAATGATTAAATAAACTGATTTATCACTGTACAGTGGGTTAGTATACAGACATTATAATAAAGTTCTCAAAAATTATTTAATAACAAGGATAATCATTTATAGAAAATGAGTGAGAAAAACTTGATAAAAAATAATACATATCTTATGATCTCCATTTTTGTTTAAAATGCACATATATCTGCATTGATAGAACACCAGAGGGAAATAACCTACATGTTAATAGTGGTAATGTAGACAACAGGGAAATAAAATTTTGTTCCTTTTACTTTCTTTGTTGTTCATATTTTCTATGACAAATTAGATGGAGTGGGTAGAAAGAGGATGGAGTGACATTTCACCTGATTTAAGGCCACAACAATCAGTAGCCTAACTGTGAACGGGGACTGGATGTAACGTGCCTTTTCTGCACATTTGCAGTAATGTTATTTGCTGCTTTAAATATCTCTTCTAACCCTAATGTCAATGTGGAAATTTCCATAGATTGCTCATTGACAGTGTTATCTAGGTATTTTTCTCTTAGGCAAGAGTGATATTTTCTTGCTTACAAGTCTATTTTTTTTTTTTTTTTTTGAGACAGAGTCTCGCTTTGTTGCCTAGGCTAGAGTGAGTGCCGTGGCGTCAGCCTAGCTCACAGCAACCTCAAACTCCTGGGCTCAAGCGATCCTCCTGCCTCAGCCTCCCGAGTAGCTGGGACTACAGGCACAAGCCACCATGCCCGGCTGATTTTTATATATATATATTAGTTAGCCAATTAATTTCTTTCTATTTTTATGGTAGAGACGGGGTCTCGCTCAGGCTGGTTTTGAACTCCTGACCTTGAGCAATCCGCCCGCCTCGGCCTCCCAGAGTGCTAGGATTACAGGCGTGAGCCACCGCGCCTGGCCTACAAGTCTATTTTGTTCTTTGTTACCCTAGGAAGTTTTCAGATTTCACCAATAAAATATAAGTTCATGAAGACAAGACTTCTTATCTACTGTTGTGTCTCCAATACCTAGAACAGTTCCTGGCACATGGCAAGTACTAGATAAATATTTGTAGGAAGAATGAAAGAATTTCATTAATATTAAGGTTGTGAAAATCCTATGCTGTACTTGCTATGAAAAAGAACTTTATAAGAAATTCGTATTGAAAACAAATTTGCTAAACATGGGTCTAATAGACCTAGGAGAATTAATTTTTGTGTGCTTCTGGCATGTTAATTATGTATACAGATGAATCCTGCTAATTCCAAACTAGTCTTAACCATTTATGAAAGGGGGCCAAAGTGTCTCCCTGAAAAATAATATTTGCAGCTAGGAAAGTCACTATTTCTTCTTTGTATTTTTTTGTTTTTGTTTTGTTTTTTGAGACAGAGTCTCACTTTGATGCCCAGGCTAGAGTGCCCTGGCGTCAGCCTCGCTCACAGCAACCTCAAACTCCTGGGCTCAAGCAGTCCTCCTGCCTCAGCCTCCCCAGTAGCTGGGACCACAGGCATGTGCCACCATGCCCAGCTAAT
This sequence comes from Microcebus murinus, assembly GCF_040939455.1. Classification (NCBI taxonomy): domain Eukaryota; kingdom Metazoa; phylum Chordata; class Mammalia; order Primates; family Cheirogaleidae; genus Microcebus; species Microcebus murinus. The sequence continues at coordinate 1,298,023 of NC_134129.1, forward strand.
TTTTTCTATATATTTTTAGTTGGCCAATTAATTTCTTTCTATTTTTAGTAGAGACGGGGTCTCACTCCTGCTCAGGCTGGTCTCGAACTCCTGAGCTCAAACAATCCTCCCACCTCGGCCTCCCAGAGTGCTGGGATTACAGGCGTGAGCCACCGCACCTGGGCAGGAAAGTTACTATTTCTTCTTGAATCTATAGCACCAAAGTTCAGACTTTTCATTTATTCAGACCAACTTTCTCATTATTATTTAGAATGTGCTGTGTTTTGCCACATTGAAGCCCTTACCCAGAAGAACGAGGTGGAGGATGGAGAAGGAATGTCTGTCACAGTGTCACCTGTTCCTCAGTTGAACACTGATTGTGCCCAAACTGGGCCAGAAACCATGTCATGTTCTGGGGATAGATGCAAGTGATTCAGTCTTTCCTTAGCCTCCGAGATGACCCAGTCTGATACCGAAGACTAATGAACATCATCCTAATAAAACTTGCAAAGTTTCATGAAAGCAGAGAGGAGACAGGCAGCCCCAAGAGGCCTCCTGGAACATGGCATTTGTGCATTGAGCCCTGAAGCCCAAGCAGAAGTGGGCCAGGTGTTGGGGACCCTGGGCACAGGGTAGTGTGTGACTCAGGCCAGGGCACTGTCTGGGCACCAGCGTGGGGGGTGCTGGGCAACAGACCGAGGATTACTGCTGGGGCGTAACATGCCCACCAGGCAGTGAGAGGTGATGACAGGGCATGGGGTTGCCTGAGGTCGCGCCATGTCAAGGGCTGTGGACTGTCTCCTGTGAGCAGGCGTGGAGGGAGCGACTGTTCTGTTTGACAGCCTTCTCTGGAGGCTGAGATGGAGAAGAGATTTGAAAGGAGTGAGGCTGGAGAGAGAAGACAGGTTAGAAGACGACATACAGTATTGCCGTAGTCCAAGCTCTCAGTGAAATGGGCCTAGGAGTAGAAATGGGAGGAGGAGGTGGCAAAACCAGCGGGACTTCATGGTCGATTAGGGGGGAACATCATGAGTCACTTTTTGGTCATGTTGACTTGGATCAGCCTTTGGGATGGACAAAGGGGGGGATTTTAGGGCAGGTGCACACCACTGGGATGATCCGGATAATTTCAGGCATCAGCCCTTTTTGGGGTTGAATTACTGGGTCCTGCACATGACTTTTCACTTACTGTTACATGCATGTCAGTTTTGTGTCCTTAGCTGAATTTCTTCTTGCGAACAGGGCCTACATCTCTTGGGTACATAGAAGCTCTCGATATGCACATATTGGCTGATTAACTGAAAAGTAAGTTTTTCAGTCTAAATCATTAATTTGGCTATTGAAACTGCAGATTCACCACATAACTCCATAATCTTTCCAACTTTTTTTTTTTTTTACAGTGGTAGTAGCACAGTATTGTGCCTGGAAACATGCATCACACTCTGCTTGGCTGAAATTAATGAGCATTATCCACAGTCACACTGTAAAGCCAATTTAAGACCTTATGCCGATTTCTGATTTAGTGTAAGAAAACTCAGCTGACTGCAAGGTTTGTCTGGTGGCTGTCACCACACAGCAGAGCCCTGGGTGAGGAGGATCAGTTGGTTGTTCCCAAGCCCTGGCTCATGCTTAGAGTGGCAAAGGGCCCCTGCCCGGGGATGCCCCCCTTGAATCTGGGGGAATGACTGACTTCCTTTGCCAGACATTCTGCGGCCCAGAGGTTAAGGTTATTATTTGTTAGTTTCTCAGTCCTTCTTTTGCAGAGCGAGCTCCTAGGAATGCACATGTAAATGCTTTGAAGTATCTGGGGCTGAAATGAGAAATTTAAGTGGAAACGGAGCCCTCTTCTGGTGCTTTCTCTGGACACATTAGCATAACGAGGTCTGAGCGGCACCTGGAAACTCACTTCTCCCTTCCTCATTTCCTGCATCGGTTCAGTTCGTGCCAGGGAACGCACAGACCATGACCTCACAGCTGCCCTGGTTTCTTCCCGCCAGAGGGAAGGGCTGACCGCCCAAGAACCCTGCAGAGTTCAGAGAGTTCGACTTGTGCTTCTCCATCATTTCACAGCCCCACTAGGGTGGGTAGAGTTGCCACGTAGAATCCAGGGTACCTAGTTACATTTGAATTTCAGATACACAACAACGAGTGCTATTTTCGTATGAGTCTGCCTTGTGCGATATTTCAGTTCAGTTTGATGTATCGGTTGTTAGCACCGTGCCATATTTACTTTATCTCTCCCAGGTACACTTTTTCTTGATCTGTTTAAGTTGCAGACATCACACATACACTTTGCCTCTACCTCCTTCAGCATGTATCGTCTAAGATTTAAAGCACTTTTGACACAGTCCATGCAACAGCTGGGACAGAGCCATACTAAAACAGTCTTTGTTGTTTAGCTGAAACTCACGTTTACCTGGGTGTCTGTGTCTTTATGTGTTGAATCTGGCAGCTCTACCCCAGGGGTGCGACGGAGTGGCCCAGCGTGGGCTTTGCCAACTCACACACTTGGTCAGATTTGATTTAACTCACTGGCTGTGTGGCTTGGGAAAGCCAGCGCCACCATCGCAAGATGGCACTTTTTATCTTCCAGGGTCAGTGGCAGGCTCAGATAATGTACATAAAGACCCCTGCACGGCGCCTGGCTCTAGCAGACTCACGAGAGTCGCAGCTGGTAGCAGTAGCGATATAGTGACCGCCTTTCTCTGAGCTCAAAGTCAGAGGAGAAGATAAAAATAAAGACACAACTGTTTCAGAAATGGCAGCTGTATCTACAACTTCCCCCATTCTCTCATTCCTTTTCTCCCTCCCTGCTTGTGCACGGATGTAGACACACACGCACACGCGCACGCGCACGGGCAATACAGCACGCAGCCTGCTCTGGGATTCACAGGGGGCTTTTTTTTTCTTCTTTGAGACAGAGTTTCACTCTGCGCCCGGCCTGCAGGAGGTCTCTTGACAAACGTCCAGCCGTGTGGAATGGAGGACAAGAGACACATTAAAGGTGCAGGAAAAGCCAACTTCCTTGAGGGAGATATTTGAGTGGAATAAAAGCAGATATTAGGTTAGGCACGGTGGCTCACACCTGTAATCCTAGCACTCTGGGAGGCCGAGGCGGGAGGATTGCTTGAGGTCAGGAGTTCGAAACCAGCCTGAGCAAGAGCAAGACCCCGTCTCTACTAAAAATAGTAAGAAATTAATTGACCAACTAAAAATATATAGAGAAAATTATCCGGGCATGGTGGCGCACGCCTGTAGTCCCAGCTACTCGGGAGGCTGAGGTAGGAGGATTGCTTGAGCCCAGGAGTCTGAGGTTGCTGTGAGCCAGGCTGACGCCACTGCACTGTAGCCTGGGCAACAGAGTGAGACTCTGTCTCAAAATAAAATAAAATAAAAGTGGGTATGAGAGTGTGTCTGGATGCTGTTGGCTCAGCTAAGAAGTGGCCGGGGAGAGGGGGACAGGGAGGTGGAGGTGACACAGGCAGCCCCTGGCTGCACAGTCTGGGCCAGCTGTGAATCTGGCAAGCTCCCAAGGCCGTTTTATTGTCATTGTCTGTTTTCCATTTGCTTCATTTAGTTTAGGAGTCGAGTCCACTAAACGTTTGTTTCTGTCCTGGAAGTCGGGGGAACAGCTTCCAAGTTGGACTGTGGACACATGCGAGAGCAGCCGGGCTCGCCCTTCCTTCTGGGAGAGGTTTGCCTTCTTTCTCTCTGGAAACTCTTCCCCTTGTTTCCGGACAGGCGAGACAATTCTTGAGGTGAACCGTGTGTTCATTCAGCTCACTGATTCTTCCAGGGCTCCTATTTCTGAGCTGATTTTCTTTACTTGAACAAATAAATGTGATCTCAAGTCCTGTCTCACTCCAAAACTCCCCACACACTGTGGTGCTTGTCAGGAAAGATTAGCAAGGATCACAGAGTGCTAAATCAACCGTCCTGGCAGTGACAGGAAAAGAAACAGGCTGCAGCCCCACGCGGGGGTGGCTGCCCTGGGGCGTTTGCCGCTCCCAGCCGCTGGGGCAACTTCCCTTTCATTTTGCCAGAACGAAGGAAAGGCCAGAATGAAGTGGGTTCTCTTTGTATCTACTCCTTCTCCCTCCCTTAGAGTCTGTCGATAACACTGTATAGAATCTGGGTTTCTTGGTTAGGTCTGGGCGGTGGGGGAGCACGGCCTGTGCCTCCGTGGGCGCAGCAGAATGCTGTTTGTCTTGAGCATCTGGGTGCAGCTGGGTGGAGGCCAAAAAAGGTGTCCACCCCAAGGTTATTTGTTTTTTTTTTTTTTTGAGACAGAATCTTACTCCATTGCCCAGGCTAGAGTGCCATCGCGTCAGCCTAGCTCACAGCAATCTCAGACTCCTGGGCTCAAGCAATCCTCCTGCCTCAGCCTCCCCAGTAGCTGGGACTACAGGCATGCGCCACCATGCCCGGCTAATTTTTCTATTTTTTAGTTGGCCAATTAATTTCTTTCTATTTTTAGCAGAGACGGGGTCTTGCTCTTGCTCAGGCTGGTCTTGAACCCCTGAGCTCAAGCAATCCTCCCACCTTGGCCTCCCAGAGTGCTAGGATTACAGATTTGAGCCACCGAGCCCAGCCCAGCCTTGGGTTTTATAGAGGATTTTTCCAAGGGGAGTAAGTACCACCTACAGAGATAGGGGAGGGTAGCAGCTCTGTCCTCGTGAGGGCGGATAGGAATCAGGCCTGGCTGTAGCTGCCTGCGGTTGAAGTTAGATTTATAACTTGGGACGCTCCAGACTCCTGCCGCTTTTGTTTCACAGGCTTTATGATATTTTTCGGGTTCCCGCTCTAAGTAAACCTAACACTTAGATTTTCTTGGTTTTGTAAAAAAAAAAGATAAGGGAACAATTTTTTCCTGCCTATAGAAGTAACTTATTTCTGTTGTAAAAATCCAAACAAAAACAATAGGAAATGGAGCCCTTACGTGGTGGCCTATAGAGAGGGCTGCGTCGGGTGTGGGTGCGCAGAGTTGGAGGGTGACTGAAAGATCGGAATTTTAAATTACCTATGTTTCACCGTCCTAGTGTTTTCGTGTCTGTCAGCATTTTATCTGCTAGTCTTGTCCACACAGGGACCTATTTTACATTGTCTGATTTTTCCAGTTAACATAGATCATAAGTATGTTTCTTATTTTTATTTAGTCTTTGTAGTTTTAATGGTTACTTTCTACTCTAACCTATGAATCATTATAATTTTCTAAGTCATTCTTTTCCTGTTCAACCTTCTCATTATTTCCAGTTTCGTGCTAACTCCATACTGCTTCAAAACCGTGTTATATCTAAGCTGGAAGAGAGGGTCGTCACTGAAGACACCTTCTGTTGTTTGTTCCTATTTTGTTTGACATTTGCTGGTTTGTCTATATTTCAGCGGACTCATGGGAGTGACATGATTCCTTACTTTCTTCAGACCGTGCCCTAGAATCTTCTCAACCCCAGCCTGAGGATAGTAATAATCAAGATCACAGCTACCATTTCCTGAGCCCTTGGAGTGTGTCCTGAGATGAACACTCAGCTGAAATCTCATTTGATCCTTGTCATAATCATAGCCAGCCCCTCCTTCCCATTTGTGCCAGATCACCTTCTAAAATACCTCTTTCCTGTGTCAGTTCTAAATAGAAAGTGTGGTGGAGCAGCGGTCCCCAACCTTTTTGACACCAGGGACCAGTTTCATGGCAGACAGTTTTTCCAAGGGGCGGGGAAGCGGAGCTCAGGCAGCGAAGCCAGCTGTAAGTGCAGGAGGGATGTACAGATGAAGCTTCCCTGGCTCGCTCACCTCCTGCTGTGCTCTCCCCCTCCTCCCCTCCCCCTCATGGCAGACAGTTTTTCCACAGTGCAGGCAGAGGGGCCATGGGGGACCCTCTGCCGCCCGGTCCCCAACAGGCTGCAGACTGGTACCAGGGGTTGAGGACCGCAGTGGTAGAGTGTTAGCTAGAAAGCAAACCTGACTTAGATAAAGACAGACGGCTTGAAAGGATTATTGCAAGGTGTGTGTGTGGAGGGTGGGAAGCTCTGACCAGGACATCTGCAAGAGTCTCCAAGGTTAGGCAAAGGAGTCTTTCTTTTAAAGGGAGGAGTGAACCAGGTCAGAAGGAACCTTGAGGGAAGAAGGGTACACAGAATGGCAGGATTGACAGTAGTGATGAGAGAATGACTTCCCAAGACCAGCCTGGCCTGGAGGGGAGGGAGAGGAGGGTGAGGAGGGGTTGTGCAGTGAGAAGCGTTATGATGGGTGGGGAATTTTAGAGTGAAAAAGAACTTGGGATCTCATCTATTTGCTCAGGTAAAGAAAATCACCTCAGAATTACAAACCCTTAACAACAATAAAACAATAAAAACAGTCCTTGACAGCTTGCCAAACTCACAGCTGATGCGAATTGTGTACAGCCTGGGGCTGCCCCTGCCACCCCCCCCCCATGGCCCTTCTCTGCCCCTCTCTGTTCACCTCTTACCGGATTCTTCTCTCCTGTTTTGCAAGCGCTAATGGGAGCCAGTGTGGAATGGAACCTACAGTCAACTATAGTGACTCGACATAGTTTCATCAACTGAGCAAATATTTCTCCAGAAAGTGCATTGTCCTAGGCACTGTGGGGAGTATTAAAGGAAAAAACAAAACAAAAACTAAGTGTGCTTTCTTTGTGGAGCAGCACCTCCTGCTTTGAGAGGCCAGCGTCAACTCGGCCTGCTGCCATGTTGATTGAAGAGCTGCCCTTTCCTTCTCCTTTTAGTTTGCTAATTTCATCTGCTTCAGGTTGATTCCTGTTAACTTCAATTTTTAGAAGATGTTTTCTGTCCTGACTGCTTTTTCCTAGGAGATTTCTACATCAGGTGTTATGGGGTTCAAAGGAAGAGACGATTTGTCCAGTTGGAGGGATACTCAAGGAATTCCTGTAGAAGGGAAAATTATTATTGTTTTGCCGTTTCCTGGAAACTTATGTACAAGAAAAAGAGATCCTTACTTTAATGAAACCAGACAACTTGTTAAGCATCCCTGGGCCTTTAGAACCCTATAGAAGACAAGGTAATGATTTACGTGTTAGACCTGCTCATAGCAGACCTTGACATGTCAGTTTTAGGTAGGTTAAATTCATGGCACTGACCTGTTTTTAGGTGTATGACAGTTATTTGTATCAAAATGGGTCGTTAATGTCAAACCCTAACAAAGTGGAGCTGGGATGCGGGGAAGGAGGGACCCTCGCATACTTGTGCCTCTGCCTATGACGGAACTATGCAAGGAATTCCTCAAACTGCGGTGCTACAGATAAGCCCTGCCCAGGGCCCCTTGCCTACCAATGTCTGTCTGCACCCGTGAGCTAACGCCGGCTCCTACAAGCCCCGTAAGCAGTGGTCTTTGTTTCAAAACGGCTTAGTCTTTAAAAGCAAAGCTTCAGGCTGGGCGGTGGCTCACGCCTGTAATCCTAGCACTCTGGGAGGCTGAGGCGGGCAGAACGCTCGAGGTCAGGAGTTCGAAACCAGCCTGAGCAAGAGCGAGACCCCGTCTCTACTATAAATAGAAAGAAATTAATTGGCCAACTAATATATATAGAAAAAATTAGCCGGGCATGGTGGCGCATGCCTGTAGTCCCAGCTACTCGGGAGGCTGAGGCAGAAGGATTGCTTGAGCCCAGGAGTGTGAGGTTGCTGTGAGCGAGGCTGACGCCACAGCACTCACTCTAGCCTGGGCAACAAAGCGAGACTTTGTCTTAAAAAATAAAATAAAAGCAAAGCAAATCGTCCCTCTTGCCCTGAGCCCCTGGGATGCGCCCACTGTCTGACACAGCAGGGTACCAGGCTGCGGGTCCTGCTCTTCCCAAATAAGCTCTGCTTTGGAGAGTGGCCTCTGTGGCTCATCTTAGGCTGACAGGCGCTCTGGAGACTCCGCCATTTAACTTGCATAACTAAGCGGTGTCATATAGTGTGCCCGTTTTCTTGAGGTGTCTGAAGAGGTAGGATGGGAGAGTGGAGAAAAGTTGCACGAATTCCAGGCCAGCTCGGACTCTAAGTAGAGAACGGCTTTTAACCTTCCGGGCTTCCGCGTCACACCTTGTCAACCGTGCGCTCTTCCTAGGACTATTGTTTTCTTGCACTGTGAGCCTGAGTCCTTGCTGCTCCTCAAACAGCATAGACTTCGATTCCGGAGAGGAGAGGAAAGACCACAGAGCTCTTCAGTATCTGCCTGAGGTGCTGCTTAGGCCTCTCCCGGCCCAGGGCAGGGTGCAGGTGCGGGCAGCAGGGGGCAGCAGGGGGCATCAGGGTGCAGGCGTGGGCAGCAGGGGGGCAGCAGGGGGTAGCAGGGGGCAGCAGGGGGCAACGGGGGCAGCAGGGTGCAGGCGCGGGCAACAGGGGGCAGCAGGGGGGCAGCAGGGGGCAGCAGGGGGGCAGCAGGGTGCAGGCGCTGGCAGCAGGGGGCAGCACGGTGCAGGCGTGGGCAGCAGGGGGGCAGCAGGGTGCAGCAGGGGGGCAGCAGGGTGCAGCAGGGTGCAGGCGTGGGCAGCAGGGGGCAGCAGGGGGGCAGCAGGGTGCAGCAGGGGGGCAGCAGGGGGCAGCAGGGTGCAGGCGTGGGCAGCAGGGGGCAGCAGGGGGGCAGCAGGGTGCAGCAGGGGGGCAGCAGGGGGCAGCAGGGGGGCAGCAGGGTGCAGGCGCGGGCAGCAGGGGGCAGCAGGGTGCAGGCGTGGGCAGCAGGGGGCAGCAGGGGGGCAGCAGGGTGCAGGTGCGGGCAGCAGGGGGCAGCAGGGGGCAGCAGGGGGCAGCAGGGTGCAGGCGCCGGCAGCAGGGGGCAGCAGGGTGCAGGCGCGGGCAGCAGGGGGCAGCAGGGGGCAGCAGGGGGCAGCAGGGTGCAGGTGCGGGCAGCAGGGGGCAGCAGGGGGCAGCAGGGTGCAGGCGCGGGGAGCAGGGGGCAGCAGGGTGCAGGCGCGGGGAGCAGGGGGCAGCAGGGGGGCAGCAGGGGGCAGCAGGGGGGCAGCAGGGGGGCAGCAGGGGGCAGCAGGGGGCAGCAGGGGACAGCAGGGGGGCAGCAGGGGGACAGCAGGGGGCAGCAGGGGGCAACGGGGGCAGCAGGGTGCAGGCACGGGCAGCAGGGGACAGCAGGGGGGCAGCAGGGGGACAGCAGGGGGCAGCAGGGGGACAGCAGGGGGGCAGCAGGGGGACAGCAGGGGGCAGCAGGGTGCAGGCGCAGGCAGCAGGGGGCAGCAGGGGGGCAGCAGGGTGCAGGCAGCAGGGGGCAGCAGGGCGCAGGCAGCAGGGGGCAGCAGGGCGCAGGCAGCAGGGGGCAGCAGGGGGCAGCAGGGTGCAGGCAGCAGGGGGCAGCAGGGCGCAGGCAGCAGGGGGCAGCAGGGGGGCAGCAGGGGGCAGCAGGGTGCAGGCAGCAGGGGGCAGCAGGGGGGCAGCAGGGGGCAGCAGGGGGCAGCAGGGGGGCAGCAGGGGGGAGGCGTTGCTAAGGAGAGTCCGGAGCTGGCCCCGGAGGCCGGAGGAAAGGGATTTCATGGTTTGTCTTTAAATTTGTTTGTCTCATCCATCTGATGGCAACTCAGAAAAGACCAATAGTCTTTGGGCAATGTATCGTTGGACAGGAGTCTGCAGGGATGCCAAACCGTGAGTAATCCCCACTCTAGGACACGGCCAGTTCGTGGGCGTGGATTTATTTACTGCCAGTCCTCCGGATGACGGGCTTTGATTTGTTTAGTTTTCTACATTCATTTATTCTATAGTCATTCCCCCCTCCCCCGCAGAGATTCTTGGGGGATTTTCTCTTGCAACATTGTTTCTATTAAACGGGAGACCTGGACTTTGTTCTACCCACGTGGTCTGAAGCCGGTCCCTTTGTTTAGTGTCGCTCAGAGCCTCACTGCAGAGGGTGGCAGGTGGTGTGTGTGCCATCTGGCTCTCGGAAAGGCCTGACACTGTCTCAGTGGACCCTGTTCTCCTTGTTTGATTTTCTTTTTTTAAAATTTTCTCAATGTTAATTTTTTTTCTGTTCATTATTAAAAAGTTAGAAAAGACAAAATCTTGTCAAGGTGAGAATGACAGTGATCCAAATTCCAAACATTCAAAGGAATCACTGTTCAAGGTTTGGTTTGTTTATTTTTTGGTTTGTGCTTTTGTCTTTCTTGTGCCCTTGAGTAGTTCCTGCTGTACAAATAACAAGGTTTCTCTCCAGGAACAGACTGGAGACTGTTAGGACTGCTGGGTGTCGGATCTCTGCTCGCTAGCCGGGGCACTGTGGGCTGCCGCCAGGTGGCCAACTCGCTACCGCCCAGGCGCCTCTGGCTTGCACACGCCGGCGGCTGCGGGCTGCCGCTGAAACCCACTGGCTCGGCCGAGCTGGCGGGACGCCGGGCTCTGCTCAACCTCAGGTCTGGGCTGCCCATGCCCGCTTTAGGGCGCGCTGAGGGGTCAAGAGTGCCCAGCGCCTGCTCTGCTCTTGGCAGAGGGTGGCGGCTCCCGGAAGGCTGGCGGGAACACGCCACGCATCTCACGGCCTCTGCTGCACACCAGCGTTGACATTCCACCATGTCCTGTGGCCAAATCTAGCCATGTGGCCACGCCCGAAGTCAGTGGGGGTGGGGCGGGGATATCCTCTCCCAGGGAAGCCCTGGCGTGCTGGTTTGCTGGGGCCGCTGGAGCAAACCACACGCTGGGTGGCTCGAGAAACAGAAGTGGGTCTCAGTCTGGGTGCGGGAAGCCTGAGGTCAAGGTGCTGGCAGGGTTGGTTTTCCTGAGGCCTCTCTGCTTGGCCCGCCGGTAGCTGTCTTCTCCCTGTCTTCACCTGGGCTTCCCTCCGTGCACGTCTGTGTCCCAGTGTCCTCCTCTTGTAAGGACACCGGTCCTAGGCCGGGCGCGGTGGCTCACGCCTGTAATCCTAGCACTCTGGGAGGCCGAGGAGGGAGGATTGCTTGAGGTCAGGAGTTTGAGACCAGCCTGAGCAAGAGCTAGACCCTGTCTCTACTAAAAATAGAAAGAAATTAATTGGACAACTAAAAATATATGGAAAAAATTAGCCGGGCATGGTGGCGCATGCCTGTAGTCCCAGCTACTCGGGAGGCTGAGGCAGGAGGATCGCTTGAGCCCCGGAGTTTGAGGTTGCTGTGAGCCAGGCTGACGCCACGGCACTCTAGCCTGGGCAACAGGGTGAGACTCTGTCTCCAAAGAAAAAAGAACACCGGTCATAAGACCATGGTCATGACCTCATTTAGCCTTCATCACCTCTTTAAAGGCTCTTACCTCCATTCCAAATACAGTCACATTCTGATGTGCTGGGGGTTAGGATGTCAACCCCTGAATTTAGGGTGGAGGACATGATTCAGCTCCTAACACCTAACGAGGTGGGAAGCGAAAGGAGGATTGTGGACTGAGGCTCATCCTCCTGGTCCTTGAAACAGGGCTGAGTCTCTGCTATATGGTCTGGGGAGACCGAACACGAAATGCATGCCAAGGCCTGCTGTGGAGGGTTAGGGATGGGTGTGGCTCCACCTCAGAAGGAAGGACCAGCACTGGCCTTCCTGGCCCGTCTCCTTGTTCCCTTCTCACCTTGGGGTGGATGGTGCTTTGCAGAAGAGCCTGACTTCTACGGAAGCTAGACCATCAGGGGATCTTCAAGGCTAATCCAGCCAGTAGGGCCTCAGTCTGTGGCCTCCCTTTTGGTGACACCGTGTTTCTTCCCATAGCTATGTCTCTAGCAGCTTCCTTTTCAGATAGTGACTGCAGGCCTTCTGTGACTTGGCAGGGCTGTGGGCCTGCGGGTGCAGACACGCCGTGTTCTCAGGAGGCTGCCGCTGAAGGCCTGTGGAATGAGCGAGGCCATCCCAGTTAGGAGCCTCCCTCCCCCTGCCTCCTGTGTTCAGAGCCAGCCGCCTTACCGTTTTGTGAATGCCCTTTTGGTTTCCTTTCCTAGAATATCGTGCTAAGGAACGGCACGGAGCTCTTTGACTCCTGGGAGAAGCCCCCTCTACCCGTGTACACCCAGTTCTATTTCTTCAATGTCACCAATCCAGAGGAGGTCCTCAGAGGGGAGGCCCCCCGCTTAGAGGAAGTGGGGCCGTACACCTACAGGTGAGTCCTGACTGCCTCCCTGCCGCGTGGGGATGTGGAATGTCCCCACCGTGGCCCCTGCGAGTGCTGCCCTGGGGGCTGTGCGGGAGCAGGGCTTTTGGTCCCCTGCTGTCTGAAATGCTGCTGCCTTTTTGCAGGCATGTGTGAGGCCTCAGCAGGGGTGGCTTTGTGGGCGGGCTGAGTTCAGCCTGCTGTGGTCAGAGACGCACTGGCTTCCTCCTGAGCTGGCGGAATGTGCTTATCGATCCTGTGGAGCTGCTCCCCACTCCTGACCCTTTTAATGTCACCGCTTGATATTCTTTAGTGAATTTTAGGGCCTTTACCCATTTCGCTGCTCCACATACCTAGTTTTAAACCAGTTTCCAAAATTTATTGTTGGTCCAGGATGGTTCTTTCTGTTTCTTGTCCACTCCTGCCCATGCTTGGCATGAGTGATGACCACATGGCAGGAAAGTTAGTTGGAGTCTCTGGTGGTCATCGTCAGTTCCAAACACTGGGGACTCGGGATTGCCTTAATGGGTTTTAAAAAAGTTAGTAAGAGGGGGGCGCCTGGGTCAGAGCATTTTCCCTGTGGCAACTAACATTCCATCCCCTAGTGCAGTGATCTTTCCAGTAAGTCTCTCCTTACCGAGTTAAAAAAAAAGATGAGTAGTGGAAACAGACAGCAAGGTCTTTCTTCTTCAGACCTGCTAAATGGTGAGCGTGCCTCATAATCCCATATCGATTACTTAATGAATTATTGCCGCCTGATTCATTTGTTATGAGTCGGTACCATTCTCAGTGCTGGGAATACAGATATTTAAAAATCCTGATCCTTGCCTTAGGAGCTCTTGTTCCGGCTCTGGAGTCAGATGGCCTGTTTCGAATCCCGCCTCTGTGACTTGCTAGTTATCTGTGCCTCAGTTTCCTTATCTATAAAATGAGGATAAGAATAGGTCCTCCTCTGTATGACTGTTATGAGGACTAAGTGAGCCGGTGAGTCAGTATTTATGAAGTGCCTAGACTAGTGCCTAGAGCATAATTAGTGATAATTGGTTCCTCTTATTCTTACTGCATTAATTATCTGTACACATCAATATGCAGAACTATAAAGATGAACCCTGTTGCTATATAAAGGAATTTTAAGAAAACACCTTCGTCCTCATTTTAAAAAGCACTTGTGTATGTGTTTTAAGCCTGAAGAAACCACGTACTGGGTAGAGCAAGTCTGTGTCCCAGGCTGTCCTGCTATTTGTTATTGTTTTTAAAACTAAATTCCTCAGGCTGAGAGGGAGACCCCGCCTCCTGGCAGGAATAAACCTCAACTGAGAACTAAAGAAAAACTGTAATGAACAATTTTCCTTCTGGGCCTGCTGGCCTGTTCCTGTGATCATTATCCTTGTTACTTGAAAGGAAAAGACTTAGATTTCTAATCATAACCCACAGAAATCTCAATATTCTTCTGCCGAGCTGTCTTTGGGGCAGCCGTGGCTGTGGGCGCAGGTGGGCTCTCCTGGCTGTGTCCTGGCAACAAATTCTAGAAGCAGAGCCCGGTCCGCTTGTCCCCACACTCCCGCCCTGTGCCCATTTGTTAGGGACCTCAGCGGATTCACTTCTGATGAAAGTGCAGGAATATTTTATGGGACTCTTGACCTGGGATCCATGGATCCCTAAGGGCTCACTGGGTAGATTTCAGGGTTGTCTATGGCTTGGGTGGGGAAAAACTACATTTGCTTTTCCCTACCCTCTCACTGACATTTAGCGTTTCCTTTAAGTATAAATGTATACAACAGACCACAGCAGTGTTAGCAGTGACCTCACCTCTGTTAACGCAAAAATAAGCCAAACTCTGTAAAATATTTTAAAGATATTTACTCAGAACCACATTTGAGGGCCATGACCCAGAGCCATGCTCCAGAAGCTTTGAGCAAGTGGACTCGCTGTGGCTGGGCTACAGTTTGGTTTTACATGTCAGGGAGACGGGGGTTACAGGTAAAGTCATAAATCTATACGTGGGAGGCAGACATTGGCTTGGCTGGAAAAGGTGGGCCATCTCGAAGCAAGGGCTTATAGGTTACAGGTGGGTTTAAAGATTCTTTGGATTGTAATTGGTTAAAAACATGAAGCTTTGTCTAAAGGCTTGGAAGGTTTTAACTTAAGGAGCTGTGATCAGAGACCCACCACTGGACATAGATTCATTGTGTAAATTGAGGACCTGCAGGTGTGTCTTGCATACCATTAGGCCTGTTAATGGGTTACAAAGAAAGTCCCCAAGAAAAGAGGAGGGCATGATAAGGCATGTTTGACCTCCCTCCTCATGGCTGGAAATTTAGTTTTAGGGTATTCCTTTGGTCTGTTCAGTCAGCCGGTGGGGCGGGGAGTGACCCTTAAACTTTTATTCTAGTTCACGCCTCTAATGGAAACACAGGTATTGTTGGCCCTCATTATAGCTGTCTGGAATATCATTTATATTCGTAAATACCTCAACATTATAGTAACTATTCAACCTGCTGCTACATCTTAAAAGTGTTAATAAATAGGCACACATATTGCCATATCACAGATTTTTAAATGAAAACTGTATTTCAATATAATTGGCTTCCTTTGTAATCCTGGGCATTTGTTCTCTATATTTGAAAGTGTTGCTCTGAGAAAGAGCCCAGAGGCTCTGTGTAGGGCACCAAAGGGGCCGTGGCCCACAGCAGGCTCAGAGTCGCCAGTGTGCAGGGCTGAGTGAGTGGGACGTCTTCAGCCATGGTTTAAGTCCACAGGACACAGTGGAGAAATTGTTTAAAACCATAGGACACAAATATAGTAAGTGTTAAATATCTTTTTGTATGCTAGTGAGTTGGCCAATATATTCAAAAAAAGAAAAAGAAACAGGTGAAATTAATTTTAATAATATACTTTTGGCTGGGCGCAGCGGCTCACACCTGTAATCCTACCACTCTGGGAGGCCGAGGCAGTAGGATCGCTCAAGGTCAGGAGTTCGAAACCAGCCTGAGCAAGAGCGAGACCCCCGTCTCTACTAAAAATAGAAAGAAATTAATTGGACAACTAAAAATATATGGAAAAAATTAGCCGGGCATGGTGGCGCCTGCCTGTAGTCCCAGCTACTCGGGAGGCTGAGGCAGGAGGATTGCCTGAGCCCAGGAGTTTGAGGTTGGTGTGAGCTAGACTGATGCCAGGGCACTCTAGCCCGGGCAACAGAGTGAGACTCTGTCTCAAAATAAAAAAACCAAAACTATATATATATATTTTTATTGTATTCATTATATGTAAAATAGCATCATTTCAAAAATGTAGTTGATATTAAAAAGGTAAGGAGATATTTTACATTTTTTTGGTATTGTTTTTGAGAGTTGAAGTGGTCAGTGATCACATGTGACTCGTGGCTACAGTGCCACTATCCCTGCATGGAGGAGGAAGGAGGAGAGGCGAGCAGAGAGAGAAGGAATAGACACTGGGATCACTGAACATCTACTGTGTCCCGGGCATGGCCAGGACTAGCCTGAGGCATGTGATACACAAAAGATCAGATTGTGCTTTTATTTAAAATTTTCATATTTTGTTCATCATGAATTTTCGGCACTAATTTTGATTTTAACAAATAGTACATTAAAATATTGATTTTGATTACTGAGTATCTTGGCAGCCCTTGATGGTGAGTCCTCACTCACACTCGCTCTGGGCCCAGCCCTGGCACCGCACGCTTTCTACGAGCTTCCTAAGGCCACATCCGGGGACACTGACTTGAACCAAACTGAACTGCATGTCAGAAATGGGAGTGAGCTCTAATTTACTGAGCCTTGGGCATCGATTTTTTTTTTTTTTTTTTGAGACAGAGTCTCTGTCACCCAGCCTAGAGTGCAGTGGCATCATTATAGCTCACTGTAACCTCACACTCCTGGGCTCAAGCGATCGTCCTGCCTCAGCCTCCTGAGTAGCTGGGACTACAGGTGTGCGTACCATCACACCTGGCTAATTTTTCTATTTTTTTTGTGGAGACAGGGTCTTGCTCTTGCTCAGGCTGGTCTAAAACTCATGACCTCAAGCAATCCTCCCACCTTGTCCTAGAGTGCTGGGAGGACATTGATTTTTAAAAAACAAATTTTTAACTGAATTCAAGTTAGAAATAAAATGACATTGGTAAATAAATTGAAATTCCAACAATCTATAAACTGAACTGAAAATTTTGAAAATATTTCAGGACCAAACCTTAACCCAGGAGGGAGTTTATTGACTTCAATTCCTTGGTCAAGGTGCACCTTGACTGTTGTATTTCCTCAATCATGGGTGGAAAGAGTGAAAACAACAGTTTTTTGAGAAGACTATCCTAGGCCGTATTTCCTTCCATCATTACAGCTTTAATCTCCTGTTTTTAAGGGCTTAGTGTTTGCAGTCTCTCTCTGTATAATGTTATATTGAAAATGTAACTTTGATGTTCAAAGAAAGGAGAAGTATTGCTTACTAAAGTGGTGCCTATTTTCAAATCAAATCCTTTTTTTTTTCCTTTAGGGAACTCAGAAACAAAGCAAATATTCAATTTGGAGATAATGGAACAACAATTTCTGCTGTTAGCAACAAGGCCTATGTTTTTGAACGAAACCAATCTGTTGGAGACCCTAAAATTGACTTAATTAGAACATTAAATATTCCTGTATTGGTGAGTAGGCCTTTTGGTATCATTATTGTGGATTGTGAAGAAAGGAAAAAGTTAAGTTAATGCTATTACAATTTTACATTTAAGAGCTATTAAGTTATGCTGAAAGTATACATATATAAAAAGAAAAATACATTTTCCCCTTCTTTAAAGTCCATCTTAGACTTTTTTCTAAGATCAATCAATCAAACAAGGTCTTTTCCAATGATGACAAAAATGCAAATTTTAGGATTTGTTTTCACAATTTCTTCTTGTGTGTTTGGGATTAGCACTTGTGCAAATAAATAAGCCCCTCGGATTTTTTTGGTAGCTAGTAATTTAAAAAGTATTTATTTGCCTCTTGCAAATGACATTCAAATTACATTGTTCAGCAATGTAATTTGCATACCACTTCTTTTTTTTTTTTTTGAGACAGAGTCTCACTCTGTTGCCTGGGCTAGAGTGCTGTGGCATCAGCCCAGCTCATAGCAACCTCAAACTTCTGGGCTCAAGCGATCCTCCTGCCTCAGCCTCCCAAGTAGCTGGGACTACAGGCATGCACCACCATGCCCACCTAGTTTTTTCTATATATTTTTAGTTGGTCAATTAATTTCTTTCTATTTTAGTAGAGATGGAGTCTCACTCTTTCTCAGGCTGGTTTTGAACTCATGACCTTGAGCAATCCCCCCACCTCGGCCTCCCAGAGTGCTGGGATCACAGGCGTGAGCCACCGCGCCCGGCCCGTACCACTTCTTAGCTCAGATTTCTATCTTGGATTTTATATTCTCTAAATGTATAAGTTGACTCCTCCCCTTTTCAAATAGAAACCACAGACTGAGCTGTTGATCGCAGGCTGCCGTGATTGCACTGGGCTCTGTTTATAAAGGCGATTCTGCCTAACAGTGACACCTGTTCCACACCTGTGCTATACTGAGACCCAGGACACTTTCTTACTCACCTGCAGCAGCCCCTTCTGAGGCTCCCACCCTAACCCTGCTCCGTATGTCGCTGGACACCGATGGTGGACCGAGGACCTGGAGAATATTGGATCCCAGATCTGGGCCTGCCCTGCTGCCCAGGCGTGTAGGGTTCATAGTGAGGGCCCCGCCCAGGAGGGAGGTGGCACCACCTTGTGCCCAAAGATGCCAACATGTTTACAAGCGCTTTGCCCCGTCTCTGGTGTCTGGATAGCTCAGAGCCTGCAAATGGGGATGCCAAGGTCAGAAAGGACAGCAGCTGAAGAGTCTTGCCCTTCCACATGCAGCCAGAGAGGAGCTCACTGACTGATTTTTCAGCTGTTTAATCTCAACCTTTACATTTTGAGTTTCCAGCCCCATCTTTGAGGGGCAGTAGGAGGGCGTGGACAGGGGTGTTTGGGGGGTGTTTGCACTGCTGTCTCAACCCGCCTCTGCCCTTCAGACCGCCATGCAGTGGTTCCAGGTCCGCTTCCTCAGGGAGATCATCGAGGCCATACTGAAGACCTACGAACAGAAGCTCTTCGTGACCCACACGGTGCATGAGTTGCTCTGGGGCTACAAGGATGTGATCATGTCTCTCATCCATCCTTTCAGACCCGACATCTCTCCCTATTTTGGCCTGTTCTACGGGGTGAGTTGATTTTTCTTTTCAGTGCCTGTTTGTTCCGCTGACCATGGGGACAGGGCACCCCAAGCCAGATATTGTTGTGACTTTGGGTGTCATATAGACTAAAATGACCTGAAGGCTAGATGCCTTGTGCTGTGGCCCCCAACCTTTTTGGCACCAGGGGCTGTTTTCATGGAAGACAATTTTTCCATAGACCAGGGAGGAGGGGGATGGTTTTGGGATGATTCAAGTGCTTTACATTTTTTATGCACTTTATTTCTATTATTATTACATTGTAATATATAATGTAGAGGACCATAGGCTGGGGACCCTGTGTAGAGTATGTGAAAAATCAGAAAGCCTTTTTTCTTGAGGGGGGGAACTTGAGTAAAATGGGTAGTTGGGAAGTTGGCAAAAGACAAAGTTAACCTCAGGAAGAAAATATTAGATTGGGGTGGGCCCTGGGATTGTGATGAGTTTGCCCAACTTTAACTCTGTAGTTATTTTTTGGCTCTGCCTGTTCAAGAGCCTTACCCTCATCTACTGAGAGATACAAAGGTTCCCTCAAGGCCTTTCTGATCCAGGAAATCCTGTTTTCTGTTTTTAAGGCTTTGAACTGACTAGGTGGAAGCCACCCACCACCCACTTGCATTGTAGAGGGGAATCTTCTTTACTTAATGTTAACCGACTGTAGGTGTTAATCACATCTGTAGAATACCTCACTGGGCTAGTGTTTGACCAACAACAGGGCACGGTAGCCTCAAATTAACTGTCACAGTTGCTTTAAATTATCATATTTACTTATTTTCAGAAAAATGGGACTAATGATGGAGACTATGTTTTTCTAACTGGGGAAGACAATTACCTTAACTTTACAAAGATTGTGGAATGGAATGGAAAGACGTAAGTCTAATGATTTATCAGTGTGATTATTTTTTCAATTTTCATTTCAGTTGAATTTCAACTTTTGCATTGTTTAAAAACATTGGCACCAGGCACGGTGGCTCACGCCTGTAATCCTGGCACTCTGGGAGGCCGAGACGGGAGGGTTGCTTGAGCTCAGGAGTTTAAGACCAGCCTGAGCAAGAGTGAGACCCTGTCTCTATTAAAAATACAGAAATTAGTCGGGCATGGTGGTGCATGCCTGTAGTCCTAGCTACTCAGGAGGCTGAGGAAGGAGGATCGCTTGAGCCCAGGAGTTTGAGGTTGCCGTGAGCTATGATGACCACTGTACTCTAGCCGGGGTGACAGAGCAAGATTCTGTCTCAAAAAAAAAAAAAAAAAAAAATTAAGCAAAATTTTTTAATTAATAAAAGCATTCACTTTTTAGATGAAAAATGTCTAAATATATAAATATTCTTGTAATTATTATTTTACAAATCAAGATAGGGATAAACATATAACAAATGAAATATTAGTGATTTGTAGATTTATAATAGTCAAGCACGGGTTACATAGCCAGGGAAAAGCCTCACTCCTACATAGTCACTGAGTGCTGTGTAGCAGCCATAGCACAAATACTTTCCAAACCACTTGCTTTGAGGAGTGAGGGAGAGGTTCTCTTTTTAATTTAATTTTGTGTTTGTGGGTTATTGGTATATTTTTCTCCAAAGATGACCAAACAAATCCAAAAGGGAGGGGTATTTTACAAGATACCTGGGTTGAGTACTCCTCAAAACTGCCAAGGTCGTCAATACGAGGAAAGTGTGATAAACTATTGCAGAAACCCAACGAAATATGAAAACTGAATGTCATGTATTCTGGATGGATTCTGGAACAGAAAAAGGATATCAGGGAAAACTAAGGGAATCTGGATAAAGTACAGGCTTCAGTTAATAATAAGGTGTCAGTAGTCCTTCATTAGTCCTAACGAATGTACTACAGATAAGACGCTAATCGTAGGAGAAGCTGAATGCAGAATATAGGGGAACTCTGCACTAGGTCCACAACTTTCCTGTGAGTCTAAACTATTTAGAGTTTAAGTTTTAAAAAGCACACACGTACACAAACATATATTTACACACACACAGACCCTGCAGTACGTAAGATCCCCGAAAGGATGGGGGGGACTGGCAGGAGTGTTGCCTCAGAGGGGCCTGAGGGATCGGGGTCCCAGGCTGGGAGGAAATTACTTGTAAACAAGATGTAAGTACATTTTATTTTAAACCAGATCTCTTATTTTCCAGTCTTTTAATAGCACAGCTTAATTTTTTTATACGTATTGTAATTATAGATATATCTGTGATATAATATATATTATTTGATATATTTGGACTTATTTTTATATTATTTTCCAACTTTAGATTTTTATGATTCCCATCTAACAATAATTTTTCCAACAAAATCTAAACCTATTTATTATCTCTTCTCCTTCTAAACAAGGCAATAACTTGACCCATTTCTTTTTTTTTTGAGACAGAGTCTCGCTTTGTTTCCCAGGCTAGAGTGAGTGCCGTGGTGTCAGCCTAGCTTACAGCAACCTCAAACTCCTAGGCTCAAGTAATCCTCCTGCCTCAGCCTCCCAAGTAGCTGGGACTACAGGCATGCGCCACCATGCCCGGCTAAGTTTTTCTATATATATTAGTTGGCCAATTAATTTCTTTCTGTTTATAGTAGAGACAGGGTCTCACTCTTGCTCAGGCTGGTTTCGAACTCCTGACCTCCAGCAATCCTCCCACCTCAGCCTCCCAGAGTGCTAGGATTACAGGCGTGAGCCACCTCGCCCGGCTTGACCCATTTCTTAATGTACACATCTTCCTTGCTGTTCTTGTCTATAAATTGTTATAACCTTCTTGGGAAGTCAAATATAAATGTAAAAATTTATTATTTTAATAATAAATACTTAACTGAATTTAGCAACATATTTTGTTAATTTATTATTATTTTTTATCCTGCTCACATCTGCCCTCTGGGTTTATTTTTGTTCTTGCTAAAGATTATCCATTAGTACAATGGTTCTCAACCGGATTTGAATTTATTTTATTTATTTGGTTTGGCCCATGAGGCATACTTTCAATCCAAGCCCTCATGTCTGTCTTAAATTTTGGAAAACTCTGAGCAATGATCCTGTCAATTACTGCTTCCCTGTTACTCACCTCATTCTCACTCTTCCCACTCCCTAGCCTGAACTTCTATTAATGTTTATTGGAGCCTCTCAATCTATTCTCTGTATCTTGATACTTTAATTTTTCATTTTTCTGAGTTTATATTTGTGCATATTCCTTAGAAATTATCTTCCAATTCATCAATTCTCTTTTCAACTGTGTTGTCTAGAGTTTTGTATTGAGTTTTTCTTTTGGAAACTACCTTTTGTTTTCAAGATTTCTAATTTTCTATTTTTTATCTCTCTACTCTCGTTTCATTATTTCCTTTTTATATTTTAATAATTTTCCATTATTTTTTTAAGATGTTATTCTTTTATTTATCTCTTTGAGGATACTAAACAATGTATTTATTTAAAGTATTAGTTGGATTGTTCTATTACTTTAATCTCTTCTAGAGTGAATTCACCTTGATTTTGTTGCCTGTCCCTTAGCATAAACTGCTTTCAATTTTTAAATTTAAATTAAAATTTTTTTTGAGACAGGGTCTTACTCTGTTGCCCAGGCTAGAGTGTAGTGGCATCATCATAGCTCACTGCAACCTCCAACTCCTGGGCTCAAGCAACTGATCCTCCTGCCTCAGCCTCCCAAGTAGCTGGGACTACAGGCATGCGCCACCATGCTTTGCTTATTTTTTCCTTATTTTTTGTAGAGATGAAGTCTTGCTATTGCCTGGGCTGGACTCCAATTCCTGTCCTCAGACGGTCCTCCCACCTCAGCCTCCGAAAGTGCTGGGATTACAGGGATGAGCCACTGTATCCAGTCCCTTCAATATATATATATTTTTAATGTTGATTTGTAGAATTATTTTGGTTGGGAAGTTAGTCTGTTATCTGTGTGTGTGTGTGTGTGTGTGTGTGTGTGTGTGTGTACTTGCTACCTACCTATCTCTCCATCCTCTTACCTCTCCCTGTATAACAGCTTTGCAGCTGCCTCCATGCAGCCCGCTTTGGAACCCCCAGTCCAGAGCTAGCATGCACAGGGGAACCTCCTCCCCACAGTTATAGTGGGGAAATCAACAGTCAGCTTGGCTCAGGTTCTGGTTTGAGGCTATGTCTGCGTCTTCCTGCCTCCCCAGCCCTAAGCTTTGCACAGGTTTAAATCCACATGGCAGCTGGAAGCTGCTTTGTTTGGCCTCACTTGATGAGCAGGAAATCTCTGCCCCTTAGACCCTGATTCCGAGCCTTCGGTGGACCACTTTTAATTCTTAATAACTTGAGAAGCTGAACTTCTGGTTCTTTCTCCTTATTCCCAGATCTGCAGGGCAGTGGCTTTAGGCCTGCTCACCACTTTGCATTTATCATCTTTTTATTGTCTATGGAAACATTTGTGTTCAAGGATAGTATGGATCCTCTAGATGTTTGTGTTCTATTTTGTGTTTGTACTTGGAAGAGCTCGTGCACGTAGAGTGCCATCTTGGCCAGAAATTGGGAGAATTACTATCTATTGCCTGTCCTTTCCTTCCTTTTGCATTTTGTACTGTTTTAGTCCATTCAGACTACTATGACAAATTACCAAATTACCTGAGTGGCTTATAAACACATGGAAATTTATTTCTCACAGTTCTGGAGGCTGGGAAGTCTAAGATCAAGGAACTGGCAGATTCGGTGCCTGGGGAGGGCCCATTTTCTCACATCTATGATATCTTCTCACTGTACCTTCGCATGGTGGAAGGGGTGAGGGAGTCTTGGGTCCTCTTATACGGGAACTAGTCTCATTCATCAGGACTCTGTCCTCATGACCTAATCACCTCCCAAAGGCCCCACCTGCTGACACCATCAACTTGAGAGTCAGGATTTCAATGTATGAATTTGGGGAGAGACGGGAGTCATAAACATTCAATCCATTGCATGTACCATTATTTTAAAAATTTAATTTAAAAAAAACTGCTGTCTCAACTGTTTTTCATGAGCATGAAGTTACTTTATGATTGAGCTTTCTTGTATTCCAAGAGAAGTCCTCCACTATTTTTGGAAGAGAGAATTGTTCAGAGGACAGACTGAGTAAATAGTCGGTCATGAATATTACAGAGCCCGACTAAGCCATGCAGAGTTTGTTGGTCTGTGGACTGGCTGTGAACAAGGCTGTTGTTAACGCTGAATTGGATCGCTGCTTTAAGTCAGCCAGCATTTCTAGACGTCTATGTAGGAAACAGCTTTTTTGGAGGAAGGAAAAAGGGGCTTTTGGCTATTGTCTCTGTGAAAATGAATCTGGGGCCAAGGGCCTACTTTCTCCCCCCTTGATCTCATCCCTAACACTGTTGTGTCTGTGTGTGGATAACACAGTGTGGGTAGCCAGCTACACTTACATCCTGTAAAGCCCTGACCATTTAAGAGAACCTAAAATCTAATTTGATTCATCTTTCCTCTTTCTTGTGCTTATCAATTACAGGTCACTTGACTGGTGGACAACAGACAAGTGCAATATGATTAATGGAACAGACGGAGATTCTTTTCACCCATTAATAACCAAAGACGAAGTCCTGTATGTCTTCCCATCTGATTTTTGCAGGTAAGAGCTTTAAAAGTAAGTTTTTTTTTTTTTTTTTTAAATAAGATCTTTGACTATAAGACCACCGAAAGGATTGAGAACATACACAGTACACTGACTGTGGGTGGATATTCATGCTGTGTCGTGATGACTGCAGATGGCATATTGAGACACGGTGTTGGGTCACAGCATCGACTCCAGAGCACCAACTCCAGACTACATCGGCTGGGTCTTGGTTCCTCCACTTATATCTGTGTGGCCTTGGGCAAGTTATTTAACCTCTGGTGCCTCACTTTCCTCATTTGTAAAACAAAGATAGAAGTAGTCACCTACCTCGGGTGTTGGTAGGAGGACAAATGAGTTAGAATCAGTAAAATGCTTAGGTAGGGCCTATCACAAAGTAAACGACATTGCGCGTTGGCTCTTAGTTACTGTGATATACTTGGTAAAGCATGAATTGAGCTAGTCTTCTTACAGTCTTCTTGCAGTCAACAGGTGATCTCTACACAGAAGATTAATAAATGACACTGTTGTCCATATTGGAGTCTATGGGGATATGCTTAGCTTTAACCTTCCTAATGGTCTCGTCCACTCTCCCTGGCCCTGTGATCTCCACTTCCCTCCTGCCTTCCCTCCTGCCCTGTCTCTGCAGGTGAGCATGGCTCCCTCACCCTCCCTCCACCCTGGCTTCCGTCTCCCTCACCCTGCCACTGCTCTGCTCCCACCCTGCGCCCTCGAGAGCTTGGAAGAGTGGCCGCCTCCTATAGCCTGCTCTCCTCTCCCACCCAGCCCACAGGCTCTCTCTAGGAAACCCGCTCCCGGGCAGAGCGGCCTAGCAGCACTGGACACTGGCGATCCGTTGTGCTCACACTTCTGCACGTTGCTGCCCTTCCCTGTTGTGTCTCACAAAACTGAGCCACTCACCCAGTCAGCTGTGCCAGGCTCGTTGGCGACACCGTCAGTCTCCCTCCTCTCCTACCCTGATTCAATCTGTCCTCAGAAATCGCGCTAGAACTCATCCCTAGCTCCCTCCCTGCCGCGTGTGCTGTGGCTCAGACCCTCCCTGTCCTTCAGATGGAAAGCCATGGTCACCCTCAGCCGGCCGCCCGTTCAGTAAATGTGTGCAAATGCTCAGTGATGTCTGAAGGAAGGGAAAATGGATTTGAGTGCTATGAGTGAAACCCTGGAACCCAGAAGGGCTGTAGGAAATTTTTAAAAGATGTGGCACAGAGGAAACACGTTCTGATCCGGTATAATCACTTTGGAGAGCAATCTGGTAACACTTAGTAAGGCCAAAGACATGCAGACTTCCTAATTCTGCCGTTCTCGCCTAGGGAGTCTCCTGGGTCGGAGAACTCGTGTGTGTAC
Organism: Microcebus murinus; assembly: GCF_040939455.1. Taxonomy (NCBI): domain Eukaryota; kingdom Metazoa; phylum Chordata; class Mammalia; order Primates; family Cheirogaleidae; genus Microcebus; species Microcebus murinus. The sequence goes on from NC_134129.1 coordinate 1,323,225, forward strand.
GTGCAAGGGGACATTTATGCAGAAATGTTCATTGTAATCTTATCACAGTGAAAGACTGGGAGCAATCTTGATACCTACGAAAAGGAGAATATAAACATGGTGATAGAGTATCCTGTATGATGGAATGTCATATAGGATTGAAAATAAAGGAAACAGCTGTGCACATTAATAAAATTTTTTTTTTTTTTTGAGACAGAGTCTGGCTTTGTTGCTTGGGCTAGAATGCCGTGGCGTCAGCCTAGCTCACAGCAACCTCAGACTCCTGGGCCAAGCAATCATCCTGCCTCAGCCTCCCGAGTAGCTGGGACTACAAGCATGCACCACCATGCCCGGCTCATTTTTTCTCTATATATGTTTAGTTGTCCAGATAATTTGGTTCTATTTTTAGTAGAGACAGGGTCTCACTCTTGCTCAGGCTGGTCTTGCACTCCTGAGCTCAAGCAATCCTCCCGCCTCGGCCTCCCAGAGTGCCAAGATTATAGGTGTGAGCCACCATACCTGGCCCAATAAATCTTAAAAATATAATGTTGAACGAAGAGGCAAATTACAGAAAGGCAATATGGTATACTGTTTAAGGAGCATTTAATGATAGCAACCAGCGCCACAGATTGTTTATGAACGTGCACATACGTAAAAGAACACAGATGTGCATGGAAATGGTAAACTCCAAATTCAGGACAGTCTTTCCTCAGGGGAAGCAGAGAAGGAATGGAATTAAGAGCATTATATAGAGAGCTTCAGTCCTATCCGTCATATATGTTTTATTTATCTAAGTGCTGGAAACAAGTGTACTTGTTATAGTATTTTTTTTTTAATCTTTTTGTTTGCCTAAAATATATTATTAAAAATGCTGTGGGGTGGGGCGTGCAGTGGAAGGCAACTCCCGTGTTATTCACAAACTTCCAAGAGACGTGTCAGCACCGCTAGTGCAGAGATGAAAAAGTGAAGCCCAGAAAGCTTCCCTGCCAGCCTTCAAACCGCGGGGCGTGGCGGCGTGGCGTGGCGGCGTGGCGTGGCGGCGTGGCGTGGCGGCGTGGCGTGGCGGCGTGGCGTGGCGGCGTGGCGTGGTGGCGCGGCGTGGCGGCGCGGCGTGGCGTGGCGTGGCGGCGTGGCGTGGCGGCGGGGCGGCGGGGCGGCGGGGCGGCGGGGCGTGGCGGGGCGGCGGGGCGTGGCGGGGTGGCGTGGCGTGGCGGGGCGGGGCGGCGTGGCGTGGCGGGGCGGCGTGGCGTGGCGGGGCGGCGGGGCGTGGCGGGGCGGCGGGGCGTGGCGGGGCGGCGGGGCGGGGCGGGGCGGGGCGGCGGGGCGTGGCGGGGCGGCGGGGCGTGGCGGGGCGGCGTGGCGTGGCGTGGCGGGGCGGCGGGGCGTGGCGGGGTGGCGGGGCGGCGGGGCGTGGCGGGGCGGCGGGGCGGCGGGGCGGGCTCTGTCTGTGAGTCAGGCGCTGTGCGAGCGCCAGGGCCGCATCGCACGGGCGCGTGTTGGAAGCTCAGTGAGGACTACAGCACAGTTACGGTGCGCTCCGCTGAAATAAATGGGCAAAATATGGAAACTGATTATTTTTATGTGGGGAAATGGATAGGAAAGTATGTATTCTGATCAAATACGTGTCCAGGTGACACTTCCCGAGTCATCAAGTCCACCAGGCCAGCCATCGCCGCCTTTCCTGCCGTTGCTTTGCCTCCGGCCCACCGTCCACGCTGGTCGAGCGGACTCTGTCGTTATTATATTTGCGTGAGCCTCCATTCCAAATGTTATCTTCTTAATTTCCTGTCACATATTCTGTTTTTTCTTGCCCTTGTTTGCATATTGCCATAGTTGCTACCTCTTAAACATCTTTCACTGCAATTCATCTTCTCTTGTGTTACACAGTGAGCTGGCAAAGCTGCTTTCAGGCATTCTTTTGCCTCTTCGTTTTCTGCTTCCCCTGTCCGTTTCTAGCCATGTCGTACCTGAGAACTATTGCTAACCACGGGAGCCCATACGGACCTTTTTCTTTTTTTAATGAACCTAACATTGTGAACACACCACATTGACTTTTTATTCTTATGTCCTAACAGGTCAGTGTATATAACTTTCAGTGACTTTGAGAGTGTCCACGGACTGCCTGCCTTTCGGTATAAAGTCCCTGCAGAAATATTAGCCAATACCTCAGACAATGCTGGCTTCTGCGTCCCGGAAGGAAACTGCCTGGGCTCAGGAGTTTTGAATGTCAGCATCTGCAAGAACGGTAAGAACTCAGAGAGGGGGCATGATTATGGTTGTTTAGAATGAAGAAGGATTGGAGTTACAATAAAGAATATGTTGTCAGCCTAACAGACAAAACGATTCTGATCTTTCAAGAAAATGTTTCTGAGCTGGGTACAGTGGCGCATGCCTGTTCCCAGGTACTTGGGAGGCTGAGGCAGGAGGATTGCTTGAGCCCAGGAGTTGGAGGTGCTGTGATCGCACCTGTGGATAGCCACTACAGTCAGCCTGGGCAGCATAGCCAGGCCCTATCTCTAAATAATAATAATAATAACGTTTTATAATATGGTTATTTATTTATTTTTTTTTGGAGACAGTCTCACTCTGTTGCCCGGGCTAGCGTGCCGTGGCGTCAGCCTAGCTCACAGCAACTTCAAACTCCTGGGCTCAAGTGATTCTCCTGCCTCAGCTTCCCGAGTAGCTGGGACTACTGGTCCCACCAGTAGCTGGTGCCACCATGCCTGGCTAATTTTTTGTCTATATATTTTATTGGCCAATTAATTTCTTTCTATTTTTAATAGAGACGGGATCTCGTTCTTGCTCAGGCTGGTTTTGAACTCCTGAGCTCAAATGATCCTTCTGCCTCAGCCTCCCAGAGTGCTAGGATTATAGGCATGAGCCACAGCGCCCGCCTATACTATGGTTATTGAATGGTAAAAAAAAATTATTATTGGCTTTTCTGTGATGCTTTTTATTTCTAGAGTGCCATGTTGTATTTTTTTTTTCTGTGCAGTAGTTTAAAAATCTTAATAGTGTAATAACAGCTCATGTTTACTGGGCACTTAATATGTCCCAGTCACTGTTCTAAGTGGTTTGCATGTTTACATGTAGCCAATACATGTAAAGCATTAACTGATTTCACGTTGAAAACAATGCTAAAAGAGAAAGTGAATAACTTAGTTTTTAAGAAAGTCCCTATCTTAGCAAAGATTCTCAATGATTTTGAAGCAGTTAGTTTTAAGCCCTGACCACAAATTTCCCGATGTTTCTTAATGCCTGAGCTACTCCGCTTCTTTCCACGAGGGAGGCAGAATTACCGGCGGTGCCACTGACAAAAGGGCTTTCTTTGTCTTGAAGACTAGTTTAACAGCGCTGTGGCACAGAACTACTCACAGGGGCCTTGCGAGACATTCGGTGGGCTCTTTTCATAATTGTGGAAACCAGGGCTCAGAGTGGGGACACGATTTTAACACAACCCTTATCTCTGAGCAAATCTCTGCTAGAACTTAGGGTCTTCTCATGTTTGTACTGTGATTGCCTTCTTGGGCTGTAATTCCTCTTTGAAGTTTCTCTTGAGAGATGTCCCTCTTTGTCCCTCTTTTTTAAAGATGTCCCCCTTTCTCCTGAATAAACCCTTTTCTCCTTAATAATACCCTTTTCTCCTTAATAAAATAATGTGCTAACTTTTGCTCTCATGTCTAATTGGTTTTAAAATCTCCTTTGGGGATAAGTCTGAGTTGAGCAATAAACCTCCCTGTCCTCATCTGACAGGGCAGTGGCCCATACACCTGGCCTTACATCAGAATTGTCTGCAGAGTTATTAAAAATATATGTCCCAGGGCCCCACGCCAAACATACTAGAGCCCCAGAATCTACACTTGTAACAAGCATTCCAGGCAATTCCCATAAAGATGGTGGCCAGGTACCTAGGGACCACCATCCATGGGAACACGGTACCCTTACCTGGAGATAAAGACCAAGGGTGAATGGAGTCAGGTTCCTGGCTTTGATCTCTCCTGTTGCTTTACTCGGTGAATGGCCCTTTACCTGTCCCTGTCCTCCCAGGCCATTGTGCCTCTGGCTCAAGGCACAAATACAGATGCATTTGTCTTGTTGTTTTGTTTCCTCAAGAAGCTGTGCCAGGGTCCACAGCAAGATCTACTTGGTAACGTCAAACCTCTTGCTACCATCCTTTTTTCCTCTTGCCTGTTACATATTCCCAAATTTGGGCTGAAAAGTTAAATTTTCCAGGATTATCCTTAAGTGTTTTGAATTCTCTAGGGGAACATTTTGGAAGGTGGATGAGTCAGGCAGTTCTGGGTCTGAGCCCTGTTCCATTTGTTGGCAAACTGGCCAAGTTGATTAAGAACTGTTTCAGACATCACTTTTCTCAGCTGTAGAATGGGGGTGATTGTAAGTTCTTGGAAGGTTACGTGTGAGGGTTAGAGACAATGTATGTAAAAGACTCAGGACAGTGTCTCGCCCTTATTAAGCCCTCAATATACTTTTAAAAGGGTGCTGTCGGCCACAGAGAAGGAGCTTTTGGCGTTGTGGCACCATTAGCAGTAAAGAGCAAAGAGCTTGTGTGTGTGAGAGACGGCGTGTACCCTAACCACGGCTGGCGGATATGTAGGCAAATTTACATGACTTGCTAGTAAGCTCATTTCTGCAAAAATGTATTTCCCTGGCAGCAATTATTGGGTTCCTGTCTTCTTTTTAAAAATCAGATCAATGTTTCCTTTAATAACTTGTTTCCCTGTTTGGTTCTTAAAAGGAATAGAGAAGAAAAAAAATCAGAGTCTTCATGACGTGTTAGAGGCTGGGCATATAGCACAACCAGGCAAACTCTTAGAAAATCCTACATGAATATATTCAGGAAAACAATAAGGTCCATCTTTGGTAAAACAATAATAAAAAAAAACAAAAAAAAACAAACAGAAACAAGCAAAGCAAAAAACAAAAGCAGGCCGGGCGCGGTGGCTCACGCCTGTAATCCTAGCTCTCTGGGAGGCCGAGGGGGGCGGATTGCTCGAGGTCAGGAGTTCGAAACCAGCCTGAACAAGAGCGAGACCCCGTCTCTACTATAAATAGAAAGAAATTAATTGGCCAACTAATATATATACAAAAAATTAGCCGGGCATGGTGGCGCATGCCTGTAGTCCCAGCTACTTGGGAGGCTGAGGCAGGAGGATTGCTTGAGCCAGGAGTTTGAGGTTGCTGTGAGCTAGGCTGACGCCATGGCACTCACTCTAGCCTGGGCAACAAAGTGAGACTCTGTCTCAAAAAAACCAAAAAAAAACAACAAAAAAACCCAAAAACAGATGGTCCATTTACTGGTAGAGAATTTTGTTGAAACGAGTGTTTTGAGACGGGATATCCCTAAATCAGCTAGAATTCTGCCTATAAAACCGGAAGGCTAGATGTCCATGGGTAAATTTTATAACTTCTGTGAGCCTTAGTTTCTTTACCTGCAAAATGAGGATAATAGTTCTAGCTTTAGAGGGCTCTTGGGAACATTCATTAAAATAATGTATATAAAGCACTTACACTTTATAGGTTCCGTAAATGTTTGTTAAAGAATAAATAGTGCAGACAGGACTTCAACACATAACTTAGAATAATAGAATAATGTGGGGTGAATAAGATGTCAGAAAATGAAGTATAAATCCTGAACTAGGAGGCATAGGGCGATATTTTAGCTTGCCCTCCTCCCCCAACTTCACTTAAGATAGCTTTTTTTTCGACCTTTGGGAAGCAGGTTTGTGATCAGGAACTTTATATACATCTTAGATTTTAAGAACAGCATCATTCATTCCTGTTTTCCTTAAAATGCAGGTGCACCCATCATTATGTCTTTCCCACACTTTTACCAAGCAGATGAGAGGTTTGTGTCTGCCATAAAAGGCATGCATCCAAACAAGGAAGCTCACGAGACCTTTGTGGACATTAATCCTGTGAGTACACACTCATTCCTGGCAAAAACAAAAAGTGTGTGTTTTATTCTGTTGATACAGTGTTCACTAGTTTAGTCCTGAGCAGTTTTGAAAAACATAGTATCTTCCTTTAATATACATAAAAGTGGGGGGAACTCAGCTCAGTGCTGGTTCAGGTACTTCTGTAATTTGAAGGCTGAATTCTGTGGATCTGCTAGAAATACCAGCAAACCTGCTTTATTTAACCAAAAAGCAAGAGTGAAAATTCAGTCATTGGAAACAACTGACATTGGACCCACGTAACCTGGGCAATCTTCTGTTACCTATTTTGGACCCGAACATATATACATTTCTCTCATTGGGGTACAGATCAGTTAGCTTGAAGATGTCTCTTTGTTTACTCGATATCAGGAATATTTTGGTTGAAATTTAAATATGTATATTAGCTTCAATCACTTTTGGCAAATCTCTTTCTATAGTACTTTTGAGAGTTTAATCTATTGTTAATTTAAAAAGTATCATATACACATACACTTTTATCCTGTATTCATAGAGGAGAAAACTGAGAACCATGCTAAGAGGATGTGAATATCATCTCACAGTGAGAGCCCCTCAGTGTAGAAACTGAATGAACGTTGGACATCTTCATTTTTGAGACCTTGAACACTATGGAACAGTAAAGAAAAGCAAGAACATTCTTTTGGCACAGAATTTTATGGGCCCTTCACTCTTAGCTACATGCATTGCATTTGTACCTGGGAAACCAGCAATGTTATCCTTTGGTGAATAAGATCGGGTGTGGTTTTCTCCCTTTTCTCTCTCTTAGCCATCGATCAATCAGTTCCCTTTCATCAGCCAAACTGTTAGCAGTGCTTGTCACCAAGGGATAATCAGGGCCCTATAATAATGAGTGGGACATCATTCTCTGGCAGTGACCATCCGGCTCTCTAGACAACCATGTGGGTTGTCCAGGCCTGAGGGCCACCTGCCAAGTCTCCCTCCCGCTGGAGTCTTTCTGGACCACTATTCAGAATGCCTTTCATGACCAGCCTGAGCAAGAGTGAGACCCCATTTCTACTAAAAATAGAAAGAAATTAGCTGGACAACTAAAAGTATACATATAGAAAAAATTAGCCGGGCATGGTGGCGCATGCCTGTAGTCCCAGCTACTCGGGAGGCTGAGGCAGGAGGATTGCTTGAGCCCAGGAGATTGAGGTTGCTGTGAGCTAGGCTGATGCCACGGCACTCACTCTAGCCTGGGCAACAAAGCAAGATTCTGTCTCAAAAAAAAACAAACAAACTACTACACAGAAATGGTGCCGTGTTCCTAACGGGTACAATGCACACTATCTGGTGTATGGGTGCACTTGTAACTTTGATGCAAACAGTACAAAAGCAATTTATGTAACCAAAACGTGTACTTCCATAATATTCTGAAATTTAAAAATTGATTAATTATTTTTTTAAAAAAGAAATGATGTGCTTAAGAGGGAGCTGTTCTGCCTCACCCCTCCTGGGCTCGCTTTCATTAGCAACAAAAGTAATGAAGGAAAAAACAAACAAAAGAAAAGAAAATGAATTCAGTTTTTACCTCAAAAAATATTGTGTATTGAAGAAATTATGTTTGCAGTTTAATAAATCCTAATGTTTTCTTTTCACTTTTCTGATTTGCAGTTGACTGGAATGATCCTAAAAGCAGCCAAGAGGTTCCAAATCAACGTGTATGTCCAAAAATTGGACGACTTTGTGTAAGTTTTGCTTCTTTCTACAGAGGCAGAGAATGATCTTGCTACGTTGCCTTTCTGGTGGGACTGATCTTGGGAGTACAGAGCCCTCCTGATTCTGCTCGTCCCTGTCCCTCCAGGGACAGGACCTGATCGGCATGTCCATGGGTGCCTGGGTCTTGGAATTTACATGTTTTATTTAATCAGACTGTCAAACTGTCGCTAGGGTGGGGAATCTACGGCCTCAAGGCCACACGTGGCCCTCCAGATCCCCAGGTGTGGCCCTCCATCAAATGGCTGAACTCAAGGACCCAGGAGGCCTCATGTGGCCCAAGGCCGCAGGACCCCACCCATCTAAGCACTTTATATACGTTCACTTATAACCTTATATTAGCCCCATTTTACAGATAAGGAAACAGAGGCACAGAGAGTTTAACCACTTCGGTGTGGCGCTCACCAGCCTCAAAACCTTGCCCACAGCCGGCACTCACAGTCTGCACGGGGGTCTGCGCTGCGCATTGACGGCGCGTCCGTCTTGCTCTTGTGCGATGAGGAAAGCTTGAAAGCACTGAAAGCTTGTTTTGCTTTACAGGCAGCTTTACTTGTCGTGTAAATCAGAATAGGTAACACATACATACATGTTTTCATTACATTATTTTTAAATGTTCACATTTTATTTCGATAAATGAAAAATTAGAAAAGTCCTATCATGGCTGTCGGCTAAAGTCGACGCTGGGCTGTGCGTCCATCTGTGGCTGTCGACTACAGTAAGGCTGTGTGGCTTCAGAGTCGGCTTCTATCTGCTACAGTAAGCCTGTCCCTCCCCACTGTGACTCTGGATGCCATCCCGATGTCCCCCCCGCCACCCCCCCCCCCCCGGGCCAGCCACACCTCTCACTTGCATAGTTCAAACAGTCTCTCGAGTCCCGCCTTTTCTCCCCGCACTCGGTCTATAAACTAACACCTGATTAAGACTCCTAAGTATAATCTCCTGCTCAAGCTTTTCAATGGGGAATTTTTTAAATACGAGAAAATGCTTATGGTACAATGTCGAATGAAAGAACAGGATGCAAAACTACACATACAATATTTTATATCTCTCTATAAAACGTGGTTTGTTTCCCCCATCAAATCTGTCAGATTTAATGCCACGTGTCACGGATCTTTAAGAACCAAATGTAGTTTGCAAGAATGCATGTTGCCGCCTGTGCTCGTGCTTCTGAGGTGGTGTGACTTCGTAGTTAAGAGCTAGAACCCGAGAATCAAAATGGAATGACAGTCCTGGCCCCACCACTGACTTGTGGCGCTTCGTGACAAGTTAGCTAGCCTCCTCAAGCCATAATTTTCTCGTCTGTAAACCTGGGACACTAATACTCACCGCACGTGACTGCTGTAAGAATTGAATGAGATAATGTCTCCAAAACCCCGGCACAGAGCTGGCACCTGGCAAGCGCTCAGCCGGCCCCTGCCGCAAAGGCGGCGCCTCAGCGGCCTAGCACCAGCGCCCTGGGGAGCGGCGGCCGCGCTGTTCTGCCGGGCGGGACTTGAGGGACAACAGTCATCATTCTGAAGAATCTGCTTTCAGTATCTTGTGTTTTGGTAAAAACACCATATAAATGTGCAGCACTTGGAATTGCTAGACTGATGGACTGGAATCTAACTTCCGATTTATATGTATTTGTAAAGATAACTAAGCAGTAAATCCTAGGTAATTTAATGAAATAAGTGTACTAGAATTTTCGTATAAACTCGTCTCTCCAGGCAAGTGTGCCATTGTGAGGGTGTCTATAAAATAATCTCATCCTTTGTCTTTGCAGTGAGACGGGAGACATCAGAACTATGGTTTTCCCAGTGATGTATCTCAATGAGGTAAGTCCTGAGAGAGAGCCGTCAGTGTGTTTTTAACTGCCCACGCTTGGAACTCCTCTGTTATGATGTCTACTATTGCAGCCATGTGTGATTTGAGACATGAAAAATGAGGGAAAGATGATTTTTGAAACCCATTTGTCCTCAGAAAATTTCTTTTAAATGTTTATATGAACCTGCGAACCTGCCTGTATCTGAGAGTTGATTTGGAGAGATGGCAGAAATTTTCCTGCTTTAAGAACATTATTTGGGCAAAACTCCCTTCTGGGGGGCTGCTTATGTGAGACACAACACATAAAGTGAAATGAAGCATTGTCGGACACCACTGAAGCACAGTGGATAGCCAACGCCGAGACAGATGTCCAGTTAAACTTTTCTTTGTCTCCTCCTTTGAAATCCTGCCAGTTTAAGACACCTGTGATAAATTCTTTTCTAAATTACATATCTCATTAACTATTGTTCTATAGCCTCAATTTCTCCCTCTCTTCCACCCAGTTTTGAGGGGAAAAATGCAAAAAAAACTAAAAAAAAAGGTTTTTCTCCTTCAATAAATCTTGATTGGCAGACTTCTGTTACTAATAGCAGCATTTTTTAAAAAAGTTTTTATTATTCTCCTCTGTTCCCTAAAAATACTTGTAGAAAATTTAGTAACAGAGATTAGCAAGAAAAGGAAAAATTAAAATCACTATTGTTACCGAAAGCTCAGCACTTGTCCCCGAGGCTGCACCAGAAGAACGAGGACAAGAGGTTTGAGGAGAAGGAAAGAGAAATTTATTAAGTTTGTTAATTTGCAGGGAAAGAGGAGGTTGGCAGGCTCCCATCTCGAAGTACCAGAGTCCTGCTTCTGAGCAGAAGTACAGAGTTTTGACAAGTTCTGATCAATCCCATCTTTGGTTAAGACTATCTCATGACCTCTGCTTGGATTCATTCCATCTTTAGTTAAAAGAATTTTGTGACCTCCTAACGGATTAATCTCATCTTTGGCTAAGGTGATCTTGTGACCTCTGTTTGGATTCATCCCATCTTCAGCTAAAATGATCTCCTGACCTCTGCCCAGACAATTCTCTGGAGCCATCTCCTGTGGCACCAAGAACAAAAGACATTCCCCTGCCCCTGCTGACCACTGGCCTGAAGTGGGGATGCAGGTCCTAGTTCTCATAGAAGGGGTGGGGGATGTTTTAAAAAGACAGAAAACATTTTTGCCACTTTTTTCAAGCCATTTCTTCTGTTACACTAGTCACAAAATCTACACCAGCCTTACATACTGTTTTTAATTTAGTTTTATTTTATTCAATGTGTTGTAACAATAACTTAAAAAACAATTTAATGCTTTACATTTTGTAAAACACGCTATTTATAGAACTCTTGGAAAATTTTTTAAAAATCGATTTAAAAACTAAATTACTGACAAGCCTCTCAGAGACATGTATGGTGGACATCTTCAGATGTTTCCTCCTGGTATTTTCTGGTTTTTATTACATGGTTAAATCATACCATAGACAGTTTTATATCTTTTTTCCTTTATTTAGCATTATAGTGGTAGCCACATTTATAAACTTTTGAAGGGCAGTTCTAAGATGAGGCTTTTATTGTTTCATAGGAAAAATTGAGGAAGTATGTACCAATTTATAGGACCTATTTGAGATTGTTCCTAGATCATCATTGTTGTGAGGAGAGGCATGAAAGACTTTGAAAACACAGAAGGTCCATTTCCACCAGTTTATGTTCATAGAAGTGGCATATTTGAAGTCCCCTTAACCTCCAACTTTTGCTTGGCTTTTTTGTTAACGACTAGATTGAGTCCAGAAACATGGAGTGAAGCCTTGTGCTTTTACTGCTTCCTAGAAAGAGTTTAATTTTTCTCTTCTCTAGAAAAATAAATGACTACAACTGGACATGATTGGAGACTACTGGCCCACTCCCTTTTTACAGAGGAGGAAACTCTGACCAGGAGGGCCCTTGGCCATTTATTGGAAGAATGTCCTAGAACCCAATCCCCTGACTTAGCCTAATACAAATTAAGCCTAAATTAAGCCAGAATTGTTGCTTATAATTTTTAATGGAATTAAGCTCTTCAGATACCTTACCCATTACACTAGGTGATAATACCCCCGTTCTGCATTCAGAAAGTGTTATTCTAGTACGTTTCCTTGGTTATCAACAGAATTCTGGTTATAGCCCCATTACTTCCTGAACACTTTCTGTGGAGACCTCTGGTCCTGATTACTATCGATGTAACCAAGAGAGAAATTATACTTTCCACATACCATTTTTGGAGTGTTTGTTCACTTAATCAGCTAACATTAATTGAGCACATACTGTGTGCTAGATACTATACCCAGTGTGGAGGTGACTGAGAAAAGTCTTGCCTCAAAGAACCTCACAGGCACTGGGAGATAAATAGGCAGTGACAATGTCGGGTGCAAGGACAATGATGGGGCTAGAGAGTGAGATGGCATAGAGAAGGTTCCTTTAACCAGGCCCGGCATGGCCAGACAAAACTTCTGGAAGGAAGTAATGCTAAGCTGGATTTTGAGGGATGAGTTGGAACTGTCTCCTATAAAACAGAAGATGATCTCAGTATTTCTGAATACTTTTTCTCTTCTTTTTCCAAACTATTTTAAGTGTTTAAAAAATGTTCTTAGAAAAGAGAAGATATTAGTGAATAAATGCCCCTCTAGTTAGTCTAATTTTTAAATGAATTTTTAGTTATATCTGATTTGCTAACAGGAGGACATACCCAAACTGTGTTTAACACATTGACTGCCACACTAGAAAAAAAAATTTTTTTCCCTGGGGCCATGGTATTTTATTACAGAAATAGAATAAAAACTTTGAAAAACAAAATGATCCTTTCTAATTTAGTGAAAGATATATTTTTTATTATTTTCTGTATGTGAGAGTTATATGCAAGCTGAAAAATAGTTCACTCGGTTCCCAAGGTGAAAAGAGGCATGAGTTACATGTGCTTCACGAGGCCCCAGGCTCAAAACTAGCATGAGTTAAATACAACTCACATGGCAGTTAATGTGTTAATGATGTGAAAGAAAGAGACAGCAAAAAAGGGTACATTCTGGATATTCAGTCACAAAGGGAATATTATTCGTTTGCCCCTCCAGAGTGTTCTCATTGATGAAGAGACTGCAAGTCGACTGAAGTCCGTGATCAACACGACTCTGATTATCACCAACATCCCCTACATCATCATGGCCCTGGGCGTGCTCTTTGGCATGATCTTCACCTGGCTGGCATGCAAGGGACAGGGATCCATGGATGAGGTGAGTACTGGTTGCAGGAGCTTCTCCCTTCCTAGGTAACTTTACCTGAGGAATTCCTCAACTGTGCTTCATTGAGGGGTGGCCAGCTGGCTCGTTAGGATGGATTCTGGGGTTTATGCTGGGCCTGGTGACTTTGTGGTTATATTAATATTACTGTTGGACCAAATGGAAAGCAAAGGAAGTGTGGCAAGGAAGGCAGAGTGATAGAATAGTACCAGCTATTTAGGGAATGGAACTCCTGGATGTAGCCCCTGGGAGTTAACTTTATGTCTTAAAAAAACAATAGCCTGAAAAGAAAAGGAAGAAATGTAGCTGTTAAGCACTTGGGCTTTGGTGTCAGACTGCCTGGGTTCAAATCCCACATCTGCCACTTAACAGCTGCATGACCCCATCTGTCAATGGGGTAGTAAGAGCCTCCCTTGTGAGTTTTTTGTGCGGATTAGCTGGTGTAGTAAACATAAAGGTCCAGTGTTAGTGTGTAGTAAGAGCTCACCAAACATTATTTTTATTAAATATGATAAAACAGCTCCAAGATTATAGAGCAAGGCAGCCAGAGACCTGCTTCAAATGCATCCCTGATGTATCAGAAGATACCTATGATTGAGTATAATAAACAATTGGAACATAGGAATGGTCACTTTCCTGGAGGGATGGGACAAGAAATTGGGTTGGCCTCCTGAAGTGACGTAGCCCAGCCAGGAGTCTAAATACCTCCAGTGACTGTTTTCTGTAAGAGCCCTTCTTAAATTCTTAATAAATTCTCTTTTTGCAACAAAGGCATTTTTTTCTCCTAGTCACCTCAGCTAAGTGTCTGAGGCAACTGTGAAGTAGAAAATATCGAGTTTCCCTGAAAATAAGACTGGTAAAATACGCCCAAGCAAGATTTCTAAGCATTTGTGCAATATAAGCCCTACCCCCAAAATAAGCTCTAGTGATGGGCGTGGCTACACAGCTCATTGGCACAATCTATGCATTTCGTCGTGGAGCAGCAAAGAAGACCAGCAGCCCTTCTCATCTGTCCCATGAGAGCTCTATTGGTCCGCATGAGAGACTGGGGCCAGTGGTTCTAAAGGAAATAGAGTCACAAGAAATTCAGGATGGAATTTGGGGTTTGGAGAGTTATGATGTTCCAGAAGAAGATGACTTAACTATATTTGAATAAATATAGATTGCTGAACCGTACTTAAAAAAAAATAACACATCCCCTGAAAATAAGCCCTAGGGTAGTCTTCTTGAGAAAAACTAAACATAAGACCCTGTCTTATTTTCCGGGAAACTCGGTACATAGGTTGAAACCATCTGAGTAAAGTCAGCTTGGATGTCCCTGTATTCCACACCTTTCATTATTTCTCTTAACCCATGCCAGTCTCTAGCCTGAATGGGCCATGAGGCAAAGTATTTTGCCTTTTTATTTTTATTTTTTTTTAGACATAGGCTCACTCTGTTGCCATGGCTAGAGTGCCGTGGCATCAGCCTAGCTCACAGCAACCTCAAACTCCTGGGCTCAAGCGATCCTCCTGCCTCAGCCTCTCAGGTAGCTGGGACTACAGGTGCACCACCACGCCCTGCCAAGTTTTTCCATTTTTTGTAGAGATGGGGTCTCATTCTTGCTTAGGCTGGTCTTGAACTCCTGAGCTCAAACAATCCTCCTGCCTCAGCCTCCCAGAGTGCTAGGATTACAGGTGTGAGCCACCGCGCCCGGCCATTTTGTCATTTTTATCTGTGGATCTTTCAGTCTGACTTTGTATAGTCACTGAGATTTTCTTAAGCACAAGTGAAGCCCCATGGAAATGTTAATTACTGCTCCTCCAATTAACCATCTTCATGTATTCAACAAGCAAGCAATTGTTGAGTGCCTGTTACATCTGAGCCACTGTTTCCTAGTAGGTTTCAAATCAGGAAGGAGGCAGATTCAACGGTGCGTGGCAAGTGTTTGGTCCAGGCCAGCTCAGGGAGGGTGCTGCTCCGGCACTGGCGGTGCAAGCGTCCGAGAAGGCCTTCTGGATAAGGCTGGGCGTGAATCTTACACAAAAGAAGAATCAGTGGCCGGGGATGGTGGCTCACGCCTGTCATCCTAGCACTCTGGGAGGCCGAGGTGGGAGGATCACTTGAGCTCAGGAGTTCGAGACCAGCCTGAGCAAGAGTGAGACCCCGTCTCTACTAAAAATAGAAAGAAATTAATTGGACAACTGAAAATATATAGAAAAAATCAGCCAGGCATGGTGGCGCATGCCTGTAGTCCCAGCTACTCGGGAGGCTGAGGCAGGAGGATGGCTTGAGCCCAGGAGTCTGAGGTTGCTGTGAGCTAGGCTGATGCCAGGGCACTCTAGCCTGAGCAACAGAGTGAGACTCTGGCTCAAAAAAAAAAAAAAGAAGAAGAAGAAGAAGAAGAATCAGGCCAAAGAGGGCTGTGGGATGAACCATCTTCCTATCAGTCTTTTCCTCCACTCTCCTCCACACGCCTCGCCCCAACTCTTCGCAGTGTGTAGAAGTTTCTGATGTTAACACTTAACTTCCCCTTCGTTCCTCTTCCGTGTCTCAGGGAACAGCAGATGAAAGAGCACCCCTCATACGAACCTAGCCGTTGCCCACGCCTGGTGAAGGGACCGTGGGAGCTGTCCTGACCCGGACCAGGGCACGGGAGGCCTCCGCAGCCTCGCGGGCTCGCTGCCCCGGGAAGGAGGGGAGAGGCGCGTGCTGGCAAGTGAGGACGGCGTTCTGGCCAGCGGCTAAAGGACGGGCTGGCTTGGCTGGCCACTATGCTTTGTCAAATCAAATGTGGTCTCTGAAATTGTCTTTTACATGTCTGGCAAGTATTTAATAAACCCCTGTACAGTAATTTTGTTGTTGCTGGGTGCCAGTAGCCAGAGTATTATGACCACTGTCATGGAGAAAATGTCTCCGCATCACTTGTTAGTGCTATTTGGTCTAACTTTATTCACTACGCTTCATTCATCAAACTCTGTGCTCACAATCCACACATGCCATTTTATTGTATTCCTCCACTTCACTCCCACAGCAGAAGTAAGAAAGAGTTCGGAACCCAGGGAAAAATGGTAGCCTCACCTGATATATCATTCAGATGCATCTAGTTTTTTCTTTAAGACATTACACATGGCATTGTATGCTAATCTTCAGTTCTTAATTCCTCCAGGAATATAACTCGGTCTTCTAGCTACTCTTATACTGTAGGAATCAAGTGGAGAAGGGGTGAGTAGAGGGATACCAATGAATTAATAGTAACAAGCTCCTAAGGATTTTTAACTTGTCCTTTTGTGAACCAAGAGAGAGCATAAATAATGCTGGCAAGGATAAGTACAGATATTTCATGTAGAGTAGAACTAAGTGCTAGTTATGACGCTTGTGGATAGTTGACTATTATTTTGTCGTGAAAATGATCTTGATGTGGAAAGACGCTTCTGGGAGAACATAGTAACTGATTTCTTTCCCCAGTCACTCTTGCCCACTGTGGTACTGGATTAATTAATATACTACTGAGTGATCATTTGCAAAATTATGAATATAGGAAATCCATCCTTCTACAGCATAAGTTACACATACATTTCAGGAAGTCTGATGAGACTAAAGAGACATTTCTTCTGGGACAGTCTTTTCGGTAACATTGAAATTGTTTCTGTAAGTTCTTTCCTTGGGTTCAGTTCCTTCCAGTCTTTTGCGGCTCACTCCCACTCACGGAGTAGAGTAACTTGTGCTCTCTACTTCCTGTGACAATCATTTTGCTGATAGAATGACAGAAGTTTATGACACTATACAGAAAGTACTTTAAAGAAAAATCCCTTGGGACCAGAAGCAGAGCCATCTTCTTCAAAAGACTTCCTGGTTTCAGCGTAACCTAAGTCACGGGAATTAGGGACCATCATATGTCACAGCATTCAGAATTCTAGCATATTTAAACGTATTTTCTTTGACTCTCAAAGTTCACCATTCATTTTTAATTGAGAAGCCTATATAGTTATCTGGCAATGTGCTTACAGAATTTTTTAACAACAGAATCATTCTAAGGGATTTTTTGTTTAAACCTGGATTTCAATGAAAGCAAATGAAGGGAAAAAATCATAGATTTGACTTACATAGTTTCTCATCCCTGTTTGGAGGTAATACATTGCTTTAATTTATGAGCCCCAATTTTTCTTCTCTCTACACTAAAGCAATATGTGATTTGTTTCCTGCATCATTAGACTCTCAACTTTTCTATAAATCAAGATAGAACCTTTAGATATCCTAATTCACTAAAATGTGAACAACTAAATAAAAAATATTTGGTCTTCAATAATGTTAAATACATAGATTTTTTTGAATTTGTCAATGATTAGATCATTGGAATATCTTATTTATGCATGTACTTATCCACATTAATAAAACCGATAAACCTGTGCATGCTTATTTGTTCAGTGTTGTTATCAGGATATAATCATCTGAGAGGAGGACATTTTAAATACTGTAAATGGTAATAGTTGATGATGTGCACATTTAGACTGAGTCCCACACAGGCAGGGAGACCAAAAGCATATTAATTCCATATTTGTATCATGTTTGTTAATCGTAACTTGGCCCAAATCACATTTGGTGTTTTCCTTCTGAAAAGTCTGAGGCAAACCTATAAATTGCAGTCAAAATTACAGATTGGTTAAGAAAAATGAACCTATTGTTCTATTGGGTTATAGATTAAAAATAACAAACTCTTCCTTGTGCTCATTCTCTTGCAGCCATTATCCTGGAAGGATCCCAAAGGCTTTGTGCCTGTCAGTCGTCACGATCACAGAACACAGGTGTCCCATACCATGACACTCAACCTAGAGAGGGAGAAACCAGACAGAGAGCTTCACTTACTTCTCTCAGGGAAAATTGAGAGTTGAGCACAGAACAGGAAATGGGCTTTGCCACTTTTAGCCCCAGGCTTTTCCCACTAAAGTTTATTTCCTTATGTTCTAGAAAGATCACTAAGGGTCAAGTGGAACAAGTACTACATGACTAACCCCTATTGGGGTTTTTACTTAAGGGAGGGTAATTTTTAATTTAAATTGCTCTGGATGTGAGTTCTGCAAAAGGTGATCCTCACACTTGGCCCTCTGGGCATTTGATCGGAGTAAATTGCTTGTGCCTGTTAAAGAGAATACTGACCGGAATGCTCTTCATGTAGCTTCTACATTTGATTGATTTCATGTGACTCTTGACATGTTTATTTCTACCCTTAATGCAATGAAATGTTTCACTAATAAAAAAAAAAACTATATATAAAATTGCACCAGTAGTCATGTCATCAGATGTCCAGTTGTCTATGGAGTCTCGTTTGAAAGATGTTCCTTGACAAATGCAGCTCAGAGTCACACCCCTCAGGCCACCTCTGATTCCAGCTCAGCTGCAGTGGACAGTCATAGGCAGCTGGTAAGTTCCACTCCCAGCAGGTCCCACATTTTGCTTTTCTGTTTCAGGGCTTTTTCCACAGCCTGGGAAACCCCATGTAGCCTTCAACCAAAGGGGGCAAGAGTTCACTGATAAATGTTCCACTTCTTAGAAGAACTCTTCTCAGGCTCCTTCTTTGTGGTCCATCAAGTAGGACTGCTCACAGTGGTAACTGCTTTCCATGAGTCCTGTCTCACTCTCCCCGCCCTCTCACTGCTTCCTCCCAAATCATCTACCTACACTAACATCTGTCTGCACTATCTTAACTCAGGTCTGCTTCCAGGTAAACCCAACTAAAATCAGATGAGTCATCCGAAGGGCTCAGTAGGATCAGAGAGCTATCGAAGAGGTACAGAAGCCCCAGCTTTTGTTTCTGGGGACATTTGGACTAAAGTTACTAGTACAAAAATTCAGATTATCTTAAAACCTTTCCCATCCCAATACTGCATCTTATTTTTGAAGTCAGCAAATCCAGATCAGTCTTAAAATATCTAACTCAGGCCAGGCATGGTGGCTCACACCTGTGATCCTAGCACTCTGGGAGGCTGAGGTTGGAGGATCGCTTGAGCCCAGGAATTTGAAGTGGCAGTGAGCTATGATAATGCCATGGCACTCTAGTCTTGACAACAGAGCAAGACCTTTCTCAAAAAAAAAAAAAAAGAAAAGAAAAAAGAAAACAGAAGATGTAGCTCAGTGTTACAAATGATGTGGCAAAATTAAAGAATACAGGATAATTTGTTACAACATTGTTTATGATAACTAATGATTGGAAACACACAAGGGTTTGGCTAAATAATTTGTTGCATTTATACAAAGGAATACTATTTAGCCATGAGGTGGGAACAAAAAAAGCTCTTTATGTGCTGGTAAGACCTCAAAGATAAATTACATGAAAATGCACAATTCAGAACATAATTCATGCACAGTTTATCCAGTAAGTGTTTAGAGTGGACAAACATGCACACAAACAGCCTCAAAGATTTATCACCACAGTCTTCATCATAACCTGTCCCAAATAGTTTTCTTGCTAAGATTAAATACGTATTTAAAATCTCTTACCTCCAGTACATACACAGGAAAAGGAATGGAATATATTGGGCATGTGAAAATCATGTTCACTTCCAGGCAATGGAGAATGGAGAGTTTCAGTGTCCTTCATTCCAGCATGTATGGAATATGTATGCGACAATTTGAGTAAAGAAAAAGAAGGCTAGAATACACAAATACATGTAATTTGCACAAAATATTTCTAGGAAGATACATTAAAAAATAATATTGGTTATGTCTGGGAAAATGTATAGGGATGGAGGAAGATTTTTCACTCTAAACCTCTTATCATTTTTGAAATTGTAAATGGGTTACCTGTTTAAAAAATTAAATAATGCTAATAGTGGATATTGCAGGAGTCCTAGTGAGGGTGTAGATATGCAGATGAGGACAACAGGAACGAAGCCTGAGGACGGATTGATTGACTGGATGTGGAGGGGAGGGAAAGAAGGAGTCTAGCATTAGTCCCTGATTTCTGGCTTCTACAGCGGGATAGATTGTGAATGCCATTTTCCAGTAATGGGAGTTTGGGAAGAAGACAAGAAAAATGAGTTCCTTTCTTTAGATACTGTGTTTGAGAAAGCCTGGCTGGGGATATCCGCAGATATTTGGATGTGTGGGGCTGAAGTTGAAGAAAGAAGCCCACGTTTGGATTGCAGTTGAAGTCAAGGAAGTAAATGGAATTGACAGGGAGAGAGTATCAAGGGAGAAGAGGTTGCAGCTAAGTGCCAGTATTAGGAAGAGAGCAGAGAGCCCTCAAGGGAGTGGCGGATAGTAGCCAAATCCAGCCCACTGCCTGTTTTTGTAAAATACGGTTTTATTGGAACACAGACGCATCATTTGTTCATGTGTCTACAGCTACTTTCATTGCTGCAAGAGAAGAATAGAGTAGTTGTGATAAAGCATATGGCTTACGAAGAGAGGCAATCAGCAAAGAGTTTGGGGTTGAATTGGTGATAAACACATGGGACAATTAAACAATGTTGTTTGAGAAAGGAAACGTAGTAAAAAAGGTTTACTACAGGAGTCAATTGTAGAAAGTTTCCATGTAATCCCAATAATGTAAATTGAATATTGATCTAGCCAAAATTATGGAATAACTATATTGTAAAATGCCAGAAAAAGGAAAAGCTGAAATAAAAAAGTTTTAAAGCCCAAAGATAGCTACAGGATGGACATATAGGTAATAGAAACTGGGCCTGTGAACTACACTGAACTCTCACTTCCCAGGATGGGATCTGTCACATATATTAACACACTGACTGCACCCCTGCCTACCAGATGAGGCTCAAAGGCAAGCTAGGATCAACCATCCCTCTCCAGACCCTAAGATGCCTACGCACCCCTTTTTATTCCATATACATTAACCACGTATTGGCTTTATCTTGCATGTAATGTCACTGAGAACCACTCAGAATTGTAAGAATGTCACCTTTGCCTCACTGCCCCCTTCTCCCATTTTCTGTGTAGCAAAACATACAAACACTGAGCCTCACGTAGCCCACTCCAGGGTGAATTCTCGGTTTGCTAAGTTTGTGTTCTTGGGCTGTGGTTCTCAACTTGGCTCAGAATAAAATGAACATTTCTTTAAGTTTATGGGGCCTGTTGTTTTAACCTTATTTTGATTCGGTGTGTGTAGGGC
Organism: Microcebus murinus; assembly: GCF_040939455.1. Classification (NCBI taxonomy): domain Eukaryota; kingdom Metazoa; phylum Chordata; class Mammalia; order Primates; family Cheirogaleidae; genus Microcebus; species Microcebus murinus. The sequence continues at coordinate 1,344,100 of NC_134129.1, forward strand.
AGGGGAGCAGGAAAGAGCCCAATCTTCGCCCTCCAGGGTGGGGAGTCAGGGGCGATGCTCAAACTAAAATTCACCAGGCAGCAGGTCATCTGGAGTCAAGGGGGTAAATTAAAAAACAAAAAAAGGTTGAAAGAGGTGCTTCTGGGAGTGGTGCCTGCTTTTCTTCATTTTTAATAATACGCCTTCTAGAACTGTTTGATTCTTAAAACTATGTGCTTGTAGGTATGACTTTAATAAAAGTAAAAACAAACAAACAATAACAAAAAAGCCCTTGCATCTATGAAAATTACAATTGTCCTTTGACTCAGCGATGCCGCTTTTGCCCTCAGGCGGCACACCTCGCGGGCTCCCCAGCGTCTCACCACAGCTGTGCTACCTGACGCCACGTGAAGCCATAAAGGCCCCGGAAGCGAGCCGGGCCGGGGCACGTTCCCGCCGCACCATACACCCAGCTCCGCCCGCGCGGCGGCGTCTCAGCCTCTTAGGCTGGGCCGGAAAGGAGGCGGAACGCGGCGACACGGCTCGCGGTTTCCCAGCCGGACCGAAAAGCGGAGCGCACCGAGCGTCGCGGGAGCATCGCGCCGGCCCTCTGCTCTCGCGACATGGCCTTCAATTTTGGGGCTCCCTCGGGCACCTCGGGCACCGCTGCGGCCACCGCGGCTCCCTCGGGTGAGTGGCTCCCCACCCCTGGCTCTTCTCCGGGGAAAAGAGGGGGGACGTGTCTGGTCCGCCCCCCTCGGTCCGAGAATTTCCGGCTTGGGGATCCCAGGGTCTCCCGCCCGCGCGGAGCCTCGAGGGGCGGCGGGAAAGGGCGGGCGGCTCCCGGGGCGGCCGCGGGGTGTTCGAGGTCCAGGGGGCGCTCACGGCGCGTGGTCCCCGCGGGCCCCGTCCCGCCGCCGGGGAGTTCGACTCGGAGAGATGGGCGGCTACTCCCCTGTCCCCTTCTCTCGCGTGGCTGGGGACAGGGCTGGCGAACCGGGGCGCTGCCTGCGGCCCCCGGCCCACCCCAGCGGGGCGGGAGCCGTCGCCGCGGCCCCCGGTGTTCCTGGGCGTGGGTTTCACGCTCCTGCTCCTTCTGTCTGTCCCACCTCCTCTGCTTTCTTGACCTGTTGGAGCGAAGTCACATTTGTTCGCTTCTGCGAAGCCTTCTGCTGACTCTTGTAATCCTTATCTTGCTTTCTTCTTTTTCTTTTTCTTCTTCTTCCCTTTCTCCCCTTTTTTTTTTTTTTTTTTTTTTTACAATTTTGTTTGTTTCTTTGCCTACACGCCTATCAGGATTTGGTGGGCTTGAGACTGCCAACTCCACCGCCAGTGGGTTTAATTTTGGGGGTTTCGGATTAACTGCTAATCCTGCAGTGAACTTTAATATTGGGAATTTCGGTGTTTCTACTACCTCGGCGACTCCGTTCAATTTTGGTAACAGTCTGGCGAGTGCAGGTAGATACTGCGGGTCGTATGTGTAACCAGTTGTTGGGAGCCGGAGTCCAAGAATATTGCGTGATTCCTGGAGTTTGGGGAAGAACAGTGACTTCTCTAATAAGGAAAGGAAATTCATTTCCTTATATTGAATCAAAAACATTTGTATTAAGTTTTGACTGTAAAAGGTGGTTTTGAGAAGACTTGCAACTTATAATATTCTCCTGTTAAATTTGCACTTAATTGAAAAGAATGTATCTTCCAAATGATAAGAATTTGGATTATAATTTTGGGTAAAATATATATTTTAAGTTATGAGATATGTCTTCCAAAATATAAGCTCACCAGTCAGGCCTGTTTTCCTGGGTTCTTGGACTCCTGCAGTCATTTGTCATTTTTCTGCATCTTTCATTGGGATTTCATGTTATTGTCCTTGTGTTTCCAAAGAGAAACAAGTCTTATACGAACAGCAGTAATCTGTCTTGTTTTTTAACCTGTATGATAATGATAATAATGTATTTCTTTGGTTGACTCAGCAGATTAGGATACATTTCTATAAGGTATGTGATTATAGAAAGAATCCCCAGTTCTTCACTGGATTTTTGGGATATGCTCAGAGAGCAGCTTGATTTATTGTCAGATAACATTGAGTTCTAAAAGGTAGGCTAGATATCAATCACTACATTCTAAAAGATAATTATGAAGATATTTGTATCTATATGGATTGTGTGAAACTGATTAAAAATTTTGCAAAACACAAACTGCAATGGAGATATATATATCAATTAAAAATAGATTTATATGTACTTTCCATTCAAGGGCCCTATAGAAAAATCTTGTTCTTCAGCTGCTCGTATATGAATTTATCGCCCATATTCTCTTACATTATGCCTCTTATGCCCATGCCAATTATATGCATTTGGTAAACATCATTTGTTCCCTAAAACTTATTTGAGAAGTCTGGTATTTTGTTCATTCACTTGTTACAGCAATGTGAATATCAGCCTAACATCTGAGTTGAAAACAGTTTGAAGAATATTTGAAAATGCCAAAGGTAAAATAATCTGTTATCATTTAAGATATATTTGAAGTGATTATGTATCATTATCCTTTGGTATGTTTATTTTTTCCTGTTTGCTTAAAATTGGCACTGGGTAAAACAGAAACCTTATTTTGAAATGTGTGTTATGAATAAAGCCACTCAACTCATAATTCAACAGCAATAAATACACCTGTTGGTATTCGCTTGATTTCATCTTCATTTGAAGTTATCACCGTTAAGTTTTAGTTACGATAATATAACTGTTTTAACTACTTTTTTATGTGTTTATTAACTTAGCTTGCAGCAAAGGGCTGATAGAAATTCTTGTGTATATTTTATTTTGTTTCTTTGCAGATCTGTTATTAGTAATAAAACATTTTTGGTGTTGTGGAGCATAAGATATGAACTAATATTTTTATTGAGTAGCCAATTCAGATTATATCATAGTTATTCTATGGAAGTGAGGAGTAATGAAAAGAGATTAAGAACAATGCTTAATACTTTAGGTGATTTTTATCAAAATCTTTACAGTTTGCAGTACTGCAGTAGAACCTACAAATAAATAGAATGTGGCTGCATGCAACAAGCAGTCTATTCTTAAGTAGTTTTCTAAAAATTATGTGATTAATGTCAAATGGTTGTGTTTTTCTTATCTTTAATGTTAAAATATTGATGAATCTGTCATGTATACTAGAAATATATGCGCTCAAAGGGAGAATCCCAGAAAAACCTGTGGCATAACTCAGCACTAATGGCTCAAACATTTGTCTTGAAAGGCTTTTTGACACCCCATTGATAATTAGCTGAAGACTGAAACTGAGTTAAAAATAATAAAAACAGTTTTGGATTGGCTAGCATTCCATTTATATGTCAAGTGAGATATAGCTGAGAGTAATTTCTTCTCTAGACTTATCTAAAAATTTGTCTGAGTTGCCAAACTGTGGTGGTGCGGAGGCCTGTGGGAGCTCTGCTGCCCGCCCTGCCTCCACCTGTGTTGTTTCTTTGCCTTTATCTCTTCCTTCAAGAAACACATTCTTTTTGCATAGAGGTAAGCATATTGATATGTTTCTTTTGAAAAGTTACTTAGTCTTGAAACCGACTAAGTAGAAATATAAGCTAATGTAGATATAAATTAATTTACCAAAACCAAGGTTGCAACTGGAATAAGTTTGCCTATGTGACATGTTTGGAATACTATTTTTAAACCATTTGAATTAGTTGCAAAAAAATAGTTGAATTAGAGCTTAAAAACCAATGAATTTTACATGGAAAATCCAGTTTTCTATTTCTCTTGGGGGAAAATGGAAGTATATGGCACTAGTAAAGTACCATTCTTCTGTAATAGTAATATACTGGAATTTAGGAATTGCAGCTATTTTTTAAACAAACTGTTCGCTTTAAACAGTTCCACCTGTCAGTAAACACATGGTCTGCTCATTAATCTTATAAATCTAAATCTTGTAGGCATTTGAATTTGCAACCCCTAATCTAAAAGCACATATATAGTAAGCTTCGAGTTATGGCAATAGTCTTAACACGTTTTCTTGGATGTTACTATTAATCACCCCTTTAGTTGAAGAGTATATAAGCATTTTGATTTTTCTATCTTAAATACTTAGTCACTTATATCTTGCAACATTGACTTCTTGGTTAGTAGTATAGTTTTTTTAAAAATTGATGTTGAAAATAGAGAAAGGAAAAACCAGATAAATATATTTTGATTTAATATGTAGCATTTACTTATACTTTGAAAAAGAAATTGCCTTTATGTATACAAAATATTTTTCCTTTCTATTTTCATCCTTTTCTAATTAGGTGGGTTTGGAGGATTTGGAACAACATCTACAACTGCAGGCTCAGCATTCAGCTTTTCTGCCCCAGCTAACACAGGCACTACTGGTAAGAAGCCATCTTAAGTCATTTGTAGTAGTAAATGAGGTAGAGATTAGGGGTTTTTGGGTTTTGTTTGTTTTTTTTAACTTATGCAATTCCAATTTTTCATTGAAAGGACTCTTCGGTGGTACTCAGAACAAAGGTTTTGGATTCGGTACTGGGTTTGGCACAACAACAGGAACAAGTACTGGTTTAGGTACTGGTTTGGGAACTGGACTGGGATTTGGAGGATTTAATACACAGCAGCAGCAAAGTAGTAAGTACGATGTTTTCGTCTTCAAATATAAAACTGTAACAATAATAGCTAACATAATTGAGTGCATTGTTTGATATACTTTAGTGGATTATCTTTTTTTTTTAAGAATTGTAAATATTCTAAAGGACTCCCTAAGCTACTTTTCATGTTTATATATAATAGCAGCTGGGGAGAAGACTGAAACCTTTGTTGTTGTTAAAAATAGAGAAAACTGCACGAAAGTACAGCTTAATGGATTATATACGAGTGTAACACCCTGGTGACCATTGCCCATGTCAGGAGATGGACCTTGGCTGGCCACTTCAGAAGCCCACCCCGTTCCCTTCCCAAACACTTCCCCAGCAGGGGAACTGCGGTCCTGTGTTTCATGGTGATCATTTCCTTACTTTTCTTTATAGTTTTGTCAGTCAAGTATGTAAACAGTATTGTTTAGTTTTGCCTATCTTACATCTCTATGGGTTCCCCTTTTATTTCTCTTTTATATTTTTTAATTTTTTGGAGAAATCAGATCATTTGTCCTTTAGAGCTGCGGTCCCCAACCATTTTGGTGCCAGGGACCAGCTTCATGGAAGACAATTTTCCCATGCACTGGGGATGGGGTCAGGGTGGAGCTCAGAGCTCAGGCGATAAGCCGCCACTGACTGGTAATGGGCCACAGCCCAGGGATTGGGGACCTCAGAGTTTTTAGTCAAGATTTTACCAATTACGTTGCCATAGTATAGCTTAGCATATTCCTTTGTCCTGTATGTTTCTTTTTTAAATAAAAGGTCTCATATTTATTACTGAACCAGCTTATTAGTACAGGGCATATAAACAGAGAAAAATCACTTTTCCCAATGAAATGTGTCTGTCTGGATAACAGTGAGATTTCCAACTTGATATGGTAAGATGATAGTGACCTTGATACAGCATAAAACATGTGTGCCATTATATCGTGTACAATTCCTTATAGAACCAGCTTGGTTTTTCTCCAGTGTCTCCTCTTGGAATTGTACCTGATTTTATTGCCAGTTTTCATACGAATCCATTGGGGAATGGGATGGTTTTGCTTCTGTTTCTTGGCCAGAAAACGCTTGACTCTGAAAGTCTTGTGAGAAGACATGGCGAGAGAGTCAAACGCACGCAGCACGATGGCGGACGAAGGGAGAAAGATATGTTTCTCAATAATTGGGTTGTATCTGGGGGCTTATTCATATTGATCAGTTTTTTGTTTGCAAAACTATTTTATAGGTATTATGTTCTTTATCAAGAGGCATATAATGTCTAATTGTCTCTTTTGTATGTGATGTTAGCAGCCATGGGTGATTATTACCTAGATCCATTAATTCATTAGAGGTTACAAAATGGTGCTATTCTACCTCAATTCTTTTTCCATTTATTTGTTGAAATACTTTTATAAAGAGAAGCTTCACCTCATGTATTTGATCCTTTCCTTTGTTCATAGTTTTCAAAATAAAGAGTTGGTTGTCTAGCATTTTCCAAAGGTGACCAATTTTTTTTTAATGTCAGTAACACAAGCATTTGAACTATTTATTTTTTAATCCGTTGCAGTTGTTATTCTTATCGATGCTTAAGTTATTCCCTCTTCAGCCAACGCGAACCTCTTCAAGCTGGCTCCCAAGTCCCATTGACACAAGTCTGGTATCAGTCTTTGATAGCTTCCTTATTAGCTGGTATGGCCGTAAGTTCCAGGAGTTATCTTGTATGAATTAACTTATTTAATTCTCACAAGAACTCTGTGAAATGCACTGTTGCTATCCCTATTTCATGGGTGAAGAGACGAAACTGAGAGATTGTGACTTATCCTTACATCTCTTAAGGAGTACAGGAGCATAAATTCAAGTTCCTTGACTCTCTGTGTAGTGCTCTCTTCACTTGTCCACAGTCTGGTACCTCTTAAAATCATTTTTGTTTCATTTTTCTTAGGTAACTTAATTAACTGGGTAAAATCTATCCTACTCATTCATTGAAGATTAATAATTAAACATGAATTTCAAGGATTACCTAACCAATAGGATAAAGATAATAGTTGTGTCAGAATTCTTTCTGGTGTTCCAGTCATTCTTTTCTACAGTCCTGCAAAAATACAAAGTTCAATAAAAAAAAGTTCAATGAAATGTCCAAGTAGTTAAGGAGAGAAAAGCAAATATAAAGTATTTGTTTCTTGAAATGAAGTCTCTCCAACTCTGAGTAATTGTAATTGCAATTACTGTTGATGGGGAAAAATGGGAATTTGAATCTGATGCTGTTTTAGAAATGAAAGGGGCTCATTCAGTTACGTCATAGCTGTTTATTGTATATATTGTATGTCAGGCGCTGATGTATAGAGGTGAAAACCATAAGCCCTGCTCATAGTCTACCAGGAGATTCCAGGGTTATTAACATCGACAAAGGCATGGATTCATGGAAGAGCATAATGCATTTGGGACCCGCAGCTTGGTCAGTATAGTTTTAATGCATAATTGACCTCAGGGTCACTGGTGAAAGTTGGGGAGAGAGAGATGAACTGGTTTATGAGGGGCCTTGTGTGTTTTAATAAGTAGCTGTCCTTTAAGCATGTATGAACCATTGTAAGATTTAGCTTACATAAGAAAATTATCAGATTTTTAGAACTTTCTGAGAGAATGGATAGGTTACAGGTGGGCTGGAATAGAGGCAGGGATGCTTGTTCTGACGCTGTTGCCAAAACCCTAAGTAAGAAATAGCGAAGACCTGAATTAAATTAAGGCAGTGGTAGTCAGTAGTGGAGAGAAAAAAACAGGAGATGGAGTTGAGAGATTTAAATTGTAGAATCAATAAAACTTAATGACTGGATAAAGGTATCTTGGACTCATGGACGGCATGACTGACAGAGCTCTTGCTCTTCACTAAGACACAGAACACCAGAGCAAGAGCCGGTGTTTGTAGGTAGTTTGAGTTGCCCCTCTGTGGTTGTATATGTGGCTGTGAACTCAGGAGAAATATAAGAAAACCATCGCTGCTTTAAACAGTCGATACGGATGATGTCATTTAGGAAACTTGATTCCAGAGCAATATTGAGTAGGCAGAGGAAGAGAGCCGCCACGGGTACTGCCTCTCTCGGTTGACAACACCCGTGAATGAAGAGGAACAGACGCTCAGCTTTCCCTACAACCACCAGACCTCTTTTTCAAGCTAAAGCACTGATTTTTCCAGAATAGTCCAAAAGACTGTGGAGTCTTTAGACAACTGATATTTGCTGCTCTTTTCCGTCAGCTCTCTATGGCCTCCATTTCAGTGACTCTTGCCAGTGTGCTAAACTTACTGTTTTTGTACCACATGTGCCTGAAAATCCCCCAAGTCTTTGTAAGCCCAACTGTGTATTCAGATACTGCTTAAGAAAAGTCACATGGTATGGAAGATTGAATAGTACTTCTAAATTCTTGATTACCAACCTTAGGCCTCAACATTGCCTGGTAATCCTGTGAAGTTTCTATTTTTGATTTATTCTCTCACTTTCTATAATGATTACTTTAAACCTTTAGTGCCTTCAAATCTCAAATTTCTGTGTTCTTGCTTTTAGCAGATAGCCTTGACCCCTGCTTGAAAGAGAAAATAGAATCTTGCATTGTAATTCCTTCAAATTCCCACCGTGAAATCTTTCTCTTCCTCTCCCTACTACTCATCCTTTCCTCTTTTCAACTGTGCTTAGGAACCCATGACCTCCTACCTTCTTTAGGCCCTTGTGCTGTTGATTATTCTGGCTGTCTTCAGTTTTCTCCTCAGTGGTCCTTCTCATCCACATTTAACACATTGCCACACTAGAAAAAAATTTTTTCCTTGGGGCCTTAGTGCTTGATTATGAAAATAGAATAAAAACTTTGAAAACAAAATGATCCTTTCTAATGTAATGAAAATGAAATTTATTGACTTCTATTTAATCCGTGTTTTTAGAATTAATTTGTCAATATTAACTGTAACAGTAAGAACGTCAACAGATTTTCATGAACCAGCTGCAGGGTTTTGCCCAGGGCTTGCTTCGAGGCCCTGGGCTCAAAACTAGCATGAGTTAAATACAACTTATGTAGCAGTTAATGTGTTAAAAACCTGAAGTTTCTTTTTTCTTATATTGGTAATACCAACAAGAAAAAATGACTTTTATCTCACATTTCACTTCAGCTGCCACTCTTCTCCCCTTTACAGACTACTCGAAATAGTTGTTAGAGAAGAGCAGGATCCCCTACTTCTGTCTCCTGTTCCCTCTTAGCCCACGATAATGTGGTTTCTATTTTCTTTACCAAACAGTTAAGGTCGTTAATCATGTCAGTAAATCCAATGAACGCTTACTGTTCTTTATGAAAAATTCCAACAAAGAAAGAATAGTGACGTGAACCTTTGTGTGTCCTCCAGCGAGTCATCAAAAGTCAGAATTTGCCACATTTGTTGTCTATTTCCTTTTTCCCTTTTTTTCCTTGTGTGCTGACGTACTTTAAAGCAAATCCCGGCCAGGTGAGGTGGTTCATGCCTGTAATTCTAGCACTCTGGGAGGCCGAGGTGGGTGGATCGTTTGACCTCTGGAGTTCTAGACCAGCCTGAGCAAGAGCGAGACCCCGTCTCTACCCAAAATAGAAAGAAGTTAATTGGACAGCTAAAAATATACAGAAAAAATTAGCCGGGCATGATGGCGCATGCCTGTAGTCCCAGCTACTTGGGAGGCTGAGGCAGGAGGATTGCTTGAGCCCAGGAGTTTGAGGTTGCTGTGAGTTAGGCTGACCCCATGGCACTCTAGCCTGGGCTACAAAGTGAGACTCTGTCTCAAAAAAAAAAAAAAAAAATAATAATAATAAAATAAAGCAAACCCCAAGCATGTAATTTCTCTCTTTCTTTATTATATGTCTTATGTCATTCCAACCCACAATAATTCCTTGGTATTATCTAATACCTAGTCTGTAATCACATTTCCCCTTATGTCTCAAAATGTTTTCTGCATTTGGTTTGAATCATGATCCAAACATTTTCTTGTTATGTCTCTTAAGTTCATTTTAGTATAGAAAATTCCCCATTCTCTTTTTTTCCCCTCATGAATTTCCTAGTTGTCCTGTGAAATGTTCCTCATTCTGGATTTTTCTGTTTGCTCCTTATAGTATTATTTAACGTTATCTCTCATAATTCTGGTAAATGAAGTTACCTTTAGGGACTTGATTAGATTTAGGTTGGACTTTTTGGCGGGGATGCTTTGCAGGTGGTGCTGTGTGCTTCCCATCATGGTGCATGAAACGGCTGTCTCTCAGTGATGCTCAGGGTCATGAGTGGGGTCAGATGCTGACAGCAGGTCTCTATCTTACAAAGTTCCCCGTCAACTTAATGGCTTAACTTAATGGCTTCATTCCTTCGTGATCATTGCCTCAATCAAGTTGTCTTATCAGGAGTTGCAATATGGTGATTTTCTAATTTCCTCCCTTCCACACGAAATTCTTCTGTAAAAGGAACTTTTTCTTCATCCCCTGAGACTACTTGATCACCCTGATACATAGTTTGTATAGGAAAGGCAGTAAAAATTCTTTTTAATTGACAAGTTTTGTAAGAGAGTTGGTGGCTCTATTGCCAATGGTGTGCAAGGAGTTAGGATTTTTAAAAATTTTGATCTTTACTTTTTTTTTTCTTCCCTTGAAACAAGAGTCTCACTCTGTCACCTCGGCTACAGTTGCAGGCCACAATCACAGCTCACCGTAACCTCGGACTCCTGGGCTCAAGCAATCCTCTTGCCTCAACTTCCAAAGTAGCTAAGGCTACAGGTGTGTGACACCATGCTGGGCTAATTTTTTATTTTAATTTTTATTGTAGAGACGGGGCCTTGTTATGTTGCCCTGGCTGGTCTCAAACTCCTCACCTTAAGTGATCCTCCTGCCTTGGCCTCCCAAAGTGCTGGGATTACAGGCTGAGCCACTGCACCAGACCTGATTTTTACTTGTTAAAATTATCATTTTGAATGCACGGGCATTAATAAATATGTCAGGTAGTTGCATTCATTATTATTTTTGATGCTTACCCTGTCACATTTTTGGCCAGTGGGAAACTTTGACTGCTATGACACCCTAGTCTGTTTTTTTCCTATCTCATTGTTCAGTCCTCCTTAATTGCTTTTGCCAGCCCGTCTGCCCTCCTTCTAAACGGAGATTTTGTATATGCTGTTCATCTTTACCCTTGCTCCATGGCCAGGCTACTTCCTTTAGGCCTTAACTGAAGTTCTAATGGGACAGCCTTCTCTTGACCCCTCTCTCAGGCTCAATTTAGCTCCCTCACATGGTACTCTCGTGGTCTCTGTGCTTTTCTGAGGAACTTATCACAGTTGTTAGTATTTGTTTCATGTGCTTTGTTTAGTGAACCTTGTCTTGTATACCACTGTATCCTTAGTATTTACCTCTATTCCTGACATTTAGTGGGTACTCAGTAAATATTTATTATATGAATGAAGGTGAATGAACAAATGAATATATGATTTTATATATACACATAAATAAAACCAAGAGAGACTATATTGCCGGGAAATCTAAGGGAGAAGGGATTTTCAAGGAGGATGTGTGTTCAACAGAAGTTGAAGATTTTCTTTGGGGGCTGAAGGAATATAGTCAACAGCATAAGGACCCTAAAAGGTAGGAAGGTACAAGAAGTCTAATATACTAAGGATTGAAAAGAATCTATATTGGATTTTGTAATTTGAGGTCATCAGTGACTTTCAGCCACTGAACTTTTGAGTGGATTAGTATGGTTGCAATTCAGTGTGAAATTAAGTGAAAAAGGAGAGACTGAATGTAAATCAGTGTAGATCATAATTCATCTCATGTAACAGTTGAGTAAGATAAAGCCTAGGAATTTCTTGCTCAAGGCTACACACTGAGCTTATAATGAACCAGGATTTAGGTGTACTGACTTCTAGTCCAGTTCTTTCGTTTTCATATATGCCCATTTGAGAATTAGTAACATGTTCTGAAGAATAAAAGAGCCTCCTCCTAGCCCTGGAGAAGCTCCCTGGACCTTGTGGCACTCTCAGTCTTTAGAGCTGAAAGGGAACTTAAATATCTAGTACAGTGTTCTAAAACTCAGGTCATTTTGGTACTATCTTTATGGTTTCCTCTTATCTTCACACCATTTATTTAGGTTTTCTTTATATCAATTTACTTTTAAACATTAAACAGTTATTTTAAAAGCACAATTTATATTGCTGTTATAAATGGAAAAACCAGTATTATTTGCTGTAAAGATAATTGAAATTAAGTACAAAGAAAATATAATGTTAATAAATTCTAGATAGATACTTTTGCCTAAAGCTCTGAGCCTTAGACTTGTTCCTCTTGTTAAAAAATGAGATGCAGGTATCATGAGTTGTTAAAGGCATATTAGCACCTAACAGATTTTTTTCTTTATACAATTAGATCATCAAAAGAGAGTTTTTTGTTATGTAAATTGCCTAATGAATCAGCTGTTGCTTGACAGCTGTAATCTCATGCACTGGGGTGCTTACTTATGTCACACTTTGGGAAATATTTAGCTGCCCTGGAACTTTGCCCTCCTTTGCATTGGAGAAGGTTGTAGCCCAAGGAGAGGAAGTGGCTTGCTCAGAATTCCACAGCCATCCAAAGCCTTAGCCAAGAATACTGATGGCTAGTCCATTTGTTCTTTTCATTATATATATATATTTTATAATAAGAGAAGGAAAAGTGTAAGCTGATTTTGATATAACAATTTTTTAGCTTATTTTATATCTCCCAATTTATATTTATTGTATTCGTATAACAGCAATAAATGTTGTTTAAAAAAGAAAAAATCCTACAACTTCACAGACTTTTTTTTGAGACAGAGTCTCACTTTGTTGCCTGGGCAGAGTGCCATGGCGCCAGCCCAGCTCACAGCAACCTCCTACTCCTGGGCTCAAGTGATCCTTCTGCCTCAGCCTCCTGAGTAGCTGGGACAACAGGCATGTGCCACCGTGCCTGGCTAATTTTTTCTATGTGTTTTTAGTTGTCCAGCTAATTTCTTTCTATTTTTAGTAGAGACGGTGTCTCACTCTTGCTCGGGCTGGTTTTGAACTCCTGAGCTCAAACGATCCACTCGCCTCGGCCTCCCAGAGTGCTAGGATTCCAGGCGTCAGCCACCATGCCTGGCCAACTTCATAGACTTTTCTGTGTCCATATGCATTCCTCTTTTTTTCTTTTTGTTTTTCTTTTTTTGGTGTGGGTATACTATTGTGGATCTAATTTGTTTTCTGGTAATGGAATTAATTATATTAAGATAGCATCACTGCCGGTCGCGGTGGCTCACGCCTGTAATCCTAGCTCTCTGGGAGGCTGAGGCGGGCGGATTGCTCGAGGTCAGGAGTTCGAAACCAGCCTGAGCAAGAGCGAGACCCCGTCTCTACTATAAATAGAAAGAAATTATTGGCCAACTAATATATATACAAAAAATTAGCCGGGCATGGTGGTGCATGCCTGTAGTCCCAGCTACTTGGGAGGCTGAGGCAGGAGGATCCCTTGAGCCCAGGAGTTGGAGGTTGCTGTGAGCTAGGCTGATGCCACGGCACTCACTCTAGCCTGGGCAACAAAGCGAGACTCTGTCTCAAAAAAAAAAAAAAAAAGACAGCATCACTGATAAAGCAAGTTTAACATAAGGGACAAAGAGTTTGTCTAGTGTATTAGTTTGATCAGGATGTAAGGTTTATCCTAGTTTCCTATTGCTGCCATAACAAATTATCACAAATTTAGTGGCTTAAAACAATAGAAATTTATTATTTTATGGTTTCTGGAGATCAGAGGTCCAGGACTGGGTTTCATGGGGCTAAAATGAAGGTGTTGGCAGTACTGTGTCGCTTGTGGGGCTCCAGGGCAGAATCCATTCTCTTGCTTTTTCTAGCTTCTTGGCTTCCTTGTTTTTCTTGGATTGTGGCCCCTTCTTTCATCTTCAAAGCCAGTAGTATCGCGTCTTCAAATCTCATTTTAACTCCGAGCTCACTCTCCGCTTTTAATGACCTCATGATTACATTGAGCTCATCCCAGTAATCCAGGGTAATCTCTCCATCTTAACGTGCTTTATACCATCTTCCACGGCCCTTTGCTACGTAACATAGATTAGGATATGGATATTTGGGGTGGCATTATTCTGCCTACCTTGTCTATGATCTGAATTGATTAAGTTTTGTTTTTAAATACTAATTTGGGTGTATTTTTAGCATTAGGTGGTCTCTTCAGTCAGCCTACACAAGCTCCTACCCAGTCCAACCAGCTGATAAATACTGCGAGTGCTCTTTCTGCTCCAACGCTATTGGGAGATGAGAGAGATGCTATTTTGGCAAAATGGAATCAACTGCAGGCCTTTTGGGGAACAGGCAAAGGATATTTCAACAATAACATTCCACCAGTGGAATTCACACAAGAAAATCCCTTTTGCCGATTTAAGGTATTGATGCTGTTTTTGACCTTCAATTTTAGAGTGTATATAAGAGAGAATGTGATATCGAGATTAAAATAATATCAAGAAAACAATTGCTTAGGTCTTTAGTACTCCTTGAACATAATATGATCAAACTTTTATTTTTAAAATATAGAAATTATAAAAGCAAAGTGATTTCTTACATATGTGTGGTTGAAGAATATAACTGAAGGAAAGCGGGACAAGAATATGATTCATGCCTGAAGAAAAAGGGGAATTGGTCTGCTTGGCTTTTATAAAGGCGTGACCCAAATCTGGAATTTAGTGGTATTCATTTAACATTGTCCAGGAAAGTATATACCCTAACCAGTGGATGAGAATTCTTCTTGGCATATACAACTTTATTACTACTATTATAGCTGGATGCTGAAGTCAAGAAAACAATATAGCCCATTTTCTTTGTTCAGATACCTTGCCTATCAGACAACCTTCTCATTTGAATTTGATGCTTCAGAGAATCTGCTCATCAGCCAGTGAGAGTATTTAGGCCCTTTATGTGGTGCATTTTTCCATAACAAATAAATATATTGCAATCTAGTTTATACTTCAGCCTCTTGTGAGGTATATCAGTCTCTTAAACCTAATCAATGTGTACACAAACCTGTGTTTAGAGCTGCAGGGCTAAACAGCAAAAAGTGATCACCTTGTCTTGTTAAAAGAACATCTCTTTGTCTCATCACTCAATCAAAGAGTATATCTTTTGAGTGCATATAGTTGAAATTTTAATAATTTTGTTTAGTGACTATGAGGTATAAAATAGTAGACGTAAGTTGAATATGATAATTTAAATTTTTTATAGTGTACAGCATACATATGGTAAAATGCATAGTGTACAGTTGAGTAAATTTGAATTGTTTTTTAAAAGTTGTTGGCTCACGCCTGTAATCCTAGCACTCTGGGAGGCCGAGGTAGGCGGATTGCTCGAGGTCAGGAGTTCAAAACCAGCCTGAGCAAGAGTGAGACCCCATCTCTACTATAAAAATAGAAAAAAATTAATTGGCCAACTAATATATATATAGAAAAAATTAGCCGGGCATGGTGGTGCATGCCTGTAGTCCCAGCTACTCGGGAGGCTGAGGCAGCAGGATCGCTTGAGCCCAGGAGTTTGAGGTTGCTGTGAGCTAGGCTGAAGCCAGGGCACTCACTCTAGCCTGGGCAACAAAGCGAGACTCTGTCTCAAAAAAAAAAAAAGTTGCATATAAGTGATGACAAGGGGTAAAATGATTCTATATAAAAGAGCAATTCTTTAGAAAGGTATAGTTGTACATAATACAAAGTAAGAAACTAACCTGTCTCATAAAGTTTTATATTACATGAAACCATAAAATGATATAGACTTTTATTACAGTATTTGTAGGTTGACAGTGTCATTACATACTCTAAAAGCATTTATGTATAAATCACTTGTGTATATTAACATATCTAATAAAATTTAGTTTAAGTTTCCATGGATCAGATATACATATGCTGCTTAATTTATGATGGGTTTATGCCCTGATAAACCCATCGTAAATTAAAAATATTGTAAGTTGAAAATACATTTAATATACCTAACCTATCAAACATCATAGCTTAGCCTAGCCTACCTTAAATGTGCTCAGAACACTTAGATGAGCTTACAATTGGAAAAAATCATCTAACACAAATCATATATTTTATAATAATAAAAATAAAAGTTTTATAATAAAAATATAAAAGATCAAAATTCAAAATATTATTTCAACTGAATGCATATTTGCTTTCTATCATCATAAAGTGGAAGAACATAAGTTGAGCCATTATCAGTCAGGGACTATCTGTATAGTGAAATGAATAAAACATTTGCAGTCATTTTTATAATGCCATAGCAGAGTTATTTCTTGTTTTTTCTTTCCTTTTTCTTTTTAGAGATCAGGTCTTGCTCTGTCACCCAGGCTGGAGTGCATTGGTGTAATCAGCTCACTGCAGCTTTGAACTCCTGGGCTCAAGCAATCCTGCTGCCTCAGTTTTCAGAGTAGCTTGAGAACGTAGGCACATGCCACCACCCCTGGCTAATTTAAAAAACTTTTTTTTTTAGTGACAGGGTCTCACTGTGTTGCCAAGGCTGGTCTCAAACTCCTGGCCCCAAGTGATCCTCCCAGGTTGGCCTCCCAAGTTTCTGGGATTACAGGCTCAAGAGTTGCTTCAGCAGTTCAGAACACCCAACAATAATGGATTTCAGAATTTTTTTGCAGGAGAAAGCTCTTTAGTTACTCTCTTTTAGAGGAAATTTTAATTTCACTTTATAGGTTTAAGTTATTCTTGGGTACAATATTTTTCTTTATAATTTTGTGACCTCCTAGGGCACAGAGTGGTGGGAAGAAGCACTGTTACCTTCATTACCAGACATTAAGTTGTTCTCCCTGTTTTAGCGGGTATTAGACTATTGATATGAAATACCTGATTTAAGATCTGTACATGTTTTTGATATTGTTTATTTTGTCATTCCACAGGCAGTAGGTTATAGTTGTATGCCCAGTAATAAAGATGAAGATGGGCTAGTGGTTTTAGTTTTCAACAAAAAAGAAACAGATATTCGAAGCCAGCAACAGCAGTTGGTAGAATCATTGCATAAAGTTTTGGGAGGAAACCAGACCCTTACTGTAAACGTAGAGGGCATTAAAACATTGCCAGATGATCAGTAAGTATATGTCAAATATATTGTTTATTTCTGCATGCCGTAGTCCAAAGAGAGGGATCAACAGTGTTTTTGTTGCTGAAGCACAAATTAAATCTCAGCATAGAATGTTTTTTCTCAGCTAGATTATTCAGTATTTATAGAATACTTGTTCAAAAGTTTTTAAAAAAAATTTTAGATTTCTTTTTGTTTTTTATAAGACAGTCTCACACTGTTGCCCAGGCTAGAGTGCCGTGGCATCAGCCTCGCTGAGAGCAACCTCAGACTCTATGCTGAGATTTAATTTGTGCTTCAGCAACAAAAACACAGCATATTATGGGAGTACAAATGTTAAGGTTACATATATTGCCCTTGCCCCGCCCCTTGAGTCAGAGCTTCAGGTGTGTCCTTCCCCAGACGGTGCGCTTCACACTCATTATGTGTGTATATTTCCCATCCCCACCCCCACACACTCGATAAATGTTATTCCTATATGTCCACTTAGGTGTTGATCAGTGAAACCAATCTGCTGGTGAGTACATGTGGTGCTAGAAAAATTATTATTAATGAGATATATTAACTGAATCAGATTTTACTTTTTGGTCCTAATTGTAGAGAAGCAATCCCTAAGTTTCAACAGAATCTCTGAAGTACTTTTCAATTCTGGAAAATGTAATAAATAGTATTTATATATGACTTTGCAGCTAAGCAAACCCTTTTATAAATATTATCTTATTTACCTGCCTCATTTTAACTTTATCATTTAAGTTGATTTATGAGTGAACATAGCATTAAGTAAAGGTTTCTTATTTTCCAAGATTTACAAAGAAAACATTCCCTTCTAAAACAACCATTTTTGTTTTTTTTAAATTAATTTATTTAGTTTTCATTTCTTTCCTGTGAAATTAGAAGACATGCAAAAAACACCACTTTTGAATTTAGCTTCCACCCTTCTAAAATCACACATGTTGAGATTTGTGGCTGTGAGTAACATGCTCTGTATTTTATAAATTGGTTATCTTTCCTTTAGGACAGAAGTTGTCATTTATGTTGTTGAGCGTTCTCCAAATGGTACTTCGAGAAGAGTTCCAGCTACAACATTATATGCCCATTTTGAGCAAACCAATGTCAAAACACAACTGCAGCAACTTGGTGTAACCCTTTCCATGACTAGAACAGAACTTTCTCCTGCACAAATCAAACAGCTTTTACAGAATCCTCCTGCTGGTATGTTTCTAGAATCAAAGAGTTCAAAAAATGAAAGATTTAGAACTAAATGCTCCCCCTAGTTTGGGAGACGTTGGTTGGTTTTTAATGTAAATAAAACTAGTGTCAACTTTTTACATGTCTGCATATTTAGGATATAGTTTTGAATAATTATAGTAATTCAGTCAATTAGGTTTTTTTTTTCTATATAGCCTAATATGTTTGTTAGAAATTTTGAGAAATAGTGAACTAAGGAAAAATAGTCCATAGTCTATAATCCATCTAACAAAGGTAATTCACTAGTAATATTTTGATTTATTTTTTCTAGCTTATCTCTTGATTTAACTGAGTATTCAAATAAAACCTGAATGTGTTCTCACTGTAAAAAGATTCTAGATGGCATAACTAGATTCAAATAAAGGGGATGTGATAGATCCTTTTGACCTCCCTTCCCCAGAAGTAGCTATTAGTAATTTATGGTACTCTATTAGTCCTTTCTCTGTGGTTTTAAATGTAAGCATGTTTACATGTCAGTCCTTTAAAAAAGGTTTCTGCATTGTACATTTACTGCAGTTTGCCTTTTACTAATGATATTTCTTAGTACTTTTTATGTCAGTACGTGAAGATAATTCTTACTCTAAACATTGCATAGTATTCCATGAATATACCTTTACTTCTAGGTTGTTTCTGTCTTTTCACTATTATAAACTATGCCACAATTAACATCCTTATACGTATATTTTAGAATACATAGGTAATATATTTTTTTAGAAGAGATCTCTGGCAATGAAACTTTTGACTCAATATTATATGTTAGATATTGTCAAATTTTCTTTTCTTTTCTTTTTTTTTTGAGACAGAGTCTCTGTTGCCTGGGCTAGAGTGCCGTGGTGTCAGCCTAGCTCATAGCAACTTCAATCCTTCTGCCTCAGCCTCCCAAGTAGCTGGGACAACAGACATGTGCCACTGCACCTGGCTAATTTTTTCTGTTTTTAGTAGAGGTGGGGTCTTGTTCTTGCTCAGGCTGGTCTCAAACTCCTGACCTCAAGTGATCCTCCTGCCTCAGCCTCCCTAGTCAAATTGCCTTTCAAAGAAAGTTGTACCATTTACATTGATAACAGGAAATCTATTATTTTCTCATATATCTTTTTTTTTTTGCCACTCATGGCAAAATAATTAAAAAATCAGTACTTATTTTAATTTGCATTTCCTTGATCATCACTAAAGTTGAACATCTTTTTATATATGTTTATTAGCTACATGTTTGTATTTTTTGTGAATTTCCTATTGGTATTCTTCACCCATTTTCTATTCGATTTTTTTGTCTTCCTTTTTTATTTTTTCCC
The DNA here is from genome assembly GCF_040939455.1 of Microcebus murinus. Taxonomy (NCBI): domain Eukaryota; kingdom Metazoa; phylum Chordata; class Mammalia; order Primates; family Cheirogaleidae; genus Microcebus; species Microcebus murinus. The sequence goes on from NC_134129.1 coordinate 1,363,335, forward strand.
TCACACCCCCTCCCGTCTTCCTTTTTGATTTATAGGAGCGCTTTCTATATTCTGGAGGTTAATCTGTTATCCTATAGGTTATAGATATTTCCTTTCTTTTTTTTTTTTTTTTTTTGAGACAGGGTCTCGCTTTGTTGCCCAGGCTAGAGTGAGTGCCGTGGCGTCAGCCTAGCTCACAGCAACCTCAAACTCCTGGCTCAAGCAATCCTCCTGCCTCAGCCTCCCAAGTAGCTGGGACTACAGGCATTTGCCACCATGCCCGGCTAATTTTTTGTATATATATTAGTTGGCCAATTAATTTCTTTCTATTTATAGTAGAGATGGGGTCTCGCTCTTGCTCAGGCTGGTTTTGAACTCCTGACCTCGAGCAATCCGCCCACCTCGGCCTCCCAGAGAGCTAGGATTACAGGCGTGAGCCACCGTGCCGGCCTAATACTTCCTTTCAATCAGTGCTTTTTTTAAGTTTTATTTATTCTACAAAAATTTTTATGTTTACAGTGATCATCATATTTGACAGTCTTTGTGTAGCTTCTGGGTTTTGAGTATTACTTTAGGAAAGCCTTTCTCATATAAATTTCAAAAAATAGAACATAATTTGTTTTAGAAAATAAATGTTGTCTTAATGATAGGTGTTGATCCTATCATCTGGGAACAAGCCAAGGTGGACAACCCCGATTCTGAAAAGTAAGTGTGTCTTTATCTTGTTTTATATGAGAACTGGTACTTGCTGCTAGGAAAGCAAACATTTGTGAGCTATTCATTATAATTCTTACATATGAGGTGGGTTTATTGTCATTGATATTTTAAAAATATTGATTATGGTAAGGAAGCATAGTGTGGTGAGAACCAGGAATGGAGAAATCTGAGTGCCAGTCCCCTAATTACATTGCATTTAATAATGCAGTGGTTGTTTTTTGTTTTTTTTTGTTTTTTTTTTGAGACAGAGTCTCGCTTTGTTGCCCAGGCTAGAGTGAATGCCCTGGCTTCAGCCTAGCTCACAGCAACCTCAAACTCCTGGGCTCAAGCAATCCTTCTGCCTCAGCCTCCTGAGTAGTTGGGACTACAGCCATGCGCCACCATGCCCGGCTAATTTTTCCTATATATTAGTTGGCCAATTAATTTCTTTCTATTTATAGTAGAGACGGGGTCTTGCTCTTGCTCAGGCTGGTGTCAAACTCCTGACCTCGAGCAATCCGCCGGCCTCAGCCTCCCAGAGTGCTAGGATTACAGGCGTGATCCACCACGCCCGGCTAATAATGCAGTGTTTTGACTGAACTATATTTCCTCATTTGAAAAATAGGTGAAATAAAAATCTCTATGGTGTAACATTTTTTTCCTTTCTTTTTTCTTTTTTGTTTCACCCACCCCTAACATTTTTTATTTTATAGTCATAGATCTGCCTTAGAACCCTAGAAATTTGATGTAAAATTTCATGGATGTTATCCTAAGAACCCTAATGTCTTATATTTTGTAATAGTAGGCTTAAGATCTGAAAATTGTCCACTTGAATGTCTTCAGGTTAATTCCTGTACCAATGGTGGGTTTCAAAGAGCTGCTCCGAAGACTGAAGGTTCAAGATCAGATGACTAAGCAGCATCAAACTAGATTAGATGTAAGCATTTAGCTTTTCATTCTCTGGCCCAGGGAGTAGGAAGAGCTATTAAATATATTTAGTTGTTTTTACTTTGTGTACTACTGTTTTATTTTACAGGGGAATAAAATAGCATACACTGCAAATTAACAATTATAGTTTTATACAACTGTCTTTTTATGAGAGTTCCAAATCATGTAGATCTGATTTGATATATTTTAATAATTAATTTAGAATTGTTGGCTTAGTAAATTAGATTGTCATTGCCAGTTTCAGCAGGAGATTGCATATTACTTTTTTTATTAAACACTTTTATTTATGGTGCCTTATGAAAATGAAGGCTACACTTATCCTTTATGTTGTTGTTTATAAGGTATAATTGTCTTGGTATATGTTGATGAAGCAAATTTAAATTATTGAATGCTTAAATCTACTTAATATTTTATTTAATAAGCTTTCATAATCAAATAATTAAAAGATTCTTAAACTTCATGTGATTTCAATTCTTTTAACTTTGTTAAGGTTTTATAACCCAGGCGCCTATGAAAATCATGTATCTTCTGCTGTTTTGGGGTGGAGTTTTCTGTTAGTGTAAATGAAATGTGGGATCCAGTGGTTGATAGTATTCTTCAGTTCTATATTCTTGATTTTTCTGTCTGCTAGTTTGATCATTGTGAGAAGACAATTGAAGTCTCCAGCTACAGTTATGGATTTGTTGTCTTTCAGTTTTGTCTATTTTTGCTTCATATATCTTGAAGCTTTGATAACTAAATGGTATTCCATTGTGTATATGATTCCTATTTTTTTTTTTTTTTTTTATGACAGAGTGTGACTCTTTGCCCAGGCTAGAGTGCCGTGGCATCAGCCTAGCTCACAGCAACCTCAAACTCCTGGGCCCAAGCATTCTCTGCCTCAGCCTCCCAAGTAGCTGGGACTACAGACATACGCCACCATGCCCGGCTAATTTTATTTATATATATGTATATATAAAATTTTTTTTTTAAGTTGTCCAGCTAATTTCTATTTTTTTAGTAGAGATGGAGTCTCACTCTTGCTCAGTCTGGTCTCGAATTCCTGAGCTCAAATGATCCTCCCGCCTTGGCCTGCTACGGGCGTGAGCCACCACACCCATGAGATTTTCTTTATTCATTTTTTTTTTTCTTTTCCTCAGCCAAGACTTGCTGTTTCATCTTTATCCATTCATCTCTTCATGGACACTTACTCAGACACTTGCTCTGAAGTCTCTTTGTGCCTGATATTAACATAGTCACTTTTTCTTTTGATAAGTGTTTTTGTAGTGTATCTTTATCTTTTTGGTTTTAACCTACCTATATCATTATATTTGATGTGAGTTTCTTATAGCTAGCATAAAGTTTGGATTCAGGTCTCCCATTTTATTTGTTTGCTCTGTTACCTCTGTTTTTCATTCCTCTCTTACCTGCCTTCTTTGGGGTTATTTGGACTTTGTTTAGCATTCCATTTTTAATTTATCATTTCCACTATTAGTTTGTTTTCAGTGGTTGCTTTAGGGCAGCAGTTCTCATTGGGAGGTTGCAGTGACAGTGGTTGGTGGCCGTGGTTTCGTCCCCCAGTGTCTGGAGACTGGGTTGGGAAGGGCTACCGGCAACTAGTGTACAGGACAGTACTCCTGCAACAAAGCGTTATCTGGCCCCAAATTCACAGGGCGAGATCGCAGTGTGTCTCCTGCGTTAGAACCAGCAGGCTTCTCCTAGAGCTGTCAGCATGCATGCTCGTGTCCAGGTTTGGGGTGGGGCTGAGACCAGACTAAGGATGCCTGAGGGGACAATTGGAACACGCACCACCAGTTCAGTGGTACCTCCAACTCAGCTTCTTCCCCATCTTCCTGCCACAGTTTGCTTTTCAGAGTCCTCAGACAGCTGTCGCATGCCTTCCATCGAGTGTATAGCAGTATTAAATGGGAGAGGTCAGGTGGCGTGCTTAGTCCATCTTGTCCAGAACTGAAATCTTTCATATTTTTTGCCTATTTTTCTATTGGGCTTCCTGTCTTTTCTTTATTGAACTTCAGTAGTTCATTTACTCTAGTTTCTCATCTCTCTTAACTCTGTCTTTGGTGTCCTTAGTTGAATAGAAATCCCTAATGTAATGATATCCATTAATTTTTCACCTTGTGTTTTCTTTTTGAGAATTTGCTTAAATCACTTTTCACCCCAAGGTCTAAGAGTCTCCATTTTTTTTAACATTTTAGAATTTAACCTTTCACATTTGGATCTTTTGTCCACATGGAGTTCACCTTTATATATAGTATGTGGTATGAACCCAACTTTATTGTTCTGTAAGTAGTGGTTTCATATTTTGAATATCATCTGTCAAAATTTGATATTCACCATGATGTGTCCAAGAATTTCAGTTATACCAAGTTTCCATAGATACCGGATGTCTCTAGACCCTGTCTTATTTTTCATTGTCCAGTTGGTCTGTTCTTATTCTAGTACCAAATTTTTTTTATTTTTATGGCTTTGTAGTATATCTTAATATCTAGCAAGTGAATCTCTAATCTTTGTTCTTCTTTTCAAAATTTTCTTAGTTCTTTATGGATCTTTAGTCTTCCATAAACATTTGGAATTGCATTAAATGTAAAGACTAATTTGTGGAGAATTAAATCTTATTAAATCATTCCATCTGTGAATGAATGCCATTTGGCATGTCTCTTTAATCATTGGGGTCTTTTATATCCTTTAAAATAGTTTTTAAATATTCCTTTAAAAAATCTTGTGCATTCTGAGGTTAATTCCTATTAGTTGTCAGTAAATACTATGAATGCTAACATTTCTCTTTTTTTAGTTATTACTGGTAGAAGATAATGTTATAATTACTCTTGTGTCTGGAAGCCCAACTTTGACAAAATTAGGATGGATAGGATGCCTAAGTTACATAGTATAAAACATGGCTACCTAATTTTGTCCCTTCAGTTTGGCCTGGCATTGGAAAGTTTCTTTAAAAGATGACATGCGCAGGTAGACATGCTAAAATATGTCTCACATAGTCTTATCCTCTTCCTTATAACATGTCAGTGTAAGTCAGTGACTGAGAATGATTCATTATGATTGGAGTGCTTTAATGAAATGGTGAGATTTTAACCCAGTCTGTAAGATTAAGACTTCATAAGGCAGAACAGTGGGATTTTAGACCAGGCGAAAAGCAAATCAGAGGCATAGAATTATATTTGGTCATATAATTAATATCATTCCTTTTCATCTCTGCTCTCTCCAAGTATTCTATAACAGTTAATATTGGACTGAACTGTACTTCCCTGAAGAAATTAGATTCAAGGCTAATTACCTACTAAGGCACTGCCTGGATGGCATCTTATAGATCTTTTTTTTTTTTTGAGACAGAGTTTTACTCTGTTGCCTGGGCTAGAGTGCCATGGCGTCAGCCTAGCTCACAGCAACCTCAAACTCCTGGACTCAAGCAATCCTCCTGCTTCAGCCTCCCGAGTAGCTGGGACTACAGGCATGCGCCACCACGCCCGGCTAATTTTTTCTATATATTTTTAGTTGTCCAATTAATATCTTTCTATTTTTAGTAGAGACGGGTCTCGTTCTTGCTCAGGCTGGTCCAGAACTCCTGACCTTGAACGATCCTTACGCCTCAGCCTACCAGAGTGGTAGGATTACAGGCATGAGCCACTGCACCCAGCCCATCTTACAGACCTCAACTTTTAAAATTCAAGCCTAATGTTGGCTCTAATCTATAACATTACTTAAAATTCCTTAATTATTTCTGAAGCATATGTTTTATTTTTTCTATACATTGTCTCATCACTAAATTTCCTGGACCTTTAAAGAAAATTTTGAGTTGTACTTTCAAAATTTTTACATGTATAAAAAGGGAAGAAATATAAAAATTGATTTAAGGGAAAAGAGTTTATATTTTGAGGGCTGAATCTCAGGCTTATCTGAGAATTAGAATTTGCATATTATACTTCGCTAAATAACTGTGATGTCTATACTTGATTTACCTAAAAAAAATTTTTTAAAACAACAGATCATATCTGAAGACATTAGTGAGCTACAAAAGAATCAAACTACAACCATGGCCAAAATTGCACAATATAAGAGGAAACTCATGGATCTTTCCCACAGAACCTTACAGGTAGTAATATGGAATTTTTTCTTCAGTGTTTATAAGATTATATGTGCACAGTATGTGCTAAATATAGATTTTCATAATAGGAAAAATGGACTAAAAGGAAATAATCTGAAACTAAAATTAACCAAACTTTTTCAGTGACACCTACAAATTGGAAGAGAGATCTCTTGGTAAGGTTAGGTGAGGAGAATCAAAATATTTTAAGTCCATATCTTAGAGAGTGAGGGAAAACAGTGAAGAAATAAGGTATCTTGGTGTGCGGATAAGATCACTGATATCTAGTTTTCATAAAATAGCAGAAAAACAGTTTTATTTTGAGTGCTAGAAAACGTAGTGTAACCATAATGGTTGAAAAACAACAGAATTTCCAGATTAATGAGGAACTCAAAGAATGAATCGCAACAAAAACAGAAATTATAAAGTATCATGAAAACAAATATTTGTAATCTCAGAAGTAGTCCAATAAAAGTTTATTTATTTATTTTTCTCACTGTTACCCAGGGTGGAGTGCCATGGCATCAGCCTAGCTCACAGCAACCCCAAACTCTTGGGCTCAAGTGATCCTCCTGCCTCAGCCTCCTGAGTAGCTGGGACTATATGCAAGCACCACCATGCCTGGCTAATTTTTCTATTTTTAGAAGAGATGGGGTGTCACTCTTGCTCAGGCTGGTCTCAAACTCCTCCTGAGCTCAAGGATCCTCCCACCTCAGCCTCCCAGAGTGTTAGGATTACAGGCATGAGCCACCTCGCCTGGCCAGAAAACCAATTTTAAAACTTCAACATTATAGGCTCATGTTTTTACATAAGGAATACTTGATTTTGAAAGGTTGTAAATGTCTAAAACTGGCATTTTGTTGCCCATTTTTTTGAGTTACCTTTTTAAAAGCCATAAAATACCATACTTTTAAAACAATTAAGTTTACATCAGTGTATATTATGTGATAACCTTTGCCTAATTAAAATGGACAAATATAATTCAATTCTTGAACTATTAAGCCCTACTATATTGTTAGTATAATTTTCAGCTGATTTCTTTCAGCAACTAATTGTAATAAAATTACTTGCATAACTGAAGAGAGATGATTCTATTGGTATTGGTGGCTTTTCTTTGCATAGGTCCTGATTAAACAAGAAATTCAAAGGAAGAGTGGTTATGCCATCCAGGCTGATGAAGAACAGTTGCGAGTTCAGCTAGATACGATTCAGTGTGAACTAAATGCACCGACTCAGTTCAAGGTAAGCACTTCTCAGACCATAAAGCTACATTTGTTTCAGGTAGATCTGCAGAAAAATGTTACAGTCTTCAAACAGGAATTTTACATACTTATGTTTATTAAACATTTGCTCCTTTTAATTAAAACCTAGTTTCTAAAGTAAACTCTTAGTTATGGTTCTTTTTGCTTGTATTAGTGCTTCAAATAATGTAATATACAAATGCACAGATAATGTATAGGGGGAGAATGCGAAAATTTTAATAGATGGTTTTCAAAACTGTCAAAAGAATATATTCTCTTTTAGAAGTGGGGGTGGTGGTGGTTAGCAGTTGTAATTTGACTCAATCTTATTTTTAGGGTAGACTAAATGAACTGATGTCCCAAATCAGGATGCAGAATCATTTTGGGGCAGTCAAATCGGAAGAAAGATATTATATAGATGCAGATCTATTACGAGAAATCAAGCAGGTAAGTGTTGCACGAAGGTATACTCTTTAAAGTTACCACATCTATTAGGATTTATTATTATCCAAAAAAAGAGTAGTATTGGTGAGATGGTGAAGAAACTGGAAGCTTGCACTTTCAGGGTAATGTAAAATGGTGCAGCCTCTATGGAAACAGTATGGTAGTTTTTTAAAAAATTAAAAATAGAATTACTATATATGATCTAACATTTCTACTTCTGAATGAATACCCAAGGAAGTTGAAAGCAGGGACTCAAACACATATTTGTACAACTATGCAGCAGCATTTTGTTGGTTTTTTTTCCTGAGACAGAGTCTCACTCTGTTGCCCGTTCTAGAGTGAGTGCCATGGTGTCAGCCTAACTCAAAGCAACTGCCAACTCCTGGGCTTAAGCAATCCTCTTGCCTCAGCCTCCCGAGGAGCTGGGACTAAAGACATGGACACCACCATGCCTGGCTAATTTTTTTCCTATATATTTTTAGTTGTCTAGCTAATTTCTATTTTTAGTAGAGACAGGCTCTCGCTCAGGCTTGTCTCCAACTCCTGAGCTCAAATGGTCCTCCCACCTCGGCCTCCCAGAGTGTTAGGATTACAGGCGTGAGCCATTGTGCCTGGCCCATAGCAGCATTATTTAAAATAACCAAAATGTGGAAGTAACCCATGAGTCTGTCAAGGAATGAATAAAGAATATGTGGTGTATATACACAGACAATGGAATATTATTCAGCCTTTAAAAAGAGGGAAATTCTGACACATGCTACATGAATAGGCCTTGAAGATGTTAAGCAAAGTGAAATAAGCCAGTCACAAAGGGACAAATACCATACGATCCCACTTACATGCGGCACCTATAGTTGCCCAATTAATAGAGTAGAATGGTGATTGCCAGGGGCTGGGAGAGCAGAGGATGGGGACTTACTGTTTAATGTGTACAGAATTTCAGTTTGGGAAGATAAAACTTCTAAATGAAATGGATGATGGCGAGTGTTGCACATGAATGTACTTAACGCCATTGACTTACACACTTTAAAATGGTTAAAATGGTAGATTTTATGCCTGTTTTACCTCAATAAGAAAAGCAAATCATCCCCTTTTTTAAAGATGAATTTAGAGGTAGTAGAGGCAGCAAGTGCCCTAGACATTGCCACTCAGTGCAGGCAGCGGCAGCACCTAAGTGGGTGTTAGAAATGCACCATTTCAGTCCTTACCCCACAGCTGCTCAGTGTGCATTTTTTCAAGACCATGGAATGATTTGTGTGCATGTCAAAGTTGAGAAGCAACTGTTCTGGATCGTGCCTTCCCAGCCTGTTTACCACAAGTTACAAATGTGTTCAGTTTCTGGTCCCCGCAACCCTGGGGACCCAAGTGGAGGCTGGGTCTAAGGCTCGCCATGTATGAAAAAGTTGGGAAACACTGCTTTGGCTTGTTTGCCTTAGTGTAGTTACAGATTAGCTTAACAAAATCTGTCCGGCCATTGTGTCTAAAAATATATTAAGATGGTAACTTCTGTGGAACATATGAGGCAGGACTGTTGGCATGGCTCTGAAGATTTTAGATGGTTATCAGTGTCATCAACAAACCCAATTATGTGCTTTGCAATGGATATTACTGTTTTATGTAACTAAAAAACTAGTTTGGCTAAGTTCTTGGAAAGTACACATATACTCAATAATATTCCATTTTTTAGGTATTTACAATAAAATTAACAGATTCTAGTCTATTAAAGAGTTTGTATATGCAATAAAATTGCGACAAATACCTTTTTTAAATTTTAGCATATTATGGGGGTACAAATATTAAGGTTACATATATCGCTCATGCCCCCCTTGAGTAAGAGCTTCAAGCGTGTCTATCCCCCAAATGTTGCACATCTGACTCGTGGTTGTATATACTCATCCCCTCCAGTGTTTTATTTGGAATTGAATCATGGCTCACCATCTACTTATGATCTTGAACAGGTTACTTACCTGTATCTCAACTTAACTATTAGAGAGGATAATGGTACCTTCCCCCAAAGGGTGCTCAAAAGCATTTTAAATGACTTGAGTGAATACCAATAAAGCTATTAAAATAGTGCCTTAATCCATAAGACTCTTAAAAATGTTAGCATCTGTAGTCATCACAATATAATATGTACATCAAAACATAAGGCCAGGCAAAGTGGCTCATGCCTTGTAATCCCAGAGGCTGAAAGATCGCTTGAGCCCAGGAGTTTGAGGCTACAGTGAGCTATGATCATGCCACTGCACTCCAGCCTGAGTGACAGAGAGCCTATCTCTTAGAAAAGAAAATTCTCAGTTTTTAGAATGATTTTGTTCATCTAGATTTGAGTACATTCTTTGAGTTCTATTGTATCATAGCTTTGTTTATCAGAGATTGACAAGAGGAGTAGCTATCTAAAAAACATGTTTGTTGAAGATACTGTTCATCATACATTTGATTTTATTCTTTATAGTGTGTCTTACACTGTCATACAAAGTGTTAGCAAAAGATGTAGTACAAATGTTTAAATATGCATGCCTGCTAGATCTAGAGCAGTCGCTATTGCTGATAGTACTTTTCCTGTGAGTAGGTTATTAGAATCATACATTAATATGTTTTTACATTCATTCTAGCATTTGAAACAACAACAAGAAGGCCTTAGCCATTTGATTAGCATCATAAAAGATGATCTAGAAGATATAAAGTTAGTAGAACATGGATTGAATGAATCTATCCATATCAGAGGCGGTGTCTGTAGTTGACAGTTCACAGACCTGTGTTAGGAGTTGTGTGAAATGCGTCGTCTTTGTGCATCAGGCCTCCTTAAGAATGAAACTGACCACATGGAGGGAACAAAAAACAAAAAAAAGGTAAATAATCCTCTCCCGGCTTGGTTTTTTGAGGTTACTAACAAATTACTGTTCATCAAATCTGAAATAACATAGTCACCTCACAGCTCTTCAAAGAAAACCATTGAAAGATTTATATCTAAAAGCTGTTACTTTAAAAAAGTACATAATTACCAAAAGCATATGTACTATTGTACATTTTTACAACAGCATTTTCTTAAATATAATCAGTGTTTAATGATTATTTGTCCATTGAACTTGTACTCTGCTTTCCATAGCAAGTAAATATAAAATATCTACTTTGCATATAACAAAATAAACTGTATAATTACTTGACTGTTAGAGGTTTATACTTCAGAATGTAAAATGTACATCAGTTTTTATATTTGTGAATTCATCTGTGGGAGGAGTAAAGAAAATCTAAAAGTATTTAATGATTAATGTGGTTTTCTTTTTCTATAAAGATTTAAAAATATATTTTTATATTTATTTGGAATTTACAGAACACACACCTAAGCAATTAGGATATAACAAAATTACCATTTTTGCTATTTTTAATAAAGATTTATTAAAAATGTAAACAAATAAATTCTTAATTTGTAGTTTTATATAATTCTGTCTGGTGCTTTATTTGGCTTTTGGGGAATGATCATTTATGTCCATACAGTTACTAAATTCATAATCAAAATTCAGGAATTTTAGTCTTAAGTCTGATTTCCCTCCTAAAGACAAAACTTCAGATGTCTGGTATAAAGAATTCCCTAATATGTCATTAGCATCTAAAAACACTAAAAATCTGACTTAATATGCAAGTGATTTTTTTAACATTTTAAATAGTATTTCTGACTACAGACTACATACTTGGGTTGCATCATGTTGGCCCCTCTTCAAATGCTTTAACTGTGCACTTCTGTGTGGTGCTTTGGCTTATGTGGGAAGGTATCGTAAGACATGGCCCCATCCCTGTGAATCTTGCTCGTTTCACTGCGGGGATGGCAGTGCGTGTGACACACGTCCGCCCTGAGAGCCCACGGAGGGGACTGCTCCTCCGGTGCTGACTAGATTATGGTTGTGGAGGAGACTGGGAACTTTAAAACTATTCCTTTCTAAGTTTGCAGCCACTTTTGCCAAGTCTATGGCATACAAATTTTTCTTCTACCCTTTTTCATCATACTTTTCCTACCCATTGACGGGAATTTCTCTTTGTCCACATTTTCTCCTTGGCCTAGAACAGGCATCCTCAAACTATGGCCTGCAGGCCACATGTGGGTGTTTTTGCCTGTTTGTTTTTTTACTTCAAAATAAGATATGTGCAGTGTGCATAGGAATTTGTTCATAGTTTTTTTTAACTATAGTCTGGCCCTCCAACGGTCTGAGGGACAGTGAACTGGCCCCTTGTTTAAAAAGTTTGAGGACCCCTGGCCTAGAAGATAGGCACTTCCATTGTTCTCATCCACGCAGCCAAGTATGGAAGGAGTGTTTCTGTCCCTCTGCACACTCTCGCTTACAGCAGGGAGAACTGATCTACTTGATGAGAATTATTACTGAGCCACATCATTTAGTGGGTGGGTCACTCGTCATGCATACCATGCTCACTTCTCAGGTTCTGCTACTGTTTGGTTCCTAGTTCCATAAAATAAATACACCTAGACAGGGCCCAAAGCCCCCTTTAAAGACAGGCTTCGTCAGCCTGCTAGGTTTCTATGCCACTGGGGGCTGCATGCGTATGTGAGGCCGGCCTGTGGTCCTTGGTCACACAGCTAGTTAGATAACTGGACTCAGAAAGTGATAACCAAGTGCTATAGACTGGATGTTTGTGTCCCATTGAAATCCTAGTACCCAATATGGGGGGCAGAAGAGATCAAACTTTCACTTCTTGCTGATACCTAGAAAACCCCAAGGAGTCAACCAGGAGAGTCCTTGAATTGATAGATAAATTTAGTAAAGTCTCAGGTTATAAAATCAATACACACAAATCAGAGGCATTCATATATGCCAATAACAGTCAAACTGAGAACCAAATCAAAGACTCAATTCCCTTCACAATAGCAACAAAGAAAATAAAGTACCTACAAATATAACCCTAAGGAAATAGCAGGGGACGTAAACAGGTGGAAAACCATACCATGCTTGTGGGTCGGCAGAATCAACATTGTTAAAATGTCTATACTACCCCAAAGTGATCTACAGAATTGATGCAAACCCTATTAAAATACCATAATCATTTTTCAGATATAAAAAAAGTAATTTTATGCTTCTTATGGAACCAGAGAAGACCCTGTATAACAAAAGCAATCTTAGGCAATAAAAACAAAGTGGTAGGTATCAATTTATCAGACTTCAAACTATACTACCAGGCTATAGTAATTAAAATAGCTTGGGACTGGTACAAGTACAGGGACATTGACCAATGGAACAGAACAGAGAACTCAGATATAAAACCATCCTCATCTAGCCAACTAATCTTCGACAAAGCAGACAAAAACATACAGTGGGGAAAAGAATCCTTATTCAATAAATGGTGCTGGGAAAACTGGATAACCACATGTAGAAGACTGAAACAGGATCCACACCTTTCACCTCTCACAAAAATCAACTCACGCCAGGTAACAGACTTAAACCTAAAGTGTGAAACTATTAGAATTCTAGAGGAAAACATTGGAAATATTCTTCTAGACATAGGCCTAGGCAAGGAATTTATGAAGAAGACCCCAAGGGCAATCACAGCAACAACAAAAATAAATAAATGGGACCTGATCAAATTAAAAAGCTTCTGCACAGCCAAAGAAACTATCACAAGAGCAAACAGACAACCTACAGAATGGTAGAAATTTTTCACAAGCTACACATCCGATAAAGGGCTGATAACTAGAATCTATTTCAAACTCAGGAAAATCAGCAAGAAAAAAAATCAAACAACCCTATCAAAAAGTGGGCCAAGGACATGAACAGAAACTTTTCAAAAGAAGACAGAATGGCCAACAAACATGAAAAAAGGCTCAACATCTCTAATCATCAGGGAAATGTAAATCAAAACCACAATGAGATATCACTTAACTCCAGTGAGAATGGCCTTTATCAAAAAGTCCCAAAACAATAAATGTTGGTGTGGATGTGGAGAGACAGGAACACTCACACTGCTGGTGGGACTGCAAACTAGTACAACCTCTGTGAAAAGCAATATGGAGATACCTAAAAGTGATACAAGTAGATCTACCATTTGATCCAGCAATTCCATTAATGGGCATCTACCCAAGAGAGCTTTAAAAGACGCTCTATAAAAAAAGACATCTGCACTTGAATGTTTATAGCAGCACAATTCACGATTGCAAAGACAACCCAAATGCCCATCAATACATGAGTGGATTAATAAAACGTGGTATAGGTATACCATGGAGTACTTACTATTCAACTATCAGAAACAATGGTGATATAGCACCTCTTGTATTTTCCTGGATAGAGCTTCTACTAAGTGAAGTATCCCAAGAATGGAAAAATAAGCACCACATGTACTCACCAGCAAATTGGTTTCGCTGATCAACACCTAAATGGACATACAGGAATAACATTCATTGGGCATTGGGCAGGTGGGGGGAGGGGATGGGTATATACACACATAATAAAAGTGCGATTGCACCATCTGGGGAATGGACACGCTTGAAGCTCTGACTCCGGAGGGGGGCGGGGGAGATGCAACACACATAACCTAAACATTTGTACCACCATAATACGGTAGTATTAGGAGGGGGGCCACTGGAAGGTGGTAAGGTCATGAGGGTGGAGCCTTCATAAGTGGAATTAGTGCTCTACCTCTCCCGTTATTTCTGCCATATGAGGGTGAGAAGCAGCAGTTTGCAAGCCAGGAAGAGGGCCCTCACCAGGAACTGAATCTGCCGGCACCTTGATCTAGGACTTCCCGTTTCCAGAATTGTGAGAAATAAATTTCTGTTGCTCATAAGCCACCCAGTGTATGGTGTTATGTTATCACAGCCCAAACCAACTACAACACCAAGTTCTCAGTGTGGGCAGATGGGAGAAAGACCCGCTTTGACCCTAGGACTACGTTGTGTTCTGTAGCACAGTTTACCACAGATTCTGTATTTCATCCTTAACTAGTCAGTGGTTCTTGTGGACAGTCTTCACTCAAAACTTTAAACATGAAGAGCAGTGGCAAAGTGAACACACACTCACCTGTAACACCCAGGTTAGATTTCATGTGGCTTCTCTGTACCTTTAAAAGTAGCCTCAAATCCTTTTTAAACATTGGCAAAGTGTAAACAAATCACAGTTACCAAGGCCCATGCGTAAATCAGTCCCTTTGTAACTGCAATACCTCAGGAAAAAGCGTAACTACACTGCATAATTTTGTTTTTCCTTGCTTGACGTACATACTCAGTACCCTGTCCACTCTCCTGGGTTAGTATGAGATCTAAGAGACTATGTATGTGAAACATTTTGTAAACTGTTGAATTTATAAAAGTATAAATGTTCAAATACCCAGAGAATATGAAAAGATTGAGGGATGATACTATTTGAAGGCAAAGTTTAATCCTTTGCCTTCAAAGATATCAGTAAAATAACTAAAATTCTAATTCAAGTATTAAATTCATGTTAACAACTAAGATTAGTATTAGACATTTTAATACGTGGCAATTCTGAAATTATATCTAATAAAGTCTTTTATTGAATTTAATCAGAAGTATACAGTTTGAGTTTTTTTTTCAATTATAAGATTAGTATAGAAACAAGTGAAAAGTTAATTCTGTGACATTATATCTGGACCAACTTTCTGAATTTACAAAATGAATAAATAATACAGTTCTCATTTTGTCAAGTGACTTTGGCCAACAAGTGAAAAATACATCATTCCTTCTGATCTCCTGTGGGATGCCTATAATGTATTTCAAGTAAAGAATAAGAAAGAAAATGAATGTATCAAACTACAGAAGAACAAAGATTTATAGCAGAAGCACTGATTAAAATGACGAATGTCCCAAACGGTGGAAGGAGCATTTTGCCAGAGGATGCAGAAGGATGAGATTTGGGACCTGGAACAGGAACTGGACCTGTTAATGAGAATACACAGTCACTGACACATGTCATTTTTGATGTCAAGTATCATCCACCTATAAAGTATATCCTGAATATGGAGACAATGACACTAAACTTGAGTTAAAAATTTAGCTGAAATGAAATATATCCAACCAGGAAAATTTCTCAAATGCAGTTCATTACAGATTTCAGGCTGTATTCCCATACAGTTGACCCTTGAACAATGAGCAACAATCCCCCGTGCAATTGAAAAGCCACATACAACTTTCAATTTCTGAAAACTTAACTACTTAGAGCCTACTGTTGACCAGAAGCCTTACTGATAACATAAATAGTTGATTAACACATATTTTATACATTATATGTATTATGTACTTATCATTCTTGAATAAGCTAGAGAAAATGTTAAGAAATCATAAGGAAGAAATGATACATTTACAGTTCTATGTTTCCATTGTTCAAGATGAACTGTCTGAAATGACGAGCAGCTGCAGCCCTCAAACTACAGTGCACAGCAACTGAGCAGTTCACCTTTTTCTTGTAATGTCATGACTTTTCTCTGCTTCTTGGGAGCACGGGTTCATAATACTTGATAATGAACAACTGTGTTACTGGTTTATGTATTTACTATACTATATTTTCTTCTTATGTTAGACTGTATTCCTTTTTAAAGTTACATGTAAAAAAAAAAGCCTGAGGCGGTTCCTTTCAGGAGGTATCCAGAGGAAGGCACTGTTATCCTGGGAGCCGGCAGCTCCATGCGTGTTACTGCTCTTGAAGCCCGTCCAGTGGGACTAGATCTGGAGGGGAAGACAGTGACACTGGTGACCCTGTGTAGGCCTAGACTAATGTGTATGTGTGTCTAAGTTTTTAAAAAAACAATTTAAAAAGTAAAAAAATAAAATAAGATTTTAAAATTAGAAAAAAGGTTATAGAATAAAGATATAAAGAAAAAATATTCTTGGACAGCCATTTAATGTGTTTGCATTTTAAACTAAGTGTTATTATAAAAAAGTAAACAATTTTACAAAAATTCAAAAGTTTATACAGTAAAAATGTTAAAGTTAGCTAAAGTTCATTTATTGAGGAAAAAACGTTTTAATTTAGGGCAGCCTCAGTGTGCAGTGTTTTTTTTTTTTTTTTTATTCTGGTGTGTTAGCTTGACGTGTGCAGTGTTTATGAAGTCTGCAATAGTGTCCATTCATGTGCCAGGCCCTCACTCGGCACCAACTCATCCAGAGCAACTGCCAGTCCTGCACGCTCCATTCATGGTAAGTGCCCTACGCACGTGTACCATTTTTTATCTTTTATATCATATTTTTACCATATTTTCTGTGTTTAGATATGTTTAGATACACAAATACTTACCATGGTGGCACAACTGCCTACCGAATTCAGAACAGTAGCACGCCACACAGGTTTAGAGCCTATGAGCAACAGGCTACCCCACACAGCCCAGGTGTGGGGCAGGCTGTACTAGGTAGGCGTGCGTAAGCGCGCTCCGTCATGTCTGCGCAACAGTGAAACTGCCCAGTGACTTATTTCTCAGAACCTATCCCTGTCGCGGAGCAACGTCTGAATGTATGTTACTACAGACCAGTGGTTCTCAAGGGGGCAGTATTGCTCCCTGAGAGGCAATTTGGACAACTGTCAGGGCATTTTTTTTGACTGTTCCAACAATGGGGTGGAGGTAGGGGGCTAGATATTAATATTTTGCAATGCTAAGGACAGTCTTGGACAATGAAATATATTGACCCACTTCCTGTACAACTTTCAAATGCACTGACATACATGTAAGTTAAAAACCTATTTAAAATGATCAAACCCAGAACCTAAAGCAATTTTACACATAAACAAAACATTTAGGGATACTTTAAATAAATTTTAAACATTAGTTTTTATCTAGTGTCTGTTGTATTTCTTTACTTTCATTTTCTTTCTTTCTTTCTTTTTTTGAGTCAGAGTCTTACTCTGTTGCCCAGGCTAGAGTGCCATGGCGTCAGCCTAGCTTACAGCAACCTCAAACTCCTGGGCTCAAGTGATCCTCCTGCCTCAGCCTCCTGAGTAGCTGGGAGTACAGACATGCGCCACTATGCCCGGTTAATTTTTTCTATATATTTTTAGTTGTCCAGTTAATTTCTTTCTATTTTTAGTAGAGACAGGATCTCGCTCTTGCTCAGGCTGGTTTCGAACTCCTGACCTTGAGCGATCCCCTCCCGCCTCTGCCTCCCAGAGTGCTAGGATTACAGGTGTGAGCCACCTCGCCCGGCCTACTTTCATTTTTATACTTACTGTATACAATAGTTTCCAATCTTCTCTTAAATCCAAATTTACTTGCATAAATAGATATAAGCATCCTGCTACTTCATTATCCTTTTGAGTATAATCTAAATCTAAGTATTTACATATTGAAATGTATATAATTTGTTATAAATCATAGTCAGGACATTACATTGATCCTTATGGGTACAGGTACAACTTATCTAAGATCTTCCTTCAGTGTAAGGACTTCATAAGCTATTTGTTATAAAAAGGGAGAACTGAGTTGCAAGAGTTGAGAACCACTGTTCTAAACAGCATAGTCTCCAGCCACAGTTAAAAATGACTATTTAAGAAACAAGATCAAGTTGCCCCCAACATACACACAGACACACACGCATTTGGATACGACATTCTACTTTGTTATTATGATGCCTTAAACTCTGGCAACTTTATTCCCTTCACTAAGGAAAAATAAATTCTCACATTTTCTGTATTACAAAAACAGACATTTATCAACTGAGGAAATGAAGTATTTCTTACTAGGATTGTTGATATTTTCTTGAGCTTTGTCTTCTAAAACATAAAGAGATTTTGAATTAATTGCATTGTATACCTACTTATCCACAAGAGAAAGATACAATTAAAGATTTAGCAAACTTGGTTATCTCTGGAATGGGTCTGAGGGGCAGGGTAATAATAGGGTTACAGCAATGTGTGGGGTTAGGGGAAAGGCTTAATTTGTACTCATCTGTGCTCTGAAATGTTTTAATTATGAATATGTGTTTCTATTTTTAAAAAAAGGTTAACATTTTGTTTACAAAAAAGTACTTTTTCCTACATATTGAACTCAGATTCCCAAGTACAGCAGTAGCACCCGCCACTGACTGTGTTCTCCGTGCCATGCTTTATGTGCCTTGTTGCCTTCACTTCTCACAGTCCTGTGAGGTAGGCACAGTTAGCTGTATTTCAGAGATGTTCCTGAAAACATCTATGAAATGTTTTGAGGAGTGACAGGCATTACCACAGAGGTAGCAGAATCTCATTTCAAAGCCTTTGCTTTTAATTACTGTGCTATACTATATAAAGGCTCCTCAACTTACAATGGGGTTATGTCCCAATAAACCTAAGTTGAAAATATTTTAAGTCAAAAATATGTTTAATACACCTAACCTACCAAACGTCATAGCTTAGCCTACCTAGCCTACCTTAAACATACTCACAGAACACTTACATTAGCCTACAGTTGGGCAAAATCATCTAACACAAAGCGTATTTTATAATAAAATGTTGGTATCTCACGTAAGTTATTGAATACCATACTGAAAGTGAAAACAGAATGGGTGTGTAAGTGTTTTCAGTACAGTTTCTACTGAATGTGTATCTCTTTCACACCACTGTCAGTTGAACCATCCTAAGTCAGAAACTATCTGTAAAGTATTATAATATTATCATTATTTTGACAGCTCTGAAGCCAAATGCCAATTCTAGGAGCCCAGGATAGAGGTGCATAACTAAATCTGGCTGGAACACAAGTGTTATATAGCACAAAATAAACAAAACTTGAAAAGTCTGACTGGGAGTGGTGGTTCACACCTATACTTCTAGCACTCTGGGAGGCCAAGGTGGAAGGATCATTTGAGCTCGGGAATTTGAAACCAGCCTGAGCAAGAGTGAGACCCCCGCCTCTACACAAAAAATGGAAAATTAGCCAGGCGTGGTTGCTGTTGTCCTAACTACTTGGGAGGCTGAGGCAGGAGGATCACCTGAGCCCAGGAGTTTGAGGTTGCAGTGAGCTACGATGACACCACTGCACTCTACCCAGAGTGACAGGGTCTGTCTCAAGAAAAAGAAAAAGTTTGAGTCCTGGTTGTCTCTTTCTAGCCTCTTACACGTTCCTTAACCTTCCTGCGTTTTATGTCCTTATCTCTGAAGTGGCAGTAGCAATATCTACCTTACTCTATTAAATGAGATCCTGGGTACTATTTTCACATCTCATTCATTCATTCACTTATTTGAGACATGATCTTGCCCTGTTGCCAGGCTAGAATGCAGTGGCATCATCATAGCTCACAGCAACCTCAAACTCCTGGGCTAAAGCAATCCTCCTGCCTCCGCCTCCTGAGTAGCTGAGACTAAAAGTGCATGCCACTATACCTGGCTAATTTTTCTATTTTTTTGTGGATGTGGGGGCTTTGCTCTTGCTCAGGCTGGTCTCAAACTCCTGGGCTCAAGGAATCCTCCTACCTGGGCCTTCCACAGTGCTAGGATTACAGGCGTGAACCACCGCGCCCTGCCTGTAGAAGGCAATGTTAAGCAAACTTGTGTGGATAGATATAATTTTGTGAATGCAAAAAATCTAATTTCTTTAACAGATGACCGTTCCCATAGTAACAAAACCTACAAAAAATTATTTTGAAAGCACTACATGAACTCAGGAGAAAAGATTTTACGCATTGGACAGTGGCTCTGAACCTTGACATTTTGTGGTTTTATAGTCCTTACAGACATTCCTGGTGGTAAATTTGACAAGTTGGCCACATTCGAGAGATGACAATTCTGAAGCACAGAGAAGTCCACAGCTCTCTGGTAAAATATTGTATCACATCCACTTTTTCTTACTTCTCCTTGTCTTAAAAAATAGATTTAGTCTGTGGGCCTTTTTATGTTTTTCCTCCCCTATAAGCATGAGTTTCTAGGTTGTTCCAAGGAAGCTGACTGGGGTCGCTGCTCAGTTTCTTTGGTTACAGAAGCCCGCTCTGGGAGGCAGGGCCAGTGCAGAAGGCTGGTGCAGAGGAGCAGGAGAGGCTGGGAGGAGAGAGCCAGGCCGTACGTGAGAAGGGGGAGGGGAGGGTGGCCAAAAAATAAAATAAAATGTTCATTTGTATTGTTGTATCTTAAAGGTAGGTGAAATCTACCGTGGCAGATACACTGGAAAAGCACTCAAAGAACCACCTATGTTGAGGAACAGGTACTTGGTTAAGAGACCTGGGTCCTTCACTCACTTTTGTAGGCTTGTGCTAGGTAATCACACTTTCCTGCATGTCTAATGGTGATCGTTATATCTATACCTCCCCCCCAAAACTGGCACTTCCCCTCTGGCACACCTAACATTGCTTACCAGGTAGTGGAAAAGGTTCTGGAACTTTCATTCCTAAATGAAAAAGAAGTTTTTAGTGACCTGCAATTTACTCCAATAAGTATAATTTTCAAACTCTTGTCTGGTAAGCTCGAGAGATACAAGTATCAAATGTCGCACCGCGCTGCAGTTTCTGGCTTTTTATTTAAAAGTTCTGGCTACATAAAACCTCCATCGTGCAAATCCGCTTGAAGTTTAGAGAAATCTTCTGCCACTGCACTTCACTGAGTGGGTGTCTATGCCAGGGGAGTACTGTGTTTAGTTACCTGGAGATCCCAGATGAAGAAATTTGAGCCCAAGCTAAGAGTCAGCTTGTGCGTGAAGCTGAGGTTTCTACCAAGTAACGTTAGCGGCAGAAGCTGGAAGGTGCTGGACAGAGGCATCCAGCCGGTCCGCAGCCTTGCCTCGGCCACAGTCCCAGCAGAGAGCCAGCTTTCCTGCCCACAGACGATGCTCCGGAAGCACATGGAGGCTAAGGAGGAAAGCAACTTTCTCTACTCTCTTCCACAGCTCAGTCTTTGTAAGGGAAATATTCAGGAATGATAGTCTCACTATTGATAATACTCTCTTTAATGCCTGGGGAATCTTCCTTACCTCAGGCTCAGGGAGCAAATAGAAAGGTGTCTTACCAGGTATTTGGGTGGGTTCAAAGATTTTCATACCTAAAAGCAGAAATGAGTATCAGTTAATCAGTTATCTTATATTGTTAATGCTCCCCTCGTCTATACTTCCCCCATCGCCAACTATCAAATAAAAGGGAAAACGAAAGAAAAGGAAAAAGAAAGAAAAGAAAAGAAAAAAGAAAATGGCAACTACAAAAATTCTTTTCAATGGCTCTTCACTCTCTCATGAGAAAAAGTCCAAACTCCTTAGCCTGGACTTTCAAGACCATCTGTGATCTAGCCCCTACCTCTCTAACCTTATTCTTCATAAGGCAGTCCTAGTACATTGGTTTTTAAATGAAACCTACCGGGTTTAAGTCTCTGGTTGGTTTAGCACTATTGTCATTATAGTTATTAGCTCTGTGACTTTGGACAGGCTACTTAATCTCTCTGACCTTCAAATGCTCACTCTGCAAAAGAAATGCTTACCTTGTAGGTTTGTAGTGAGTGAGTGAGGACTAAAGGAAATATTGCATAAAAGTGCTTGGTACACTGTATGGAACATAAAAAGCACTCAATAAACAAAGTGCCTGTGTTCTAGCTCAACTCATTCCCCACACTCTCCATGCTCAGGTAATGTTCTTAATCCTAGGAGTCCTCCTAACCTGTAGCTAGTCTCAGAGAGTAAGTAAAAGATGATTTACCGGGTAAGACAGTGAGCTCCTGGCTTTTTTCCCCTAAGGATGAGAATAAGAACAATTTAGTAAAAAGTGTCATCAGTTTGAACATTAACTTAAGGTTATACTTGGCTTTATTAGTAGAAAGCTCCGAATGCTTTGAGAAATGGCAGGGGACAGGGTAAAAAAAGAGGAGAGAAGATTTAACCCACTAGAGCCTAGCTTATGGTAGGAACTATGGCTAGTAACCCAGCATCTCTCCAGATTAAGCAAACAGCTCATTTTTTTTTTTTAGATTCAATACAAAGACTGTGACCCAAAGTTGTCATGACTGATCTATATATTTAAAAACAAATTTTTAAAAAAAGAGGTGGGGTCTTCACTCAGGCTGGAACACAGTGGTGTGATCATAGCTCACTGCAGCCTTGAACTTCTGGGCTCAAGTGATCCTCCTCCCTCAGCTTCCCGAAGAGCTAGGACTACAGGTGCATGCTGCCACCTTGGCTAACTTTTTATTTTCTGTAGAGACAGGGTCTCACTATGTTGCTCAGGTTGGTCTTGAACTTATGGCCTCAGGCGATCCTCCCACCTTGGCCTCCCAAAGTGCTAGGATTACAGGTGTGAGCCACCACGCCCTGCCTGCCTGCCTGCCTGCCTGCCTGCCTGCCTGCCTGCCTGCCTGCCTGCCTGCCTGCCTGCCTGCCTATCTATCTATCTATCTATCTATCTATCTATCTATCTATCTATCTATCTATCTATCTAAATATATATATATAAATAATGTTTCCTAATTATATAATACATTAAAATTGTAGATAATTTCAAAAGATACAGGAAACTATTAAGAATTAAAAATCACTTAAAACTCAAATCTCTGATTAACATTTTTGGTGTATTTCCTTTCAATCTTTTTTTGCTATGCATTTATATGTGCATGTATATTTTAATATTGTATTCTATATGCTGTTTTATATCCTATTATTTACCACTGTATTATGAATACTTTCTTATATCTCTAAATGTTTTCAAAAACATTACAAAAATGAAATTTCTAAGTTGTTTAGTGCTTTATAATTTTATTTAATAATACCTAACTGTCAGACACTGAGGCTGTTTCTAAAGTTTTGCTACTGTCAAACAAAAATTATAGGAAGCCATGCTTTGGACTAAGTTTCTGTACTGGGTCCCAACAGACAAGACTAAATATCGAAATGGAGTCCCCATATTAAAGTGCCACACCACCCGAACTAAGCTGTCTGACCTTTGAAGAAATCAGCATAAAGAGATAACAGCCAATTTCCCAAACAGTCCAGTTTAAAATCTTCAGTCAGCTTGATACTGAAGTTCCCTCTGCTTTAATCCTTACACACACAGAAAGACAGCCTGATAGAACAGGACATTAACCCGCAGTTATTCTACTGTTCTAAAATTAACTAATACACTCTATTCTTTCCTTCTGCTTTCTTCAGCCCTTCCCTGTCTATAAAGCCAAAGTCTTGGTCAGCTCACTGGAACACTTACTCTGTTTGATGGAATGAAGTGTCGCCCAATTCCAGTATGGCAAATGAAATTTAAATTTGTTGTAATTTTGTCTTTTGACACTACCATGACACTGTGATAAACATTTTAAACTCAAATCTTTGTGTGTATCTCTAATTTTCTTTGGACAAATATCTAAAAGTGTTTTAACCTGGGTCAAAGGTATAAACATTTAAAAAGCTAGTACTGTCAAACTGCCCTCCATAAAAAATTGTTCCAATTTATAATCTCACCAGTAATTTATGAGAATGTTCCTATCCAGTACCCTTGAGGACATTTGAATAATATCATTAAAAAATATCACAAAAACAAACATTTGGGGATGAGTTATACTTTGGAATGTACTTAATAATCAAATGGTACAGCTGATAGCATCTGTTACTCAAATTGCTGGAAGTTGAAATAAATACACAGAATCATCATCTTTTTTTGTTTGTTTGAGATTAGGGTCTCTCACTCTGTTGCCCAGGTTAGAGGGCAGTAGTGTTGTCATAGCTCACTGCAGCCTCAAACTCCTGGGCTTGAGCAATCCTCCTGTCTCAGTGTCCCGAGTAGCTGGGACTACAGGCGGAGTACCACCACACCCAGATAATTTTTGCATTTTTTTGTAGAGATGCGGGGGTGGGGGTGGGGTGGGGGTGGGGGTGTGTCTTGCTAATTTTTGCTCAGGTGGGTCTCGAACTCCTGGCCTCAAGCAATTCTCCTGCCTCAGCCTCCCAAAGTGCTAGGCTTATAGGCATGAGCCACCTCACCTGGCCCAGAATCATCATTTTAATTTAGGAAAAAACGATGCTATCTGTTATGTCCTGCCCAACACCCAAGGTCACAGGAGTATGTGGAATAATGAGTCACATCTGTTTGCTGGGATGACCTTTAAAGATTGTTAGGAGAAACACACCTGCTGTGTCATTTCCATAACGAATTCTATCTGACACGCAGGTGGGTCCCTGATATGCCAAACTAGCAAGCTAAGGCGGGCCCTGCCTTCTTCCCATGTCCCCTTACCATGCCGTGCCTCCCTGCTCCTCCTGTGAAGGGAGGTACCCTGCAAAACGAAAGCCCCAGAGCGTATGAAAATGTCTTACCAGTGTCTTCAATCTTCTGGGTTTTCTCACCTAAGTTACAAAAAGAAATTTATCAGTTTTAACAATGGAACAAAAGAACCGGGAGTTACTATAGCTACAGCAAAACTATTTTCAGGTAGTATTGCCATCAAGAACCATTTTGTATATCCAGTAAACTACTGCTACTAAATTTAAATGTTAGCTAGAGTCTAAAAATATACCCTGGCTAATGGGCTAGAACTTTCCTCTGGCCCCTCTATTAAAAAACCATCACATAGGCCGGGTGCGGTGGCTCACGCCTGTAATCCTAGCACTCTGAGAGGCCGAGGCGGGCGGATTGCTCGAGGTCAGGAGTTCAAAATCAACCTGAGCAAGAGTGAGACCCCGTCTCTACTATAAATAGAAAGAAATTAATTGGCCAACTAATATATATACATAGAAAAAATTAGCCGGGCGTGGTGGCGCATGCCTGTAGTCCCAGCTACCTGGGAGGCTGAGGCAGGAGGATCACTTGAGCCCAGGAGTTTGAGGTTGCTGTGAGCTAGGCTGACACCACGGCACTCACTCTAGTCTGGGCAACAAAGCGAGACACTGTCTCAAAAAAAAAAAAAAAAAAAAAAACATCACATACAGCTAGTCTCCTGGGGATCTTGAGGAACCCAAAAATGTCTATTTTGAAGAATGAGCTGAGGTCCCTGTGAAGTGATCAGTAGACTCGTGGCTGTAATAGGCCAATAGAGGATTGCTAAACAAGTGTTCAGGGGCATAAAATGTTTCACTTCTATCAGGACAGGAAGTACCTTCCCAAACATGAAGTAAATTGCATGTTTGAGGAAAGGCTGGATCCTTTTCTCTCTTCAACAAGAAAAACTTACTGTAGACATATGGACAAAACACATAATAATGAACTTACATGCAAATAAATGATTTGGGCCATATCTCGCTAAGTAGAAACGTTTTTTTTTAAAAAAGCATCTAATCACCCAAATGTTTTAGCTAAATGATACAAAACATTAAGCATCAGCAAATTTGAGAGATGCAAATGTGCTGAGAGTTTTCTATCTTTATCTTCTGAAAGAAACTTTCCCCAGAAAGTTTCCACATCATTCAGATCTCCATAGAGCCAACTCTCTCATTTGAAGCATGTAAATTTCTCCAGAATAGGTTTTCTCCCCCCCCAATATAGTCCAAGTCACTGCTTTGTATCTGCAAAGTACTCTTCTGTGAGCTAACAAATGCTATCTGCTAAACAAGAAAGAGCTATTCAACATCCATGTAAGAATCGCATTTAGAAAATAAAGCACACTCACCAGCATTGTAGACATAGATGGGCTGAAAATACTCTGAAATACAAACATGTTTTCATTGTGTGGTACTATGCTCAGATGTGAATATCGGGTTCAGGCTATTATTAAACACTTACTAATAATAAAGATTTGAGTTGGCTTACATTTAAGATACATAAAACTACAGTTGTAAGAAATATAAAATTTCAAATCAAAGGCAAATAGATATGAATTCATTTTAATTACATGAAAAAGAATCTATGGAAAAACTAGCCAGGAAGACAGCTAGAAACAGACCCCTATTTTCAAACTTTTTAATAAGAAAATCTTCAAAAGGATCCATCCAGAGCATGCATCAACCCAAAGGCACTTTCTGGCAACTTTGGTTCACATCTATTGGGCCTATTTGATAATGCTGCTCCTGAATAATTGTGGAATTTCCTGTCTACCTTCCCAAATCTTTCCCACAGTCCTCTAAGACAGATTATTTTCTGTTACATCCTATTTTTCCTTAAGGAAGCTGGAATAGACCACATTGCCATTCTGTCATACCATCCTCCGTCCTTGAGCCATATTCATGCCATTCCTTCATTAGTCGCCCAAATGTTATTTCCTAAGATATCAAAATATAGGAATAGGAACTAGCTTTTTGCATAAGAGCCATGTGGGAAATGGCTGAAGTTGTAAGGGCATTTGGAAGTCCTCAAACTTCTGTGAGGCCAGGCTGGGGTGAGAGTGGCACGTTCCTTGTACGTCCAGGGCAAGGCCGTGTTTGAGAGAAGAGCCACAGGCGAACCTGGGTTGGGAGCGGAGGGCGGGCAGCAGTGGCTGCCTGAGGTGGTGGTGGCAGAGCACAACACAGCCGCGAGAGATGGTGGCTGCCAGTGGCTGGTACACGGGTGGGGCAGCTCTGGCCCTTGCCTATGACAAACAACACTGACAGAATCCCCACTGCAGAAGTAGTACTGTAAAAGCGTATCTTACCTAGGTTCTCAACACAGTTTTCGGTTTTCAGCCCTGTAACAAACACAAAGGTAAAGCTTTATTAGTTAAACATGACCTACCTTGGTAAAGATTTCAATTGGTCTGTGGCTGTTGGTAATCTAATCCCTCAACTTCTAGTATCAGACCCATGACTTAGTGGGATGCAAAGTGCAGAACAATTATATTTTTGTATTTATAGCATAGCCACCAAACACCTGTATGACCTTTGACAAAACACCTAACTCTTCTGAAATTCAGTTTCCTCACCTGCATCTTTTACTAAGATATTGCTTCATATGACCCTCAAGGGCCCACTCAAGAGTAATGCTTTAACATTCTATTCTATGGTTAGTTTGCAAAAGTTAGGAGAAAACTTACCTGTCCGATTAATCCTCTCTTCAGATACTAAATGTCCTCAACAGCAAATCTATCCCTCCACTATGTCACCTCCTATTCTCTGGAGAAAAAGCATCTCAATAAGATCCTCAAGATCCTTTAATTTGTGAACAAAAATCCTTCGCACTCATACACAGAAACAGAGTTGGTATGCCTCAGAACATTCATTTATATGTGAGGAAATCCACAGCTTTTGGAGAACAGGAACATGGCACCTAACAGCACCTTTGTAAGGCCCTGGACCTTCTCCCTGATGATGTCCTAGAAAAAGCCATTGGTGCTGCAGTGACTCCCCTGAGAACTGACAGAAAGGAGAATCTGCTAGCCTGCCCAACAGCAGTTAGGCAGGAAAGTCAGTAAGAAAGCACATAGGTTTGGTGCCAGTATGAGCCATATGGAGGGCGTTCCAGAATGCACCATGAAGGTCTAGATGCTTTATTGTCCCTTCTCCACACCTAACACACTGATCTAATCTGGAAGTTGAGCTACCTGAGGGATGAGCCTCTCTACCTACGACTGGGGGAGTCCCTGAGAGGCCTGGCTCTAGTACGAGATATGTGCTCTCCTACAGTCTTGTTCTCAAGTCCTGCTCTATTTGTGGAATTTGAACCAAAAAATCTAGGTAACTTGGTCCAGATTCTACTGGTCCAGGGAATAACAAATCAGTTAGAATATGGATGGTGTCCTGAGGCTAAACTCAGGCATTTGGCCAGACTAAAACACTAAAAATCAGTTCTAGAGGCTATTATAAAACGTCTTGGCAGCAGAAACGTGGGTGTAAGCCTCACCCAGGGAGCATAGTGGAGGGTGAGGTGAAGGTGAAGAGAACTGCAGATGGGAAAGCTACAAACAATAAAAAGATGCAGCCTGGGGTCTAGCTGGGCACTAGAAGGATTTTAAGAGCCCTTGTCTTTTGTCTGTAGCACAAGTTAGACCATGTTTCTCAAAGTATAGTTTTCTAGCCACATACTTCAGAATCACCTGTGTGCTTATTAAAATTGAAAATTCCAGGACCCTAGCCAGGAGTATGATAGAGAATTTCTGGAGGGGATGCCTTGTAATCTGCATTTTAAACAAGCACTCCAAGTGATTTTCATGCAAAAATTTTTTGAGAGCCTCCTAAATAGTAGATGATGGGTATCTTTAGTGTTTAACCAGATCCATTTTGTTAGATTGCATTTCTTCTCCCTATTTGACTCTAGATTTTTTTAGTATTTTCCGTTAGTATTTTCATTTTCCATTAGTATTTTTATTAGTATTTTCAGCAGCAGGAAAATAATCAAACTATTTTGAGTTTCTAAAGTTGTATGGGATTAAAAATGGACACGAGATTGATCCAGAAATAAGAGAAGGCACAAATATATAATGAATGAAAAGGGGGACATAACAATGAGCAGATATAAAAAGATATAAGAATGCTATGACCAACTTTATGCCTATGAAAATTTGATATACAAAGATAAATGGACAAATTCCTTGAAAAAAATATAACTTAGCAAAAATAATTCAAGAATAAATAGAGAACTTGAATGGTATTTTAACCATTAAGTAGTTAAAATTTTTTCCACAAGGAAAATACCAAGATAATTTGGTTTTTGTAGAGAATACTAGAGAGAGGGGGAATGGCACAAAGAACTCCCAGGACCTGCAGAGGGTTCCCCTCAATGTTCAGCAAAGTACTGATCAGTTTTTGAGTGCGAGAAAACTACCCGAGGCCAGAGAGAGAAGCCCTACAGTCAAGAATAGTGCATACTTTCATTAGCCAGACTGGAAAACCTTATAACTCATAGGCATTGGGTAGAGTATTCAGAAAATTATAGCCTCAGGAGTGATAATTAGACATAGATTAAAGTAACTCTGGTTCTGCCTAAAATAACTGCAAAGCAAGCTCTAAAAGAATCAAACTTTTCAAGAAACTTAACTATGTACCTGAACAAAGCTCAAAAATATTTTTAGAAATACAAGACCATGCAAACTGTAACTTTGGGTCTGCACTTTAAGTCTAGCTCCTACAAGGAAAGTCTGCTTGGTCCCATGTTGATGCTGGCAAGGATGGGAGGAGCAGGAGCTCTCATTCCCTGCTGGCAGTAATGCAGGTGCAGAAGGGAGACAAGACGAGATCAATGTTCTTCTGTTACCTACCCAGGGACATCTACAGAACTGATTCTTCCTTTTTCTCTTCAAACACTCACCATCTTACATTGTGTAAAATGTAGATTTCCTGGGCCTCACAAGAATGCAACTATTTGCCTCGCCCCCCCCCCCTCCTTTTTTCCTGTACACTTTTCCTTAAATACTGAAGTCCCCAAATTCCCCTTTGGAAACACACTCACAGATATGTCAGTGGTTTGTGTTTTTCCTGGGCACATCCTCAAACTTTGGCTTGATAAATCTCCACTGACTGAGATCTTTGCCTCAGTCACTTATTTTTCCATTGTCACTCTCGAAGGTCCCACCTGCAAATATCCTAGTGGGGAATAGGGCTTCACCACATGAATTGTAGGGGCTACAACACTCAGTAGACTAAAAGTTAGTACTACAAACAGGTGTTAAGTAGAGACATGGAAGATACAAAAGAAATCTAACTGAACTTCTAGAGATAAAAATCCTAAAATGAACAATACATTAGATGTAATTGCTGACAAACTAGACACTGCAGGAAAAAGGTTAGTGAACTTGAAGACATTATAGTCTACAGAATAATACCCTCCTAAAGAGGACGCTCTATCCCAGGGGTCCTCAAACTGTGGCCCGCTGAAGACATTTATCCAGCCCACCGGGTGTTTTTGCTGCTGCTGCCTGTCCTGCTTAGCAGCTGACTTGTCCCAGGCCCACGGTGCACATGTGTGGAATGTGCACAGCACTCTCCAACAGCCCTCCAACGGTCTGAGGGACAGTGAACTGGCCCCCTGTTTAAAAAGTTTGAGGACCCCTGCCTATCCTAACCCTAGAACCTTACGTGAATATGCATGCGAATATGTTAAGTGGCAGGAGATAATTAAGGTTGCAGATGCAAATAATGTTGCTAATTAGCTGACCTTTGGGTGGGGCAAGTATCCTGGATTATCCAGGTGAGTTCAATCTAACAACATAAATCCTTTGAGGTAGAAGAGAGAACCAGAGAGATGCAATGTAAAGAGGACTTGACATTCCGTTTCTGGCTTTTTGTTTTAGAGATGGGGTCTTGCTATGTTACCCAGACTGGCATGGAAC
This sequence comes from Microcebus murinus, assembly GCF_040939455.1. Classification (NCBI taxonomy): domain Eukaryota; kingdom Metazoa; phylum Chordata; class Mammalia; order Primates; family Cheirogaleidae; genus Microcebus; species Microcebus murinus. The sequence goes on from NC_134129.1 coordinate 1,393,781, forward strand.
TCCTGAATCAAGTGATCTTCCTGTCTCAGGCTCCCAAGTAGTTAGGATAACAAGTGCACTACACTACTGTGCCTGGCCCCAGTGAATTTTTTTTTTTTTTGAGACAGGGTCTTGCTCTGTCACCTGGGATAGAGCACAGTGGCATCATCATAGCTCACTGCAATCTCAAATTCCTGGGCTCAAGATCCTCTTGCTTCAGACTCACGAGTGGCTGGCACCATCACACCCAGCTGATTTTTCTTTTTGTAGAGGCAGAGCCTCACTATGTTGCCCAGGCTGGTCTCAAACTCCTGGCTTCAAATGATCCTCCCACCCCAGCCTCCCAAAGTGCTAGGATTATGGGTGTGAGCCACTGCACTTGGCCAATGGAATAATTCTTAACAATAAGGAATGGAACTTGACATTCTGCCTTTTTCACATTTTCTAGAAAAATAGTATGAAAGACAGTTAACCTGTGGTATTTTATCTTGGAAATCATAGGCAAGTCCACAACAGTAACACAGGATTGTGTTTAGCACACTTAATATAGTAACATCTTTTTAGCCCTTTTAGAAATATTGTCTTTCTTTCGTTTAGAGGCACAGTTATACCCAGTCACAATGGAGCAAGATTCTGATTACATCCTCCTGGCTGGAGCTTCTAAAACACCTGGTCACAAGGTTTCAAAGGCGCGTCTCCAAAGACCCCGTCAGTTTCGACCTGCGCTCCCACGGCCGACCTCTGGGTGGCAGCAGAGGGCCGCGGCGCGGCGGGTCGGACACGACAGCTGCGCACCCCGCGCCCTTCCCGCTTCCTCGCGTGGGCCCACGACGCCCTGACCGCTGGGGACCAGATCGGTGGCGCCCTCTCTTTGGCGCGCTCACAACCCCACTCGCAAGCGTGGAGGGCGAGGGCTCCGCCGCCCTCCTCCGCCCCCCCACACACACCCAGCGCTGCGCACGGCCAGGGCCTCCCTGCCTGCGTGGCTGGCCTGCACGGGTGCACCGGGAGCAGTGTCGTTTCTGCCGGCCCGGCTGCAAGTGGGGTTTGCCCGGGAGACGCTGTGCAGTGTCTCCTGAACGCCGATGATCTAGTCACCAAAGAAAGCGCCGTCGTCAGAGGATGGTAAAGTCTAACAGGCTCGGGGGCCGACGGGGGGACTCTGGCTTGCAGTGTTTGCTGATTTCCGTGGTGTGACTCCAAACCACAGCCAATGTCAAGCTAGTGCGATGTAGCAGGAACTGGGAAGAAGACACGCATGCCTCCCAACCAATTCCTGACAGCTTGTGTAAACTGACGACAGCTGGCTTGGTTTTTGGTTATTTAAGTAAAATCCCTAACATAATACAAATTTGTTAATTTAGTCCTCATGTAATACATTAGATCTCTAAACTTGTTCCTCCTACATACCTGCTATTTTGTATCCTTTGACCTACATCTCCCCATTTCCTCCCACTCACGGTAACCACTCTTTCATTCTTGATCTCTGTGTCTTTTTTTATATAATACATATAAATGAGATCATGCAATATTTTCTGTCTGGTTTATTTCACTTAGCATAATGTCCTCCAGATCCATCATGTGAAAAATGGCAGGATCTCTTTTTGTAAGGCTGAGTAATATTCCATTGTGTCTGTGTGTGCACATGTGTAACATACATGGCACACACACATACACCTTTTCTTTATCCATTCGTCCACTGATGGACATTGAGGTTGTTTCCATATCTTGACTATTGTGAACAATACTGCAGTGAACATGGAAGTGCAGGTATCTTTCTGAGGTGATGATTTCATCTTTTTTGGGTATACACTCAGAATACAGCTTGCTGGATCGCATAGTAGTCTATTTTTAATTTCTTTAGGAGCCTCCATACTGTTTTCCACGATGGCTGCACCAACCCACATTCCCACTAACAGTGTTCTAGAGTTCCCTTTACTCCACACTCTAGCCAACATTTGTTATCTCCTATCTGTTTTTTTCTTGTCTTTTGGATAAGCACTTTTTCTCTCAACACAAATTTACTCCAACCTTCACCTGCCTCCTTGACACAGGACTAGGGTGAGGCAGATGAGGTTCCCAGAATGCAAAATGTAAGGAGGCGGTCACGCTCAGGATCATGCAAGTGCAGGTGGCACAAGCGTGCAGCCCTAAGAGTGACAACTTCCTTACACTTTGTACCCTAGGCACCTCAGTACCTGCCATCCAGTCATAACCATATCAGCCCCTCATCCAGCTATTAATGTCTCAGCAGCACTACCCTACCCCAGCTTTTTAATCTCATAGTATGTTGGCCACATTGAGTCAAGGTCTAAAAGTCGATCCCATTTCTGGGGCCTACTGCAGTATTCACTCTGCTTGACTCAGCAGCATTGGTTTTTGGTTCAGCTAGACAATTACACTCACAGGACCCCAAACCAGTTTACTTTGTTTTGCAGAAGAACATAAGACAGGGAACACAGCATACTGTTTAGCAACAGGGCAGCATCAGATACATCCCTTCAATGCAAGTCCTCATGGCAGTCCAGGGCTATTCTATATCCCCCCAGAGGACAGCTTAGATACAAGGAAACAAGATTACACAGGAAGGTGCAAGAGCCTCCCTAGCCCAGTAGCTTCACGCCACATAAAAAAACAATGACTCTTGAACTTATGTAGGATTGGCACAAGAGTCTTGCTTTCCTTCCAGGACTTAACAAGGAGAACAACTGGTATGTCACACCACATTCAAGACAGCCCAAAGCTATGGCCTCCCCGCAAGTATTTATAGTTCATTCACAATCCTCCCAGCTCAGATGCCCTTTACCAATCAAGGGTTATGTTTACCATAGGCAGTGTTGCATGGCCACACAGCTGTCATTTCACCTTTAGGAGACTGCAGAGAAACAGTGCTAGAAGAAAATCAACAGGAGGCCATTTTCATAGAAGAAAAGAGAAAGAGTTTTTATTAACCCTTTACTCACATACACCAAAGCACAACACCATAAAATTTCATAATGTTGGGGATAAAGAAAATACTCTAAAATCTTCCAGATAAAAAAACAAGTCTCAAAGTCAGTAATTAGAACAGCTTCACACCTTTCAACAACAGCTCCAGAAACGAAGTCATTGGAAGAACATCTTCAAAATTCCAAGGAAAAATAATTTCAAAAACACAAATTCAAATCCACATAAACTATTATTCTAGCATAAAGCGGGATTTTCAGACATGCAAAGTATTAGAAAATTTGCCTTAATGTACCATTTCTCAGAAAACTTCTGTAGTACCCCACCCCTACCATACCGAACAAAGAGTAATCCAAGAAAGAGTTGCAAGTACAAGAAATAGGAGATCTTTCACAGGGAAGAAACCAAGTCTCAGAATGGTCATGAAGAGAGATTCCAAGACATTGAGCACACCTAAAGAGAGTATCACAGGAGCAGGATAATGGGGAAATTCAGGGAAGTATGTCCAGAAAAAGAAAAAAAGAGAGAAATGAGAGAGTATCTAATACATCTGGATGTATTAAGAGGAAATTTATATTTCTTTCAAAGGATTTGGAGGTGAATTACTGATGGGACATAAAAAACTAAGGAAACAAACAAATAATATGATAACCCTGGGGTAAAAGAGGTGCCTAAGCACAGAAAAACAACTCCCTGACTCAGCTAGGATCTATCTTTTCTACACTGAGAGAATGGGGAGGGGGAAATGGACATATGTTGGGAAGGAGAGGGGCAGTTATCAGATACTCTGGGTTACTGCCCTAACAGCCGTCTCTAACTCCCTCCTCCCTTGTCTCCGTACACTGTACTTCCCTTGGCTAGAAAGGCTCATTACCCCCTTCCCAAGCTTGTAGCTATGGGTTACCAAGAAACTGTTCTAGTTAATCATCTGCAATCAGAAGTTTAAGAGTTTCTAGAAAAGCTTTCACTTTCCCCAAACAATAAATGCTGGCATGGATGTGGAGAGTTAGAAACACTCTTACATTGCTGGTGGGACTGCAAATTAGTTCAACCTCTGTGGAAAGCAATATGGATCTTTAAATACCTTAAAGCGATTCAAGCAGATCTACCATTTGATCCAGCAATCCCATTACTGGGCATCTACCCAAAAGAACAAAAGATGCTTTATAAAAAAGACACCTGCACTTGAATGTTTATAGCAGCACAATTCACAATTGCAAAGATGGGGAAACAAATCAAGTGCCCATCAATACAGGAGTGGATTAATAAAATGTGGTATATGTATATACCATGGAGTACTATTCAGCTATATGAAACAATGGTGATCTAGCAACTCTTATATTTTCCTGGATAAAGCTGGAACCCATTCTACTAAGTGAAGTATCCTAAGAATGGAAAAATAAGCACCACATGTACTCACCATCAAATTGGTTTCACTGATCAACACCTGAGTAGACATATAGGAATAACATTTATTGGATGTCGGGTAGGTGGGAGGCGGGAAGAGGGGATGGGTATATACATATACAATGAGTGTGATGTGCACCATCTGGGGGATGGACATGCTTGAAGCTCTGACTTGAGGGGGTAGGGGAGACAAGGACAGTATACGTAACCTTAACATCTGTGCCCCAATAATATGCTGAAATAAAAAAAGAAATGTAGGTTTGGCTGTCATTCCCTTTCTTTTTGTCTTAGACATGGATTGATGCCTAGAGCTACAACAATCACACTGCACACAAGAATCACAAAAACCATGCATGTTAAGGATGTTGGAACATAAAGAACCTGAGTGACTTATGATGTACATGAGCCACTGGCACCAATTCGGGACAGCCTCCCTCTAGACTTATTCAATGAAATCTACCAGTCAGGTTTTCTGTTACTTTATAGCTGAAAGCAATAAAGAATTTTTAACTAACACATGGTGTATGTGGGCTAAAGACTCATTCTCTATAGTGGGAAGTCAATAGATAATGTCTAAAAGTTTTAAAATCAAAAAATAACATGTTGAATGAAGCATGTTATTTACTTAGAAACATGACAGTAAGTACCTGAAGACAGCTAAAAGAATTCAAATAGATGTCACTGAGGAGTGGGCACTGGGGACATGTGGGGCAGGAGACTGCTACTTTTCATTATAAGCCTACAGCAAGGCCTCTCAACATCAACACTAGTGACATCTTGGGCCAGATGATCCTTTGTTGTGAGGGGCTGCCCTGTGCACTGTTTAGCAGTGTCCCTGGCCTCTGCTCACTAGATGCTAGTAGAACACCCCTCCTCCCCAGTTACGACAACCAAAAACATTTGCCACCATTGCCAAATAACTCTACAGGGCAAAACTGCCTCTGATTGAGAACCACTGCCTCATGGTACTATTTTATCTTTTTTATTGTTAATAATATTGTAAATGTATTATTTTGATAAAATTAAATTATGGATAAAGAAACAGACCGTATGGAAAGAGCTAGACTGGAAACTGCCAATTGTCATTTCTCCCTTCAAATACTTCTCTCCTCAACTGACCTCTCCCTGGGCCTAAGAATCCTACTCCTGCCTCCTAGACGAGCAGAGCCAGAACAGAGGTACTTACCACCCAGAAATGCACACTGGTAATGGCTGCAGGTCTTGTTTATGCTTCGAAGGATAAGGTTATTGCCAGCCCCTTCCCGTGACACTTGAAAAACCTCACTCAGAGGTATTAAAGTAATTCTTTCACTTTCTTCATCAAAAAATTTTTCAACGGCAACTCCAAAGCACGTATAGATAGATAACACAACGAGCTGATCATTAGTAGCTTGAGGTTTGGCTGAATATGCCAAGGCGAAATGGCCAAACCTGGCCTGGTTTAGCCCTCCAAAGGTAAATGAGGTGTTCTGGCTTGTTCTGTACACCACATTTTTATAACTGTCATCACAAGGTCTTCTCAGAAACTGCAGGGCTCTTGTTAGGTAAAAATGAAAAGCTTTGAACTGGAAGCCATAGATATAATCTTTTCGAGACCGGCCAGCCATCTTCACAGCTTCATTGAACTGACGGTAGAAGGGAGTTTGCTCCTGGGCTTCAGAAATATATGCCTTCAGGGCGATCCCATGGTTATCCTTAAAATTCATAGGGAGAACAAGCTGTGTCTTTCGGGCTTCCCATTTGGCTTTTGCATTTTCCCACACAGTGTTTAAGAGTTGGTGGCTCACTTTTTCCTCCTTGAGCAGTTGAGGGACATGTTTGATTTCCATCCTGTCAGTACATTTCAGGTACTCATCATCAAATGCATTGTCTGCCATGTCTAACACTTCAGCCTTCACCTTCAAAGGAAAACGAAATGAATATTCTTGCAATAAGATATTTAGTGAATATCACTTTCTCTCACATTACTACCCCCACTCTCTCATTCCCTGCCAAGAATCTCTCCTTACTTATTTGGATATGTTTTTTATGTAGGAAGTATATTCCATCGCTATTGGTAACTGTTCTCTCTGTGACATTTATTTCTATGAAAGAGTAATGTCAGTGGGTGAGAGGCATGGGCAGGACCTGTAACTCAAACATCTGAACAGCATGGTACAGAGGAGAGAAGTGTGCAGTTAAAGAACAGGGTGGCAATCCTGGCTCTGAACAATATTCTTACCTAGATTTTCTCAAACCTTCAGAACTGTTGGGAATTTGAAGTATCGTGTTTGTAAAGCACTGCATATGATAGATAATACGTGATGACAAATATTATCCCCTTTCCTTTGGGGATGCCCCCCCCTTCTCCAGGTGGCTTGGCCAGAACTGATTTTGCACCCTCAGCCAAAAGCATAAGCAAGTGATCCAGAACACTCCTTGAGGGGAAAAAGATATTTCTTCCTGTAAAACCATAAGCTCTAAGGATAATACTGACTTGGGGCTTCCAACAAGTTATCCTTTTAGTCCCAAGGAGAATCCTGTCTGAAAATAAATCAACAAAGAGAGGCTTGCAGAGCTAAGAGGCAGAGAGAGATGAACCCCTAAAGACATACTTGAGGGTGAGTCTAGCTGTACCTAGAGACTGTGTTTTACTCCAGTCATAAGAATCACTAAATGCCCTAACTGCTTGAGCTAGTTTGAATTGTGTTTCTGTCACATACAACTGAAAAGGCCAAATGCATCTCTAAATGACACACACCCCACACCATAAGCATCAGGGCGGTATAATGTAATTAACACTAATTTGAAGCCAGACAGATCTGAGTTCAAATGCCATTTCTGTTACAAACTAGGTATGAGTTACCTGACATTTCTGAGCTTCAATCTTTTCATTTAAAAATAAGAATAACAGAAATACTATCTTAAGTGCAGGACTGTAGTGAGGCTTAAATTACATAATGAATATATGCAAAGCCCTTCCACCTCCATGCCTGGCACACCGTGGTTATATTTTTATTATTTCATGATAGGAACGTATGTATTATATTGTAAGTTCTTCAAGGGCAGAATATTTATTTTTGAATCCCATTATATTTATCTTTGAATTCTATCATATTTATCTCTGAATCCCAAGCACCTAGTACAGAACCTAGCAAAATATTCAAGTGCACTAAATAAGACCCTATACTCTGGCTTATGGATCAAATAATTGGATGAGCAAAATATACCCGGTAATACCATTTATGGGTTTCTGTAGATAAAAGAATAGTGCCTCTTTTTCCACCATTCTATACTTGCATGGTGCATGGCTGCACCAGTCTGCCTAGGACCTCGGCTAGAGACTTTACAGACACATCTAGCCAGGAGCTATTAAAATTACAGTTTTAAAGTGTGTGTGTGCACACATGCACATGATGAGAGAGAGAGAGAGAGAGAGAGAGAGAGAGAGAGAGAGACAGACAGACAGACAGACAGACAGACAGACTAACTTAAAAAAAGCAAAACAAAACCTGAGAGACAAGCTTAAAAAAGCAAAACAAAACTTGGTCACATGTCCATCCTACTCTAGTTACATCTTCTTTCCACTATCTCTCTTCTGCCCCTCACAACCAAACTTTTTTTTCCCCCCTTGAACTTCTGGGCTCAAGTAACCCTCCTGGCCTCAGCCTCCTGAGTCGCTGGGATTACAGGTGTGAGCCTGACACAACCAACTTCTTGAAGATGTCTATCCTTGCCATCTCCACTTCATTTCCCACTTATATCTCAACCCTCAACCATTCTGATTCCTACCCCCATTCCTCCATCCAAACAGCTCTCACTAAAGGGACATTTGTTCTTAGACTCCACTGCAGACCCACCATATTCTAGCCAGCCACTAAATGTTGGAGTTTCTCAAGACTACTTATTTTCTAACTCTCAATTGTATCCCTAGGTAATTATATACATGCTCACAGTTTCGATTATCATCTACATACCTCTGACCTGTCCTGCAAGTGCCAGGCCTATATCAAATGCCTACTTAACACCTCCACTTGAATGCTTAAGGACCCTTCAAACGGTAACCTAAGACCAAACTTATAATCTTACTTCAACTGCAAACACCTGGTCCTTATTTAAGATCATCTGTTCATTTGTGAGGTTTTCCTATTTCTCTCCTCCTCATTCACTCTGGGTGACCATTTCACCATTAAGGCCTCACAAACATCTCCAGAGTTCTTTCCATATGCCAGGCACTAAGTGCTGGATATACATTACCTCGTTTAATCCTCAGGGCAACCTTGTGAGGTGGGTACAATTATCAGTCCCCCTTTTTAAATAGGAGGAAACTAAGATATAGATTGAGGCTTATACAGAATTGGGATTTGAAACCAGGCAGTCTGGCTCCAGAGTCTTGTCCTCTTAATCAAAATCTTCTGTTGCCTCTAAAGAATGAGAATATTTCCAATGATGAAGACCACCGACATTTATATAGCACCTTTTTTTTTTTAAAAAAAAAGGTATAATTTTGTCTTCATAACCACCCTCATAAAAGGCTGGCAGTTATTAACATCATTTTATAGATGAGAGAACTGTGCCAGCATCAGAAACTGTCTTGATACCAACCACAGAGTCTTCTGCCAGGGAAGTCACTGAAACCGCTGTTAACTCCTGGGTTTGTAGGTCAGTTTCTTATTATGGGAATTTGAGCTTTAAGAGATCAAATCACTGCTGTCTCATGGCCAAGAAAGGCACTTTCTTTTGCAGCACAGAATGTACCAGGGTGCAGCTTGGGCACCAATGCCCGATTTATCTTCAAAACTTCAATACAGTGTAAGACACCAAATCCTGAAATCACATCCCACATTCCTCACATCACATCAGAGTTGATCTAATATGTTCCTGTCTTTTCCCTATGCCTCTAATCAGTCTCCAAACGTCTAATTTTAGACATCAAGCCTTTCTGGCCAGACACCACAGCTGATTGTGTGTTCCGGACACTGCGTGCCTTGAGTGGTGAAAAAGCTCTTAAATGCCACCACCACTCAGGGACAACGGAACGAATACTAAGAAATAGGTACAAAAGGCTTGGTGAACAAGCTGATTACATTTTCTTCCTCTGATCTATCCACTGAAACAAAAGCTCATTTCATGAAATTCAATTACCAAAAATGTATTACAGAAACATGGAAATGACCTAAAGTTCAGGAGAGAAATTGGTTAAACAAATAATGGAACATTCATAGGACAAATACATTAAAATTATTTTGCAAAAGAATATTGAATATGCAAATCAAAACCAAATGAGATACCACTTAACACCCACTAGGATGGCTATAAGGATAAAAACAAAATCAAAAACAAAAAGTAGGCCGGGCATGGTGGCTCACGCCTGTAATCCTAGCTCTCTGGGAGGCCGAGGCAGGCGGATTGCTCAAGGTCAGGAGTTCAAAACCAGCCTGAGCAAGAGCGAGACCCCGTCTCTACTATAAATAGAAAGAAATTAATTGGCCAACTGATATGTATATAAAAAATTAGCCGGGCATGGTGGTGCATGCCTGTAGTCCCAGCTACTCGGGAGGCTGAGGCAGGAGGATCGCTCGAGCCCAGGAGTTTGAGGTTGCTGTGAGCTAGGCTGACGCCACGGTACTCACTCTAGCCTGGACAACAAAGCGAGACTCTGTCTCAAAAAAAAAAAAAAAAAAAAAATAAGGAGTAAAACAAGGACCCAGAGAAATTAGAACCCTAACACATGGATGGTGGGATTGTGATACTGTGTAGCCAGACTGGGAGAGTTTGGCAGTTCCAGAAAAAAGCTAAACAAAGTTACCATATGACCCAACAATTCTACTTCTAGTTATACACTCAAGAGAACTGAAACATATGTTCACAACCAGTAATTCTATTATCATGTGTCATAAACTGTTGCTCCCTCAATTCTTTTTCACATATATATGTACTTCTGCATATAAAAGTAAACTTCACTCTGTAATACCAAATAACCAAAGAGTGCTTGCATTACCACCGTATATGTCAATAAAGATTATGTGATTACAAAATTTTTTAAAAAGAAAAAAAAACCCCTATGTTCACAGAAAAACTTGTATGTCAATGTTCAAAGCAGCACTATCCATAATAGCCATAAAGGGGGAACAGACCAAGTGCTCACCACCTGATGAATGGATAGGCAAAATGTGGCATAGCCATATAATGGGATATTACCTGAATATAAAAAAGCATAAAGAAATAATACATGCTACAACATGGATGAGGTTTTGAAAACAGTATGCTAAGTAAAAAACACCAATCACAATAGGCCACATACTGTATGATTCCATTCAGGTGAAATGTTCAGAATAGGCAAATGCATAGAAACAGGAAATCGATTAGTGGGTGCCAAGGAATGGGGGAAGAAGCAGAATGGGGCTGACTGCTAATAGGTAGAGGGTTTCTTTTGGGGTGATGGAAATATTCTTCAATTAGAAACTGGTGATGTTGCACAACATAATATACTAACACTTACTGAAGTGTATACTTTAAAATGGCAGATTTTTATGGTATGGGACTTATGTCTCATTTTAAAAACTGCATTACAGGCAACAGAATATACAATGATTCTAGATAAAGGATGGTTTAGAATATCAAACTCAAAAATGTGTAACATTTTAAAAATTTGAGGTATTTTAGGCAATTTAAGGTATGCTAGTTTTGAGCCCTGGGCCTTGTGAAATAGATGTAATTCACATGTCTCTTCACCTTGGGAGTCACACGAACTATTTTTCAAACTGCATATAACTCACACAGAGAAAACAAAAAATAAGAAAATTTTCATTAAACTAGAAAGGATCATTTTGTTTTCAAAGTTTTTATTCTATTTTCATACTAAAACACCATGGCCCCAAGGAAAAAAATGTTCTTTTCTAGCATGGCAGTCAATGTGTTTCAGAAGGCGTTTAAAATCAGTACACACACACACTCACCCAGTGCTGATGCGATAGCTAACAATGTGGAGGTGGGGCAGGAGGGATCAAGGGAAATACCTGTCTCATATCTTAAATAAAAATATGTTACAGAATGCTTGAAGATTCAACTACAAATAAAATTATGAAAGTTCAAAAAAATCATAAAAGTTCTATCAGAAAAAAATTCTGAACGTGATTAAAATTGTCATTAAATAATTTAATAAAAACCATGTAACCAAACAATGCAGCATTATATTATTGGGAAAAAAAGATATTTTCAGAAAATGTAATGACATGGATCAACATGTAGCATAGTATTAACTTAAAAAGCAAGATAAAAAATTACTATGTAGTGTGAACCCATGTTTATAAATTAAATACAGTATGCAGAAAAAAGCCAAGAAGGCTGTATATACCCACAGGTAAAACTCTGTCCCTCTTAAGGAGGGATTATGGATGATTTTTACTTTAATCTGTTTGCTTACTTTTAATTTTTTCAACTTTCCACAGTTAACAAGTATCACACATCTATAAAATGAAAAACAAAAGCTGCCTGTAGTAACATTTACCTATTCTACGCACTCTCGTTTCCATCATCAACCCACACAGATGCCTGAGCCAATGTTATCAAGAGTTTCCATTCTAACGTCCACACGCTTCCCATGCCGAAGGTTACCTGGAAGATGTCCATTAGAATCATGGCTGCCAGCAGCATGGTGACCATTTCAAAATGTCCTGTCTTCATTTCTCTTTTCTAAATTAAGATGAAAAAATTCCAATTAATAGGCTTAAAAGAGAAGTTTAGGGGAGTAGAACAGGATGACACTATATATATTTTCATTCTGGATGAGAATGATATCATGGTGGTCAGGAGGTGATTATCAATAAAGTTGTAATGGCTGCAGGAGGCATCAGGTTTTATCTAGTGGTCTAACATCCTTACCCTTCAGAAGAGGAAACTAAAACTCATAGAACTTAAGTGATTTGCTGAATATTCAATCTGTCCATTTCCATACTCTTCCAGATATGTCGTCCTTCCTACCATAGTCACTGGTAGGCATATTTTCTTTCTATCTCTAAATCTCCCCTCACTATGCACAGGAAACAATCAAACTAAAAAACAGCAGTTTTAATTTGGTCCCCTAGCTTCCAGTTTCTAAGAAGTCTCTGGAAATATCTCCATCCGTATCATCTATTCTCCTATCCTCTCTGCAAACTAAGTCATGACCATTTAGGCAGGATGGAAGAAATAGTAAGGCTAAAGCCAAAGAGGTGGCCTCCTTCCCCCAAGTATTCACAATCAAGAGAAGCCTAGGAGCAGAACAAGTGTCTGAGTGGGAATGAGGATACAAAGAACTAGGCAGGCAGCAATACTAATAAGATTATACAACTCTACTGACCAAATGCCCATATTCTTCCCAGTATTTATGATACTAAAAGGGATAAACAGGAGGGTAAGAGGCCCTCAATGACTGAAGCTGTCCCAGAGCCATTAACTAATTCAATTAAAGGCTACACCAGCCCAGCCTACAGTTCCTTCCACCTGCCTCCAACAAAACTGACATTACTGGAACTGAAATGAAACTTCCGTTTTATCCTAACAATCACCATATTCTGAATTTTGAAAATGGGAATGAACAGTAGAGAAAGGGAAACAGTCTTCCCTTTTATAGATCATTTTGGCCCTAGTTTCTCATCTTTCTTCAGAAACACTTAACTAGAGATACTAAACAGTAGCACCAAATTGCTGCTGTGTTAAACTTCCCCTTGAAAAACAGATTTGGAATATAACACTGGACAGATATCTGTCACATGGCAGCATGTGCCACGCAAGCTCTGGATTAGGATTTTCCTGAAAATTCTTCACTTCTGTAGTCTAAGTGTAAATAAGTCAAAATGTTTACCTGGCTTTTGTGCCTTTGGAGGAAGTGTCAATGAAGCTAGACCTCAAACTGACTCCCACTCTCAGTTGGGGTGCGTGTGTCTTCAGACGAGATCGGGCGCGTTCAGGGTGGTGTGGCCCTGCGTGTGTCTTCAGGATGGGACGTTGTTGACAGTGAGAGCTGACAAGGGAATGCTTTGCTTTTTATAAACACCCCAGCAGCAGCTTGGCAGTGGCACATTACCCCACTTGTGTTCTGCTATTTATATCTGGCCCCCACACTATGCCTTGGAATCACTGCTGTTAACACTTGAAATCTCTAAGAGGCTTGTGAAGCCACAGCAGCTCCCTTCAGTCCCACCAGCATGTTCGGTTCTCAGTCTATGGTTCTGGGCTTCTCTCAGAAAGAAACCACTTCCCACTCCTGACCCAGCGACACTGAGATGTCAGAATTAAAGCATGGTGATTCACATAACGAAGGGGAACTGCTTTGTTAATCACTTGCCATGGTGACACCTATCACCATTCACTCAACCAGCTGACTGTATTTTGGGTACTGTTTAGGTGCCAGAAGACACAAACAAGTAAAAGGAAGTAGTGAAAAGCATTGATGATCTAATAAAAGAATGAATATGCATACTTAACCAGAATACAACATGTTAAGAATCCTAAGTGTAAAAAAAAAAAAAGAATCCTAAGTATAGACCGAGTCCAGTGAAAACACTAAGAAGAAAAGGGACTTCATTAACGCCTACAACTACAGCTCTCATTTGCGTAAGGTACACATGGTAAATACACTGACTGAAGTGCTGAAGAACACTTAGGGTTCACTGACTATGGATTTTAAAATCCCACAAAATGCCCTAGGAAATTCATGCATATATACATCAAAATGCATTAACAGAAAATTGACAGTAGCATAATTCATAATAGCCCCAAACTGGAAACCATCCAAATGCCCATCAAAGTAGAATGGATAAATCATGGTATACTTATACAATGGAATTTAACATAGCATTGAAAATGAACAAACTCCAACCATAAGTAATACAATACAGATAAATCACACAGAATTTTGAGCAAAAAAGATACAAACATGTATATACATACCCATATGATTTAATTTATACGCAGTACAAAATCAGGCAAAACACATTTATGGCATTAGAAGTCACAATAGTGGTCACCCGGGGTGGTAGGTGACTAGTAACTAGAATGGGCACAAGAATAGTATCGGGAAGCTTGTTAGGTTGTTTTTTATTGTATGTGCCAATTATACTGATGTAGTCAGTTTGTGAAAATTCAACAAGCTCTATACATATGTGTATTTTCCTGTACACATACACATATTACTTCAATGAAACATTTCAAATTATCATGAAATACACCCATATTTACAAAATTCAGCTCTACTCTTCAGACATTCTAAAATTTCCAACCCCCTCCCACACCATTGGCTAAGCAATCTAAGATTAAATACACAAAGTAGACTCTCAGAAATATCACTTTAAAAAAATCAGATAGAAAGGAAAAAGAGGGTTTCTGTATGTCCTTAGGACTAAGACTCACACTGACCTGCTTTTATGTCCTGGACATGCAGGCCTACAGGGAATGAGGTAGTGAGCTTCTCCTGTCTTGGGGCCCCACAGACCTACCAGGTTTATCTATATATCATGCAAAAGACCGAGTTCGCCAAAAAGAACAAACACTGGATGAAGTCCAAGGTAAGTCTGGCCTTGTCCATCCCTAATATGGTTTTGCTCCATTCCTGTTTTGTTCTAGTTTTTAACTCTTAATTTCTTTCATTCATCCATTCAACAGATATTTGAGTCCTTACAATGTGCAAGGAACTGTTTTAGATACTGGGGGTACATCACTAAACAAAACAGATAAACATCGTGCCCTTGTAAAGTTTATGTTCTCATGGGAGGAAGCAGTCAAATAACTAAAATAAATATGTTATAATGTAGTAAGTGCTATGTTTTGGGGTTATTTTGTTTTGTTTTGCTTTTAGTAGCACAAAGGATATTAGGAGTGCATGGAGTGTTTGCAACTTGAACTGGATGGGTGGACTCCCTGAAAAGGCGATATATGAGCAATGAGGAGACCTGAAGGAAACGAAGGAAGCTCAGCCAGGAGGACTGTGGGGGTCAAGCAGAAGGAACAGCGAGTGCTGGAGCCATAGGAGAGAGAATGCCTGTTGTGTCTGAGGAACAGCAAGCAGGCCATTATGGCTGGAATAGAAGAGTAGTAGGGACAGAAAGAATAGTAGATAAGGTCAGAGAGGTAAGGGGGCTGGTGAGAAAATAACTAAAAGTCTTTGTAGGCCATTGTAAGAACATTGGCTTTCATTCTAAGAGAAACAGAGCGAATCACAAGTGTCAACTAAAGAATGATGATGTTAGTAAATTTGGAAAGGAGAACTTTATTTCTAATAAAGGGTGCTGAGCCTGCAGGCTGGCCATTCTGACAGGCTGGGAAGTGTAGCCTCAGGCCAGAAGTGAGAAAAACGATGAAGGGAACAGGAATTTATGCTAAGCCACTGAGCTTCTAGCTGCTTCATGGGTCCCCTGTTCAGAAAATGGCATTAGCATGATCGAGAGTGGAGTTTTCGGCCCTCTGACAGCAAAAGGCGAGGCAGAGGACAAGGCGGGCCTCTGTGCACAGCCTCCGTAGCCTGGCCAGAACCACTCCGTGGTCCCTGGGCTCTTATCACGAAGGAATGCTGGTCAGTTGTGTTGAAACCACAAAAGGGAGGAGCAGCATTAGGTGGCTGGTTGAAATCAGTGGTAGAACAAGTCTTCCCAGAGGGCTGGTTTCTGTCTAGCACTGAGGGAAGAAAATCTAATGGTGGTTAGTGAGGGAGGAGATATCACAAGGCATGTCTGACTACCTATCCTGTCATGGCCAGGAACTCAGTTTTAAGATTTCTTTGGGGCTCCCCTGGCCTGTCAGTCAGTCAGGTGGGGGACTCAGAATTTTCTTTTTATATTTTATAAGGTTCTGAGCAGAGGTATGACATGATCTGACTTATTTTTTAAGAGCATTACCCTGGCTTGTCATGGTGAGAATGGTCTGTATGGTGAAAGTAGGAAGACCAATTTGTAGGTTATGACAATAATGCAAAGATTATAGTGGCTTGAACCAGGACGGCCGCAGTAAAGGCAGTGAGGCATGGATGTGCATGCGTGTGCTGTTGCCACCGCGGTGGTGAGAAGTAGATATCTCAGTGTGTTTTGGTTGTTGCTTTGTTGTTTGCTTGGTTGTTAGAAATAGACCATTTTATATGAGCTTGTTAAAAATCCCACTTTTGAAGATTAAACACAGTATTTCCTATATAAGGAAAAGTAATTGTGAGTTCTAAAAACTATTATATTTTCAGAATGTAATAACTCACAAAAAGTAAATGGGAATTATCTATAGAGATCAATTTATTATATAATTAAAATGTTTGGCTTTAAATTCAGGATGTATTTTGAAGGTTGAGGCGACAGAATGCACTGACAGACTGAATGTGTGCTACAAGAGAAAGAGGAGTAAAGGACAGTTCCAAGATTTTTAGCTTAAATAACTGGAAGGATGGAGTTATCAGTGACTGAAATAAGGAAGACTGTGTGTGGAACAAGTACCCTGGAAGTCAAGTGAAAATATTTTCAGGAGGAAGGAAAGACCAAATGTATCAAATGCTTCTGACAGGTCAAGATGAGGACCGAGAACCGATCACTGGGTTAGCCACGTGGAGAACACTGACGGCCCTGACAACGGCAAGTCTTATGGGGCCGTGGGATGCACGCCTGGGAGAATGGAAAGAGACAGTCAATATCCTCAACCCTTTCAAGGAGTTTTTCTACAAAGGATAAAAGGGTATGAAGCAGTGGCTTGGTGATGGGGTTGTGGAAAAGACAAAGAGAAGGATCTAAGAGAAGGTTTTTCTAAAAAACAGAAAACAGCAGCATGTTTGGTTATGTTTCCAATGCAGAGGGGAAAAAACTGATGACACAGGAGAAGAGAGAGGACAATGACTGGACAAATGTCCCTGAGTAGGCAAAGGGGGATGAGACACAGCACACAAGTAGATGAGGTGGCCTTAGGTAAGTGTAGGAACAGTTCATCTGACATGAGCAGAAGGAAAGGCATTGTATATTGGCAGACGCTGGAAAGTAGTGGTTGTGATGGCGAGAATTATTTTCTAATTGCTTCAGTTCTCTCAAAAAAGTAGAGACAAAAGATAAAGGATGAAATAGTAAAAGTTTGAAGAGATTAGAGAAAGGATGAAACTATAAAATTTGAAGAGACTAGAGAAAGAATGAAATATTCATCTAGAAAAGCAGAGGAGTGAATGCAGTAGGACTGCTGGGCTATATTAAGGTCATGTGAATTTAACATGAAACCACTCAAGATGGTTGTTTTTCTCTCCAGCTGCACTGAGTTCCATGAGTAGACACAGAATAAGTAAAATTGGACTGAACCAACTGGTAGCTTTTTGAAGCAAGGAAAGGATTTTTTTTTCATTTTGATACGTTGCATTTTATTACTTTTTAAAATTATACAAAGAACACAAGTGCATGAGTTAAAAAACACAATGGAAATGTATGATGTTAAAAAAGAAATACAAAATGAATCTGAGACACAAAACAAAAAATTCCATTCTGTGAATCGAAATAAAAAGGTATTGCGCTTACTAAAAAAGCGTTATTTCAATATATTAAGAAGTCTTTTGATTAGGAATACAGCACAAGACTTTCTTCACTTATTCATTAACACATCAGTCTCACAAATAGAAGAGAGATCATTATGTTATCTTACCAGCCGCAGGCAGGTGAGTAAATGTGTATGGATATGGTACAATGTCTGTGAGGTATTACAATAAATAAATTCTTTATTATTCAATAAGTTAGCAGTGGATGTCACTGTCTCAACTTTCAATAGAGAGACCCGAGAGCCAGTCTTTTCTTCCTCAGATGACTTTCTGTGAGAGTCTTTCACATTTAACTAAAGTAGTACTCAGAGTTCTAAAAGTGGCTTTTCACTGTCTTTTCTTCAGCTTCTTCAGATCCTGCTTCAGATTCAGGAGGGGAATAAAACTGACCATCAGAAAGACCACCGGGTAAAAGTGCCGCACTCTCTGAAACATCCTGAACTATCAGGAGTCTGTTTTCTTCTGCTTCTTGAGGTAACACTTTGAAATCCAGGAACCATGTCTCAATCCAGGCAAGGATGAATGAAATGATGGGCAGCACATAGCCAAAAGCCCCTTGAGAGAAAAGCTTTGAAAGGATCACTTTTGCTAATAAAAAGGCACTGGTCACTGCTGTTGTCAACACTATTGCCCACCAATGGCGCAGTATGCAGACAGCATATGTAAGTATTAACACTTTAAATCGAAAAACTGCCAAAAGAAATTTATCAAAATAAGAAGAATAGTAGTCATACTGCACTACCTCCCTCTCTAATGTGTTTTCTTTTTTTTTTTTTTTTTGAGACAGAGTCTTGCTTTGTTGCCCAGGCTAGAGTGAGTGCCATGGCGTCAGCCTAGCTCATAGCAACCTCAAACTCCTGGCTCAAGCAATCCTCCTGCCTCAGCCTCCCGAGTAGCTGGGACTACAGGCATTCGCCACCATGCCCGGCTAATTTTTTGTATATATATTAGTTGGCCAATTAATTTCTTTCTATTTTATAGTAGAGACGGGGTCTCGCTCTTGCTCAGGCTGGTTTCGAACTCCTGAGCTCGAGCAATCCGCCCGCCTCGGCCTCCCAGAGAGCTAGGATTACAGGCGTGAGCCACCGCGCCCGGCCTCTAATGTGTTTTCAATGCCTCCATTCACATTTAACTCTATTTTCCACAGTAATGTTACAAATAAGAGGTCAAAGGTGACAAACAAACAAAGTCCTCCTGACATCATATGTGCCCTTCTTTTCCCTTCCTTCATAGGACTCAATCCTGGCCATGAGTTGTGTGGGGTTGATGGAATGGACGCTGCGCACAGAAGCATGGGAGCTCTGGCTCCCGGTAAGAACATCCTGCATGTCTTCTGGCAGGTGGTTCATCCCGGGGTGGGTTAAAGGAGCCTTTTTCCAACTTCACCATTCCTAGAGAGAAGAGATTGCAAGCAATTTCCAAACAAATGCTGTCAACTCTGGGCACAGGACTGGAGATCTTAGTGATCCAGATCTCACTGGGTGGTTCCCAGCGGGCTGCGCCAGCCCGGACTGCGGCCCCGAGGTCGCGCCCCAGGCAGAGGGGTGGGGCTCACCCAGGCGGGCGGAACCCAGTGCCGAGTCCAGCAGGCGACACGCAGACCACCACCACCTACAGTCAGCAGCCCCGGGACCTCCTCGAGGACCCCAGGATTTTTTTATTTTAATGATTGATTATGGGCAAAAGATTTGCACTGACACTTCGGATGTCAATGATTTCTTCATTTGAATGACAAGCAGGAAAAGATGTTCAATATCATTATCCATTACATAAATGCAAATTAAATAACCACTGTACACCCACTAGGATGGTTAAAATTAAAGACTGATAATATCAAATACTGATGATGGTGTGGAACAAATGAAACTCTTACATTGCTGGTAGGAATGCAAAATGGTACAACTACTTTTGAAAACAATTTGGCAATTTTTATAAAGTTAAACATATTATACTTACCATAAGACTCAGTAATTCTACTCCTAGGAATTTATCCAAGAGAAATTAAAGCATATGTTCACACATGTATTCAAATGTTCACAGCACCCTGACTCATAAAAGTCAAAAGCTAGAAACAATACGAAAGTCCATCAATTGATAACTGGATAAACAAATGGAATGTGACTTAGAAATAAAAAGGAACAAAATTCCTCCAAATAGAGATACCATTTGACCCAAAAATTCCATTCCTGGCATATACCCAAGATAAATGAAACACATGTTATAGCAATATTATTTATAATAGCCAAAAAGTACATCTAGATTTCAACCCAAATGTCCATCAGCAGTTCTAAAAATGATTTCAGTGATGGCTGCACAACTCTGTAAAACCATTTAATTGTAATCAAAACCCATTTAGTTGTATATTTTAAATGGGCAATTTGTATGGTATGTGAATTATATCTCAATAAAGCTGTTTTTAAGAAGAACGAACTACTGATACATGAAACAACAGAGGCATGAGGGAACTTTTTTGGGGTGATGAAATGTTTTATATCATGATTGTAGTGGTGGTTATATGATATACATTTGTCAAAAGTCATACAACTGTACACTTCAAATTGAATTTTACTTTATTTACATAAATCATACCTAAATACAGCTGATTTTTAACAAAAAACAATAACAAAAACACTCTTGTCACATACTCCTTGAAATGTCTTTGTGCACCCCCAGAGGTATACGTATCCCAACTTGAAGACAACTACAGTAAAGCATCTGGAATGTTAATGGCCCATGGAACAGGCTGAAAGAGAGCTGGACCATGCAAAGCAGCCTAGGGCTGTGATAAGATGAATACAAGGTACATGAATCTCAGAGACTAGAGGCCAAGGCATAACAGGATAGTAGTGAATGCAAACAAATGACAATCATCCAAAGACCAAGCAGAAACAGACCCATCAGTAAAGGCCAATGACCACTAGAGGCCAGTACCACAACAGCATACTCCTGGAATTGCAGGACTTAGATGGCTAGATTTCTCTTAGGAAGAACAGGAAAGGGAAAAAAGAACTCTGAATTTAACTGTTTATTTAAAAAAAGACTTCCAACTCAGAAATGACTAAATTTAATTGGCAAGATTGGCATTTATACCATTAGTGGACACAGAGGTTTCTGAACTAAGCTGATTTTCAATACAGAGAAATACAGATTCCTTATAGAGAAATACATGGTTCCCCACCTATACTGTGGCACTCTGAGAAAAACTATAGTTTGTTCTTCACTGGCTCTGTCAGTCTGGTCTCTAGCAATGGTGACATTTAATTGCAGGCTCAGGAACTCAGCATTTTCTATAGATTTTGGGTGCCTGTTTGGTAAATTTCCCCATCATAATCACCCGGCATTGGATATTCTGAAGATGAACGATTTCTATGCCCTCTCACCCTGTCAGATGGTCCTCCCACAAAGTCGAGATGAAGTACTTTGCCCTTGATGGGCATCTAACAGAGGATCATAAGCTGGTTTTTGCCCCAGTTACTTTCCTTAAGCCCAAAGGGAAACTTAGGAATTCCATCATGACAACTTTTTTTTTAAATTAAGGATATTATGGGGGTGCAAACATTTTGGTTTCATGTAATGTGTTTGCCTCACCCAAGCCAGGGCTACAGGCACTTGTAACCATGACAACTTTGATTTTGTAGAAAACTAGAAAGGAACCTCTGACATTTCCCAAGTCATTCTGCTACTGTGCTACTTCTGATTTGTTAGACATGGTGCTTTTCTAAGAGACTTTGAAAATTCTCTAGTTTGCCAAAGGAGGGGCAAGGAAAAAAAAAAATCTCCACTACTCAATGAGTCCCTGAAACACATCAAGGTATTTCTAAACTCCTATATCAACTCTTTCCAGAGTTTTAGTCCAGAGAAATCAGGATACAGGAATCTGATCTCACTCTTTCCCCCTTTTCTCTCTGTTTTAGAATCAAGTCTTCTATTCCCAATTCCTGTTAGAGGAACTTCCTATATCTATTTCTTCCTCTTCTATCGTATGAACCCCCTTGTTCTGGCATTATCTACAATTTCCTTCCTTTAGACCAATAATGATAATCTTAAAGGTGAAGGTGATAAAGAGTACAGATAGACTTTAAAGAAGAAATGAAAAACAGCTGATTAGTATTTTCAAAATAATGCAGATTATACCTATAATATTCAATATGATTATATTACTTTATTAGATTTAACATTGATGTTATATAATACAATATATTAATATATGTATATATTATTATATTTGTAGACATGGCCCTATTGGTATATTTTAGGCCTCTGGGCTTTAATTTTCAACTTTTTTCCTATTCCAGCCAAAGATACACTTTCTTATTTTTTGTTTTCTTTTCTTTCTTTTTTTTTTTTTTTTTTTTTTTATGAAAGGGAGGGTATAAGGAGGGGTGTTCAGTTTCCATGTTTTTTGTTGTTGTTGAGACAAAGTCACACTCCGTCACCTCTGGTAGAGTGCAGTGGTGTCACTGTAGCTCACAGCAACCTCAAACTTCTAGGCTCAAGCAGTCTTTCTGCCTCAGTCTCTCCCGAGTAGCTGGGATTACAGGCGTGCTCCACAATACCTGTATGGTTTTCTTCTTTTTGATAAAGACAGGGTCTCACTCTTGCTCAGGCTGGTCTCAAACTCCTGAGCTCAAGCGATCTTCCCGTCTCAGCCTCCCAGAGTGCTAGGATCACAGGTGTGAGCCACTGTACCTGACCCACCTTCTTATTAAGGATAACGAATCTCTATGGCAATGATTTCAAAGAGTGCGCATGTGCATGTTTGGGCATGGTGTGTATATTAGAGTGTGGGAGGTACATGATGAGAAACAAAATGGATTCCTGGCTGGGGCCACTGTCTGTGTAGAGCTTGTACGTTCTCCCCATGTCTGCATGGGTTTTTTCTGGTTACCTCTCACATTCAAAGGATATGCATGTTAGGCGAACTGGCATGTTTAAATGGTCCCAGTGTAGGTGAATGTGGGTGCATGTGTGAATGTGCCCAGAGATAGGATGACATCCAGGGTTGGTTCCCACCTTATGCCCTAAGCTGCCTGGACAGGCTCTGGCCATCCAAGACCTTGAACTGGAAAGTGGGTTGGGGAAGAAATGAATACAAATTATCGTAAAATCAAAATTCATCAAGTGTACAATAATCATACAAATGCCTGACAATAAACAACGCAGTACACACGCACTCCATAAGTCTCCCATATTTGTGATTGTTTTTTGAACTGTGTGATGATAGAAAGTGCTCCTGACAATTTTTGTTTTGCAAACGTTTGTTCTTTGATTTAACATACCACCACTATGACCACCATCACTAATTTACCAAAAATCAGGTAAATAATTATCTTACCTGTTTTATTAATCTTTATTAAAAGTATGTATAACTCACATTTATTTTAATGTTTAATATTAGAAGCACGTTGGGTCTTTAGTTAAAAGTTTGGTGATGTTTTTGTGACCAGAAATATGCCATAGGATCTTAACTCTTGTTTCTATCAATTAGCCTATGGTAAAAATGGTTTCATTATATGTCATTTTGCTCAAAGTCACAGTTCCCAAGAACCTACTGACAACATTAATTTAGGACTTACTGTATGGTATTTCAAAAGAAACTCCTTCAGATGTCCCCCATGATATATGTCAACACATCTTTGTATCTTCTAGAATGCTTAGTATGTCTTTCACACTATAAGCACTCCAAAAATGTTTGTTCAATAGGGAAAAGGAGGGACAAAAAAAGGGTAGAAAGTCAGTAGCTTCACTAGGCTTAAGAATTCCTGGATCAACATGATAGGAAAAGCATCAGCATCCTCAGTCAGTGAGGGCAACACACTAGACCTGATGAGTTCACTTCCTTGGGAAGGAACTTTACTCATAGGGACTTTCCAGCGAGATCTGGTCACCTGGATTTATAATTTTGGCTTCACTGAACACTTAGGTAAACTACGACTTGAAACCACATTACCCTAGGATTCAGCAAACTTATACTATGGGACCTGTTATATACACACACACACACACACACACAGTCACAAGTCCACATACAACACTATGTGCCAGATCACAGCATTCAATGTCAATGCTCTAATATCTGTATTTATTAATAACTTGATTTTCATCACTGTTGTGACAACACTTGCAAGTGGGAAGCACTAAATTATTGGGTGAGCATTTTCCTATGTGCTGGATGGAAACTGGAGCCAAGTGACTCGTGACTGTTCTTAGCTAACCTGTTACGGTGTTCTTACAAATCTTCTTTGCAGCTCTAGATTTCAACCCAGAAATTCTTACTCCATTGAAATATATATTCAGCCTTTCTTATATTTCTTAAATCAGATAATCTAGTTGTCTGTGAGGAATTCTAGACCTGCTGGGTACAGTGGCTCATGCCTGTAATCCCAGTTACTTGGAAGGTCTGAGGTGGGAGAATCTCTTGAGGCCAAGAGTCTGGGACCAGCCTGGGCAACATGGTGAGACTTGATCTCAAGCAAACAAACCAGATTCCCAGAGACAAGTATCAAGTATCTTTTCCTAGATTGCTGATACCTTTTCTCCTTTAAAGTACTTCATGAGCACAAGAAAGGAACCTCTCATTCTACTAATGTTATGTATCAATCCAACTCCTATCTTCCTCCCAACATTAACAATCATAACAGTATTTTTAGAATATTTAAAAGCATCCATTTTCAATGTTCTCTTTTTGGTACTCATTTTGTATTAGGAGGACGTTAGCACTATTACCCTTCCCTTATTTCCTTTCTGCCTTTCACCTCCCAACTTCTGTCAGTAGTTCTTTTATCTTTACACTGTCAAAATTTAATAACATTTGCTTTCTGTTTGTAGCCATAATAAAATCTTCTATGCTTTGAATACATGTCCATTCTGAAATTAAAAATTAAAAATATAGTTTACAATACTGCAACCACACAAATAATCCTTTTTTTTTCTCTTAAAAGATAGGGGAGGGGTCTGGTTATGTTGCCCAGGCTGAACTTGAACTCCGAGGCTCAAGCGATCCTCCCACCTTAGTTTCGCTTTCTGAGTAGCTGGGACTAGAGGTGTTCACTACCATGCCCAGCCAACCATGTAAATACTCTTTTGTATAAAGAGGACACAACTAGCATTTTATTTCCATTTCTGCTGTTGCAATGCCATGATCACTAGCACACTAAAAGCAAAGCATTCATGTCAAGATCAAATGAATAATCCTTTCCTGTACTTCACTAATCACTTAAACTCAGGCCCCATTTTGGTCTGTTTCATATTGGGATCATTAAAATGTTTTATTTTTCCTTGAGTTTCTAGTGCCTTTTTTCATTGTGGTGGCAGTAGTGGTAGTGGTGGTTGTTGGGAGAAGTAATATTTGTCTCCATCATATCATTAGTGTGTTTCTATTTCCAATTCTATTGCTTGGAATCCACTTGGTGCTTGTTTTTGAAGCCCAGTTTTAATATGGACCAACTGCTTTCCAGGCCAACAACTGAGACTAGAAATTTTTAAATTGTATTCCTGAGTACTTTTGCCATTTCTTGTATTCTACAGGTTCCTTCTTCATATTTGTTTTTGTGGATATACATTCTAAAATAATTTCCTCAGAAAAGACACACGGAAGGCCTGGCGTGGTGGCTCACACCTGTAATCCAGCATTCTGGGAGGCCGAGGTGGGAATATTGCTTGAGCTCAGGAGTTCGAGACCAGCCTGAGCAAGAGTAAGACCCCATCTTTACTAAAAATAGAAAGAAATTAGCTAGACAACTAAAAATATATATAAAAAAAAATTAGCCGGGCATGGTGGCACATGCCTGTAGTCCCAGCTACCTGGGAGGCTGAGGCAGGAGGGTTGCTTGAGACCAGGAGTTTGTGGTTGCTATGAGCTAAGCTGATGCCATAGCACTCTAGTGTGGGTGACAAAGCAAGATTCTGTCTCAAAAAAAACAAACAAACAAACAAAAAAAACACAGAAGAAAAGATGTGTGGAAGATAAACATTTATAGTGCTTTTCATTTTTTGAAATGTGAATCCAATTAACAGTTTGGTTGCTCTATAATTCTAGGTTCAAAATAAGTTTTCCTCAAATTTTGTATAATAGATGAATCTCTAAAAGATTTGTATAAATTCAATTTTTAGAATGGAAATTATTCCATCTTTCACTATCATTTTTTAAACTAATTTTAAAATGTAGGTTTTATAATACTTTTTTCCTTTTTGTTATGTTCTCCAGGTCTCCATCAAAGAGTTAAAGATATATAAACATATAGCTATTTAAATACCTATTTGGGATGGGTGTAGTGGCTCAAGCCTGTAATCCCAGCATTTTGGGAGGCTGAAGCAAGAGGATCACTTGAGGCAAGGAATTTAACTCCAGCCTGGGCAACATAGGAAGACTCCATCTCTACAAAAATAAAAAAAATTAGCTGGGTGTGGTAGCATGCACCAATAGTACTAGCTACTTGGGAGGCTGAGCCAAGAGGATTGCTTGAGGCCAGAAGTTCAAGGTTACACAGCAAGTTATGATTACATCACTGCACTGCAGCCTGGGTGACAGAGCAAGGCCCTACTTCTTAAAAAAAAAAAAAAAAAAAAAAAAGTTAAATACCTATTTAGAAATTCTCATTCAATGGAATATACGCAGCACAACCAGAGACACCTTATTGTATGTCAAGTTTCTAGTTTTTGCAACAGAAGTCAGCATTTTTTTTTCCTTTTTGTGAATCTTGTCTTCCTAACTAGATTGTAAGCCTTTTTTGCACTCCACATTTCTTTCCTTATTACTTCCAGCTTAAAACAGTATAATGTATACAGAATGTACTCAAGATGCATTTAAGAATAATTTGGGCCGGGCGCTGTGGCTCACGCCTATAATCCTAGCTCTTGGGAGGCCGAGGCGGGCGGATTGCTCAAGGTCAGGAGTTCAAAACCAGCCTGAGCAAGAGCGAGACCCCCTACTACAAATAGAAAGAAATTAATTGGCCAACTGATATATATATAAAAAATTAGCCGGGCATGGTGGCGCATGCCTGTAGTCCCAGCTACCCGGGAGGCTGAGGCAGAAGGATCACTCGAGCCCAGGAGTTTGAGGTTGCTGTGAGCTAGGCTGACGCCACGGCACTCACTCTAGCCTGGGCAACAAAGCGAGACTCTGTCTCAAAAAAAAAAAAAAAAAGAATAATTTGGATAATGATGCTTTTAATTCGTTCTGAATTATATCTCAAATCTAGTACATACTTATTTATAATTACATGATTTATGTAATTATAATTTATAATTTAATGATTCATTCATTCAATAAACTTAATCCACAAATCTTTCCTGAGCACCTACCATAGGCCAAGCACTATCCTAGCTGTTGGGATACATCAGTGAGCAAAACAAAGATCCCTGCCTACAGGAAGCTAACATGTAGTAAGTGACAGAGGAAAAAGAGGCAATAAACAAAGAAAATGAGAAATTAGCAATTATACAGTAAAAGAGATGAAGCAGAGTGGAATAAGCAGGATTAGAAGTGTGGATGGAGTGTGGGCGGCTGGGGCACACTTAGTACAATAGAGGGGTCAAAGTAGGCCTCCCTGAGAGAGGGTGAGATTTGAGAAAAACTTGAAGTAAGGGAGCTAGACAAGTGGGTATGTGTGTAAAGCAGTCCCTACAAAGCAGTAAAGCAGTCCCTACAAAGACAACAGCTAGAACTGCACTGTTCAGTAGCCACTAGAAATGCTACTTGGTAACAAAGAAACCAAATTTTTAATTGTATTTAATTTAAATTTAAAAACTGATTATTGATTTATTAGAAAAAGTTTAAGTATGTTTGGAACAAACTCTGACATGTCAATCTATGTTTCAAGTGTAAATTTTATCAAATCTAAATGCAAGGCCGGGCGCTGTGGCTCACGCCTGTAATCCTAGCTCTTGGGAGGCCGAGGCGGGCGGATTGCTCAAGGTCAGGAGTTCAAAACCAGCCTGAGCAAGAGTGAGACCCCGTCTCTACTATAAATAGAAAGAAATTAATTGGCCAACTGATATATATAGAAAAAAATTAGCCGGGCATGGTGGCGCATGCCTGTAGTCCCAGCTACTCAGGAGGCTGAGGCAGAAGGATCACTCAAGCCCAGGAGTTTGAGGTTGCTGTGAGCTAGGCTGACGCCACGGCACTCACTCTAGCCTGGACAACAAAGTGAGACTCTGTCTCAAAAAAAAAAAAAAAAAAAAAAAATCTAAATGCAAATCAATCATTTCTGATAGAAATTTAGTATCCAAATGAGAAGTGCTGCTGTTGGTGTGAAATACAGGATTTAAAATACATAGCAAGAAAAAAAATGATAAAATATCTCATTTAGATTTATTTGGTTAAATAAGATATATTATCAAAAATAATTTTACTTGCTTCTTTGTCTTTTAATATGGGGCTACTAGAAAATTTAAAGTTACTTATGTGGTTTACATTATATTTCTTTTGGACAACTACCTCAACTGACCTAGAATAGGGAGCCCGCCTGCTATGTGTAAGGAAAACCAGGGCTCAGAGGTAAGTGTGAGTAGAACTGAATGAGTTAATAAGTGTAGATGAGATCAAAGAGGTAAATGGTCCACGTCACGTAGGTCCTCATACACTTTTTAATTTTTTCTGCGATAATAATAGGGACTGAAATTGCAAGGTTGGAGGTGGAACTGACACCTGAAATCACTACCTCTGTTGTCAGAATTTTCTAGAAACCATTTGGCTCTGTAGTTGTGCCTCTATCATGCCAAGGTACTGTAACATGCCACAAGGAAGGATGGTGGTGAGCAGGGTGATTGAGCCTCACTGAAGTCCTGGCAGTGAGGACTGAAAGGCCTTCGAAGAGCAGACTAACCCACTTCCCTGATGTCAGGCCCACAGACAGAGAGACTCTACCTCCAGCAGAATCAAGCCAGAGTCAGTCCATTACTCCTTCCTTCATTTATTCTCCACATTCCTTAGTTCATTATTTCTTCCCATCCAAGGTTGCTTCTCCTCAAGTGTTTTTATTTGTATTTTTCCTCCATATAATACAAAATTGATTAACTGACATATATTTAAGAATAAAAACAGATTTTTTTTATTTCGGCATATTATGGGGGTACAGATTTTAAGGTTTCAATAAATGCCCTTTGCCCCCCCCACAAGTCTGAGTTTCCAGCATGACCATCCCCCAGATGGTGCACATCTCACCCATTATATATGTATATACCAGTCCCCCTCCCCCCTGCCCAATACCCTATTACTGTAGCACCTATGTGTCCACTTAGGTACTGCTCAGTTAATACCAGTTTGCTGGTGAGTATATGTGGTGCTTGTTTTTCCATTCTTGGGATACTTCACTTAGTAGTATGGGTTCCAGCTCTAACCAGGAAAATATAAGATGTGCTATATCACCGTTGTTTCTTAGAGCTGAATAGTACTCCATAGTATCCATATACCACATTTTATTAATCCATTCTTGGATTGATGGGCACTTGGGCTGTTTCCACAGCCTTGCAATTATGAATTGTGCTGCTATAAACATTCGAGTGCAGGTGTCTTTTTTGTAGAGTGTCATTGGATCTTTTGGGTATATGCCCAGTAATGAGATTGTTGGATCAAATGGTAGATTCACATGTATTGCTTTAAGGAATCTCCATATTGCCTTCCACAGAGGTTGCACTAGTTTGCAGTCCCACCAGCAGTGTAGGAGTGTTCCTCTCTCTCTGCATCCACGGCAGCATTTACTGTTTGGAGACTTTTTGATAAAGGCCATTCTCACTGGAGTTAAGTGATATCTCATTGTGGTTTTGATTTGCATTTCCCTGATGATTAGAGATGTTGAGCATTTTTTCATATGTTTGTTGGCCATTCTTCTGTCTTCTTTAGAAAAGTTTCTGTTCAAGTCCTTTGCCCACTTTTTAATAGGCTTATTTGATTTTTTCCTGCTGGTTTTCGTGAGTTCTAAGTATATTCTAGTTATCAGCCCCTTATCGGATGCATAGGATGCAAAAATTTTCTCCCATTCTGTAGGCTATCTGGTTACCTTCATGACTGTTTCTTTGGCTGTGCAGAAGCTTTTTAGTTTGATCAGGTCCAATTTATTTATTTTTGTTGCTGCTGTGATTGCCTTTAGGGACTTCTTCATAAACTTTTTGCCTAGGCTGATGTCTAGGAGAGTGTTTCCAACATTTTCTTCGAGAATTCTAATAGTTTCATACCTTAGGTTTAAGTCTGCTATCCAGTGTGAGTTGATTTTTGTGAGAGGTGAAAGGTGTGGGTCCTGCTTTAGCCTTCTGCAAGTGGCTATCCAGTTTTCCCAGCACCATTTGTTGAAAAGGGATTCTTTTCCCCAGCATATGTTTTTGTCTGCTTTGTCAAAGATTAGATGGCTATCTGAGGATGGAAAACAGATTTTAAATGGGATGGAAAATCAGCTATTGTCATTCACTTATCAGTTGTGAGGTATCCAAAATGACCAAAATAGGATTTTGTGGACTGAGGACACAAAGCAAGAGTAAACAGGATCTGACTTACTAATTGGAAAGACCCTGTGGAAGTTATGCCTTTCTTAGTAAAAGGGGGAAAAAGGAAGAAAAATTTTTACTTTTAGTTCTGTATATTTCCTTCTTAAATGCATGGACACTATTATTAATACATAGGTGAGTATTTTTTTTTTTTATTTCGGCATATTATGGGGGTACAGATTTTAAGGTTTCAATAAATGCCCATTTCCCCCCCTCGTAGGTGAGTATTTTACATAACAAAAAACAGAGGAAAAGTGTCCCTGTGCATGGCTAATGTTTTAATCAAAAGATTAATTATTAACTCTTTTCCCAAGGCTGGAAACCCCCATGAAGTAATTATTGTTGAAACATCAGTCAAACTAAAAGAAAACTGAAGATAACTTAATGCTTTTCATATAAGCTTATTCTCTTCTGAAACAGGAAATCCTAGCTTTTAGAAAAAGGGAAGCAAAACTAAAAGGGGTAATCCCTTCTGCAGATGAGAACAGTGAATGATTGCAGAGAGGTCTGGTAGCTTTCTTACATGTGTCTCACCACCCACAGCTGGCTTCCCCTTCTGAAATAGCTCTTCAGGCAGCTCCTGCCTGCTCCTACCCCAAATACCAAATTCAAATGCTCTCGTCAACCTTTACATAAAACTGACAAAAAGCTACCCTTAACCTATCCCAGAAACGTGGCTGTCTAAAATAGTCCTTAGAGTATCTAGGGAGCTGCTCGCGCCCCACGCCCCAGCTCGCCCAGCGTCCGGGCCACAGGGCACAGCCCAGACTTCAGCAGACCTCACCAGAACGCCAGCTCAAACGGAACGGGCCATGGAAACCATGATGCTTACATTTCACAAATTTGCCAGGGATAAAGGCTACTTAACAAAGGAAGACCTGAGAGTACTCCTGGAAAAGGAATTCCTTGGATTTTTGGAAAATCAAGAAGACCCTCTGGCCTTGGACAAAATAACAAAGGACCTGGACCAGTGCCGAGATGGCAAAGTGGGCTTCCAGAGTTTCTTTTCCCTAACTGCAGGCCTCACCACTACACACGACTATTTTGTAGTGCATATGAAGCAAAAGGAAAAGAAGTAGGCAGAACTGCACACTTACTCTACCCTAGAAGAGTTCTCTCAAACAACTGCTTAAGAAATCTGCCCCACAGCTTCTCCCTGTATAAGCATCTCATGAGCAGATCAGGACCCTTAGAAAATGTATAAATAAAACCCAACTCCCATTTGACAAGCAAAGAAAGAAAAGTTAATTAAGTGCCAGATAAGCTTTTGATTTTTATATTGTCTGCATCCTCTTGCCTTCAATAAACAAAGTCTTTTTTTAGTTCTAAAAAAAAAACCAAAAACTAGGGAAAGAGACTCTAAAAATTCATATGGAGCCACTTCTGTGGCTCACAATCCTTATGCTTTGGCATTCTTGTTGCTCTTTAAACCAATATTTACTGAGCCCTGTCAGACACTATAATGGGGGCTTAAGACACAAAAATGGGGGGAGGGGGGAAGAGGAGTCCTTTGTCCTCAAAGAACTTAGAGTTTATAGGGAGAGCATACCATATAAATAAAATTATAATACTGTGAGGCAAATACAGTGTCTGAAATATACATGGGGGGCTACGGGTCTATAAAGGAAGTCAACTACCTCAGCCTAGGATGGGGGGAGGTGCTGAAAAGAAATAATTCAGCTGAAGTTTGAAAAAAAAGTAGGAGTTAAGAAAACAGAGAAGGAAGAGCATTCTAGGCAGATATAAAGTTATGTATAAGACACTAATGGCATAAAAGGATAGCACATATTCAAGAAAATGTAAGGCGTTCAATATAGCTGGAGAGCATGATACGTTTTAAGGAGCAGAGAGAGTCAAAACTGGGAAGGCAAGCAGTGCTAGATCATAAAGAGCCTTGTAGGTAAGGCGTAGAAGTTGGAACGTGGCAGGGTGGGGTGGCTAGCCCCTATAATCCCAGCACTTTGGGAGTCCAAGGCAGTTTGAGCCCAGGAGTTTGAAAGGTTGCAGTGAACTATGATGACAGCATTGCTCTCAAGCCAGGGCAACAGAGTGAGACACTGTCTCAGAAAAAAGAAAAAGAAAAAGAGAAGAGAAAAGAATAGAAAAGAAAAAGTTGTTGGAACTTTACTAAAATGGCAATGGGAACCCATGAAGCAGGTAGGGGAGAAGCATGATCAGATTTCAAAGGTCACTTTGATAGAACAGAAAGATGAATTAGCAAGAAGTTTTAACCAGAGGCAGGGAGATGCGTTTGGCAGATTACCTGACAAATCCAAGTGAGAAGGTATGTGTGGTAGCCTGACCTAATTCAGTGATAACAGACCTGGAATCAAAAAGATGTGCTAACAATTACACAGGGTAGAGGTCTGTAGAGAAATACCATAAGAGAAAAAAAGAAGGAGTTTAAGCTAATTCCTAGATTTCTGGCTAAAGTATCTGAATGGACAGGAGCAACATCAATCAAGATAAGAAATAGGAGCAGGTTATAAGGGAAAAGTTTTTTCAACATAATGAATTTGAGGTTCCAGTAGGATATCATAGAGAAGACATCCAGTAGGCAGTTGCATTCACAGTTCAGAGAAAGAACTGAGATGGTAATTCACACTTGAAAGTAATTAGCAACATTAGTTTTCTATTATTGCTGTGACAAATTATCATAGACTCAGTGACTTAAAACAATAAAAATTTATTATATTAGAGTTCCTAGGTCAGAAGTCCAACACATGTCTCTCCAGGCTAAAACAAAGGCCATTAATGGCAGGGCTAAGTTACTTTCTAGAAGATCTAAAGGAGAATCCATCTCTTTGCTCACTCAGGTTGTTGGCAGAATGCAGTTCCTTGAAGACTGAGATCACTGTTTCTTTGCTGACTGTCAGCTGAGGGCTATTCACAGATTCTAGGGGCCATTCACATTCCTTTGTTTGTTGTCCCCTTCCTCTATCTTCAAGGCCAACAAGAGCAAGTGGAGTGTCTCTCACACTCAAATCCCCTGGGCTTCCATTTCTACTACATCCCTATGATTGACTATTTTATCTTCCTTTTCCATTTTTAAGTGCCCATGTGATTACACTGGGTTTACCCAATGTATATGTGTATTTTAAGGTCCACAACCTTAACTCCATTTGCAAGGTTGTTTTTGTCATGTAATGTAACATACTCACAGATTCCAGGGATTAGGGCATGAACATCCTTGGGAAGCACTTATTCTGCCTACTATGTTAGCCAATAGGTGTGTGGACTTGCATACAGAGAATAAAATGCCTTGGAGAATAAGGGCATTTAGGGGCAGATAGAGACAAGATTTCAAGGAGATTGAGAAGAATAAGCAGAAGCTTCAAGAAGAGAGATTTTCATGGGGGAGAAAACAGTTAACTGTCAAGGAACAAAAGAAATCAAACTAGACAGGAAACAAAAAGGGTCTTTTGGGGTTGGTTACATATAACTAATTAGTAACTTACAATAGGTTCCATGATAGGAAAAAAAATCTCACATCAGTAGGTTAAATCAAGAATAAGCCGGGCGTGGTGGCTCACGCCTGTAATCCTAGCACTTTGGGAGGCCGAGGCAGGCGGATTGCTCAAGGTCAGGAGTTCGAAACCAGCCTGAGCGAGACCCCGTCTCTACCAAAAATAGAAATAAATTAATTGACCAACTAAAAATATATATACAAAAAATTAGCTGGGCATGGTGGCACATGCCTGTAGTCCCAGCTACTCGGGAGGCTGAGGCAGTAGGATCACTGAGCCCCGGAGATTGAGGTTGCTGTGAGCCAGGCTAATGCCACAGCACTCACTCTAGCCTGGGCAACAAAGTGAGACTCTGTCTCAAAAAAAAAAAAAGAATGGGAGAAAGTGAAGACTATAAAAAGAGATTACTAAAAAGATGATGATGTCAGTCTGCTAGTGCTGCCATAAAAAAAGTCTGTGTTTAAGTCACAGACTTTGTGACTTAAACAACAGAAACTTACTTTCTCATAGCTCTGGAGGCTGGAAGTCCAAAATGAAGATTCTCGTAAGTGTGGTTACTCCAAAGGTTTCTCTTCTTGCAGTTGGCTGTCTTCTCTGTCTGCACGTGGCCCTTCCCTGTGTGTGTGCATGCTCCTGGCGTCTCTTCTTATAAGGACACCGGTTCTATCAGATTAGAGCCCTCATCTTATGACCTCATCTAACCTTTTTTTTTTTTTGAGACAGAGTCTCACTTTGTTGCCCAGGCGAGAGTGGATGCCGTGGCGTCAGCCTAGCTCACAGCAACCTCAAACTCCTGGGCTCAATCCTTCTGCCTCAGCCTCCCGAGTAGCTGGGACTACAGGCATATGCCACCATGCCCGGCTAATTTTTTCTATATATATTAGTTGGCCAATTAATTTCTTTCTATTTTTATAGTAGAGACGGGGTCTCGCTCTTGCTCAGGCAGGTTTCAAACTCCTGACCTTGAGCAATCCGCCTGCCTCGGCCTCCCAGAGAGCTAGGATTATAGGCGTGAGCCACCGCACCTGGCCCTCATCTAACCTTAATTATCTCCTTAAAGGGTCTATCTCCAAATAGTCACATTGGGGGTTAGGGCTTCAAACTGTGAATCCTGGAGTACACAATTCAGTCTACAACAAGGATGACAATAACAATATGATGATCACTGCTAACTTTACTGATCACTAAATATGTGCCAGGCAAAGTGCTAAGCACTTCATATGTTTATGAAATAAGCATGACACATAAATTGCGTCATTTGATTTTCAAAGCAATCTTATTAAGAACTATTATTTTTCTCATTTTATCATTTGAATAATTGAAGCAAGGTTACCCAGCTAATAAGCAGAAGAGCTAAAAAAACAAAAACAGAAACAAAACCAAAAAAAACCCCTTGAAATCTGGTCTTTTTAGCTTGAGTCTATGTTCTCAAATGATATGTTATCCCTCTACTTTTTCAGTAGCTTTAATGGAAAGGAAACAAATCAGGACAGGAGTTAAGTGAGAATATGGAGATGAAGGTTTTTTGTTTTGTCTTGTTTTTTAAGTCCAAAGCTAGGAATGACTTGAACAAGTTAATACTCTAAATAAAAAGAGCTCAAAGAAAGAAGTTTAAGACCATTGATTCTACTGCTCCACTGTTAGCTTCTGCCCTGATCTTGATGAAAATTGAAAAAAAGTTGCATTGCACAGCAATTTAAATCATTATCTCTACAAACAGTTCTTTTTTCCCCAACTTACTTTTTTAAAAAAAATTTCAGAATACTATGGGGGTACATTTTGGTTACATATAATGCCTTTGGTTCACCCAAGCCAGAGCTACAAGTGTGTCCTTCCCCCTTACAGTGGGCTCCACACCCACTAGTTGTGCGTTTACCCAGCGCTACCACTCCTCCCACCAGCCCTGCACCTGATTAATATAAAGACATCTGCATACGAATGTTTATGGCAGCACAATTCACAACTGCAAAGATGTGGAAACAACCCATGTGCCCATCAATACATGAGTGGCTTAATAAAATATGGTATATGTATACCATGAAGTACTACTCAACCATACAAATAATTCTTAACTACCTAGCATGTAACGGCCACTATACAAGAATCCAGTAAGACAATAAACAAAACCCAGCAAAAACTGTTCTTGCCCTTGTAACACTTAGAGTTTAATGGGAGAGGCAGGTACTAATTAGATAATCATAAAAGTGTATATAATAATGAATTGGGATAAGTGCTGAGAAAAGAACATACTTCTACGAGACCATCTAATCTACTAAAGGAACCTGATCTACCAGTGGTGGCGGATCAGAGAAGGCTACTCTAAAAGGAAGTTACCTTTGACCTCACAGCAGAGGATGAGTATTATGTGCAGTGGGGAAGGTGACAGGGAATGTTCTGGGAATAGGGACGAGCAAAGCAAAGGCCCCGTGGGATGTGAGGGAGGGATGATTGTACAGATGAGGAACTGTAAGGTTAGAGTGGCTGGTAGTCAAAGAACAAGAGGCAGAATGGTGAAAGATGAGGCTGGGGAGGCTGGCAGGGCCATGATAATAAAGTTGGTTTTGATCCTAAAGACTCCTGAACTGTTTTAAGAGTACCAAAGAGATACAAGATTGGATCTGCCTTTTAAAAAAATAACCCTAGCTCTACTATGGAGACTAGATAAGGAAGAAACTCAGAGGAGGTACATTGTAGAGGGAAAGATTTTATAAGTTTGGTTTTAGATATGTTGAGATTAAGGTACCCTTTAAATACCCAAATGGAGATGTTTCGTGGGAAGCTGTATATACATGTCTAGATCTCAAAGAAGAGGTCTGGATTAGAATATAATTTGGGAACCACTCATGTATATATAATTACTGAAGGATGATCATTGACTACAATGCCCAGGATATAGGTAGTGATGGAGGATATAAGATAGAAACTGATGAGAGACTGCCTAGGTCTGAATCCTGAAGATGAAGATACACACACACACACACACACACACATTTAATGAATAAGGAGGGGAAGATGGGTCTGCAAAGTAGGAACCAGAGAAGCAGGAGGAAAAGCATGAGTATAGTACATAAACCAAAGGAAGAGATTTCCAAGAGGGAGGGGTTAAGGTCACATTGACAGATACCAATGCACAGAGTTTAAGAGGACCTTATAAATCATGTGATCCAGTGCCCCTTTACTTCTCAAATTATGAAATTAAGATTCAGAGAATGCCCTAGTTAGCTAGGAGAATCTAACTTAAACCTATAATTCCTAGTATACAGGTCAATATCCTTTCATTCACTTATTTGCTTAAAAACTAGTAGTGGCCTCAGCCTCTCTTTCTGAATTAGTCCTTCAGTCTTTCACAGTATTTCAACAAACTTCTATTTTAATGTCATATTTCTGAAGCTTCCCCAAGACCTTAAGTCATAATCCGTTCTAAGAGAAGCATTCACCAAACTCCAAATTAGGCTGCTGACTGATCTAGAGCTGTAGCTAGAAAATAGGCTGCTACCCATTCTTCCCTACCCATTCCTACCACCCTAACCCATGCTGCTACACATCAGGGTCTCTCAGAATAGCATTCTATACTCTTTGTGTTCAAAAGACTGCTCATCTTGAAAACAGCCAGAAAAGAGACCTGAACATAGCTCTCTGGTTGTCAGAGTGGCACAGTCAGTCATTCTCCCTTGCCTTGGAAAAAGCTCCACTCTAGGTAGAGATGAAGGGAGAGAGGTATATAGGAAGGAAGAAAGAAGTGTTGGAAAGTAGGAACATGGCACACAGTCTCTTTTCCTTTTTTTTCAGTGATTTTACATGGCAGAGAAAATCAAAGTAATTATTGTGAGTAGCCAATAGTCAATTCTCAATATTTTGAATGGAGGGAAATACATTCCATTGATAATCAAGCTAATGGTGGATAATTAAAAACTCATTTGTTTTTAGAATATATTTTTACTTGTTTGCTTAGTAGCGGTGTTTTGAAAATAATCTTAATATGTGACTCTGGTCCATAGTACTCTAAAATAAAGAACTAGTTCTGTCAAAATATATCTCAGAAGAGGCTAGAAAGATCTCTGAAGTTTCTGTTTCCAACCCCTGCTCCTAACTCTACAGTCCCAATAAATAATGTCACCTTC
The DNA here is from genome assembly GCF_040939455.1 of Microcebus murinus. Classification (NCBI taxonomy): domain Eukaryota; kingdom Metazoa; phylum Chordata; class Mammalia; order Primates; family Cheirogaleidae; genus Microcebus; species Microcebus murinus. Next base: position 1,431,688 of record NC_134129.1, read on the forward strand.
CACACTGATGCACTCAGCACATCTGTCGTTTCATTTTTTCCCATTTATGGACATTCCAGTTGTTTCACACTATCTACATCAGTCTCTGGGATACAGGGATAATCAAGATTTTGATTTAAGAAGCTTTTTTCCTAAACTCCTAGAGGTGTAGAATGAATGAAGATTTTTCATGTATTAATGAAAGACTTAAGTAGAATATAAGACAATGCTAATAAAATTTAGAAATAGATTTGACTCTATACCTCAGGATTGCTCCATGGTTCAATCCTTCTGCACCATTGGGCATAACTGTTTATTATATATCCTTTACATACCACACAGCATCAGCATACTGGTCCTCTAGCCAAAAAGACCAACCCAGAAGCACTGTGTGAGATTCTGAGTTTTTCCATTTATTCATGCTTCTCTTTTTGTTCCACTGCAGATATCAGGTTTTCCTGAGATCATAGCTGTCCCAATATACTTTTCCTTGCCCTAGGATAAATTCAGGTACAGTCTGCAGTGGCTGGTGGCCAGAAAGAGGAAGAAGGGTGAGAGGGAAGTTGGGGTAACTCCTTACAATGACTCTGAAAGATCCTATTATTCTATAATGGTTAAGTTGGATAGTACAATTGGGCTTAAATTTAGGTATCTTCTGAGTTAACTAGATTTTACAAGGTGTGAACTAAGGAAATAAATTTATTAAGATTTTAATTTATGCAAGGCAAACAGGAGGAGATAGAAGATAAATCAGACAAGTTTCCTGCCCTGGAAGTATTTCTTAAGTTGAACAATCACCATTACCATTTTAATATATATGAAAGTATATTCTGATTTCCTAACCATTGACTCACAAAGAGATTTCCTGCATATCAACCCACCAACATTCTCTTTGCTAATTTTATAAATGTTCGTGTTACATATCCTATATTTGGCTAATGGTTTATTCTGTATTCCTCATCTCTTTGTCAAACATGTTCAAACTTGGTAGTTCTCCAACTTATTTTATAAAGTTTGCTTATTTTTTCTGTTAAGTAAATTCCCCTGCCCTTAATGCTACTGAACTTCACTAATTCATTTCTCTAAACTGTCAAACTCACTTGGTACTTTAATTTAGTTATCCATACAGTTTGGGATTGCCTGAATATATAATGAAAATACTAAATAGACATTTCTTTTTCGTTTGAAGTACTTGTAAGAGGAAAAGTAAATTTAAGATATAGATAAGCAAAAAGCCACTTAATTACAGGTTTTTAGAGAAATAAGGTTCAACTCACAACCTTTTAAATTTAAGACCAAGAAATAACCTTTTAAAAATAAAATTTACAGGTATTTTTAAAAATTCAATTCCACATTATCTTCAGTTACAAAATAAGGATGGAGAAAGAGTGAGAAGAAGGTTAAAAATGTGAATAAAGATTGGGGGAAAAACACAAGAGAAGGGAAGGAAGACAGTAAGAAAATTAAAAGAACTTTGACCTGTTAACAGAAAAAAAAAACACCCAAGTTCTGTAAAATAATTTAAAGAGGTTTATCCTGAGCTGAATATGTATGACTATGGCCGGGGACTATAGTCTCAAGACGTCTTGTGAAAATGCACCTCAGATGGGCAGGCTATAGTTTGGTTTTCTACATTCATGGAAACAGGAATTACAGGGAAAATTGAAACTGTCTATCCTAAAGTAATGTGGGGCCATAGGCAAGAACTGTGGTAGAAGTCTGAATTCTAAAGTAGTACAGGCATAGCTAAAAGTTAACCAGCCACTGTTTCATCGTTGCCACCCTGTAACTGCCTGCTGTTTAGGAGTCACGTATGCCGGACATAAAATTTGTAACTTCCCTAATCACTTCCATGGATAACACTGCTATTGTAAAACCTACGACTGGTGTTATTTTCTAGACTCTGCATTTGGGGGAGACCAGTTGATGATGCCAACTGGACCAGTAGCTGTATGTAGGGACTGACTCAACAGGTCCTGCGACACTCCACACAGGAACTGTCTCTGTGCATGAAGACAGTTTCTGTTCCCAATGCTATGAGTTCATCACCATCACTTTCTTTTGGGGGGGGAGCCTAAGAATACAGAAAGACAGAAATGAATATATCTAAACATATGACTCAGCACTGATTGATTCCTAGAATTATGAAGTTTATTGAGTCAGTAACTGTTAATACATGCATTTTATCAACTTTCTATTTAACTCGAAGACAGAGTTTTCCTTTAGAGCAACATGTACATTATGGAACCTTCTACCTCTGGAAGTTTAAGGAAGCTGGGTTTCTACATTAGGTAGACTAATTAGACAAAACTCAAGTAATTCATTCAGATTTCCTGAGGTTAAGCTACAGTAATTTACATCATAATCTTTCTTCAATTCTAAAGACTACTAACAAAGTCATTGTTACAATGGCTGACAAGTTGTTGGGTAGAAAAAAATGGGTGATTTCAATACTAAGATGAAAAAGGCATTCATACTAATCAAAGCATTCATGAGAGTGATGGCAGAACTTAGCTAAATTCCAAATGAAGTTTGATTCTACTTAATCTTATTGTAGGCATGAGCACCTAGTAGTTATGAGCAATCAACACTTTACTCATAAAGACTTCGACCAACTCAACAGGATTCCTTAGTCTCCAACACAGCTACTATCTACAATAGTCAGCGTGCCATGAAAAGATTCTGAAAAGAAAATAAAACATTGCCACAGCATAGCTCTGAATATTATTGATAAAAGCCAAAGAGGGCTGCTATCATTGTTCAAGAGTAAATTCTTCTTTGAAGGATTAAAAGAAAAACCAAAAAACTAGTAACAGAGATTGGCTCAGAGGAGGGTAGACATGTTTCTGGTATGTCTGAATTATTTTTAAACCATGTGCATGCATATATAGCACAGTGCAAGCCAGTAGACTGTAATTGATTTCTAGATCCAAAATGTTTCCGTTCAAATCCCAACTTGGCTGCTTTCTATGTGACCACTTACTAGCCATGTGACACCGCACATGTTTCTCACCTCTCTGTATTCAGGTTTCCTCCTATGTCAAATGGGGACAAAAACAGTTCCCCTCACAGGGATGTTGAGAGGATAAGAGTTAACAGATGCTGAGTACCTCTGGCGCATGGTGAGCACAATCTAAGTGTTAGAGATCATTATTTTTTAACTTTGAGTTAATTTTAGACTTACAGAAAACTAAAAATAGTAAAAGAATATCCTTACTTCCCTCACTCCTCTTCTCCAAATGTTAACAGCTTTTATAACCATAGTATAATTATCAAGAACATGTAATAAATATTGGTACAATATTGTTAACTAAACTTCAGATCTTCTTTGAACTTCACCAATTTTGCCACTAATGTCTTTTGTCTAGGATCCTATCCAAGACCCACATCACATTTAATTATTTCACCTTAGTTTCCTCTAATCTGTAATAGTTCTTCCTGGCAGATACAAACTTAAATGATCAAAGAAAGCATCACTAGTAATAACACATATCAATGTCACGAAACTTTTTTTTTCTTTTTTTGAGACAGATTCTCACTCTATTGCCCGGGCTAGAGTGCCGTGGCGTCAGCCTAGCTCACAGCAACCTCAAACTCCTGGGCTCAACCAATCCTCCTGCCTCAGCCTCCCGAGTAGCTGGGACTATAGGCATGTACCACCATGCCCGGCTAATTTTATTTTTATGTATATATATGTATATAATTTTTATTTTATTATTTTTTTAGTTGCCCAGATAATTTCTTTCTATTTTTAGTAAAGACAGGGTCTCACTCTTGCTCAGGCTGGTCTCGAACTCCTGACCTTGAGCGATCCTCCTGCCTCGGCCTCCCAGAGTGCTAGGATTACAGATGTGAGCCACCACACCTGGTCTAGCATCACGAAACTTGATACAACACATGAAAAAGGAAATATCACTGTATAGTTTTCTTGCCAAAAATGCATAACCTCATTCCAATTATGAGAAAACATCAGATAAACTTAATATATATTTTTCTGGGGAGCAATGTATTCTAGGTCTTAACCTGAGATGTCAGGAATATCTCTTTCACTTATTAACTCCCTTCCCCACAACCTGATGGGCAACAGGAACTTTAAACATATCCACCACCCTCTTTACCCCAATTACTCTGCTGCTGTTAAACACTGGGGTTCTTGGCAATTTACAGGCCTGCTGTCTCCTAACTTTAAACCTGCTACTCTTTTCTTTTCCCTTAACCCTTGATTCCTTGCTTTTGAGACCTATTTTTAAAGTCCTTGGTTTTAGAATATATTCACAGGCCTCTCTGGATTTCCAGGGTCACCTCTCGGCTCTGCACATTCTTCAGATTTTGGGACAACCACATAGGTAAAGGTAAAATTCTCCCTCTACTAGCTTAACCCTTAAGGAACTCAATCTACTAACTAGGCTGATCCCTGGCTTCCTTCCAAAAATGTAAACTCAAACTTCGAGGGTTCTGGAACATAAGAGGCCTGCAATGAGTAGAGAGGTTAACAACTAGGGTTAGTGGGATTCTAAGAAAGGATTTAGAACATACTCTAAATAAAAAGAAAGATAGTGGGATGGAGCAGCAGTCCCTAGCCTTTTGGGCACCAGGAACCAGTTTCATGGAAGACAGTTTTCCACAGACCAGGGTGGGGGTGGGAGGATGGTTTTGGGATGATTCAAGGGCATTACACTTACTGTGCACTTATTTCTATTATTATTGCGTTGTAATATATAATGAAATAATTACACAACTCACCATAAAGTAGAATCTAATGTCACCACTGATCTGACAGCAGGTGGAGCTCAGGCAGTGATGCGAGCATGGGGAGCGGCTGTAAATACAGATGGAGCTGGCCAGCTGCTGCCACCTCCTGCTGTGTGGCCTGGTTCCTAACAGGCCACAGTTGGAGACCACAGGGATGGCGGCATGGGTCTGATGGAGCAGCACTGTCACTGAACTCCTAAAGCAGCTTCTTTTCTTCCCTCTCTATCCTTCTCTGTTACCTCTGGAAGGACACAAGGCCTTCAACTTGTATAGATCCTCACAGCCAGGAGCCAAGTTCCTGGCTGCCTGTTCCACTGGCATCAGCTACTGCCTCCGACCGGAGTTTAAGTACACCTTAGCTAATTACAGAAACGAACACAGGCTTCTCCCCTTTTCCCCTGTCCCTGGAATAAGCATCGGTTGTTCTGAGGTTTTCTAACGGTTACTACTGCTATTCATGATTCAGAAATAGAGGATAAACATTGCTAACAAAGCGCAAGTTTTAACAAGTCTCAGGATAATCATTCTCCTGTTATTCAACGGAATGTAAATTAAATGGGGGTCTAGACCTTCTCCAGCTTTCTTAATTACTTTCTCACCAGGGCCCTCAGGATTCTATTTATCCCAAATTGTCCCACACTTAGTCTCCTGCTCTAATCTGCTTTTGCATTTTCTATTTTCCAGGGAGTCTTGGGTCTGGAAGTTATATAGCCAGACCTTTGAAGTTGCCATTCACTCCCGTTTCGTCACAGAAAGGAACTGCCATGTGCTTTTTTCATTGCTGCTATCCCCTGACTCTGCTTCTTACTAGATTTGTTAAATGACTTTGGGGGAGAGTTACATAATCTCTTGAAGCCTTGTTTTGTTCTTTTTTAAAAAGAGGATAACTGTGCCCTTTCTTACAGAACTGTTTTGAGAACTAGTGAGATGCTATGTACAATACCTGACACATATTACACCAACAATGGGAATTATTTAGGTCTCCCAGACCCATTCTGCTACCACCACATAACCAGTCATCAATGAGCGCAGATGCAGGGCTAGAGGCGGGCACCAGGCTTAAGGAGTGAGCTACACTTCTCTGACCACACCTTTTACTGCTCAGCTACTCATGCATCAAAAGAAAGAATAGGGAAGCAGGAAACACAGAAAGTAAGCTAGGTTGTGTGTTCTACAGTGGCACTAGGATATCAGAAAAGTCTTAGAAATGGAAAAATGATAGGAATGTTTTATTAGCCTTTCGTTAAAAAGGAAAATGTTCAGTATAATGTTTAAATAAAATGTTTTAAATAATGTTTTAAAATAAAAACATAGCCTATCTAAATATTTAAAAGTGTTTTTTTGTTTTGACTCCAAAAGAAATTTCAATGTCAAGATAATATAATTAATAATGTCTGCAGACAAAAAAATGTCTTTCCAATCCTTTTTTTTTTTTAACATTCCTGGCTATATCTCCTATTTAAAACATTGAGATTAGTTAACCCTTAGTTAAAACCAACAAACCATATGTACTGAAATGCTCCTTATAAGTGGCCATTTTATATTCTACTTTTAAAAAATACAAATAAATCTAATGCAGCTTCATACCTTGCAGACATGGCTCTTCTAACATTCACATTCAGGGCTCATCTCTCCAGACAAGATCCTTCTGTGCATTATTCTCTTCTCAACTAGCACTGAAATAACATTAGCCAGATTATTTCTCCTCCCCTCCGCTTCTCTGAGTAGCAGAGGCAATAAACTAATGGTAAGTGAAGCTACAATCTTCTCCCTTCTTATTGAATCAAGCTTCCTTCAGTAAGCTGTTTGTCAGGTTGCTCATTGCTAATCCCTCACATGTTTCTATCCCCTAACAATAGGCATGTTGTTACCCAACTTGGAAAATTAACATGAATATCCACATTGACCTGGCAGTTGTCAACTACAGTCATTTTCCAGGCAGCCAACTGAAGGCAATGCACAGAGCTGCCTTTGTTGTGAGAAAAAAACGGTTTCTCTGAAGTTTATGATGACGTAGAAGTTCTTTTGTACAACCCACTGCTTCTGGCTCAAATATATGCAAATGACAGCAAACATTCTGTGAAGGGTATAGAAAACATTAAAAAGTCTATTCAATAAGGTAATAATAGATCTTGATCATTTCTTCTGGGTTCTAAATTTTAACATGTGGATTTTTGAATTTTATCAAAAAGTTTAGAGCAAAGTAATTAGTTTTCAAATGTGTATTCTTTGGAACTCTTTCCAATAGCCACAAAGTATGTACTGTTTCTCTATGTCTTAATGATTTTTTTTTGTTCCTTCCTTATACAATTATTCCAAGCTTTTGGGAAAAATATAGCCTTGACCTAATGGCTGCCTTGAATATAGTCTGCAGGATCTGTTTGATTTTCGAAATGAATATTTTGATAGTGTTATAGGAAAATCACAGAAGTAGTATTCTATTAAGGGTTTCCAAAAAACCCACTGGCAGCTCCCTAACGCCTAAATCCCTTTATAAAAGAGCATCAGGTATTATATTATTGTACTTTTAGGAGTTCAGGAGTCTACATGAATCTGTTCAGTCTATTTATATTATTTTAGTGCCTATCACATGTCTGGTAATCTCTTCCCTAGGAGTAAGTCATGTGCCTTCTATAAACTCAAAACAGGATTCTGTTAAGTCATACTGATTTATAATAATACATTCCTTTCTTTTTTTCTTTTTCTGAGACAGAGTCCCAATCTGTTGCCCAGGCTGCAGGGCAATGGGCCGATCACAGCTCACTGCAGCCTCTTTAAAGGAAGGAAAGGATTGAGAAAAGCAGAGCAAAGTGTATTCTATGCTAGAAGAACCATATTATATAAATAGAATAGAGACCTCTCAGGCTCATTAGATGAGGGGATTTTTCTGAAAGAAATTAATCTTCCTCATGTGATATTAGCAAGTATTTAGGGCAGAACAAGTCATAATCCTGAAGACACACCTGACCCCACACATCTACAGAGCCAGCAGAAATCAGGCAGACTATATTTATAATAAGGCAGAAAGTTACAAAATTTGCAAGACACAAGACAGAACTTGGCTGGTTTTGCTCACTGCTCTATTGCCAATACCTGTAAGAGTGGCAGGCATGTGGCAGACACCCAGAATAAACGACTGTTGAATGAATGAGTAAAGGGGCAAAGGAACTACTATAGAAAGGGTGGTGCTTTCCAGGAAACGCTAAGGCAGGAACACTGGGAGGCAGTGGCAGTAAGAGGGTGAGAGTGTCAAGGAAGGCCAAGGAGAGAGTATCCATGTTAGCACCTGCCAATGCCTTCACTGGGCTTGCTTTTTATGTGGTTCAAGGAAATGAAGCAAAAAGGTTACAGCACAAAACCAGTTGTGCTACATAACTACGTGCTAACTAACTACATAATTTTAGATCTATCACCTGAAGACAAAGTAAGGAAGTAAATAAACCTCCCTCAGCATCCACACTGTGATATAGCTCTGAGGAAAAGCAGCCAAGGTTGTGTCCACCTGGGGAGGGACAGCCTCCTCTTGTAGCGTCACATGCGAGCAGCAGGGGCCCCTCCATATAGACTACTATGCAGCCTTCCTCACAGAGGAAGGGGAAGAAAATTTTTTTCTTTCCCTGTCATATTTTTTGTGGTTGTTGTTTTTGGGGTTTTTCTTTCTTTCCTTTTTTTGACTCTCTGGAATCTTTCTAGCCAGCTCCTTGCCTTCTCCCCTGCCTCTTCCTAAAATATCTGTAACTACAATATCCTGACACACAGGAAAAAAATAGAAGCCTGACATATGGAACTTGTCAGGTGAGAAGAGTATGTGTGTGTCTGTGTGTGCATCCAAAGAGGAAAAGAACCTAAAACAGTGGTTATCTCTGGTGGTACTATTATTCTTAATTTTATATATTCTCTAATATTTTTATAATATCAAATATTACTTTTGTAGTAAAGGAAGACAATAAAATAACATTCACAGAGTCCTGAGGAGAAAATTGTGACCCACAAGTTTTTTATACAGCTAAGTAGTAATTCACATGGGAGGGCAAAAGGGAGAGTTTAATCATGTTTTACGTAAATTTGAATTATGTCTATTTAATATAGTATGACATAAAAAGTTTTAAATAATGTCCATTTCTAGGGTTTTTAAAAAAATAATTGAGAATCCCCATTTAAGAAGTTGTCTTACACCAAAGCTACATGACAACGTAACTTTAGCTGGTAAACAGAAATATTCACTATTGTTTGTCTATGTTTTTTGAACCATGCAATTGTGTCTGTGTACTTTCTGTAAGTGATTTTCATGATTAGTGTGTATTTTAACATTTACAGTTATTATCATTTAAAATATCTGTATATCTTATAACAATATCATCCAATTCTAATCTTTCATTACATGGTTGTGTTTATGTTAATGCTGAAAAACAGCTGAACGTAAGTTAAATGTGGTATGTTGCTTTAGGAAAGAACACTGTAAAATATTAGGAATAAGAGCAGTTACTACTTTGAGTATTTCTAAAGGGTTTACATGCATTATCTCTTTTAATATCTTGCTTACAACAGCCCTCTGGAAAAGGTACTTTTACTATCCCAGTCTATAGATGAGAAAACTAATGCTCAAAAAGTTGAGGTAACTTGCTCAGAACCACACAGCTAGTAAATAATAGAGCATGGATTTGAACACAGGCTGACTCCAGAGCCTTCCCTGTTAACAACCATGTTCTACTGCATTTTTTTCTTTTCTTTGGGGGGTGGAGGGGGGACAGAGTCCAACTCTATCACCCCGGCTACAGTGCAGTGTTGTCATCATAGCTCACAGCAACCTCAAACTCCTGGGCTGAAGTGATCCTCCTGCCTCAGCCTACCAAGTAGCTGGGACTACAGGCCCATGCTGCCATGCCCAGATAATTTTTCTATTTTTAGTAGAGACAGGGTCTCACTCTTGCTCAGGCTGGTCTTGAACTCCTAAGCTCAAGCAATCCTCCCACTTTGGCCTCCCAGAGTTCTAGGATTACAGGTGTGAACCACCACACTTTGGTCTCTACTGCATTTCTAATGCTGAGAAAATAAACAGCAATGTTAAAGAAAAAAAATGGAAAGGATTTATGAGCTCCAAGAACATATTCCTTTTACTTTACCCACATTTATATGGGAAAATTAGTCTTGAATTACATGTTAAATGAACAAATGAATGAGAGAGAAAGAATAGCCCAGCTACTTAGAAATTAATTAAAATATAATACCACCCCCCTATCCTGGGAGGATACATCCCAAGACTCCCAGTGGATGCCTGAAACAGTGGATAGTAACAAATCCTATATATACCATGATTTTTCATATACAAACATACCTATTATAATGTTTAATTTATACACTTTAGTACAGTAAGATTAACAATAATGAATAATAAAATAGAACAATCATAATACTATACTGTATTAAGTGAAAACTAAGTGAATGTAGTCTCTCTCTCTCATTGTACTGCACTCACCCTTCTTCTTATGATCATGTGAGACAATAATATGCCTACACGATGAAATGAAGACATGATGGAGCCGATGGCATGAGATTTCATCACGCTATGTGCAACAGCACACAATTTAAAACTTATGAACTGTTTATTTCTGGAATCTCTCATTTAATATTTTCAGACTGCAGTTGACCACAGGTAACTGAAACTGGGAAAGCAAAACTGCAGTCAAGAGGGGATTACTGTAAAGAATTTCAGAGGTTTTAAAGACTGGTAATAGTTGTTAAAGGAATTTAAATGTAGGATTATGTCTAAATAAATATATGATTCAAGATAAAATGCAAATGGTAGTTATAATGTAAAAAATCTGAAAATAATAAACTATAAAATCTCAGATTATACCAATAAAACTAGGCAAAAGGAGAAAATGTCTGAAAGAAAGTTACAGTTATTTTCTTATCTTACAAAGAAAAGATCTGGAAGATATTTATGGTTGATGTAAATAATTAGAAAAATTCAGGTATTTTTTAAAAAAACTTTAAGGATTGGCCGGGCGTGGTGGCTCACGCCTGTAATCCTAGCACTTTGGGAGGCCGAGGCGGGCGGATTGCTCAAGGTCAGGAGTTCGAAACCAGCCTGAGCGAGACCCCGTCTCTACCAAAAATAGAAATAAATTAATTGACCAACTAAAATATATATATACAAAAAAAAAAAAAAATTAGCCGGGCATGGTGGCGCATGCCTGTAGTCCCAGCTACTCGGGAGGCTGAGACAGTAGGATCACTGAGCCCCGGAGATTGAGGTTGCTGTGAGCCAGGCTGACGCCACGGCACTCACTCTAGCCTGGGAAACAAAGTGAGACTCTGTCTCAAAAAACAAACAAAAAAAAAAAAACTTTAAGGATTAATATCAAAATGTAAAACAAAGCATTCCTTTCAAATCACATAAGAAAAAAGTTAAAGAAAATATATTTAAAATTAGAAAGACATCAAAGAAAACATTAAAAAGAAACAGCAAGGAAACATTAAAATATTCCAGATTGCCAATTATGCAGTAAATATATTTTATTAAACTTACCCACTAGAAAGTCCCTTGAATATGATTTTCTTAAGTGTCCATAAGTGACACACTTAAAACAAAGATTTAGAAAGCTTAAGAGGAAAAGGTAAAGACAAAAAAACAAAACAGGGATTACATTAAAGTAGAATCTAAGAAGTATAAACATCACATGAGGAAAGAGTATCATTTTTTTACAACCTATGACCCAGCTCACACAACTTTATGAAATAAATAACAGTGCTAAAATACACAGAGTAAAAATTGTTAAAAATGCAAAAAGAAATGGATATAAATACTAAGGTATAGAGAGACTTCAGACATGCAATTATACACAAAAATATAAAGTTAAATAAAGGTTGTATGGTGTCAAATAATAGAGGCCTTAATCTATGATAAGAGTTTAGACTTAAAAGCAAAAGGCAGATGATTAAAATTTTTTAAAAATAATATTCTTTTGTATAGTTTTGTGAAGGATGGAGGGTAAAGAACCAACAATCTTCCTGAATGAAGGGCAATCAGAATTCCACTGCCCAGAGTCATCCAATTTAATGCATTTCTAGGAAAAGCTACCCTAAGAAGGCTGGCTCCCATCTGAGTAATACAGCAACTTACTCTTTACAAAGTGCTTTCACATTCTCATCCCTTTCAACACTACAACAGGAAGAGACAGTGACATCTACACGAGAACAGAACAGAAACTCTTGGAAGAAAGGAGTATGACTCAAGGAGGGAAATTCCTGTTGCCATAAAAGGATGGTAGTGTATAAATGCTCTGTATATATCAATTAAGAATCTCCTTTCATGTTCAGCATTTCTACTCTCTCCAAGAACAGCATCAAAGCTGAAAGAGAAGTAGCAGCAGGAACAATAAACAAACATGCATGTGAAGGGCATGGCTATAGTCTCGGCTGTGATATTCTGTGCTGCAATTGTTCAAGGTAAATGGTACTTTTTACTTCAGCCTATAAATTCCTTTTCTAATGTTTCAAATGTTCCACTTTTATCCTAAAGGACATGATAAATTTGTATTTAATCTCACTTATTAGAAGTTACTATACAGCTTTGGCAGACAAATGTTGAAATGTTTAAGGCACTAGAGACGACTATTGAAACTAGAGATGATAAACTTCCTGGAATTTCTGGTTGGGTGCCTGTGGCTCACGCCTGTACTCCTAACACTCTGGGAGGACGAGGGGTGGATTGCTCGAGGTCAGGAGTTCGAAACCTGCCTGAGCAAGAGCAAGACCCCGTCTCTACTATAAATAGAAAGAAATTAATTGGCCAACTAATATAGATAGAAAAAATTAGCTGGGCATGGTGGTGCATGCCTGTAGTCCCAGTTACTCAGGAGGCTGAGGCAGAAGGATTGCTTGATCCCAGGAGTTTGAGGTTGCTGTGAGCTAGGTTGATGCCACGGCACTCACTCTAGCCTGGGCAACAAAGCGAGACTCTGTCTCTAAAAAAAAAAAAAAGAAACTTCGTGGAATTTTTGATTTGGCTACAGTATCTGGCGAGAGCCTTATAATAGTTAATAATAGTTTAATAGCCTATAATAGTTTTAAATGTCTATTAAGATGATTTTATATGTGATCATGTTATCAGCTTCCTGGGAAAATTCTTAAAATCAAAGGGCAAACAAGCTTCATCTCCAATAAACTTCATGCTTCTCTTCATTTTTTAATGGCTTGCTGACGAGTTTAAAGAGAAAATCATCAACATCTTATTTAACTCCTTTCCCATTAATGGTTGTGTCAATTGCTATTTTTGACAAATCAATGTCTTTATCCTTAATGAAAACTCTGCTCACATTCATCCCTAGGATTATAAACCACAGCCCTCTGTTGCAATCAGATGTATCACTAACTAATGCCATGATCTGTTCTAGGTTTCCCCATGTTCAAAAGGGGACGCTGTCTTTGTGTAGGCCCAGGAGTAAAAGTAGTGAAAGTGGCAGATATCGAGAAAGCGTCCATAATTCGCCCAAGTAACAACTGTGACAAAACAGAAGTGATGTAAGTAATGGACTTGCTGAAGGTGACAATGGTGGGTTTTTTTTTATATTTTTCCATCCAAACTTTAAGACTCTCTTATATCTCAACAGTATAACCCTGAAAGCACAAAAAGGACACCGATGCCTAAATCCCAAATCGAAGCAAGCTAGCCTTATAATCAAGGTAGGTTACGGAAGGATTACTTCCTATTATAATCTGTTTTAGCCAGGTCAGATCTTTCGAAAAAAGAAAATAGACAACCACAGAAAGATTCTGCTCTGATCCTGTGTGAAGCAGTCTGTTCAGGGTTCCTGGCTGTAAATGCTTCCCTTTTTTATGTTTTCACATGTCACTGAGAAGACAGGAACAGCCCAAGTAAATGAAACTCTCATTTTCTCATTACAGAAAGCTGAAAGAATTTTTTTAAACATCAAAATGTATAAAGTCCTGGAAAAGAGGATTTAAAAATCTTGAACAAGTTTAACTATGACTACTGAAACAAGAATTCTGTCATAAGAAACTGACTTTCTCCTGCCTGTTCCAACACATATTCATCCATTTCTAGGTCTAACCTAGAACCTTCAATAAAATGTGATGCTTATAACTATTTTGCTGTGACTATGAAAACATTTCTGTATTTGATCTATATTCCATATTACTATCTGTGGTTACCATGGAGACATTAACATTATTACTGGAGTAAAGCCGAGTCAAAACCATCCATGTGTTCTAAAACATTCCTCAAATAATTTTTGCTGCAAATACACATTTATTTCCTCAAATATAATGTAGCACATAAACAGCTAGAAAAAAATTTTACACATATTTTTTGTTTTATAAAAAGACTATAATTCATGAAATATACTATGAAAAAAACTATAAGCTATGGGAAACTGAAGGTATTTCATAATTGAATTAGTAGCACTGGTCTTTTTTCCCCCCAACTTTTTTTCATTGAGATTTCTGAAGTAATTAGGATATGTGTGTTTACTGTACATTTTGGTTTTATCTATGTGTATAAATGATAGCAGTATCTTGGATACATTTTAAATATAAAATGTTTCTGTCACCAAAAAAATGTTGAAAAATATTAAAAATATATATGCATATCTGGCAATCACCTTTACTTTGTGATTCTATTTGTTATAAAAATACATAATCTAATCCATTTCTTCAGTCATGCCTATATACTACAAAATTTGGGGATACCTAAGACTAGTTTACTTTGAAAAGAATCAAAATCATTTTTCTCTAATAAGCTACCACAATCCTTCTTAAAACAGAAACCATATACTTTATAGAACATTTAAGATGCCTTTAACAATTTTACTTTATTTCAAGAAGCACACAGCTCTGTCATCAGGCAGAATTTGTTTAGAAGTATACTTCAATGAGTAGTTGGGAAGGACGGCTGTTTGACTTTTGGGGGCTGTAGGGGAAGTCGTCTTAGTCCAAACCCCGTTCTTGCTTTGGGCAAATCCCTTAATATGTGAGTTGTGGTGGGGGCCAAAAGTTAGAGGCCAACTGCATCCAAAACTGAATTCAGGCAGGCTGTTCCTACCCTAGATGTTGAACTCCAGCTGGCACCATGAAGATGCTATCAGTAAGAAAACTAAAGAGGCAGCAGCAGGAAAGTTTTACTGTAGTGGCTTCCTAGCACGTGTTCCAGTAGCATGACTTTGGCTAGTCCCTGCTGCCACCTAGTTCCCTTAGGTCCTTCCCTGTCCACTTTTCAAGCCTGATTCTCCAGTCTTCCTGTGGATTCTTCGATTATCAATTAAATTCTTTTCCTCCTTAAGCCAGCCAGAGCTAGTTTCTCTGCCAAAAGCCTTTACTGACATAGCACTCTTTAAATAGGCAGCTATACATCTGAAAAATTGAAATATTTATTATAGGATTATAATCAGGTATACCTATATTATCTACTTATAATATAGATTTATAATAAATCTACAGTATGTAAATCTATATAAATTTCTATATAGAAATGGGACTTCTATATAAACTCCCTGGATAGTTTTACAACCTGAATCTAATCTTTAACTATTTATAGTGATTTTTTTTAAAAGTCTCTTTGAAAATAAAAATTCATTAAGGCTACATAAATTTTGTATTTTTAAAAGTAGATTAAATATTTACATTACTAACAAGACAACATATACCTAAATTTCTTGATTGCAAAATAAATACACATATTAACACACTTGAACCAAGATCCTTTCCACCTCTGTACCTTTGCACATACTATTCCCTCTGCCCATTTCTTCACTAAGCTAATGCCTACTAATCACTCAGGTCTCAGCTTAAATGACATCTCCAAGAGGCCTCTGAAACTAACCCTTCGACCTCAACTAGGTTAAGTGTCCTATTTATTTTCACAACACTCTCCATTTTTCCATCACACTATTTACTGCAAGTGTAACTAAAGAATTATTTGTGGGTGTGCCCCATCCATTCCCTCACTAGTGTGAGCTCAGTAAGACAGCCACTGCAGTCCTGGCCCACAGTACAGCATTGGGCACTATACAATCAGACCCTATTGAATGGCAACAGAAACTAAAGGGAAAGGAACTTAACAGCAGAACAAGGGCATGAGGGAATGCACAGTGGTGGGAAGTATAAAGTGATTTTTTAGGAACAGATTCATTTGGTTCAAGTAAGGGATGGAGGATATCAAAGGTGTAGATAAACAACCCTGAATTTTACTGTGTACAAAATGGGGATTCACTGAACATTCATGAGTAAGAGAATGACCCTGTCCAAGTTATTCTAAATTATTTGGGGAATTGCACAGAGGGTTGATTGGAAGCACAGTCAGTGGCATTGAGTGTATTCACAATGCTGTGTGGAAGTGGGAAAGACAGGGGAAAGAAAAATCAGTTGGGAATATGTTGCAATAGCTCAGGTCTGTATTTTCCAAATTTCAAGTCATTCTCACATTGTCTTTACAATTTTTACCATAGTTCTGTTCCATCTTTATTTTTACAAACCATGTTCCACTTTATTTTACTTAAATTTATATGAAGAGCAAACTTTCACTACTGTACATGTGAAATTAGTATTACATGCCATAAAAATAAAATGTAATGATAAAACAAAATACAATGAAAAATTACTAAATTCCAACCAGATTCCAACAATGTTTGTTGTTTGCCAAACATTCTAAGCCTCAGGCCGCTTCCATATTTGTTAAAAGGGGGATTAATATAGCTGGTGAAGTGTTTGAAAGCCATGCTAAGCCGGGCGCGGTGGCTCACGCCTGTAATCCTAGCACTCTGGGAGGCTGAGGTGGGCGGATTGCTCGAGGTCAGGAGTTCGAAACCAGCCTGAGCAAGAGTGAGACCCCCGTCTCTACTATAAATAGAAAGAAATTAATTGGCCAACTAATATATATATAAAATTAGCCGGGCATGGTGGCGCATGCCTGTAGTCCCAGCTACTCGGGAGGCTGAGGCAGAAGGATTGCTTGATCCCAGGAGTTTGAGGTTGCTGTGAGCTAGGCTGACGCCACGGCACTCACTCTAGCCTGGTCAATAAGCGAGACTCTGTCTCAAAAAAAAAAAAAAAAAAAAAAGCCATGCTAATACCAAGTTGAGATACTCCCTGACTTAACCAGAGGGACTGAAGTTAAAAAGAGAATAATTCATTAATACTAAATACTGTTATCAATAAGCCACCTGGTATTGTCCCCACCCTTTGGACAATACTGGTACGAAAATAGTAAGGGCTGGCTCTGTAATAAATTAAACTAAATTCCTATATAATCCAGAAATTCCATTCCTATGTATATACCCAAAAGAAATGAAATAGTTGTTCAAACACAAATGTGTACATAAATGTTCACAGTAGCATTACTGCCTCACAATAGGCAGAAAATAGAAATAATCCAAATATCCATGCACAGGTGAATGGATAATAAAATGTGGTATACACACAAAATAGAATACTATTATTCAGTCATAGTACTGAGCCATGAAGTACTGAGACACACTACAACATGGAGGAACCCTGAAAACATTATGTCGAGCAAAAGAAGCCAGACACAAAAGACCACATATTGCATGATTCCATTTTATATGAAATATCTAAAACAGGCAAATCCATAAAAACAGAAAGATAAGTGGTTGTCAGGTTCTCAGGGAGGGGTTAATGAGGATGACTGCTTAACGGGTATGGGGTTTCTGTTTGTGGTGATGAGAAAGTTCCGGAAGTATAATATGGCGATGGTTACACAGCACTGTGAATGTACTTAATGCCACTGAATTGTACTCTTTTAATGGTTAAAATAGTAAATTTTATGGTATGTGTATTTTACCACCATAAAAAGATAAGAGCTAAACTAAGGTGGTAATGGTAAAAATAGAAATATAATGAGAAGTATATTAAAAAAGAACCTATAGGACTAAGTGGTAGAGTGAATATGAAGGTTGAAACTGAGAAAAATAATCAAAGAAACTGTTAAGGATTTGAATCTCAAGTTTAGGCAGAGAAGGGAATTGAGAAAAAAAGCTAAACTTTTGAGGTTGAAAAGAATAGTACTGCCACTAATAAGAGTAAGAAACTCAGGGAAAAGATGTGCATTAGCAGAAAAAACTGCAGGTTAGATTTTAAATTACATGGAATGTGAGGTTCCAAACACTGACAGTGACTTAGAAATTCAGGACTGTTTCCTCTAATTAGCTTTCACACAGATGGAGTTTTAAATAAAACTGCTAGAAAAGGAAAAATTATATTATTTTCTGCTATTGAGTATGGTACCTAATATGTCCATATAAAATTAATATACCTCTTTGTTTCTTAAAGATTTTCACAGCCAACAATTATAAATCTTTGTGATGTGGTCAGCTCATTTTGTGGATTATAAGTAGTACACACACACACAACTGTTTGGGTTTTCTTGGGGGGAAGTGAGTGAGGCAATGTTAATGTTAGTCACCGTTTCTTGCCTTTTCTGCAAATTTTCTCTACTAGATGCTGCTAAATAAACTGAGATCATCATGTACACTGCAACTAGAGTTTCACTAAGTACCTAAGAAGAAAAACTATTTCCTTAAAATCCTGGCATTATGAATGCAGA